>NC_092822.1:99900000-101100000 GCF_023375885.2 Dermacentor andersoni
GGGGCCACAGGGGGGCCGGTGGCGTTGTGGTGAGGCTTCGCTGGAGGAGTGCACGCTTAGTCCCAGTCGTCAGCGAGCGTTGATTTTCTTCTGGGGCCTCATTTCCCTCCTCCTGCTTTTAGTTTAAAGCGAATCCGTCGAATCACTTTTGGCCAGGAGGCGCTGTGGGCCAGTCTGAGCGTGTAACTAATACATGACGCTGCCTTGGATGCAGGACACGGAGAGAGGAGCATGCATTTTTGTGAAGTACAGGACACGAGAACACACGTTTTGCTCACCGGGCCGAGCCTGAACGGCGCAGATATGTGCTGCGAAACGTGGCGCCAAACGAGAACGTTAGCGTTCGGGTGTTTGCATGCAGTGAAAATCACCTTCACTGGTTTCTCGCATTTTTTTTTTTCTTTTGAGCACGATTGCACATTCGGCAAGAAATCCACTGGAGAAGATAGCGCAGATCCAACATACTGCGGCAATCAGTATGTTGCGAACAGTTTCGTAGATAACTGGCAGACTAGCGTCGTTTGCAACTGCGCGAGATGTTACCAGGTGATGCTATGCATTCACGCATATGTAAAATAATGAGCGCATGATTAGAAGTGTACGGTTATAAAATAGCGAAAGGCAAACAGCTGTGCGTGAGATGTCAGCATTGCTTGAGGCGTCAATGCGAACACAAAATCTCAACAATGGCGACGATGGCTTGACAACGACAATCGTAGTACGACGGCCACGGTATTGTCATGGGGACCTACTTGTTGCACTCCGACGATAAAGAAACGCTACAACAAGCTCCGTTACTGTAACGATCCATCACAAAAAGTAGTGCCTGGGTGATGTGAAGGCAAATTCTGAAGAGTCTGTGTAATAACTCACTAGGAGCTAGGCGAAAATTTCTAAGTGCTCATTTTTCGCCTTGTAGCAATATACGCGACTTTTAAACGCGTTTTCCCGCTACCCTGGGAAAAGCAAAGGTGGCAGCTAGCAATATTATATCAGGAAAGCATGGGAGACACTTGATGGGTTATATGCGCCGAAAGTTTCAAGCTCGCAGGCAAATAAATAATTACTGAATTCCTATTTACCTTAAATTTTTATACAATATAAGGCGTATACAGTAGGTTTTCGTGCTCTATGCGGTTAATTAAAGCAGGCGCCTTGTTTGTATGTAGTTGAAATAATGGGTATCTCGTAGGTGACGTACGATCACAGTCTAAACCATGCAATTAACAGTGGTGTCACACGGTCAATTTCAATCGTGAACAGGCGCGATCCGGACAGAGCTCTATTCAGATCGAGCTGAATGCCGCATTATCATCTATGCGTGCTAAAATAACCCACGGACTTGAAAAATATAAGGTATGTTGTGCGCGGTTTCAAGTTCAAGTTTCAAGGTTCTGATCGTCATTTAGCAAAATTATCTTTTTCTAAGGAACTTCTTGCTAGGTAAATTTGTGGGGTTTACTATATTGACACGTGTACTTGTTTGTCTTTATCGGGCGACCACGTTTCGCCGCCTAACAAATGTTATCGCACAGCGCGGGACGCGCCTGCATGTATCCGAAGCGCCTGCATGTATCCGAAGTTTCTGGAAAGTTGTCGATGCTTCTATCCGCTGTCTGTTGTCGCCGAACCTTGTGCTATCTGATTTCATCACCTGTCGCGAATGGTGTCGAAATTTGTGGAAGGCACCAGGGTCCCAACGATTAGTCTGGAACATTCGAGGACTGATGTATAAAATCCGACGCGCTTGACCCGCTGATCAGATTTTCAACGATTGCCGACCGTGTTCGCCGCTATCGTTGTGCTATAAGTGTAGCCTGTCTTTGTGGGCACAGGTTCGCCCAATAAAAGTTAGTTTTGTCTTTCACAGTATTGCCACTGCGTTCTTCAACGTCACGACCACGTGACAATATGCTCGTTCGTGCACAGCCCGAAGACAGGCTCCACACATAAAACACGACGAACGCAAGAGCACGTCTGTGTCACGATACCCGCGTGACGTTTATTTTCGCGGCTCCGTAAGGCATAATTGTTTTCCAAGCAGCAAACATGCGTCGCACTACCACGTGGTTACGTTTAATGAGCGGCCCGATGATGTTCGCAGCACGAAATTTGAGTCGAAGAGTTCTGCGTTCCGACCACTTGTTTCTCGCGAGCTGTCTGTTACTCTGTGCGAACTAGACGCGAAGTACCAGAGCCATTATTAAAACATGTCAGCAACACCACTTCTGCTACCAGGAAGACATTTTCGGGGCAGTAGACATTCGTATATAAATGGGGCAGAGAGGTCGAATGAGGCGCCATCTGTGTGTGGGTGTACACGGCGTCAAGTGGAAGGTGGTAACGACCGTTCACGCTCGTACCACATCGCTCGCCCAAGCAGTGCTGATGGCGTTTTTATTGCACTCGTGTACGAAGCTCGCTGCAATCAAAAGATGGAAGTCAAAAACGGTTCGTCTTAATTCTCACTCAGGATCACTTCTGTCAGGGAGCATTTTACATCCCATATTCTTTTTTTTTTGGGGGGGGGGGGGGGGGGTGTTGCTTAGAGATTTCGGGCCATTCAATCTCTGTTGACAAAAATATCTGTAATGCAAGCAGTTGTCGATAAGCTCAATTTGTACACATGAGGGAACGACTTTGGCGATTGGAGCGGCTTGGCTATCTCTGCCGTGCCCCTGCCACACTGGACGTTTTAATGTCATTCGCATTGCATGGCATTTGCATCGAATGACGTTATTCGGTTGCTACACAGGAGCATTTAATGCCATTAGGATCGATTGACTTTCGCAATCCCATGAGTTCGAGCAACTCATTCATCTTCGCACTCGAAGCGGATTTATACTCTTCACCCCAGAGAAAATGGAAAATGTGACATTGAGCTTTCGTAATTTCAGAAGCATTTATGTGAAGATGTAATTAATTTTACGTTGTTACAAGAATCTGTCGTTTCAACTAGAGAAAAGCTGTACCGCAGGCTGTCACAAAATGTTTTCACCCTCCACCTCAGCGGAGTCTGGCGGCGGTCGCTTTACTAGTCGGTCACACTGTAAACAATCGGGCGCCTCTACGCACGCGTTTACGGCGTCTCGAATGGAATCTGCATCTGTTTGGCGATCGAGATTTTTTCCTCTGATTAGTATGCGCTGCTCGCAATGCGAACCACGCATCAACTAACCACTTCACCTACCAATTTTCTTTACAATGATCGCCATTGCTATCATGACCTAATGGCATTAACTTTTCCTCTGTAGCACCACAGCGGGTCGAATGGCATGCGTTGCATCGAATGTTATTTGAATCTAATGACAATAGAATGTCCAGTGTGACAGGGGTACACGAAACCAATTTTCAGAATGCGCCAGCCAGTCTAACTTAAACCCTCCGATTGGGATGAATATCGACTGAAAATTCGAATATTTAATTACACAGAGCATTATTTGTGGACCATGAGTAGCACGGTCACTGATTCATTTATTTCATGGTACGGAAATCACATCGTGCTTTGAATTAAGGAATCATTGACCGACAGACATTCGTCTGGCCAAATATTATATCATTGCGCAATATAATTGTACAACGATGCCTCAAAAATTGCTGCTGTAACGTTTAACCCTTGCCAGTAAAAGCTGCTGCTACTCATCCCAGTCATCTTATGGAAGCGCATTTCTTTCATCTGTGAATTTTGAAGAGTTGCACACATACAAATGCAATAGCACTAATGTTTTTACGATCTTTTCTTGTGTCCGTGTTGGTTTCACTGGTTGAAAAGATATCGCCGGGCCAGCTCCTTGTTTCTACGCTGCTGCTAATTGCTGCTTCTTTTTTTTTTTTTTACCCTTTGCTTTATCAGCGTTTCATAGGATCACCGGTTAAGTGATACTCTCCTACAGAGATATCTTCCAACGTTATTCATTAAGTAGGAACGGAAATTTCAATTTAAAAGTTTTTAAAAACGTTGAGCATAAGCCTATGTATCGATCTATGTCGTTCGCCGCATCGGTCTTTCGCGCAACTGTGGTTGTCGCACGCTCGCTTAACTGCGTCAGTTGCACGTGGGGCGCGGTTTAGTTAATTGATGCACAAAAACCAGCTGGTGGCGGGCTGGAGCCAGCAGGAGCAATGCTCAAGCAGCATGCATGCTAAATGCTGGTTCAATCGATGTCCCCGAGGAAACCGATGAGGTATCTGTATATTTAGCTAAAATAACATATGTGTATCTACTCCCACGTGGCGTGAAGAGTTGAGCAAAATCAGAGACTTGCAGCGTTCCATGCGCAAGCTGAAGCGCTGGTTTAACAGAACGATGCCCGAAAAGGCATAATCGATTATTTGGGCATTCGAGGCCGTACAGGCCACTGTAGATGTCATTGCTTCCCTGGTGAACGTCCCTGATGTGAAAGTTATTCTTGTTCCATAGTGAACTGGCGCAAACCACAGTGGGAGATCGATCATCAATGGGGCTCTGATGACGTGGAACACACAGGGATGTCATGTGTTCTTTCTCTTCCTCGTTATATATTACAGCGAGGCTGTGTATGGCTAGGTTCTCGAAAAAAATTGCGTGCATCCATCGAGCGTTGCAGATCGTGAATTTCTCCCCATACCCTTGCGGTGCGGCCGCCTGACTTCTCCCGACTGGAGAAGCCGAGAAGAATAATAAAATGTCATAGTCTACCCACCAGCCGTAGTTATTCGCTCCATCTTGCGTGCGTGAGCCCTCGGGCAACGGAATGGGCAAAAACTACAAGAAGGAGGGGGAGAGGACGAACTGTCGATTGTTATTTCGCTCGCTTGTTCAGCGCGGGAAGAGCTGGGAAAGGGCGGTTGCACTTGGGCAAGTGAACGTGACGTTGTGAGCAGCTGCACTCTGGAGTTACTATGGGCAGGGCGTGCACTGTTCGCTCTGAGGTAGAAGAACGTGCCCTACAAGAGCGAACACGAGAGCGAAAGCGCGAATGCGCACGAAAGCGACGAGAAGCCGCAGCCCCCGAATGTGCAGCGGCCGACGAACCGGGGCCATCGAGCATGTGCCGCGCCGATGAAAGATGGGACTGTCATGCATCTCGATGGTCTACGTCCATGCGGCTACGACCAAAGGACGCATTGAGACTTTACGAATGTAGGCCTTTGATTGGATCTCATCCGTCGAAAACAAGGTTGATCGTTGCAGTAGTAGAATTTTATGTCGACATAACGCGTCTAGACAACAAATAGATTGTATCCTTCCTATTGGAACGGTTCGGAATTGAGTGCTACACGGACGTCAATGTGCCGACCACGCGTCACCGATCGTGTATAGGTCGAATCTTTGGCAAGAACGTTTCTAACACAACAGTACAACCAATGGTGGGGTAACGCGGGAGACAAAATTATTAACAGCCAGGATGTTACGTGTGTTTTCTTTAATTAATATATCTATAATCATATTACTCAATATAGTGGCCTATATAGCCTTCGCAATACAGATTCAGTGTTTATCTTTTCTTCAAAGAATTTAAGGGCACTAAAAGTGTTTTCTATATAAGGTGATGTCGTCTGAGCGCTAGTGTAGCCATTGCTTCAGGCAACGGTACATGTTTGCCTAATTACGGGACGTTATTAGCTTTCCCGGCAATTATACAGAAGTTTTTCATTGATGTCAGCGTATAGCGAAATCCTAACTAGGTCAACAACCAATGGAAAGAACTTTGTTCGAAGTGTATGCATTTTTATCGAATTGTTTAACAAGCGCAATGAAAAGTCGCGTTTTTGGCTCAGCGGCGAAGTTTTGATAGTGGTAGTAGACTATTAGACAACTACATGAAGCAAATTTTGGCCAGCCGAAAGACTTTCAGTAAAGAATCGCTTATTAATTAAGTGAGCGAGCGCGAAGTCATAAGCGCACATGCAAAATTTATCATATCTCACTTCATGACCATCGGAACTCACCGTCAAAACGTTGATACGATGAAGAGTGGCAGCAGCGGCGGCGAGCGAACGCTGAACGCGTCTATAAAACTTGATTGCGCAAGCTACTACATAAGTTGCGAGAACGCACCCAACAACAATCCATCAGCCATATTGACTAACGTAGCGTTTGCACCCGTCGCAGACTATGTGCAACACCTCTGAAGAATATGAGAGGTGTATGAAAAGGCCTCCACACGAGAGCAAACATTCGCTAAACTTGTATGCGTTTTGCGAGAGGTGGCGCGGGCGAGCGTACACCAAGATATAAGTGTCGTCGATGGGGGGCAGGCTGCTACAAAGTGACCTTGGCTTCGAATTCCAGTACATGGTGCACGGTCAGCCAAACCCTTGGACAATGCCAGGTCTGCTGTGTGCATCTCGACATCGCGCAGCTCGGCTGGGATGTGCAACTTGGCTCTGGATCGGGATTCGTGATTAATCTTTTGGGATTGCAAAACGTGGCGCCCTGCCTTGCTATTCGAGAGCCTTTCCAGTTAGCGGTCCTCTGAGCTTCGATCAGCTCGTTTAGGGTATTGTGCAGCCCAAGCGCTTGGAACCATTCATTCTAGCCTGTGACGGGTATGCTCAGTGCCTGTCTGAAGGCCTTCCTGATAATGGCGCCCATTTTGTTATTTTCGTCCGTCCTGAGTTCAGCACAAAGATCCACGTTCCTCCGCTCCCCAAAAATACGCACCCGGTATACAACGCTGAACGGAGACGGGCAAGAGCACAGAGAATGGAGACAAGATTCGAGAGGTATGAGGACGCGCTCTACGTGGACGCCGCTGATTAGGACGATCGCGACGCCATGGCCATCGCAATAGTAACTTGAGAGGGCGATTCAATCGCATCCAGCAGGATCTTCACGACGTCGCCGGAAGTTGGGGAGGAGGCAGTCATTGCCCTGTAAGTAACGGCATCCTCTCAAATTCATAGTGAGCGACTCCAAGTGGGCCATCCTAAGTTTCGCAAATAGGCGTGTGTCACACTAATTACTCAACATCCTGCTGACAGGTTTCCTTGGTAACCGAGTCAGGGGGTTCAAATCGTCTGTGCACCGGCCCACCCGGGCCTCCCGGGGAACGAGAACGCGCACGACGTTGCTCGAGGTCTAACCAACCGAGTGGACGCCGACCTTTCCACCGCTGAATCCAACTCGTTACGCCAGTCGGGGCGGGACAGGCTGGTGTCCTATCAGGATGTCGCTGATGATTATAAGCATTGAGGGCCATATATTCTGCAGCACACAGAACTTTAACCAAGTGCAATCGGTGGCATGGCGTTTCCCCAAGACTAATACCTTCCCTAATCCTGCACCGCTGTTACCCAGGAATCTATACAGCCGAATGCAAAATCTGCAAAGGCAGTGCAGACTTTCAGCACATGGCTTGGTCGTGCCCCCTCAAACACAGTCATGTCCAACAGAACAATCATCATCTTCGTGAGCAGCAGCAGCAGCAGCAGCGGCGGCAGCAGCAGCCTGGTTACGCCAACTACAGGGCAAAGGCCTCTTCCATACTTCTCCAAATACCCCGGTCATGTACTAATTGTGGCCATGTTGTCCTTGCAAACTTCTTAATCTCATCCGCCCACCTTACTTTCTGCCGTCCCATGGTACGCTTCCCTTCCCTTGAAATCAATTCTGTAACCCTTAATGACCATCGGTTATCTTCCCTCCTCATTACATGTCCTGCCCATGCCCATTTATTTTTCTTGATTTCAACAAAGATGTCATTATTTCGCGTTTGTTCCCTCACCCAATCTGGTCTTTTTTGATCCCTTAACGTTACCCCTATCATTCTTCTTTCCATAGCTCATTGTGTCGTCCTCAATTTAAGTAGAACCCTTTTCGTAAGCCTCCATGTTTCTGCCCCGTACGTGAGTACCGGTAAGACAGTGCTGTTATACACTTTTTTGTTGAGGGATAATGGCAACCTGCTGTTCATGATCTGAGAATACCTGCCAAACGCACCCCAGCCCATTCTTATTCTTCTGATTATTTCAGTCTCATGATCCGGATCTGCGGTCACTACCTGTCCTAAGTAGATGTATTCCTTTACCACTTCCAGTGCCTCGCTACCTTTCGTAAACTGGTGTTCTCTTCCGAGACTGTTAAACATTACTTTAGTTTTCTGCAGATTAATTTTCAGACCTACACTTCTGCTTTGCCTCTCCAGGTCAGTCAGTGAGCATGCATTGAAATTGGTCCCCTGAGTTACTAAGCAAGGCAATATCATCAGCGAATCGCAAGTTACTTAGGTATTATCCATTAACTTTTATGCCCAATTCTTCCCAATGCAGGTCTCTGAATACCTCCTCTAAACACGCCGTGAATAGCATTTGAGAGATCGTATCTCCCTGCCTGGCTTCTTTCTTTAGTGGGATTTTGTTGCTTTCTTTATGGAGGACTACGGATGCTGTGGAGACGCAATAGATATCTTTCAGTATATTTACATACGGCTCGTCTACATCCTGATTCCGTAATGCCTCCATGACTGCTGAGGTTTCGACTGAGTAAAACGCTTTCTTGTAATCAATGAAAGCTATATATAAGGGCTGGTTATATTCCGCTCATTTCTCTATCACCTCATTGATGGTGTGAATATGGTCTATTCTTAAGCAGCGTTTACGGAATCTTGCCTGGTCTTTTGGTTGACAGAAGTCTAAGGTGTTCCTGATTCTATTTGCCACTACCTTAGTAAATACTTTGTAGACAACGGACAGTAAGCTGATCGGTCTATAATTTTTCAAGTCTTTGGCGTCCCCTTTCTTATGGATTAGGTTTATGTTAGAATTCTTCCAAGAATCCGGTACGCTCGAAGTCATTAGGCATTGCGTATAGAGGCTGGCCAGTTTTTCCAGAACAATCTGCCCACCATCCTTTAACAAATCTGCTGTTACCTCATCCTTCCCAGCTGCCTTCCCCCTTTGCATAGCTCCCAAGGCATTCTTTACTTCTTCCGGCGTTACTGCATCATCGTCATCATCATCATAATCATCAGCCTAGTTACGCCCACTTCAGGGCAAAGGCCTCTACCATACTTCTCCAACGTGTTAATATCGCCCGCCCACCTAACTTTCTGCCGCCCCCTGCTACGCTTCCCTTCCCTTGGAATCCAGTCCGTAACCCTTAATGACCATCGGTTATCTTCCCTCCCCATTACATGTCCGGCCCATGCCCATTTCTTTTTCTTGATTTCAACTAAGATGTCATTTACCCACGTTTGTTCCCTCACCCAATCTGCTCTTTTCTTATCCCTTAACGTTACACCCATCATTCTTTTTTCCATAGCTCGTTGCGTCGTCCTCAATTTCAGCAGAACCCTTTTCGTAAGCCTCCAGGTTTCTGCCCCATACGTGAGCACTGGTAACACACAGCTGTTATACACTTTCCTCTTGAGGAATAGTGGCAACCTGCTGTTCATGATTTGAGAATGCCTGCCAAACGCACCCCAGCCCATTCTTATTCTTCTGGTTATTTCAGTCTCATGATCCGGATCCATAGTCACTACCTGCCCTAAGTAGATGTATTCCCTTACCACTTCCAGTGTCTCGCTACCTATCGTAAACTGCTGTTCTCTTCCAAGACTGTTAAACATTACTTTAGTTTTCTACAGATTAATTTTCAGACCCACCCTTCGCTTTACCTCTCCAGGTCAGTCAGTGAGCATGCATTGCAATTGGTCTCCTGAGTTACTAAGCAAGGCAATATCATCAGCGAATCGCAAGTTGCTAAGATATTCTCCATCAACTTTTATCCCCAATTCTTCCCACTCCAGGTCTCTGAATACCTCCTGTAAACATGCTGTGAATAGCATTGGAGAGATCGTATCTCCCTGTCTGACGCCTTTATTTGTTGAGATTTTGTTACTTTCTTTGTGGAGGACTACGGTGGCTGTGGAGCCGCTATAGATATGTTCCAGTATCTTTACATATGGCTCATCTACACCCTGATTCCGTAATGCCCTCATGACTGCTTTGGTTTCGACTGAAACAAACGCTTTTTCGTAAACAATGAATGCTATATATAAGGGTTGGTTATATTCCGCACATTTCTCTATCACCTGAGTGATAGTGTGGATATGGTCTTTTGTTGAGTAGCCTTTACGGAATCCTGCCTGGTCCTTTGGTTGACAGAAGTCTAAGGTATTCCTGATTCTATTTGCGATTACCTTAGTAAATACTTTGTAGGCAACGGACAGTAAGCTGATCGGTCTAAAATTTTTCAAGTCTTTGGCGTCCCCTTTCTTATGGATTAGGATTATGTTAGCGTTCTTCCAAGATTCCGGTACGCTCGAGGTCATAAGGCATTGCGTAAACAGGCTGGCTAGTTTTTCTAGAACAATCTGTCCACCATCCTTCAACAAATCGGCTGTTACCTGATCTTCCCCAGCTGCCTTTCCCCTTTGCATAGCTCCCAAGGCGTTCTTTACCTCTTCCGGCGTTACTTGTAGGATTTCAAGTTCCTCTCGACTATTCTCTCTCACCTCATCGTCGTGGGTGTTACTGGTACTGTATAAATCTCTATAGAACGCCTCAGCCACTTGAACTATCTGATCCATATTAGTAACGATATTGCCGGCTTTGTCTCTTAACGCACACATCTGATTCTTGCCTATTCCTAGTTTCTTCTTCACTGCTTTTAGGCTTCCTCCGTTATAACTGCATTGCCATTGCCAAAGATGCTGAAAACGAATTCTTGAACACTGCGCACTGTCATACCAAGTAAAATATGTATTTTTTCATGAAAGGATATACTTGTATGTGCCAAAAATTGTGCCCAAAATAACTGATATCAATGCTTCCATGTATTTTGTCAATTTATAATTAAAGAAAATGTCACACAAACTCGAACTATATCAGTTCGAAACCAGCAAAGCAGTGCATGCAGCTGACATGAAAAATATCAAGGCTATGAAAGGAACAAGTTGAGGACAAACATGTTAATGAAAGTTTGTTCTTCAAAAACTTTGTTGACATTCTTTTACATATGCAACGGCCAGCGAAATATCTTAATGGCACTGTCATTTGTTCCAATGTATTACGCGGGAGCAGCTGTCACCGGTTGTGTATCGTGAGTAATTGCACCGAAATTATAGTCATAACAGAGAACACGTATTAAAAGCATGAGTTCTGCAAAATTTATGAGGGCGAGTCAAATGAAAGTGAGCCACTTCGAATATATGACAAACGGGGTACTTTATTTAAAAGTAGTCTCCATGAGCATTTAGACGTTTGTCCCATTGACTAATGTGTCGAGTGATTCCACTCTCATTAAACTCCTTGGGCTCCTGCTTCAAAAAGTCTGCAACTGACTTTTTCACGTCTTCGTCTGACACTAATATGGTTCTCTTGAGCTGTTTTTTTTTTTTTTTGCGTTGCCCCAAAACGCGGATTTCGCAAGGCGACAGGTCTGAGCTGTATGGCGCATGTTGCAGCGTTTCCCACTTCAACTTTGCCAGTTTTGTATTAACCACATCAGCGACGTGGGGACGAGCATTGTCGGGGAACAAGATGACCCATTTGTCAAATTTTCTCGTAGTTTGTTGTTGATTCCGACACGCAGCCGATGCGGCGTGTCACAATATCGGAAGCAATTGATAGTCTCTCAAGATTTAGCAAATTGTGTCTGTTATGTCCCTGACGATCGAAAAAAAAAGTCAACATCTTTCCGGCGGGAATGACGGCCGTTCCTTTTTTGTGGGGGTGGTGAATTGGAATGCTTCCACAGTGAACTTTGCCGTCGTGTTTCAGGCTCGTAATAGTCGCACCATGGTTCGTCCCCGATCACAATTGCAGACAAGAAGTCGTCACCCTCATTGTGATACCGTATCAGATGAGTCAAGGCAGCGCTGAACTCTCCGTCTTCTGGCGGTGGTTCAAAACCTTTGGCATCCATTGCGCGCACAAGAGCCGATAACCGAGATGCTCATGAATTATGGCGTGAACCGAAACATGACTGATGTTCACACGCTCTGCCAGTTCATCGATGCTTATCCTCCGTTCCTGTCTCATCAGCTCATCAACCTTTTCAATTTTGTTAGGGGTGGCTGCACGATGGCTTTGGCCCGGGCTTGGATTGTCTTTGCAACTTTCACGTCCTTCTTTGAACCGTTCGCTCGAACGCTTCACATTGGCCAATGAAATGCAATGTTCAACGTACACGGTAGACATACAGCGAATAGTTTCTTTTTGGGAACAACCCTCAGCTGTTAAAAACCTCGGGGCACCACGCTGCTGAACTTCTGTAGCGTCCATAACGTCACACAACCACGTCTAACCCAGTGTATGAAAGCATAAAAAAATACTTATCCTCACACCTGCGTGTCACTTTTGTAAATGAGAGATGCCTCGGTGCTACGTGCATGCCTGGCAGATAATGCACCGAACCATTATGGCGCGGGGTGGGTTGGCTCACATTCAATTGAAACGCCCTCGTACAATTTAAATGCGAAGATACAAAGAAATATACAAACGCAAAGATGAAGCTCCAGAAAGGGCAAAAATGTGTCATTGGAAACAATGATCACGGCACGTATAAATACCTCCCAACAAGATATTTAAATGTGCGTATGATTCTCCAATAAATCTACGTATCTAAAAAAAGTCAGTGTATGTAATGCGCCAAACAAGGCAAAGAATCATGTTGCGCAATCACAGATTCACAGAATCTAGATCCCGCCGCGGTCACGATGTTATCGCCCGAGGACTTTATACGAAACATGAGGGCGACAGCGGTGGCAGGAGTGCGCCTGGAGTGTCCGCATAATTGCTATCGCATTAACATAATAAGAGTATCGGCAAATGAACGCCCCGTAGCCCATTACTTTCCGCAAAAGAAGTAACAAAATCGAACTTTCACCATGCGACATTTCGCTGCGCTGCAACAATGTTTCTTTTTTTGTGTGTGTGGGGCCGTAGCACCAAAATAAAAAAAAAAAAACTCAACGGAAAGTATGTTCGCCACAAGCTAATGCCTACTTCGGGCATCTGCTGTGGCTACCGATGGAATATCGGAGAAAATGTGAGAAATTTGGTCCACCGAGAACCATACGCATACTAATCGGTATCCTGTGGTGGAGAGACAAGGGTTTCCGGAGAGGTTGGGGTCAAGCGAACTCGGTGCAATCCGTCGAGTCCCCATTGTGATGGCGGCGAGCGACCGTTGTTTCTCTTTCTCGTCTGCTAGCCAGAAAGCGTCCAAAACTCTTCCAGGCGAAAATCTTCTCGGCCGAAGAAAACCGAACGCGCACCGAAGTGCGCCGCGAGGTGGTCTGGGCAACACGAGAAAAACGCATGCGCTTTCGCTGGCTCTGGCAGCCCGCGGTTTGGGTAGTGCGAACAAATAAAAACTGAAGAGGCTTAATTTGTCCTCGCGAATAAAAGTCAAAGAAGAAAAAATAAATAAGAACGTAGTTCCCTTGGCTGGTTTTAGGGTCTTGACATGGGTGCTTTGGTGTAGGTGAAAAAAAATGTTGATATTTTTTGTGATATGACGGCACAAATGAACCAGCAAAACGCTTCGTCTCATCGGACCTCGCTGCGCGCTTTGTCAACTTGTCTGATAGTGTGTCGATTTGGCTTGCCTCGTTATATGTTCCGATGTAAGACTTTAGAAAAGTCAATGCATCTTGGGCGTCAAATATTTAGAGGAACTTTAAACCTACAAAGTTCCGCAGATGAAAATCTGAAGCACAACTTTAGAAATGTCAATGCACCCTTCACATGAAAATTTTATGAGACCTTTATACCCATAAAGTTTTGAAATGGAAATACATGCGCTCCGTAGATACCGCGGCCTCCGCGAGACGCCGCGGCGAGCCCGTTCGCCATCAAAACGTCGTGGAAACTATGTGCTCGGATGTGGCTGCTTGGCGTTATGTGACTCCCGGTGCATGGGCGTTGCCGCGAAATCCAGCCCGAGTTTGCAATGTTGGCGGTGAAATGTGGTTTCTCGGACGTGAAAAAGATATTCTAGACACAATGCAGAATGATGTACGGCGCCGGGGGTTGCGTTAGCCGGCGGTCAATGGAAAGCACGAAAACATTTCCGGGTGGGGGGGGAGGGGCTGAAGCCCCATAAGCCCCCCCCCCTGGCTACGGCCCTTATATATATATATATATATATATATATATATATATATATATATATATATATATATATATATATATATATATATATATATATATGTATATATATTGAAATACCACGGTCGAGTCGACGCTATATTCCAACAAGGAAAAATGGCGCCGATCCAAAAACGAACCCAAGCCGATAATTGATGATGACTTTGCACAGATGAAGGTGAAGTCCACATAAATTCTTACACTAATTTCCCCCGTGGACGGAAGCGGCCAGCCTGGCCGCACATTAGACAGTGGAACGGAGATGAAAGGGCTTAAGGCGAGAAACGTGCACGATTTCTGTTCCGCGGCTGCGTCGGTCGGTTGGGGCCTCAACAGGTGTAACGCGATAGTTCACCGGCGAGGTCTGCTCTATGACTTTGTAGGGGCCAAGATATCAAGACTCAAGCTTCTCACATAAACCGGGTGTTCGTGCAGGGGTCCATAGGAGCACATCGTCACCAGGACGGTAGGAAACGACGCGATGAGAGGCATCGTACCGATGTTTGCGATCGTCTTGGCTGGCTGCAGTGTTCATACGGGCGCGACGACGACATTGGGCAAGACGAGACACAAACTGGTCGCAAATGAATGGTGAAGCGTTGACGGGGCCAGAGAAGAAAGAAACGTCGAGTGATGAGGTTGGGTGGCGGCCGTATACTAAGAAAAACGGAGAGTATCCGGTGGTCCGTTGAACAGACGTGTTGTACGCAAATGTTACAAATGGGAGAATCGCATCCCAGTTACGATGATCAGGTTGAATATACATGGATAGCATGTCACACAGCGTGCGATGAAATCGCTCTGTTAGGCCATTGGTTTGAGGGTGGTAGCTAGACGTTGTCTTGTGCACGGTGTTGGACGCTTGCAGAAATTGATTAAGAGTGCTTGAAAGAAATGCCTTGCCTCGGTCGCTCAAAAGAACGTGAGGCGCCCCGTGACGTAAGTAGACAGCCTGCAAGAAGAAGGCCGCTACTTCTGAGGCAGCTCCTGAGCGTATTGAGGCTGTTTCAGCGTACCGGGTCAAATGGTCAACAGCAGTGACGATCCATCGGTTGCCGTCTGGAGTAGGTGGGAGTGGCCCGAAAAGGTCAATGCCGACGACAGAGAAGGGTTGTGCTGGACAAGGAAGTGGTTGTAGGGTCCCGACAGGAGCAGTAGTAGGTCGCTTACGGTGTTGGCAAAGCGTGCACGAGGCAACATATCTAGCTATGCTCGTAGAAAGGCCTGGCCAATAGAATCGGCTGCGTATGCGCTCGTGTGTTTTGTGGTAACCCAAGTGGCCTGACGTAGGGTCATCGTGTGAGGCCTGCAGAACTGCAGCGCGAAGAGAGCGCGGTAGAACGGGAACCCATCGATGGCCTTCCGGGTGAAAAATGTACCGGTAGAGCACGTCGTCTTCAAACTTGAACCGTTTGAGCTGTTTCCGTAGCCTGGCATTGGGTGGAGATGAAACACCGCTAAGGCGATTGATGATACCATGGCAATAGGAATCGGCGCGCTGGTGAGTGGAAAGCATTGAAAGGCGGTTTGATGAAGTTAAGGAAGAAATCGGTGTAATAGACGAAGCGTCCTCCGTGCGGCCAATTTGACAAGGTGATGTGATGTGCTTCGATGATGGTGGTAATGGGCATCGTGAAAGAGCATCGGCATCTTGGTGCTTCCGTCCGGACTTATATATGACATTGAAATCATATGCTTGTAATCGGAGTGTCCAGCGGCCAAGGCGCCCGGACAAGTTTTTGATCGTCGACAACCAACATAGGGCTTGGTGGTCGGTCACAACCGTGAAATGTCGACCGTGGAGATATGGACGAAATTTCTGAATGGACCAGACAACAGCCAAACACTCTTGTTCGGTTATCGAGTACTTCTTTTCCGCGGAAGTGAGAGTGCGGCTTGCATATGCGACAACCTTTTCGCAAAATTCGTGGTCGCGCTGCAGCAGTACGGCACCAATTCCATGACCGCTGGCGTCAGTATGCACTAATGTGGGCGCCTTGTCGTCAAAATGACAAAGAACAGGTGGATTTGTTAATGCGCGCTTGAGTTCTTGGAACGCGGCTTCACACTGATCGTTCCAATCGAAGGAACTGGAACTAGCAAGGAGCTTGTGGAGAGGCGAGGCAATGCTGGCAAAGTTCCGGATAAAACGTCGAAAGTATGAGGCGAGTCCAATGAAGCTGCGCAGTTCTTTTGCACGAAGTGGGCGTGGAAAGTTGAGCACCGCGGAAATTTTATCCGGATCGGGCTGGATGCCGTCTTTGCTAACGAGATGACCCAGGACTTTAATCGTTGTGCTAGCGAAACGGCACTTCCTCGTGTTTAGTTGAAGTCCGGCATTAGAAAGGCATGTGAGCACTTCATCTAAGCGTTGCAGATGGTCAGTAAAAGTCGAGGAAAACACGACGATGTCGTCGAGGTAACATAGACAAGTTTTCCACTTGAGGCCGCGAAGAACCGTGTCGATCATTCTTTCAAATGTGGCGGGAGCATTGCATAGACCGAAAGGCATTACATTAAACTCATAAAGACCATCCGGAGTAGAAAAGGCGGTCTTTTCTTTGTCCGCTTCGTGCATTGGAATTTGCCAATATCCGGAGCGAAGATCAAGGCTTGAAAAATATTGCGCGCCTTGCGACGAATCAAGGGCGTCATCGATACGGGGCATCGGATATACATCCTTACGGGTGATCTTATTTAGCGCACGGTAGTCAACACAAAATCGTACCGATCCATCCTTCTTCTGCACTAAAACGACGGGTGGTGACCAAGCACTGGCGGAGGGACGTATGACGTTTCTTTTCAGCATATCGGCGACGTTCTTCTCGATGATTTTGCGTTCGGCCAAAGAGACTCGGTAGGGACGACGGCGTACAATAGTCTGGCCATCGGTGTCGATACGATGGAAGGCAACGGAAGTCTGTCCGAGTGACGAAGTATCCATATCAAAGGAAGCCTGGTGCTTCGTAAGCAATTTTAGCAACGCTTCATGTTGAGCAGCAGTAAGCTCAGGACTTATTACGGAAGCAAGGGCAGATGAAGCAGATTTGTCCTGTTGAGGAAGAGCTTGCGAGGCGGCAAGAGGAAGCAGGGAGACTGGTTGGGCATCCACATAACAGGTCACTGTGGAGCCTTGAGGTAGGAGGATTGTCTCAGTGGTCGCGTTTAATGCGATGATTAACGCAGAGCTTTCTTTGAACCGCACCAGGCAGGAAGCGAAGACAATCCCACGGGCAAGACAGCGACCGTAAGGAGTGATGAACACGTCGCCATCGGTAATGTCCGTAGAGGAGAGACTTATGACTTGCTCGTGGCCGGGAGGCAGTACAGAATCGGCAGCAGTGAGAAAACGCAGTCGTGGCTCATCGGCACTCTCGCTGCAATGAACTGTCTCGGTCATATGGACTACACGTTGACGGCAAGAGTTTAAAGCGGACGCTGACGAGAGAAAGTCCCAACCTAAAATTAGTTCATGAGCGCACGAGAATAAAATCACGAACTTAATGCGATGACAGATACCATCAATGAAGACGCGTGCTGTACATTGGGCTGATGGTCGAATGATTGCTCCATTAGCCCCAATCAGGGATGATCCAATATAAGGCGTCTTCACTTTCCGCAGACGAGAGCACAGGTCCGCACGCATAACAGATATAGTAGCTCCCGTCTCAATCAGAGCTAACAAAGGCACACCCTCCACCGACACCAATAACATGTTCGAAGGACGTTCAGGAGGACTTGGAGCACTTCGCGGCGATGCAGTTTTCCCTCCAAAAACTGCACTGGTTAGTTTTCCGGTCGCTGGACATGGAGTGTGGAGACAGGTCAAAGTGGCGAAACAGAACGTCGGAGCGGCGATGGGGAGCGGCGTCTCGAGGCACGTGTGTTGAATGCGGTGTTGGAGAAGTCGGCCGGGGATGGAGATCGGCGAGCGGGAGGATTATCGTCATAAGTGCGGTAAACGCGAGGAGGTGGCTCATCGCGTTCAAAGGCCGCGTAACCACGACGTTCGTCTTGCTGGCGGCGTCGGCAAACCGGGAGATATGTCCTCGAAAGCCGCAGTAGTAGCAGATAGGCCTCGACGAACGCCAGGCAGAGTAGTAAGGTGGGTTCGGAGCTCGGGTGACTAAAGGTGCCAGGTGATCGTGAACAGGCGCAGGTGGTGTGATTGAAGACGGCGCGGCTGGCAGTGCAGCAACCTGGGCGTAAGAAGCCGGTTGTGGGCAAGGAGAAGCGTTGGTATGCTGGGCGTTCTGAAGGGAGGCCAATTCCTCCTTAATAATACCGCGCAGGTCAGTAGAAGCAGGTTGGACGTGAGCGCTGCTGCAAGGGGGTGAGCCATGCGCTTGCAATTCCTCACGAATTATGGCTCGAATTATAGACCGGAGCTCAATACTGTTTGCCAGGGGGTTGTCGGAAAAGTCCGGTTGCAAGCGAATTGATTGCAGGGCGTCGAGGCGCTGACAGACGGAGACGACGTCCGACACCGTCGAAGGGTTTTGAGCGGCGAGTGCGTTGAAAGCAGTAGATCCGATACCCTTAAGAAGGTGTCGCACGCGATCAGGTTCTGGCATGGCACTGTCGACACGGCGGCAAAGCGCGAGGATGTCGTCAATGTACGAGGTATACGACTCGCCATAATGCTGGACGCGCTCAGACAGCCTCTTTTTCGCAACTTCCGAACGAACCGTGGGTGTGCCGAAAATCCGCGGTAGCTGCTCCCTGAAAGACGACCAATCACGGAAGTCTCTCTCATGATTCAGGAACCATGTCTTGGCTACTTGAGAGACGTAAAATGGCACGTTGTTTAACCTCGATGTCTCGTTCCAATTGTTGTATTCGCTGACACAATCGTAGTTGTCGAGCCAGTCTTCAACGTCCTCAGCAGGCAAGCCAGAGAAGATTTCTGGATCGCGATACCGGTTGTTGGCAGGGCTGGGATTGGGGGTGATTGGCACTTGAACCGAGATGGTGGACGCTGCGGTCTGGTCTTGCGACATGGCGGCCTCTTGGTGTAAGCGGCGTCCCGAACGTAGCTCCAGGAGAGATCTTGATGGGGATTGAGGTCGAAGGGATCTTAAAGCGCCTCCACCACTTGAAATACCACGGTCGAGACGACGCTCTATTCAGAGCAGGAAAAATGGCGCCGATGCAAAAAAACGAACACGAGCCGATGATTGATGATGACTTTGTACAGATGAAGATGAAGTCCGCGTAAATTCTTACAATATATATATATATATATATATATATATATATATATATATATATATAGATATAGATATACTTGTAACACTCTACAAACGCGCCATAGATTTAAATGTTCCGACCATAGAGATTCCTATAACAATTACTGGACGGAGCCCTCGTGCTATGTTCGTTCAGCCATCATAGGAATGATGTGTTGTTCCTGTATTTGTCTTGAATTTATTTCATCTTCACACTTGGAGTTTCAATTGTTCTTGTAAGTTTGTATAGTGCGCTTCATTATGCGCCTGATTTGAGCATAAATTTTCTGAGCAAGCTATATATTTTTATAGGAGATGGTATTAAAACTCAACAAGCACGCAAAATCGCTGCTAAGTACAGTCAGTGTCCTTCCATGTTTTTCTGGTCACGAAATTCCGCCGTCACTCTATGGGAGAGGTTCATATGCTACCCAATGATGCCGCGACGCGGCGCCACTGTGCCACAGAGGGCATCGTTCGCGTACCGAAACGCGTGCGCAGTGCGAGGCGAGCTGAGTGATCTGGTGGGTTCTCTGCATGTGCTGCGCTATTTTTCGAGTGCTGAGTTGTTTAGTTGAAGTGGCGGGGTGGGACAACGATGCCGAACACGTGTTCTAAGTAACAGCTGAAGAAGAAGAATGGTTGTATCTCTAACAAGCCATTTAAAAAAAATTGCTGTATTTGTGATGTGCCGACTTGTGTTCGCTTCAGAGTTGTTTTGCGATGTGTTATGAAATGCTTATGCTTTACACTTTCTTGTTTATAGAAACAATCGATTATGCATTCTGTATTTATTGTCATTCGTTTGCTGGTGTTTGGAAAAATGAAAGGACTCTGGTACAGTGGTTCCGCTTGTCTTGGTGTCCGTGGCGTAAACGTTTCCATATCGGGATTCGGTGCTACAAGTGTTCTGTTCTAATCTTGCTGTCGGTCAATCTTGTTATCTTTTATTTGATTGTTTAAATTTTTTTTATTATTTATAATTATCACTTTGCAATGTAACGAATCCGTCCAAAGTGATACGGACGCAGTTTGAGCAAATCCATGTACTTCCCATTATTCGCGTGCTGGCTGAACTGCCCTGCGTGCAGCTCCCGAGGACACTAGCGCCACCGTTCCCTCTTGTGGTAATTGTATGAAGCTCTATTGGTTCCGACTGCTGAATACCCCACTTGGTAAACGCCATGAAGGCCACTCTCAGGCCGCCCCTCGCGCTCTTACAGTCATATGAGGACGGCAATCAGGCATTCTGTGGTAGTGAGAGAGGGCGAATTGGACGAAGCGGCCCTAACTGACGAAATCGGCATTCACGTCGTAAATTTACCGACATTACACACTCCTCGTTCAAAGATTTGTGCATGAAGATAAAAGCGCGGTCGCATTACGGTGTCATATATAACCTGGTCAAGTCATATTATAATATATATATATATATATATATATATATATATATATATATATATATACATTATACATCTCCATCCACTTGCATTTCCATAGATTTACGGTATTTTAATTCATGTATTGAGCACATACCACGCTCAGTGGTGCCCTGCAATAGGGGCGCCACACCTGCTAGACGGTAGTCACCATCTAGAAGAAGATGGAAGTACCCGTTGTGGCCGCTGAATGACTCTTGAAATAAGAGCAGTAAAGTGTATCCTATCATATCCTGGTATGACTGATATATATATATATATGGCAGCGAGGTGGATTTTGGCGAGGTGGATCATCTTGAGTAAAACTTGAAGCAGTGCAAGGAAGACGATGACAGTGATCGAAAACTACCGCAAAAGGATGAGCTGTGCATTGGCACATGGAAAAAAAGGTATGGAAAGATCACACGGCTTTTATAGCACGTCTAAAAACACCAGTACCCAAAAGGTTTAAACCGCATTCGTACTGCCTACAAGTATAGGTGCTTATCTAAAAATCGCATTTCAACCTTTTGGTTGCTGTTCTTTGGCATGCTATTAAAGCTGTCTGATCGTTCAGGAAATTTTTTTCCAGTTGGCAGCACAGCGCTTGTCCAGTTGTGTGTGTTTTCGATTGTTGTCGTTTTCTACGCGCTGCTTCGAGTTTACCTCAATTAATACGTCTTTTGAAAAGCCGGTCTTGAGGTTATATGGATTATAACCTTGAGGTCATGTGGATTATATATATATATTATATGTACATAGCACTTGATCGGCGTAGAATTTGCTGTGGCTCCATCAGGATGCCTATATATGCACCGCTTACCAAAAGAACTACTCTCGATGACCATAAACCAGTAATACGCATCATATATTGCCTAAAGCAGAAGGTCGATTGGCAAAGGCGTCCTGATGGAGCCACAGACTTTGTAATGCATACAGTGCTATTAAAGCTGTTTGATCTTTCAGGAAATTTTTTTCCAGTTGGCAGCACAGCGCACGTCTAGTTGTGTGTTTTCGATGGTAGTCGTTTTCTACGCGCTCATCGAGTTTTCCTCAATTAATACGTCTTTTGAAAAGCCGGTCTTGATACGCCTATATATACAATATATACATAGCACTTGATCGGCGTAGCATTTGCTGTGGCTCCATCAGGATGCCTATATATGCACCGCTTATCAAAAGAAGTACTCTCGGGGACAATAAACCAGTAATACTGATTACATATTGCCTAAAGCAGTAGGTCGATTGGCAAAGGCGTCCTGATAAAGCAACAGACTTCGCACTCGTGACCGTGCCGATGCAGCCAGCGCTTCAAGAAGCGGTTGTGATTCACCACCTTACACGCCCACGCTAGTTTTTCCGGCCACAAAGAAAAGTTCTTGTCCGATATTGTTAGCATATCTCGAAATGATAATACGATGAGAAAACAGCTGTATTTATTTCTGGTAGTTGCCCGGGGCTTTTATGAAAATGCTTTTAGAAACCCAACAAAAGAAGTATTTTTGTCCTAGTGGCGAAGTCTTGATAGAAAGTATTCGACGACTACACGAAGCAACTTTGTCGGCCAAATGAACTGCACTTGCTGCCCTCCGAAGCCCAGCAACAATGAGCCTCGTTCTCTTCCGCATCTCCGAACGCACCACCCTTCGCAGCCAGCACTTCCAGTTTCGGGCCACAGCGCCGTCGATGCACGAAAGTGCGCTCTGCTCCTGGGCGTGCCACGGCAAGCAGACCTCTCACATTGCAGTTGTGTGGATTTTACACTGCAATCCTTCCTTCGCGGGTCCCGTATAATTGCGGGGTTCGTTTAAAGAGCATGGGAGACTGCCACAGCGCGGTATCCTCTTCCCTAACCCGAGCCCTCGCTGCCTGTCTTTCTCCATGGGACGAGCGAAATAAACTCTACTTCCGCTGAACACTAGAGGCATCTACTCCACCGTGTTTGTACAGCCTAGGAATGTAGATATCTTAACAACCGCCTCTGTACTGGTTCATTAGCCTTAGACGCCCATCGAATGAAATCTTACCGCTTGCTTCTCTGCAGCTTCGAAAGAAGACCAGCCAATGTCGCCCTTAGTCTCCTCGACAAAGACACGCGGATACCCAACCTGTAGCCCTCCGCCCAACTTCACGCTGACGGCGTTAAATTCATCCTTGAGTGCCTGGAGGCATACAACAGCTTTAGTAAAAGTTACACCTGGCACGTGTAAAGGTTTTCATAGTTGGCGCAACAACACTGGACGGCTGCAACCTCACACACACCATCTGCGCAGTGAATGCCATGCTCTAGGGACATCCCGTTTCACCTGGTCTTCTGGTCACTCCAAAAGCTTCTTTGTGCCCTAATCGTTACGCCATCGTAACGGAATTCCATGTCGCAGTGTTAGCCACGGTGATATCAAATAGCAAAAGCATGTATACCGCACAAAGTGTATGGGGAAACGGCACCGCAGCAGCTTAATTGGTAAGAACATCGCACGCTTAATGCAAAGACGTGGTTTCGTATCCCAGCAGCGGTCAGACGTTCTTTCGTTCACTTTCATTTGCGTTAATTTACCATTTCTTTAACCAAACGTTTACTTACAAGTAATTTCCCCTATCTTGCCGTTGGTGTCATTGGGTGTTGGCTTATTATGAAATGATCATAAAAATGGGGCCCCTCGGTTCCCTTTCTTGTCCCTTCATATATTATGTAACTAAGTAAAGATCCAACGCACACGCTTCTCGTTCCACAGGCAGCCAACTTTTTCGAAATACTCTACGCGTGCGTCACCTGCCCCAGCATCGCGTTATTTCCTTGTGACATGCTACGCTTTGATTCGCCGCTTAAAACTGCAAGGCGCCTCAATTTGGGTGGCGAGACCGACTTTCCCTAATCCTTTCCTTCAAGTAGTTAGCGCTAGGAGAAACTGGGCGACGTTCCACCAACTTTATGATCGCCCAAGTTCATCACGTTTTGACGTTTCCTCGCCAGAGTACAAATGTCATCGCTCTCACACACACCACATGGCATAGGCGTAGGTACGTACGATTATATAACACGTGGTTGCTGATGACGTGTTAATACGCTTTTTTTCTCTCTTGCGCTCGTCCTGCAGAACCTATAACTTTAGTTTTAGAACTCAACAATCGTGCTGTTGAAAGATGGCGCCGACCGGCTGGCGTAGATCTGTTTTTGCTGTCATACGATCGTCTTCGACGGGGTCGTCGTCATGCTGCTGTCGTCACACGTACGTACGCTCGCGACCCACGCACACAACTACTGAATTTAAATATATAAGTTTGTTATTCTCGTAAAAATGCTGTGTAGTCAGGTACCTGAAAAATGCTTCGCATAACACTTATTCCCGCAGTGCATGGGATATGCGTAATGTTCCACTTCCGCCTCCTACTCATGTAATGAGGCTGCTTTTTCTTCTCTTATAATGATGTAGGACAAGATTATAATTACACTATTTCACATGTGTAACTGCCAGAGCAGCAAGATAGGATGCGGACCAGGTAGCAAAGGGCAGAGTTTCTAAGCTCACCGAAATTTTATGGCTTCAACAAGTGTCGTTCGTTTGGCGACGTCGAAACTGCGTTGCCTAATCTTCCAATGCTGCGCCATTCGCGCATTGTTTTCCATTTCGAACGCGATCAGGCAAAATTGCGTAGCCCAAAATAATTTGATTGGATGCTTAATATTAGTCAATATATGGGAGGCGCAGTAGTGCTGTTCAAGAATAATGCCGCCTCCAATCTAATTCCACTTTATCCTCGCGCTCATTCGCACGCTTGCTGTTATGGCAGCGCGTTTCCTTTCAACTTGTATTGTACTGTTTGCCTGCAACGTACTTGCTTAATTCTTTTTACTTGCGTTTAGTGACAGTGTGGTGACTTTGTACGAGCTACAGTCACTCACGTTTCCAATCGACTGAAGAGCTGGTGGGCACAACTAAAATATTGCCATCTTTGTGGGTGCCTGCCCATTCTTGGGTGTCCATTATCTGCCCATTCACGAGAACACGCCGCTTTCAGCATCGTTTTCATTGGCGCCGACAAATTGAGCCACTAATTATGGCTCGCGTACGTTTGTTCGCATCGGCGTCTGTACACCAAGTCATGACTCTAAATCTGGGAAATCTCGCTTGCTGAAAATAATGAAACTTTAGGCGAACTCGTAAATAAAATAAATGCAAATCTGGAGTTTTTCCTGCCGTCACTACGATATGATTATGCGGAAGGCGTTGGTGGGGGACTTCGGATTTGTTTTGACAACCTAGGGCTCTGTATCGTTCATCCAATGCGCAGCAGACGGGTGTTTTTGCACTTCGCACCAAATGAAGTGCGGCCGCCGCGGCCCGGATTTGATCCTGCGCCCACTGCAGACGATATCGTAGTAAAGTCAGTTGCACGTCGGCTGTTCTGTTCAAGCAGAACTTTTTGTTGGGCTAGTTGGTGCATGGTACTGAAGTACTAAAGCTCCACACAGACGACAAACAGACGTGTGTCTCTTTTCTTGTGTCGTCTCTTTTGGCACTTTAGTACTGCTGTTCAGTACGGCGGTTCCTTTCGGCGCCTTGAACATAGCTACTGCCGATCCTGCACGCTGCGTTAGAAACGCGTGTTAATAGAGCCATGCCGGCATGGGGAGCGCTCTTACCTAATACACGGTGTGCCATTATTTTTAATCATTACTAGACTTTTTAAACTCACTTGTGGCTTGTAGCACAATTTTTACTTCGTGAGCTCAATTACTCTGAGGCGTACATTATTTGCGCGAGAAATTAAAACAACTAATTCACTAATTAACCCATTCTAACTAACTTTTAAGTCAATTATAATATACGGCACTGTTTCATTGACAAGTTCCACAGCCAGTGACATTGAATCTCATATCCACTTCAACCGATTTCTGAGGAAGCAATAATTCAGAGACAGGTGTTGACAATGTTTGCGATGAAAGCTGTGCTTGTTGCAGTAATTGATTTCCTTCAATCTATAAAAATGCGTTTTGTTACATTGGTCAGCAGAAAAACAGTGCAATTTAAGTTTCACAGGGCGTATGTCAATATTGGTGCTAGCTTCAAAGTTTACTACAAGTGTATGTGTCCCTGTGAAATCACGCGCTTCAGTTTATGTATTGCAATATGTGCTCTAATGGAATTAGTTGGAAAGGTGTTCATGGAACTTTTGTTAATTAGTCAATTATCCGTTTTGATTTTCAGTCTAGGTACCGTCTAGCTCTTCGCCTAATCTAGTAGAATAAGTGAATTAGTGCTTCATGACGTATGTGATTTACGTTGTTACAAAACATGCGAAATTTCTTCTATGATTAAAGGTTTTCCCTTTAGCTGAGGCGAGCTTTTGTTCCAACGATGCCGCATGAAGGGTACACATAGCGCACCCCATTGTAACATGTAGCTGCATAGATGTGACGATTGGTCTGTTGTAGTTGCCAATTAGGAGCACTTTGGTCAGAGAGGACTTTACTCTCTACCTTTTTCTTTCTTTTTGCGGGGCGGTGGTGGGTTGGAAGTTGTGCTTACAGTTGTGGGGTGATTCGACCACTGCTGACAAAAATATCTGTCATGCAATCACTTTTAAATACGCTCAATTATTACACATGAGTGAATGACTTTGCAAATGAGCGACTTCGCTATCTTTGCAGAGCACGCACGTAAGACACCAATTTTCATAATCTGCGTGTCACTATTATTTAGACCTTCGAAATCTGTCAAATAATGACAAAAAATTCGCAAATTGGGACAGAGCGTTATTTGTGGACCACTAGTAGCAGCTCAACTATTCACATAATTCAAGATATGAAATCGGGTCTTGCTTTAAAGCACTCATTAACCGACAGATGTCCTCCTGGCCACATGTAATAACATTTAAAAAGAACTTCAATGAAGCAGATGATGTACTGCTTAATCGTCGCCAGTAGAAACTACGACGCACGGACAGTCATTTTACATACGGGCATTTCTTTAATCTCTGAATTTTGCTGAGGTGCACACACACGGACCTGCCACACGCGCCTTTGTACGACCTTTCCTCGTGTCCGTGTTGGTTTCAATCGTTGAACTGATGTCGCCAGGGCAGCAACGCGTTTCCACGCTGCTGATAATCGCTGCTTCGTTTCTTTCTTTACCGTCAATTTATCAGCGTTTCATGGAATAACCGTTTAAGTGTAAAGCTACGTCCTCACTTGCGGAAATAAGCGCGCCCAAGGCACATTCGCGGCAACAATTCCCTGTTATAGCAGCTTGGGCTTGTTGGTTTTTCATCCTGGTCTTAACAGCGCAAAACGTAGACGGCACACGAGACAAGGAGACGACACCACAAGCGCTGCCGAAGTAGGCGCACCGCCTTGCGCGCTCTTACATCGGCAAGTGAGGACATGCCTTTATTCTCCTACAGCGATTTCCTTCAGCGTTATTCGCTAGCGGGCAACGGAAATTGAAATTTCAAAGTTGTCACAAACGTTTCGCATAACGCTATATATATCGCTACTTAATGTATAAGTCTGGTTGTCGCATGCTCGCTGATCTGAGCCAGTTGTGCCCGTGGCGCGGTTTAGGTGATGCATGCAAACCAGCTTACAGCGGGCGGAAACGGTAGGGGAATGGTCTAGCGGCGCGTGTGGTAAATGTTTGTTCAATTGATGTTCCGAGGTGAACCGGTGAAGTATTTGAATAATTAAAATAATTAGGGTATGTGTATGCACTTGCACGTAGAGTTAAGCATTGAGCAAAATCTGAGACATGCGGTTTTCGATAGGCAAGCTCAAGCGCCGGCCTAAACAGAATGTTGCGTGACAAAGCATCGTCGATAACTTGAGCTTTCGAGGGGGTCCGCGACAATGTAGGCGCCATGGCTTGTCAGGTGAACGTCCTTAACGTTAGAACTTGTTCTTGTTCCTTAGTGAACCGGCGATAGCTACTCTGGTGGATCGGCCATGAATAGGGCGGTGATCATGTGAAACACACAAACATTTCAGCAGAAACTACATTTTTTTTCTTCTTCCTCGCTGCATGTTATAGAGAAGCGGAATGTAGCTACGTTCTGGGAAAAATTTCGTCCGTCTATCCAGCCGTGCATAACAAGAATTTAGCGCCCTTCCTTGTGTCTCTGGTACACGTATTCTTTCTTCGCTGAGGCGAGTGGCCACGAATCGTAGTGCCTCGAGCCACCTTGCTTGCGTGAGCCCTCGCGCAATGGAGTGGGCGGTAGGAGCGAGAAGGAGGGGGAGGGACGAACTGTCGACTGCTATTCGATCACTTTCGGGAGGGGCTCTGAAAGGGCGCATACGCAGCGACGTTGCAAGCAGTTGCATTTTGGGTTTGCTATGGGCAGGACGCGCGTAGTTCGCTCTGAGGAAGAAGAACGTGCCCTCAAAAAGCGAGAACAAGAGCAAGAGCGCGAATGCGCAAGAATGCGGCGCGAAGCCGCCGGCGCCGAACGCGCTGTGACTGACGAGCCGGGACCATCGAGTGTGTGTCGCGCACACGCAAGACAAACCGTCGTCGCCACGGTCTACGTCCTTCCGGCTACATGCAAAGGAGACATTGAGACCTTTCTAATAGATGCATTTGGTTGGATCTCATTTGGTTGGTCCCAAGCGATTTGGAATTGAGGGCTACACCGACGTCAATGACCCGACCACGCGTAGCAGTTTCTGTATATATTTAACCTTTTGCAATAACGTGTCTAGTATAGCAGTACAACGGATCTCGCTGTACCACAGAGACCACAAAAGTTAGGGCCACTGCGCTAAAGACGATAAGGACCAAGAAGTTACGTGTTTGCGTCTTTATTCAATCAATAAAGCAATAACCATATCAGCATTCATGCGATACTCTAGCAGGCGTTCACTGAGACAGCGCCCGGTTTGACCGATGCAACATTGACCAAAGGCGAGGGGAATGCTGTGCACCACAGGAGCGTCCTCTATACGCCACAGCGACCTGTCCTGTGCCCTACAGGCATCAGGTTTCACAGCGCCTCAAGCAAGTGCGTGACAAGTGCCGGGAACGAGTTGTGTTTTCAGCCACGGAAAAGTTGGGACGCATGTGCTGCCTAGTGAACGGTCACAAAGAGAGGACAGCCTGCGAAATAAAGCATACCAAAGCCCTCGTCGAAGGTGAAGTTTGTGTGGTGTATAACATTGCCTTCGCCTGTGGGAAATGTTGCATCGGCCAAACTGGCGCTGTCCTAATGAACGCTTGCTATTAGCCCCGAGAATGCCCTACAGGCCGCTCGCGTGACGTCAGGGCACGGATTCGCGCCTGTCGTCTGCTGCAGTTCGGGCGGTGTCCGGGCGTCTTCTGCGGTGTTTTCGTTTGTTCGCCCTCGTTCCCTCTGCTTGTATACTTATGGCGGTCACCTGAAATATATTTTTACGACGTCTTCGTTCGCAAAAATGTATTCGAACAGTTTATTTCAGAGAATAAAGTTCTCAAAGGTAGCGCTACAGTGCCAGACAAAGGAGTGCCGACCAGCTCATTGCGTGTTTTTTATGCTGGTTCGAACGGCCTGCAGAGGTACCGACCTATAAAATTCTCCAAGGCAACCGCAGCGGCGGGGCTGGTGATCTACGGAAAAGCGACCATCGAGTCAACAGTCCGTTGGCGCCGGCATGTCTGCTGCGGCGACTCGATTTGAAAGGAGCGCAGTACTGTATATCGTATTTCCGCAAATAAAGACGGGGACAACGGAAAGGAACACATAAACAATACGTCAGTCCCCAGCCCTTTGGCGCCACCTTGTCTACTGCGGCAACTCACTTTAAAAAAAACAATGCGCCGAGTCAACAGGCAGTTGGCGCCGCCATGTCTGCTGCGGCGGTTCGCATTGTGAGGACGAAAATACGCCGCGTCCGCATGTGGGCGGCTCCGCTAAGTCTGCATTGTTCCCATGCAGACCGGCTCCGCTAGGTCTGCATGCAATGTTTGTAGAGTCGCTGCCTCCTGCACGGTTTGATTGAAGCAGGGGCAACTCCTGGAAATGAGAAGTTTTGTGGCGCAGTCTCACGGCTCTTAGAAGTCGTCAGTCAATGGACAGACGTGGCGGCCATGTCCTCGGAGCCGACACTGGGATCAAGAGGCGCCTGCTCCGGACAGGACACTTGTCTGCGAGAACCCTCTCACCTCGGTGTGGTCAGTGCAACCGCTGCGGAAGTGAGTGTGTAAACCCTCCGCCTCAAAGGCGGGTCAGCTACGATGACTTTGGACGCTCCGAACTGGTCGTCGGTGAACCGTCGTTTTCCCTCACCTAGGGATCTAGGGAGGACAGAGTCTACTTAAGGAGTCATTGGCGGCTTCCAAGTGTGCATTCCTCTTTCAGTCATATTAGACTGAAGAAGTGTAACGTTCTCATGCAGATCCTGTCAATAAATCCCACACTCCTCGTTCTCGATGAGCACAAGTCTCTCCCTTCAACAACGTCCTCAGCGTGCATAATTTGGACGACGGCATGGGCCAGCTACCGTCTATTTCATGCCAGACTCCAAGCATTACAATGCGCGGATCAACAACTACAAAAACATAGCATATAAGAGTCCAGTTATGATACAATACCTGCCGCGGTGCAACAAGTATGTCAGAAATGCTGGCTATATATGACTCCTAAAACAGTTACCTTGATTTGAATCCTCTAAAACAGGTTTGCTCACGACGAGTATAGAAGTTCATAGTATAATATGGAATTTTTGTATTTCTTCAAAGAAACCCATGGCAGTAACACGAGGATTAATCCAGTTTAGATTCTACCAGCACCACTTCCCTCTTTAACTGCTTCTCCAAATGAGACGGTTCTTCACGTGTTTGTTTTAAGCGGAAGCATTTTGAAGCAAAGCTAATTGAAGCTTACAGCTGTTTGCAGAATACGAAAAGGAATGTACCAATATTTCTTTTTCCGTGCTACACGTTAAACTCACTTGAGAAATTTACTGGTGCTTTTTGCTTGAGGAATATACATGACGAATCTGTTTGGAATGTAACGCAGACTTCTCTCGTTCCCCAGGCAGCCAACTTTTTTGAAATACTCTCCTCGTGCGTCACTTGCCTCTGCTTCGACTTATTTTCTTGTGACAGGTCACGCTTTGATTCGACGCATGGCATAGGTATAAGTACGTACAATTGTATAACGCGTAGTTGCTGATGACATCATGATACGCGTTTCTCTCACTTGCGCTCGTCCTCTAGAACCTAGAACAGTAGACGTACAAGTTAACTATCGTGATGTGGAAAGATGGCGCCGACTGGACGGCGTAGATTTCCTTTTGCTGTCATACGATCGTCTTCGACCGAGTCGTGGTCCTGCTGCTTTGGTCACACACACGCACACTCGCGACCCACACACACAACTCAATTTACGCATATAAGTTGCATGTTCACGGAAAAAAACAAAGTACAGACAGGTACTTACAAACTGCTTCGCATAACATTGTTTCTCGCATGGAATTTGCACAGTTTTCCACTTCCACCTGCTACTCATGCAATGAGACTGCTCTTTTTCTCCTCCGATAATATAGCACAAGATTATAATTACACTATTTCACAAGTTGTTGTGCAAGAGCAGCAAGATAAGATGCGGACCAGGCACCAAAGGGCAGAGTTCCTAAACTTGCCGAAACTTTACGGCTCAACAAGTGTCGTGTCGATATAAAATTGCGTTGCCTAATCTTCGTCTGTCTCGTGATTCGCGCAATGTTCGCTATCTCGAACGCGATCAGGCAAAGTCCCATAGCCCAAAATAATTTGATCGGAAAGTCTACTCTTCTTCAATACACAGGTGGCGTAGTAGCGCCGCGGAAAAATATTCCCGTCTCTAGTCTGATTCCCCTTCGTTCTCAGGCTAATTCGCGCGCTTGGTTTTATTGCAACGTGTTGGTTTCAACTTATTTACTACAGTTTGTGTGTGACGTGCCTGTTTTATTCTTTTTACTTGCATTTGGTGACGGTGTGGAGACTGTGTACGAGCTACCTTCACTCACGCTTCGAATGGACTGAAGATTTGGTCGACACTAGTAAAATATTGCGACCTTCCTCACTGCCTGCCCATTCTTTGGCGCTTGCATTCTTGAGAAAACCCCGCTTTGCGCATAATTTTGTTTGGCGCCACCCATTTGACCCACTAATTGCGCTTGGCCTACGTTTTTGCGCATCGGAGCTTGTACACCAAGTCATGAATCTAAATGTGCGATATATCGCGGGCTGAAAATAAGGAAACTTTTGGCGAACTCCAAAATAAAATTATGCAAATCTGCATTTTTGATGCTATAACCACGATATGATTATAAGGAATGCGTGTTTGGGGGAGTACGGGTTTATTTTGACTACCTGGTGCTCTCTAATGTGCAGCCGATGCACAGCACACGGGCGATTTTGCAGTTCAAGTTAAGGAATCTTGTTGTGGTTTAAATGAATAATTAACCGATGGATATCCTCCTCGCCACATCTTGTAACACTGAAAAAGATTGAACGAAGCAGAGGCTGTGATGTTTAGCCGTCGCCAGTAGAAGGTGCGACACATACCCCGTCATTTCACAGTCGGGCATTTCATGAATTTGTGGACTTTGCGGGGATGCACGCATACGCTCACACAGCACGGCCTTTTGTTCTTTTTGTTCGGCTTTTCCTCGTGTCCATGTTGGTTTCGCTGGTTGAACAGTGATCGCCGGGCCAGCTACACGCTTGGACGCTGCTGTTAATCGCTGCTTCGTTTCTTTGTTTACCCTCTATTTTATAAGCGTTTTATGGCATCACCATTGAAGTGTCGCTGTCCTACAGCGATTTCCTTAAGAGTTATGTTGCTAAATTTGAACGGAAATTGCAATTTTAATGTTGTTGCAGAGGTTTAGTATAACACTATATATCGCTAAATATAAGTTTGGTTCTTGCATGCTCGCTAATCTGCGCCAGCTGCACGCGTGGAGTGGTGTAATTAATGCATGCAAATCAGTTGACATCGGGCGGAGACGGTAAAGGCAATGGTCGAGCGGCAAATATGGTAAATATTTTTTCAATGGATGTTCCGATGGAAACCGAAGGATAAATAAATTAATCAAGATATGTGTATCTACTCGCGCGTAGCGTCAAGCATTGAGCGAAATCTGACACTTGCGGCGTTCCATCGGCAAGCTCACGCGCTGGCTTAAACAGAACGTTGCCTGAGAGAGCATCGTCGATGACTTGAGCTTTTGAGGGAGTCGGCGTCACTGTAGGCGCCATGGCTTGCAAGGTGGTCGTCCCTGACAAGAAACTTGTTCTTGTTCCCTAGCGAAGTGGCACAGCCCACTGTAGGAGATCGGCCATTAATAGGGCGGTGGTGATTTAAAACACGCAGGGACGTCTGCAGAATCTATCTCCTCTTTTTCTACTTCTTCGGTATATATTTTAGCCAAGCTGTATAGGCTTAGGTTCTGGAAAAAATTGTGTGCGTATATTGACCCGCGTATAACGAGAATTAAGTGCCCTTCCACTGTGTCTTTGAGACACGTGTCCTATGTTTAAGCAAGCAAGTGGCCACCAATCGTAGTTCCTTGCGCCACCCTGCCTGCGTGAGCCCTCGCGCAACTGAGTGGGTGGTAGGGAGCAGAAGGAGGAGGAGGGGACGAACTGTGGATTGTTATCCCTTCTCACTTGTTCGTCGCGGGAAGGGCTGGGAAAGTGTGCCTGCACTTGGGCAAGCGAGCATCGCCCCAGCGACGATGTCAGCAGTAGCATTTTAGCCTTGCTATGGGCAGGACGCATGCCGTTCGCTCTGCGCAAGAAGAACGTGCCCTCAAAGAGCGACAACGAGAGCGAAATCACGGATGCGCACGAAAGCGACGAGACGCCGCCGGCGCCGAACCTCCAGTAGCCGACCAGCCGGGACCATCGAGTACTTGCCGCGCAAATGCAAGATGAGACCGTCATCGGCACGGTCTACGTCCCTCCGGCTATATCCAATGGAGACATTGAGACTTTCCTAATAGACACCCTTCGTTGGATCTCATCCATCGAAAACGAGTTGATCGTCATGGTGGAAGACATTAAAGTCGACTTAGCGTGCCCCGATGGCAGGGGATCGTATCTTTCCTGTCGGAACGGTTTGTAAGTGAGTGCTGCACAGAGGCCAATGGGCCAACCACGCGTCACAGATCATGTATGGATTTAACCTCTCGCAAGAACGTGTCTACACTAGCAGTGCAATCGATCGGGGTGTGCCACAGTGTCTACAAAGGTATGGTCATTGTGGTAACCAGTGAGACAAAATTAAAGACGATTACATCACGATGTTACGTGTGTGTTTCTTTATTCAATCAATATAGCCATAACCATGTAAAACAATATAGTTAGTTGTCAATATAGTCATTTCTATAAAGCTTTGCCGGTTATTCTTTTTCACAGAGTTGTTTCGTCATCAACTTTCATTTCCAATAATTTATCCTTTCTTCTTTTTCATTTATTAAGCACATGTTTTTTCCCCTATGTTGTCCTTGGTGTCAGTGTTTGTTGGATTCTTATTACATCGCTAATAAAAATCGGAACCCTCAGTTCACCCACTTTATTCTCGTTTATTACATAACGAGGGTCTCGAATCTGGCAACACGGATGCCTTCAGGTAGCATGTGTGGGTGTATTGACTGTGTGCCCTCACCCAAAAAGGTCACGTTCTCGTGACGCCTGCGACAGAACGGATGTTCCACGTCTGCCACCAAGGCCTGCGAGTGGTGGCGCTGGCTAACACCCCCAGGGTTCTACAAGGACAGATAAATACACAAGAAATACACAAGCTCAATTGGTAGAGCATCGCACGTGAAATGCGAAGGTTGTGGGATCTTTCCCCGCCTACGGCAAGTTGTTTCTTCATCCACTTTAATTTCCAATAATTAATCGTTTCTTTATTTAATTTGTTAAGCACAAGTAATTTCCCCAATGTTGTCCTTGGTGTCAGTGTTTGTTGGCTTTTTATGATATGGCTTATAAAAATCGGGCCCCTCGGTTAGCCCCCTTTTTTCTCCTTTATCACAGAGTGGAAGGGAACTATACTCACGGACAGCTTTTCTTGGCCATGAAGCAAAGGCTGCCTAAACTACGCGCGCCTTTTTCATCGCTGCTGGAAATAGTCCCGCCGTTTTGCTTACGTTTCCTTACGAGGGAAATAGGAAACAATACTTCTTTCTTCTTCACAGCACCTAATTTGAAATAATACGTAGCATTCGCCAGCCAAATATCGATATTTTATTGTTATTTTATTTTGCTCTTTCGAGTTTTCGTACACCCCAGACCGTCGCACGTTTTGCACATACATCAGACGCAATATGACGCCCGTGCCTTCTGGTGACTGTTTCTTCGCTTGCTATCCCGCCAATCGACTCCCCTCAGAGGCTGTTGACTAACTTTAGCAACTAAAGACTGCTGAAGCATACAGAAAAAAATTTGTCCAGCGTCTGCGCGGAAATCACGTGAGCCCCTCTGGAAATCGCAATCATCGGCACGTACAAACTAGCGAGCGAGCTAGTTTGTACGTGCCGATGATTGCGATTTCCAGAGGGGCTCGCCTGATTCCAGAGGGGCTCGCCTGGACAGTAATCACTCCCCCATGCACCTTGCCATACCAAGGGCAAGAAAACGCGATGCGAGACGCTCCGATAACTAAGGCAGAACTCTTCGCGGCAGCGCAAGCTGCGAAGAGAAATACTGCTCCAGGACCAGATCAGCTCACAAATGCTATGATCCGGAACCTGAAGGACGAGCACCTAGAACAGGTTACCCGGTATTTTAATGAACAGATATGGGAGAGGGGCGTAGTTCCACAACAGTGCAAGGAGGTCGAAATCGTGCTTATTCCGAAAGCAGGAAAACCTCATGATCTACAAAATCTCAGGCCGATATCACTAACCTCCTGTCTTGGCAAATTATTTGAGAAGGTGATCCACACACGTGTCATGTCTTACATTGAAGACCGCAACCTATTTCCCACAAACATATTCGGCTTTCGCCAACATTTGTCGACACAAGATGTTTTCCTGCTACTTCGCGAAGACGTTCTATGCAACACCACGGTTGGTGCGGAAGATCTCGTCCTGGCTATTGATTTAAAAAGCGCATTCGACACTATTTCACATGAACTTATCTGAGCTAAGTGACATCGGTTGTGGAGAAAGAATCTATGATTACGCCCGCTTTTCCTGACCTCTCGCATCGCGACAATAGGCATTGGCACTAGGCGCGCAGACCCTTTTCCCATGCCCAATAGAGGTACACCGCAAGGGGCGATACTTTCCCCCTTTCTTTTCAATATCGGCATGAGACGCTTAGCCAAAACACTCGACGTTATACCTGGGCTAGGGTACGCGATATATGCAGACGATATTACCCTATGGGCAACCAGCGGCTCGTTAGGACAAAAAGAAGAAATGCTACAAGAAGCAGCGACCGTTGTTGAAACCTTCGCTCGCAGCAGTGGAATGAGCTGCGCGCCCGATAAATCAGAATTTATCAGGATACGAGGTCGAGGCCGTCAAACTCACGAGCCGGTGAACCTCTTTCTAGGAGACAGCCAGATAAAGGAGGTCCAGAAAATGCGAGTCTTCGGACTGTGGTTGCAAAGCAACAAACGACTAGACCACACCATTAAAACCCTTAGGACTACGGTGAAACAGATCTCCCGTACGATCCGTAGAGTAACATATCACCGAAAAGGTTTCAAGGAAACAGAGACGATCCGGCTCGTACAGGCTTTTGTGCTAAGTCGTTTCACATGTCGCCTCCCTTTCCAGGACCCCACGAAAACAGAACTAAAGGCACTAGATGCGTTGATTACAACGTCGTACAAAGTGGCTGTCGGCCTACCACAGGGAACCTCTACCGAACGCCTGCTGGCCCTCGGGATTCACAATAACTCCGAGGAGCTGCGGGATGCGACGCTCATATCTCAACGGGAGCGGCTTAGCTTAACCTCCTCTGGCAGAAAATTACTTTGCCGCGTGGGTTACCCTACTCGTCCACAGTATGCGGGAGAAGAACTCGAATCTCTGCCCAGAGTCCTTCGTGAAAGGATCATTGTAGCCCCAATCCCTAAGAACATGAGTCCAGAATATCACCGGTGACGTAGAAGTGCTCGAGCTCGAAACTTAATGCAGCAATTCGGTGAAAACCCGGATACAGTCTACACAGATGTCGCTCGATGTGGTGCTTACAAATACGCCCTCGCAGTGGTAGGAGCGGCCGCAAATCAAGGGCTTGTGACTTGCGCCACGGCTAGAGTTGCATCTGCGAATACCGCAGAAGCTTCAGCCATCGCGCTAGCTATTAAAACTAAGGACCCTCTGGGACAATCGTCGATAACTCTTAAAGATTCCCAAGTCGCATGTAGACTATTCCTACCGGGAGGCTACCACACAGCACCACTCACCTATTAGGATCTAACCTAACGCAGAAACACATGATCATCTGTTGCCCGGGTCACGCAGGACTCGAGGGCAATGAGAGAGCGGACGGCGCAGCTCGTGCTTTTGTCAACCGAGCGGCCGACCACTCTGACGAAAACCGCTTTTTACCACGAGACATCCTTGAGCACCAGCGGCGCGAGCGAAGAAAGTAAAGTCCACCACACCCTGACCTATCCAGGCAGGACTCTTATGACTGGCGCCGAATACAGACGCACACATTTCCAAAGATTTATTTGAAAAATGCCATTCGCCCAACGCTCTACAGCGTTCGCTGTCCTTGGTGCGGAGGCCGGCCAACTCTCGCCCACATTACGTGGGACTGCCAGAACAGGCCACCCAAAATTAATACACCGAAAATAGCCGGCAATCTTTCCGAAAGGGAGCAATGGGAGACTTGGCTCGCCAGCGAGGATTGGGAGATGCAACTAGCGCTCCTCGACCAAGCACGGCGGACCGCTCAAGCCAGTGGGGCCCTGGACTAGGGGCTCCACCCACTCGCTTTCTGCATTTTTTTTCTCTTTTAAATAAAAGTTTTGATATATATAGCGAGCGAGCTGACTTTTTTGCCGGCTCTACTGACGGCAGCCTCGGTGGCGCGTCGCTATACGACTGCTTCGGAGCTCCGACACAGCCTGCGATGCTGGCTGTTCAGAACTTGGCACACGTCGTATGTCAATTAACATTGATTCACGCCCAGCTATTCTAGCTGATTTGACTAGAGAGGTTGCGCGAGGCTGGCGAAACCGAAACCGGTGGCGAGCGCGCCCGGACTACATTGCGCACGAATACCGTCATGTGCAGAAGCTCCGCCCCCGTAGCTTTAGCTTCGTAGCCAAAAAAAGTTCTCAACGAGTAGAAAGTCGGGGCGCTGGTGAAGCCATTTCTCCTGGCAGCTCTACGGATTTGCCCCATTACAGGTCCTCATTAACTCTCCTGGTTAATATTACCAAGTTTTTCGTTTATATTGTCGGCATAATGCGAAATGTTGACTCCCTTGAAAACCACTGGAAGGAACTTTATTGGACGTGCATGCCTTTTATTTATTAGTTTCAACAAAAGCAAATAAAGGTCGCATTTTCGTCTCAGTAGTGAAGCACTGATAGCGGTATATAACTATTAGACAACTGCACGAAGCAAGTTTTGTCAGCCGGAAAAGTTGCAGTACTTAAAAAATCGCTTATTAATTAAGTTAGCGAGCGCGCTGTCATGGGCGCCCAAGCAAACTTTAGCAGGTCATGCTGGAAGACCACGGAATCTCGCCGCCACAAACTAGTGAGATTAAGAACTACAAAAGCGGCGGTGAGCAAATGCTTCAACGCGTCTCCCAAACTTGATTACATAAACTCCTGCATAAGGCGAGACAAATCGTCTTACGAACTGGCCTGAAAACGAGAGGTGATTCGCTAAAGTTGCGTGCTTTCTGCGTCAGGTGCCGCGGGGGACTGGGTGCCATGACATATGTGTCGAGAATGGCATACAGGCGGCTCCAGAGTGGGCTTGGCTTCGATATCCTGTACATAATAAACGGTCCGTCGAACTCTTGTACAGTACCGGGTCTGCTCTTTGCGGACAACATCGTGTAGCTCGCCAAGAGTGTCGAGGATATTCTGCTATTGGTCACGGCATTCCGCAGCAAGCAATCTGTGGTACTGCAGTTCACCGACGCCCAAGCTCACGGAGGCATGATTCTTCCCAGCGGTGCCACACAACCATCGTAAACGGTATACCGTTACTGTTGTGCAACCCTTAGTCCGTCAAAAAATGTTGTGGAGGGGCAGGAGGACCACATAAAACGAGGTGCTCCAACAGCATACCATTGGCTGCGCAGATGATGTATGGGTCTTGCAGCCGTCCAGCGTTGGTGTGACAACTCTGTGAACCGTTACACGTACCCGGTATGGCCTGTGCTAGTGCTTTTGTATGCCTGTCAGTGAAGACGCGAGGATGAATTGAACGCAGTAAGCGCGAGGTTGGGTGGAGTGCTATACGTTGGCTATGCGCGTTAGTGTCGAGGCGATTAAGGGCAACATCGGCCCGTCTTCTTCTTTCGAGCCTATAGAGAAGAAACCAGTAAGATGTTCAGGCACTTTCATTTCGAGGCTATACAAACACTCTGGAGTAGACGTCTCTACTCTTCGGGGAAAGTTTGGTTTCTTCGCTCGTCCCCTGCAGGAAGACAGCGAACACAAGAGGGCGAAGGCAGCGAGGGCTCAGGTTAGGCAAGGGGAGACCACGCTACGGCAGTTCGTCATGCTCTTTAAACGAACGTCGCTATATAATGCAGGAGCCACCAAACAAGCATCTAAGTGTAAAACCTATACATCAGCAATGTGAGTGTTCTGCTCTTCGAGGCACGAGCAGCGTATCGGCGCACTGTCGTGTATCGACGGTGTGATTACCCGAAACCGAAAGTGCTGGCGGCGAAGTGCCGGGCGTGCGGAGCTGCGGAACAGAAGGAGGATCATCTGGTCCTGGGCTGCAGGAGCCTCGCACCAAGCCACAAAGCGGGAAGTGCAGTTTCTTTGGCCGACAACACTTAGTGCGTGTAGCTTGTGAATACTTTACTACCGCTAGCAATACTTCACCATTAGGGTGAAATGATTTTTCGTTGCTTTTCTGAAAGCCTTGAAATAAAAGGCGCGCGCTTCATGAAAAATTATTAATTCCGATGTAGAGCTTGCTAAAATTTCGCCGTATTCTGACATTGTCTGTCAAATCTCTTTTCTTAAAACTTGGAAAACTAATGAGGACTTGTCAGGCAGGAAATGCGATCCGCTTGCTTATGCGCTGGCTCTATCAGCGCAGTCGAAAGCGCCGATCAATTACAGTATTCATTGTTGTGTGGCCGCTATATTGCCCATTGCTTTTGTATTTGATCGTCTGTACATCAGAAACCATAAATACCGACATGAGAGAGAGAGAGAGAAAAAGCATTTATTCGAACCATCGAGGTGGTTGAGATTGAGGTCGAGTGGGTGGTGTCACATTCCAGGACTCCACTCGCCATGGCTGCTCGACGCGCTTGCTGGGCGAGAGCTTCTTGTCCCGCCAGGGTATCGCCGGTCAGCTGTACCTCCCACCGCTCAAATGACGTGCTAGGCGTCTTTAAGTGTTGAGGTTTGCCCCCGCACCCCCACGAGATGTGGAAGAGTGTAGGGCGTGTGCCGCCGCACCAGGGGCAGATGCCGCGATATGTATGTGGGAACATTTTTCTGTATCTGTGTAGGTTTGGAAATGTGTTTGTCTGAACAAGTCGGAGAGCTACGGCATCTTCAGTGCTGAGCTTTCTTTGAGGCGGAGGATAAATCCTGCGGTTGAGTCGCTGGATCTCGAGTCGGTCGCAGTAAGCCCACGCCAACTATAGCTAAAACGGGCATAAAAGCAATTAAAAAGAAATAACAGTGAATCGTTCTCTTCCGTTGACGTACTCATTGTTGTGTTAGCGCTATACTGCCCATTGCTTTTGTATTTCGTCGTGTGTATATCAGAAACCATGTATACCGACATGAGACCACACCAACTATAGCTAAAATGGGCATAAAGCAATTAAAAAGAAATAAATAGGGATTGCAACAGCAACCCAAAAGCAATTTCAAGAAACAAGCTAATTAAAGAAAATTCGAAGGCGTAGCCGGCTAAGTGTCGCGAAAGGATACCGTCAAAAATACACTTTACTTGGCTTGAGAAAAATAAGCACGGCGAATTGCGTATATCCAGGCTTCTCGGGAATTAAAGGTTAAAACCGGTGCCTGTGATGCGCAGCTGTGGTACTGCTGCTTATTTATTGCAATTGAAGTGAACGAAAATGAGGGAAGCTGCTCCGATACAGACACGCTGAACGTCAGCCCCATCAAGTAGGCATCCGTCCAGTCGTTGTGACGTTTCCTGTTTGAAAGGAGGTGGGCAGGGCAGGAGGCGTCAAGGCAATCGTTTCCAAAAGGGGCGACTACGTGAGGGCCTTAGGCACAGAGGGGAGGCTATAACCACAATAAGGGCAGGCGAAAGAAGGAAAATCATGGCACAGAGAAAAAGAAATTCAGAGGTAAGCGAAAGGAGGACGATGAAGATTAAGCACACAGTTAGAGCCATTTCGCACGGGGAAGTCCCGCCATAGTTGGCATAAACAGTGGAGATGGTGAAAATGAAATGTGCAAGAGAAACGTGAAGGGACAAAAAGAAAGGAAAACAGGAGGAGTTAATCTGCATTTGGAAGAATCGAAGAGAGAGGAGTGGGAGTGGGAGGGACGGAAAGAATCATGATATGCAGAAACTGCAGGAGCAAAACCCGCGATTTCTTAGTTCTTAGCAAGGTACGGCAGGTGTCGCCTCACGGGAACACGTTGGAGGCAGGGAGGTTGAACCGCTGTAAGCAGTAGGGTAAATGCCCGTGCCCCGTGAAAAGGTGAACCAGGGTACGATTAGGAGGGAACCAACCTGGAATTTCGTTCATGCTTCCTACGTAGTTATAAATGGTGGTGTTTTGTCTTTCGCGCTCCCAATAAACATGCCACTGCCTTCGTGCGATTTGAAAGCAACGCGCACGGGCCAGCTTCAGCGAGGCATGACTGTCGCGAAATGTGCCCGTGCTCGCCGCGGGTGATGGAGCCTAGTCACGAGCACATTACCAACATTACAGTCCCTGTGGCCAGGGACGTCATAGAAGTAAATCGTAGGCGGCCCGAAGGCTGACGAGAGGAGCACCTTCTTAAACTCCCCGACGAGCGCGTCCCTAAAGCGGCGGTTCGAAGGGCGGTCACTAAGGACAGGCAATCGGTGCAAATGGTTGTGTCTGTTTTGGCCCGCAGGATTCCACAAATGCAAGCGCCTCAGCGAAAGCAATGACCTGAGCGTTGCACGCTCTAGTCACATTAATCACCCGAAACTTGCGGAGAGCAGTCAATCGACCATGCGGGCCGAACACGACAAAGGCAGCGCCCACCACAGTGCTCCGAAAGGCGCCGTCAGTGTAAACACGGTAGCCCGGAACGAGAGAAATTCGAGTAGCCCGAACCGTAATCCGCAGGTTTATCGTGGGTGATGCGACCGCTGATCAATATGGTGTCGAATACCATTCGCACGCAATATATTCTGGCCATAGTGTGTTACTTGTGGAGCGTGTATAGGGAAAGTTATTTACTCAATCTGTTGAGTTCGACAGTGAGCGGAGGACAGTTAGCCAGAACGTGTAGCTGCAGTGTTCCAGTAGTGTTGATGGGAAATCGGGCCACCAGACTGGGGACGCACATGCAATTACAGGAAGCAGAACCTGTCTGCATAAGCGACGTAACATCACTGGATGCATCGCGAAATGCATGCGAATAAAATACAGTAGTCGCGTAACCAATACATCGGATTTAGCCTTGAGGTAACCAACACGGGCAAAAAATTCAGTTTGCCATCAAGGACCACGCCGAGAAGTTCAATGTGATCTTTGTGTTTTGGAAGGCGGCGGTAATCGAATAGACCGACGCCGTTTGGATGCGCCTATGTGCCCTTTGATGGAGGAGACGAAAAATAACTTTTTGACTAATATTAGCCACGTTTTCACGGACCCCATCCCAAACTAAGGTTACGACAGACTGCTCTAGAGCCTGCGATTGCAATCGCGACGAGGCGGAAAGAAGGGCAATAGTGTTGTGTGCATACGCTTGGATGTGCACGCCCTTTGAGAGACGTAAGTGAAGAAGGGAGTGAATAACGACATTCCATAATAAAGGGTTTATCGGCGAGCCCAGTGGGTTTCGTTTCGAAGGGCGGGCCGATACCTCGCCGGCGTTTACACGAAATACAACACTGCGGCCTGTCAGGAACGATTTGAGAAGATTATATCGGTTCGAGGGGCATGGATTCCTCCGTGAAAAGAAGAGAAACTCATCATGCCACACACTCTCAAAAGTGCCAGTGAAGTCCAACTAATTCAACTCCGGCGGCGTTTTCACCCCTGTCAGTGCACATAGTCGCATTTCAAGACGTTCGGGGCCAGAGCGGCAGTCCGCGCATGCAGAAAGCCAAACTGGTGAGTGTGTAGGACGTTTCTAGAATGTGAAAAATAATAGAGTCGGGAATTTAGTAATCTTTCAGATACTTTACAGAATAGCGAGTTAATGACAATGGGAGAAAGGTGAGGAGGACGGCCTGGTTTTGGTATAAAAATGATGCGACCTTCCTTCCAAAATGAGGAAAAGTGCCCTATTCTGAGTCCGGCGTTAAGTGTGATTGGAATAATTGAGGATGTAAATGAAACAAATTTGGCACACAGATGCCGGTGATCCCGTTCCCTCCTGGCGCCTTGTGCGAGTTCCCCAGATATAATGCACGCTCTATTTCTGTAAACGCTGGAGGATGGTCGTCTGTTACTCGCTACTGAATCTCGCTACTGACTGAACGCGACTGCGGAAGTCTGTGTACGCTGTAGGATCATCCAAGGCCAGGTTCAATTATAATAGCGGTGCGGCCGACTCTAAAATAGAGGAGGTAGAAGCGCCGTCCGGGGCCTCAAGCGGCGGAAGATGTGTCACAAGCGAGAGCTTTGCAAATTTTAGGTAACATCATTATCATCATCAGCCTGCTTACGCCCGCTGCAGGACAAAGGCGTCTCCCATACTTCTCCAACAACCCCGGTCATGTACTAATTGTGGTCATGTCATCCCTGCAAACTTCTTAATCTCATCCGCCACCTAACCTTCTGCCGCCCCCTGATAGGCTTCCCTTCCCTTGGAATCCGGTTCATAACACCTAATCACCATCGGTGATCTTCCCTTCTCATTACATGTCCTGCCCATGCCCATTTCTTTTTCTTCATTTCAACTAACATGTCATTAACTCTAATTTGTCTCCTCACCCTGTGTGCTTTTTTCTTTTCCCTGAACGTGACAACTATCATCCTTCTTTCCATACCGCGTTGCGTCGTCCTCAATTTAAGTAGAACCCTTTTCGTAAGCCTCCAGGTTTCTGCCCCGTAGGTGATTACTGCTAAGACACAGCTATTATATACTTTTCTCTTGAGGGACAAGGGCAACCTGCTGTTCATCATCTCAGAATGCCTGCCAAACGCACCAAACCCCATTCGTATTCTTCTTATTATTTCCGTCTCGTGATCCGGATCCGCCGTCACTACCTTCCCTAAGTAGATGTATTCCCTTACCACTTCCACTGTCTCGCCACCTATTGTAAATTGCTGTTTTCTTCCGAGACTGCTAAACATTACTTTAGTTTTCTGCAGATTACTTTTTATACCCACTCTTCTGCTTTGATTCTTCAGGTCAGTGAGCATGCATTGCAATTGCTTCCCTGAGTTACTAAGCAAGGCAATATCATCAGGGCATCGCAAATTACTAAGGTATTCTCGATTAAATTTTATCCCCAATTCTTCCCAATCCAGGTCTCTGATTACGTTCTGTAAACAGCTGTGAATAGCATTGGAGACATGGTATCTTCCTGCCTGTCACCTTTCTTTATTGGGATTTTGTTGCTTTCTTTATGGAGGACTACGGTGGCTGTAGAGCCGCTATAGATATCTTTCAGTATTTTTACATACGGCTCGTCCACACCCTGATTCCGTAATGCCTCCATGACTGCTGAGGTTTCGACAGAATCAAACGCTTTCTCGTAATCAGTGAAAGCTATATATGAGGGTTGGTTATATTCCGTACATTTCTCTATCACCTGATTGATAGCTTGAACATGGTCTATTCTTGAGTAGCCTTTACGGAATCCTGCCTGGTCCTTTGCGTGTCAGAAGCCTAAGGTGTTCCTGATTCTATTTGCGATTACCTTACTAAATAGTTTGTAGGCAACTAACAGTAAGCTGATCGGTCTATAATTTTTCAAGTCTTTGGCGTCCGCTTTCTTATGGATTAGGATTATCTTAGCGTTCTTCCAAGATTCCGGTACGTTCGAGGTCATGAGACAAATTTTAGGTAACATTCTAGCACAAACAATATGACTAGTGTCGCACTCCTTTATAATCGACCTGCAGTGAGACAGCCTTTTCTCCTTGCGTGTGAGGAGCCTCAGCGAAGAAATGCATGCCCCACTCGCAGCATAGCCTGATTGCACTAGCGCCACCTTTGCCACCTTGACATCGGCAGGACATCGATTGTAGGCGTTACAAAACAAGCTCCAGAGGCACATATTCAACTGAATTCCCACGAACTGGGGTTAAAATATTCGTGCCAACAATTTTACACTGACGCATCTGGCTCATGCCGGCGTGTCTTACGTAGCAGTTGGTCAATCCCTCACCGAATCTGACATTTTACTTCCCGAAATGGCTATCTTCACGGCTGAGGCGTATGCAGCATTGTCGGCTGTCAAACACATCAAGAAAAGAAGAATACAAAAAGCTGTTATATTAAAGTACGCCTTAAGTGTCGTAAGATCCATAATGTCATGCACTAGACATTAGAATCCCGCGCTTAGCGATATTTACTCCGTTCTGTGTACATTGTGCATCTCAAGCCAGCATATCTCAGTATGCTAAGCATCCGGCCATAGAGTTATTCAGGGCAACGTGCTTGCCGACGAAACCACTTCATCAATGGCTACAAAAGGCGCAAATTTATATGTAGCTTACCGTGCTATAGTCTTAAAACATTTCTTTCGAAAAAAGCTAAGATGCTGTTGGCACCCCTCATGGGACACTGTACTAACTTATAAACTTCAAGTGATTCCGCCACAATTTGCAAAGGGGCCGCCCTTGTCCAGAACACGACAAACGGAATTAAACATGCGTGGACTAAGAATCGTGCTTACATACAGCATACGTTCACAATCGTTACCTGCTGGTGAGCCCCTATCTTTGGCAAGTGTGGCGAGACGTTGACTCTCCTGCACGTATTGCCTGAAAATCGGGAAATGGAAGCTGAAAGAAAAAAGCCTTTCGTTTACCTCACCGCCAGCAACTTTGACTTCATCCAGCAATGTTCCTCGGCAAAGACCCACTTTTTAATAGCAAATCAGTCATAGCCTTTTTGAATGACCTTTGTTTATTGCATGAGAAGAAAGGGAGTTAACCGAGTGGCCCGGTATTCAATTATCATATCATAAAAGCCAACAATGACAACACAGGGTAAATTATTGTACTTATTATTGGAAATACAGAAATTATAAATTAATGGAATTGAAAGTGAACGAAAAAACAACTTGCCGCCGGTGGGGAACGATCCCATGTCTTTGCATTACGTGTGCGATGCTCTACCGATTGAGCTACCGCGGCACCGTTTTGCGATCCCCTTTCTGGGGTATTTATGTGTTACTGCTAGAACTAACCCTGGAAGTGTTAGCCAGTGCCACCAGTCGCGAACCGTGGCGGTGGGTGTGGAATATCCGGCAGATGTTCCACATCCCTACGTGAGGTACGTGGAACATTAGCGCGAGATTTTTATTTTTATATTTTATTCTGACAACCAGTTCACAACATGCATATTATGTTCATAGTTCTCTTCACACGCCATTCTTTCAACACATATGCCGTATCTTTTACGCATTCGAAAGCCAATATCTTAGGCCAGTATGCCAAGTTACGTCTGTACGATTGTCGTATGCCTCATGTAACTTCTGGGTGCTGATTGGTCATTTTGGCCCTTGCGCCCTTAAAACTCCACACATAATCGACATCAATGCGGACTTTGTGAGTGCGGCTCCCATCGGGAGCAAGGTATTGCGTTTTAGTTTCACTTTCCTTTTTCTCACAATTTTCTACAATTCACCATCATCTAATTTTTGCTATATTTTCCTTGTCTTCATTGTCTCTAGGCTTGATATGTTCATCCTCCTTTCAGGTGTTTTTGAGGCCTAAAAGAAAGGTGATCGAGAAGATGCTTTGGCTGAAGGGCTATCTAACTACATGAAAAAAGGGAAATCCTTTTTCTTGGCAACCATTTCTAAACAAGTGACTGTCCGCTTCGAATTTTTCGTTTAGATCGTCATTTTTTATTAAACATTCACAAATAGTCTAACATTTTCAGAAAACGAAACTGTTATGTTTACAACTCTCTAACTAAGCAATAAGAAATCACATCACAATTCTGTGAATTGCATGTAATAGTACATATAAAGCGGACAAAGCTTATGTTACACATGAATCTAAAAGAGTCAGTTATATGGAACTACAGGTTTTGCAGAACGCTTGTACACAAAGTAACAAATTCACGTAAGATATAAATTGGCATATCGAGTTAGTAGCCTTTGAATGATCTAATGGATGCCGTATGCAGAACCGCGATATCTGTTCTTGATGCAGAGCCATTAGTTTGTTCACTTCGATCTTCCATACTTTTTGAACTTTAGAATTTTTGGAAATCTTTTTAACAAAATTCATGCCCTAAATCTAACTTTCGCTTCCGACAGTCACTATAATTTAACTTTTCCTCTCAAATGCAACAAATTCAATTAAAATCGGTCCAGGGGTTACTTCACAAAAGCGTTTGTGCGTTTTACATGTATTTGAATAGGTCGCGTCGAAATTGAGCCCGAGCTAAAGCTTCCTCTTAAAGGGACACTAAAGCGACGCAACAACTCAGTTTAGACTAATAAAGCATTGTTGAAGAACACAGCAGGCAGTCATTTCAAAATAATACTTTGATTATTAGACGAGAAAATTAAGGTCTAAGTATCAGTATTTGAATTTCGTTCAATAACCTCGACGCCGGTACGTCAGTGCGACATCAGGGATTCCAAAGTATGTTTTCGGCATTGGGCCGCGTCGGCTGAGTAAAGGTTCCTGAAACTTGCCATGTTGAATATCTGCTTTCTTTACAACACAATGTAGTCAATCTGTGCGGCTAAATAATTAAGTAGGCCCTAGAAGATGCCATCTATATCGATGCCCCGCAGGGGCGTCTGCATCAGCAAGCGTTTGGTGTGTTGCGACACCACGTACCCGAGCACACGAGGGTTGGACACTCCCGCGTGTAGCCGTGCGCGGCTTAGCCATGTCCGGGGAAAGGGGGATCCTGGAGGTTGAGCGAATGCCGAGTGTTCGGACCTTTATGTCCCCTCGGCGGAGGTAGCACACCTCTTTGGCCTCTGCTTCACGTAGACGGCACCGTCGGACTGACCCACCCGAGGGACGTCGCTAGTTGCCTTTTCCTGTCTCTCTCTCCCTACAACATTCGTCTTTCCCTTATTTTCCACCTTTCCTATCTTCTTCTGGCTTACTTTTACTTCCAATTTTTCCAGTCAGCAAGGGTTAACCTTGCGTGAATAGCCAACCTTGGTTATTTCATATTTGGTTATAGTGGTAATTTACAGCTACCGTTTGCAGGCCGTGTTTCACAGGTCGTACAGCGTCCCCTTGTAGGACTCCACGGTGGGTGGCTGGCGTTACTGCCGAAATATCAGATATCCTTATGGATAGCTCATTTCCTCAACTACCTGATTGCCCTGAGCAAGGAGGTCGCACCGATGAAGTTTTTCAGTTTTTCGGACGCCAAGTCCACAAATTCCCACGTTTCCATGTAGTTCACTCGGAAAAAACCCGGCAAACCCGTGCGCACCATTTCATCTTTCCTTGTATCCAAGACTTTGACTGATGTTTTTGGAGTGACCAGGATGGCAAGCGGCGATCTCCTGCTAGAGCTCCGCCATAAGAAGCAATACGAGAAACTGCCGAAACTAGTGTCATTTGGGGAGTCCCAACTAACAGTAACCACGCACCGTACTATGAAAACCACCCGCGGCGTTGTGTCGGACGATGATTTGCTGGAGCTCACTGAGGCTGAACTCTTGGATTGCTTCGGAGAACATAATGCAATCAATGTCAAAAGAATTAGGAAGAGGCGAGATGGCAAAGAAATCCAAACCAAGCACTTGATAATCACCTTCGGATCAAGTGTCCTGGCCGAGTCAATCGAGGCAGGGTACATTAAGCTCCGTGTTAGGCCATATGTGCCCAATCCGCTCAGATGCTTCAAATGCCAACGTTTCGCCACAGTTCGCAGAGCTGCCGTGGCCGTCAAACCTGTGCGAAGTGCAGTGCCCATGAACATACTTCTGAAGCTTGCGAGAACAGTCTCCACTGTGTAAACTGTGAAGGGGAGCACGCCGCATACTCGCGGTCGTGCCCATCCTGGAAGAAAGAAAATGAAATTGTGACGATAAAAGTAAAGGAAAATATCAGTTTCAAGGAGGAACGCAGGCGGGTATCCTACCTGCCCAAGAACACATTTGCCGAAGTGGCGCGTCAGGGGGCAGCGCCACAACGGTCTCCGGCGGCTGTCCGACTCACACCCAGTGAGGCGGCAGAAACGCCATTCGCCCCCTCGGCGGCTGCAGCTAGCGCTGCTACGCCAACCCAGCAGAAGGGGCCACCTACCCCCGGGCAGGTGCCCCCAAAGGGCTCGTCCAACGTGACGTGGCCTTCACGCCAAAGGAAGCGCTCGGAAGAGCGTGTGTCCAGCGCTTCGCAAGAGGCGATGGACACAACCACCAGCAAGACGGCGCCACCAGCGCCTAACGACCGGCGAGGCACTCTCGATAGCTCCAAAAGAGAAAATACTCCCGTCAAGGTGCCTGCAAAAGACCCGTGAGCGAATCCTCGTCTCTTCAACGCACAGCACCCAACACATATAGCATAATGGACACACAAATACTACACTGGAATGTACGAGGACTTCTGCATAACCTCGACGACATTAGTGAAATAATGCACAAACACAATCCGAAGCTGCTGTGTGTTCAACAGCTGCTGTGTGTTCAAACCTACCAATACAAATTTTCTTATAAACTACACCATCTCCCGCAAAGACCTTGTGGAAGCTAATGCCTCCGGCGGTGTAGCAATAATAGCCGACAAGGCGGTAGCTTGCCGACCCGTCGCCCTTAACACGCCCCTTGAGGCAGTGTCACTTCAGGCTATCCTTTTAATAAAATAGTAACTGTGTGTCCCATATATATACTACCGAACCAGCGTCATTCACCAGTTTCGCGAGCCTTATATACTCGTGGGAGATTTCAACGCACATAACACAATGTGGGGAGACTCGCGATGCGACGCGAGAGGTCGACTTATTGAAAATTTGCTTATAACCAGCGGTGCCCGACTCTTTAATAAGAAAGAACCAACGTATTGTAATCGACATCGTAACTCGTACTCATCAATAGACCTGGCGATCGGATCCGCTTCTATCTTTCCTGATTTAGAATGGCATGTAATTAAAAACCCATTCGGAAGTGATCACTTGCCAGTAACGCTGAACTTTGTCAACCAACATGACTTGCATGCACACTTCCCTCGCTGGAAACTGGCCTCAGCTGACTGGGAACGTTTTAGGGAATCCACCGACATATCATGGGATTCTACAGATAATTTTTCTATAGACCATGCTGTTGCATACTTCACCAGTTTTATCATTGACGCCTTTGAAAAGACGGGTGCCCTGGTGGAATGGCGATTGAAGAGACGCGCGGAAGAGATAAAATAAAGCCTGGAACAAACTGCGTGAAAGTCCTACAGCGGAAAATCTTCTAGAATTTAAACAAGTTAAATCACAGGGAAGATGGACGCGACGACTGGCAAAGAGGGCAAGCTGGCAGAGCTTTTTCTCCGGTATAAATTCATATGCTCAAGAATCTAAAGTGTAGGATGGGCTGAAAAGGCTTAAGGGTCAAGAAATTCACCCGTTACCCCTAGTAAACGGTGAAGCAAACCGCTTCGAAGACCAAGCTGACGCCTTTGGCGAACACTTCCAATAAGTTTCGAGTTCTAACCATTACTCCAAGGCGTTTCTAAAACACAAACAAATAGCAGAACACAAGGCTATCGACCGCAAATGCAGACAGAACTAACCCTTCAACGCGCCTTTTAACGCCGAGTTGAGAGCCTCCCTGACTGCATGTCAGAGCTCCGCACCTGGACCGGACAGGATCATGTAAGACATGATTAAACACCTCCCCAGTGATACTCAAATTACTCTGCAAGCACTTTTTAACGCAATATGGGCTGCAGGACACCTAACTACCTAAGAGAAAAACGCGCGTCCCTGTACATGAAGAGCGCTAGAACAATGCCGAATGTGAATATTCTCACGCAACGAACCGTTCGTTTAACCCCGTTGTTGTGCTGTTTGCCGCACTATGTCGTCATGCCAACAAGCGTGGTTAACAATTATTTTGCAGAATTCGACCCTTTCCCATCGGCCGACATGTTCAAGATGTCCGCCGGTTGCCCCATTCTGATCGCGCTAATCATGACAAACCTGCAGGTAATTTCAAGAAAGATAGTTTTCTATCTTTCGTTGTACAATATACGATATATATTCCACTGGTGACGGTCCAAATGCTTAAGTGTGCGCCGAGTAGCTGCGTTGTCGGCATTTTATGCTGCGAGTAGTATACCTTTCTGATCGGCTGGTTCGACGCTGTCTTCAGGCTTATATTCCGTTACTCTCTCTCAACTTTCAATTTCCTCCTCCCACTCTTCCTGTGTAGGGCAGTGAATGGGACGCTTTCCGGCTAATTTTCCTACACCCCATTCGCTTCATATCCTTTCGCATTATCTACTCTGAAGCACCGCCTCTACTCATCAGCCTCCGCCACGTGATGTCCCGTGAACGACGTGACGCCTCGCACCTCCTCTCAGCCACCCATGAGGCCTCGCTGCGTGTTAAGTTGTCTCGTGTTCTCTCGTTATTGGAAATCCACAGCGCAGGAACGATGAGACACGAAAACGATGACGCAAGCAAGCGCTCACTCACAACTGCCTGTAAGTGGGCGCCTGTCTTTGCCATCATCTGTGTGTCTCGTCCTTCCTGTGCTCTAGTTTTCTTAATGTTTTTATTTAATAATTAAAGACCAACTAGCCAAACTATCCATTCTATTGCATTGGTCTCGCCTCTTCACGACTGTATACTCGCAACCTCGCATTGTAGCACGCACGCTCTCCTTAGAAGAGTGCAAGACCGCACATACAAGGCGCACCGGACTGTACAGACTAAATCCTACACTGCAATTCAGACCACCGGCCGGACTGCACCGACGCGAAGCGTCTCTTCTGTGTCAGTTGTGGCTGGGAGTTGCCTTCCCGAAAGCTTACTCAGCACTAATTGGAATTACTGCAAGTCCTGAATGTGATGTTTGCGGATGCGAGGAGAACATTGACCACTTATTGTGCCACTGTCCTCGATTTCAAGCACAAAGAGAATCTTTGTCCAACACATTGAGATAGCTGGATGATCGTCCTCTGAATGAACAGAAGGTACTAGAGCACCGTCCCCACCGATCACCGGCTCAGCAGTGAAGGCACTTTTGTGCTTTCTGAGAACGTCTTGTTTGCACGAGCGGCTTTGACTGAAGTACTGTCTGTGCACGTCTCTATACCCTCTCTCCCTCTCTATCTCCCTTCTCTCTCGTGCCCTTCTCCCTTCCCCCATCGTAGGGTAGCCAACCAGACACTTGACTGGTTAACATCCCTGCCTTTGTTATATCCCCCTTCCTCTCTCTCTCCTCGCTCAATAGCAATGACATTCCCCGCCCTCCCCTAACTACCGCATAGAAAGAAGCCCTGGTCGTTCCAATTCTGAAACAGGGCAAAGACCCCACATTAGTAACAACTTACCGCCCAATTGCCTTCACAAGTTGCATATGCAAACATTTTGAAAAAATGATAAACCGTCGACATTTACGCTTTCTTGAATTAAATAAATTTCTTGATCCGTATCAGTGTGGTTTTAGAGTAGGACGATCTACAACCGACCATCTAGTGCGCATGGAAGCAAACATTCCCGACGCCTTCGTGCATAAACAGTCCTTCTTATCCGTGTTCTACGGCATCGAAAAGGCGTACGATACAACTTGTCGCTACGGTATCCTGCGTGACCTATCGACGCTGGGCATCCGCGGCACTATGTTAAATATCATAGAAAACTACCTGCAAAACCATACATTCCGGGTGAAAATAGGCGATGTGCTGTAGCGTGCATTCATATAGGAAACTGGGGTACCCCAGGCAGGCGTACTGAGCTGCATGCTCCTTGTAGTTAAAATGAACACGCTTCGTAAAACATTACCCCCATCTATTTTTTACTCCGTCTACGTAGACGGCATACAGGTAGGTTTCAAATTCTGCAACCAAACAGTCTGTGAGAGGCAGGTACAAGATTGCTTAAACAAAGTCTCCAAGTGGGCAGAAGAAAACGCGTTCAAAGTGAACCACAACGAAAATTCTTGCGTTCTTTTCACCAGGAAAAAAGGGCTTGCTGCAGATCCGACTGTTGAAATATATGGGCAACGAATACCCGTAAACAATGAACACAAATTCCTAGGTGTTATACTTGACTCCAGGCTTACATTCATCCCACACATAAAATATCTTAAAGCAAAATGTCTTTAAAACAATGAACTTACTTAATATCATATCCCACACAACATGGGATAGCGACAGAAAATGTTTATTGAATCTGCACAGGAGCCTAGTTCGATCACGACTGGACTATGGTGCCGTGGTATACGACTCTGGCGCCCCGAGCGCGCTAAAAATGTTAGACCCCGTCCATCACCTGGGTATCCGCCTGGCCAGTGGCGCCTTTAGAACAAGCCCTGTCGAAAGCCTATACGTAGAGCCAGATGAGTGGTCACTCCATTTTCAGAGAACATACATCAGCTTCTCCTACTTTCTTAAAGTGCGCTCTAATAAGGAACATCCGTGTTTCACGACAGTCAACGTCTTGACGTGTGAAAGACTTTTCCGTAACAGACCCTCCATGAGAGTTCCTTTGTCATTGCGTGTGAGATAACTCAGTGAAGACAGGGATGTCCCGATACTCGAACATCGCCAAATGGCTCCTGCTAATCGATTACCGCCCTGGGAGTGGCAGGTGATAGAATGTGACATATCCTTTGTGGAGGTCTCGAAGCACGCTCCTGAGCTTGAAATTGCTATGCATTTCTGAGAGATTCAATCGAAGTACTCCTGCTACGAATTTTACGCAGACGCATCCAAATCCCATGCTGGTGTATCCTACGCTGCTGTTGGTCCCTCTCTTTCTGAATCTGACGTGTTGAACCCCCTAACAAGTATCTTCACTGAAGAAGCCTATGCAGTACTGTCTGCAGTAAAACATATAAAGACACTGAAACTTTACGGAGCAATAATATTCACAGACTCGTTAAGTCTTGTAAAAGCACTCATTTCTTTACAAAAGCATTCAAATTCCGTCTTCAATGAACTCTACACACACTTATGTAACATCTACTTATCACATACACATGTACAAATATGCTGGGTTTCTGGCCATAGAGGAATCGAGGGAAATGTGCTTGCTGACGAGATGGCCAAATCAATGGCATCGCAGGGTACTCGTTCTGCTGCAGTCCCTGCCACAGACATGAAGCCTTTCCTCAGAAACAAGCTGCGAAGCCACTGGCAACGATTGTGGGACGCAGAAACGAGCAATAAGCTTCACGTAATTAAGCCTAAGTTAGGTTTCTGGCACCCAAGAACGAAAACACGAAGAACAGACTTCCTGTTCACTAGACTAAGAATGGGACACGCGTTCGGCACTCGTAACTTTCTCCTGACCGGTAACGACCCTCCAACCTGTGGTACATGCGGTGACAGGCTTTCTGTCCTCCATGTCTTCCTGGAGTGCCGGGAAGCCGAAAGAGACCAGGAGGAAACATTTTCCGTTTGCATACAGCCATCACGTCCTTCTGCATGCGGCCATGTTTCTTGGTGTAGAACCTATTTGTAACACCAAAGCTGTCTTCGCTTACTTGGAATATGTTGTGCTGCACGTGACAAGCCCAATTATTCCGTAGTACATCCTCTTTCCAGAAGATACATCTACGATAGTGTCCTTGGCTTTCAAGGGCTCTGGTGAGGCAGAAGTGCTCCAAACATTTTAGCATCTCAGGTATTTTATGTATTGCATCATTCTTTCTCAATGCCTTCTAATGTTCATAGTACATGTCAATAGGCATTTCCATAATTTTGTTACTCGTGCATTTTATGGAATGTGCATCGACTCTTTAAGGCCCCTTTACAGCCACGGCACATTAAGATCACACAAGCCATCTGTCCACTGCGAACTCATTAACATTAGTAGGGCGCTCTTTGGCCACACCTGGCCCTTGCGCCATTAAACATCAAACACCATCATCATCATCAAAATCCATAACGTCCGAGCGACCAGGTGCGGGAACTTCAAGGGGCGTCGCCACCCGTATTTCGTTCTTGCGCTTTTTCTGGCTTACCAAGAGTCTTATCGTGGTAAGAGTGGTGTTTTTGGTGTAGTGGAGAGGAAATTTGCTGATCCAGAAGAAATCATTTTTCTCTTTTGTGTCCCTTTAAGCTTTCTTTTAAGCTCAGCTGCAAAGAAAGTTAACGTGCTCTTCCTCCAAGTAAGTTGTTGTCCACGATGGGGCTGTCAGAAGCGACGGCGCAGAATTAGGGACGCAGAACTCGGCTATCCCTCATTATGAACTCTCTACTGAAATAAGTTAAATAAGAGGTTTGCGCCGTGGACAAAGCTGCCTCAATGTGGCTTTGCACATTTTAATAAATGGCAATTGGTGGCATTATCGCTGAAAAATATTTTAGCAGTAATTGCGAGAACTAAGGTGGACTTGTCGGGAGGGAATCACGCACCGTTACCATAGCGAACGCCTCCGGCACTACCCTCTACCTTGTGTTGTACCTTCGTAAGGACTGCGCAATAATAAGCCGGTCACTGGTAATACCTTTCACGGAGTGTTGAAATGCTCACATTGTAGTGACGCGCGGATGGTTGACAACCACCGTGGTGCTCTCGTCTATCGTTAAAGGGACACTAAAGTAAAAAATTATTTCTTCTGTATCAGTAAATTACCGTTCTACAACACCAAAAACACCAATCTTACAACGATAAGACGTTTGGTAAGCCAGAAAAGGCGCAAGAAAGAAATACGGGTGGCGACGCCTACTTATGTTCACGCACCTGGGGGCTGTGACGTGTTGGATTTTGATGGCATCTTCTAGGACCTACTATTATATATAGCGGTACAGATAGACTACATTGTATTCTGAAGGAACCAAATATTAAACATGGCAAGTTTCGGGAACTTCTATTCAGCCAACGCAGCCCAAATGCGAAAACATACTTTGGAATCCCTGACGTCACGTTGACGTACTGGCGCCGGGGTTTCGGCGCGAAATTCAAATACCGATACTTGGAGCTTCATTTTCTCATCTAATAATCAAACTATTCTTTTGAAATGACTGCCTGCAGGGTTCTCAAACAATGATTCATTAGTCTAAACTGGTTTATTGTTTCGCTTTAGTGTCCCTTTAAAGCCTGATCTAGGCGTCATTCGCGTCGGTTTTTAGAAGCGAAACTTTCCTCTGCCAACCGCGCGCGGTTACGTTACCATGGACGCGGCCTGGCTGTTCTCTTCACAAATAGACCAACCAATCACAGCGGAGTACGGGCGCCAAGTGCGAAGCTGTGTTCCTTGTAGGGCCAGCAGATGGCGCTTGCCTAATGCTTTAACTTTACAAGATAGACGAATACCAGACAGTTGGCGGCAAAGTAGAATGAATTTAAATTATAAATGTAAGGGGGATAAAGATAGAATTCACTCGTATAGAACGTTGACCATTACAATGGTAATATACAGGTTAGCAATGTAGGCAATCACATAAAGCATCAAGCATGGGCAGAGAATAATGGCACTTTGGGAGAACATCAGAATGGCTTCAGAATAGGTAGGCGTTTAGATGATAACTTATTTGTTCTTATACAGTGTATTGAAATATCAAAAGGAGAAAGCACATCGTTATATGTGGCCTTTTTAAACATTACAGGAGCCTATGACAACGTAGACCGCAACATATTGTGGGATATTCTGGAAGGGGAAGGCTTAGGTGGCCATCGGCTACAGCTTTTGAGAGAGATTTACCCAAAAAATGCCGTTTGCCTTGAATAGGAAGGGATGAGGAGCGAGGAGAAAGTTCATATCAACAAGGGACTGAGGCACGGGTGCCCTTTATCCCCGCTGCTGTTTATGATGTACATGATGAGGTTGGAGAGGGCGCTAGAAGGAAGTACTATCGTGTTTATTCTCTCATACAAACAGGCGGGTACTGTACTAGAGCAGCAGCTTCCAAGTTTATTTTATGAGGATGACATTGTGTTGCTAGCTAACAAGCAAAGTTATTTGCATCGCCTAGCCAATATCTGTGGTCAGGAAGGCAACAATTTAGGTTTGAAATTTAGTGTTAGAAAATCAGGTGTTATGGTATTCAATGAAAACAGTGAACAGACAGTGGAGATACAGGGCGAGGAAATAATTCGCGTAACAGAATATAAATATCTTGGCATATGGATAAACCAAGGCAATAGATATATGGAAACACAGGAAAAAAACCATAACAATGAAGGGGAAAAGAAATGCAGCCATAATGAAGCACAGAGCACTATGGGGATACAATAAGTATGCAGTGCTCCGGGGTATGTGGAAAGGTGTAATGGTTCCAGGAGTTACTTTTGGAAAAGCGGTTGCTTGCTTTAAAATATGGGTACAATCAGAACTCGACGTCAACCAAAGGTCAGTGGGCGGCCTCACATTAGGCGCTCACGGGAAGACTACAAATGAAGCTGTGCAGGGTGATACGGGCGGGACTAGTTTTGAAATGATGGAAGCTCACAGCAAAATTGAGTATGAAGAACGGCTGAGGAATATGGAACAAAGTAAATGGGCCTGGGGAGTGTTCAGGTACAGGGAAAACATTGATTCACAGTGGAGGAAAAGAACTAGGAAGCTTACCAGCAAGTATGCGGCCTGTAGGGTGGGTAATACAGCAACAAAGAAGGTCAAGAGGAAAGTCAGAGAGGCTGACATAATCTCATATATAGCGGCAATGGAAAAGAAACCTGCCATGAGTAACTACTTGAGAGGAAAAAACGAAATCAGGAAAAAAAACAATTTATGATAACTCAAAGGGAAGCTCATTACTCTCCGAAGCGCAATCGGGATGCCTAGAACACGCACCTATAAAGCGAGATATAAGACGGAAGAATAAGCATGTGCTTGCTGTGGTAAAGATAGGGAGTCTATGGAGCATGTTTTACTAGAATGTGAAGAGTTCTACCCAGCGGTCGATTTAGGCGCCACTAGCCTCCTTGAAGCACTTGGGTTCAGCGAGAGCGGTGAAAAAGTAAACATGTCCGCAATAGACATTAGTAAGAGGCGATTAGAGGATTGGTGGAAGAAAAGTAGGGAAACGACAAAAAACGGAGACGTAAAAAAGCACAGTTCGAAATAGGGGATCAGAAAATTTGGGTGGGGTTGTTGATAGTGCTTTCTTTTTCTCTTTTTGACATAGGTAGGACATTAGGCAGTATCATTACAAGAGCTTGGTGGCACAACCCACCGCCCCGTTCCAAAGGGGACGCTCATAACATCCATCCATCCATCCATCCATCCATCCATCCGCGGCAACACGGTAATGAGGAAGTGATCACTTCGCGCTGATAGAATGCATTCATATTGCGCTGCCTATTTATGCGCATGCGCGTACTGGCCCTGAAACAGTGATGCGTTCAAGGCTTTCGCCGTCCTTGCTAGTTTTACGAAAGGGTCGGTATAAGTGTGTGTGTGCGTGTGTGTGTGCGTGCGTACGTGTGTGTATACGTGTTTGTGTGTGTGTGTCTTTGTGTGTCGTTTCCGCGTGTACTCGTGGTTTAAACTCTTTGCACAGTGACAGAAACCTTCGCTGTGTATAGATTCCAACTCGTTGTATCTGCTCAATATTCTATACATAGGTTCTAGCGCTATTCTTGGTACCCGCGTATATTACAGAAAGTACTACACTACTCGCGTCACGCCGGACGGCACGGACCACACGCGTCCACACTGGATACGCAAGGCTGGGCGATAACATAGACAGATAATATAACGGTAACATTCGAGAAAGTTCCGATGCATGCAGGCGCGTCTTGCTTAATGTGATGACTTCAATTCATTTACAAGTACAAGGACACGCATACAAGTACGCGTGTGAATACGGAGACGGAAAATACTTTGTAATGAGGGCCGCTCGTGGCCAAGATCTTGAGTCCATCCCCCATCTCATCTACCCTGAACGTCAAAAAGTGAGGGTGCGCATTGAAGTAACACAGGTCTTGACGGTGAGGTGGGGAGGCTTCGCGTGAGTGGGCTCAAATGACAAAGCTGTTATTCAAGGCCGGTAGTGTTATCTCTGTTACACGTACTTCGGTGAGCTGTTTGCATTTAACCAAGAACGCGTGCTGAGTCGGAGATTTGTTGGTCGACTTCCAGTGACAGACGTCGACGTCGTGTCAGCAATAGTGTTCTAAGCAGCTGCTTACAGTCGAGTCGGGAGGATTGTCACTCGCGATAGTCAGATGTTGGTTTTTGCAGTGCGACGACTTGCGGAAGTTTGCGCGCGTTCCACGCTTTTACTGCGAAGGCGTTTAAAGCAACTGGAAGCTGATCGCAAAGAATCGAAAAGAATTGCTTGAGGCATTGGGCGAGTTAAAAGATGGGCAAACAACCCTTCTAAACGAAATGAAAACAATTCACGCAAGACTGGCTCAACAAGAGAAAGCATTTAAGGAGATAAAATCAAGAATTACTAAAATTGAAGAAGAATGCGCCTCACTAGAGCCCCTTAAAGCCCAAGTTGACGACGTCCAGTGCCTCACCCAAGAAAACGCAAGCAACCTGTCAGACCTTGTACATAGGCTAGACGACAGCGAGGACAGGGCCCGTCGTTCCAATCTTGTATTCTTTGGTGTGAAGGATGCTGACCGCGAAACCTGGGCTGAATCAGAGAATCTCGTAATAGACATTTGCAAATCCGAACTAAGTCTCACAATCCAACCTATGGACATAGAACGGGTCCACCGGCTTGGTAATTTCAATACTGAAGAGAACAGGCCTATTATTGTCAAATTCGCACACTTCAAAACCAAGGAACTGGTTCTTTCAAACACAAAACTCTTTAAGGGTACAACTCACAGCGTATCCGAAGACTACTCCCGTAACACTCGTATTGCCCGTAAAAACCTCCTAGATTACGCTAAAGGTCATTAAAAAAGTTCACCCTTCGACATGACAGGATGGTTATCGGCACCACCACGTACACGTTCGATCATACGTCGCAATCAGTGTTACCTCGAACGCCATAGCTATCATCCAAGCAGACCCCAAAAAACATTCCCAACTCGCTATCAGTCCTTTACACTAACATTAGAAGCCTCCTGCCTAAACGCGATGCTCTATCTAGCCTAATCAACACCACAGAAAGCAATGTAGTCGTACTAACAGAAACATGGTTAAACGAGAACATAACGGATAGCGAAGTACAGACCGCATTCCGCAACTGTGATGTCTTCCGCTGCGACCGCATCGGTAAACGAGGCGGTGACGTTCTAATAGCAACACACCACAGCCTGAAATTTCATGTTATGCCGGTTGTCTCTCCCATCGAAATATTATTCATCTGTTCTAAAGCCTCATTTCCGCCGACAGTAATCTGCGCTTGCTATCGTGCTCCAGACAGTGATGCTTCATTTATACCTTCCTTCCACAACGCGCTTCATATGATAACTTCGGAACTTCCACACGCTTGTCCCTTCGTTCTAGGTCACTTCAACTTTCCCGAAATTGATTGGCAGAACCCATCTGACACGACTAATTCTTGTGCGCGCAATTTCTTGAATACTTGTCACACTTTTGGTCCGACCCAACTGGTCCCCAGCCCAGTAAGGCAGAATGCTCAATCATCGAACATATTAGACCTAATACTAACATCACATGCAGAAAACTTGATATCGCTCTTGAATCTGCCGGGAATCAGTGACCACCCCAAAAAAATAACTAAAACTATCACACTTTATGACAAGGGAGACTACGAAAGCATCAACCGTGAACTTGATGCGTTCCGAACCTGGTTTCTAACCGATTTTCATGATCCCACTCCTGAAACTAATTGGCTACTGTTCAAAAACAAGATGCACGCCCTAATTGACAAATTCATACCTGCCATCACCGTAACTGAGCGCCATTAATACCCTTGGTTCAATTCCTTGCTAAAACGCATGAATAACAAAAAGAAAACACTTTTCCGAACCACCAAAAAAACCAATAAACCCACCACGTGGCAAAATTATTACGAAGCAGAAAAATCCTTTAACCTACAAGTATACAAAACTAGACACTCTTTTTTTTTTCTTCTGCTCTACCGGACATGATTCGTACAAACCCACACCAATTCTGGAAATGCGTCAATCCTAACCCCATCAGAAACATAACACTGTGTGACGATGATAATAATCCAATTGAAGATCATGACGTTGCGGAAGTTTTGAATTTATCATTCAGCTCAGTTTTCACCCACGAACCGGATAACAAATTACCCGATTTCCCTTCCTTTAACTTTCCACCTATGCCGGGCTTCAGCTTCGAACCTGATGACATTGTCAAAATAATCGACTCTTTGAAATTAACCGCCTCAGCTGGTGTCGACAAAATTAATACTAAAGTGTTAAAAAATACAAAACATGCAACTAGCACCATATTGTCTCATATATTTCAGCAATCCCTTTCATCAGCCATTATACCCCATGACTGGAAAATAGGCAAAGTCATCCCAGTCCCAAAAAAAGGGCCTTCATCTTCTAGCCATAATTATCGACCAATATCTATCACATGTATCACTTCTAAACTAATGGAACATATACATTTCTCTCAAATTATAAAATTTATAGTATCCGTCAACTTCTTCCACCCTAACCAGCATGGCTTTTTAAAAAGTTTTTCTTGCGAAACACAGTTAGCCCACTTTATTAACGACCTTAGCTCTAGCATTGACCTTAACATTCCTATTGACGCCCTCTTCCTCGATTTTGAAAAAACTTTTGACAAAGTTCCTCACAAACGACTATTCCTAAAACTTTCTCATCTCAATCTTAACGAACATGTTTTTAATTGGATATGCAGCTTTCTCACTAATCGGCAGCACTGCCTCTGCTAATAAATGTTCATCTTCTTATTCCTCTGTTATATCTGGGGTACCTCAGGGCACCGTCTTGGGCCCCCTTCTTTTTCTCATATATATTAATGATTTGCCTGCTAACATATGTTCTAACATCCGCATATTCGCTGATGACTGCGTTATCTACCGGCCTATTACTAACACCGATGACATTTTGTTTCTTCAGACTTACATTCAGCACGTACTAATCTGGTGTAATTCATGGCTAATGTCCTTAAATGTGAGAAAGACATCTCTGCTATCATTACACCGACGTCACTCGCAACCATCTTCAAAATACCTAATCGGGAATGCAGAAATCGCTTCAGTATCGACTTACAAGTATTTAGGCATCCATTCGACATCTGATCTAAATTGGTCTTTTCATATTTCACAGGTTACTAACTAGGCGAATTGCGTCCTTGGTTACTTTCGACGACCCCTACGACAAGCACCCCCATCAGTGAAATCCCTTGCTTACATAACACTTATCCGCCCCAAATTAGAATATGCATGCGCGATCTGGGACCCTCATCAATCTAACCTTTTCATTGGTCTTGATCTGTACAAAATCGCTCAGCTCGTTTCATTTTCTCCGCCTATTCCTATCATGTAAGTGTAACTGAACTAAAACGTATGCTCATCTCACAACTTTAGCGAACCGCCGACAAATTTCCAGATTGTGTCTCTTTCATAAATTCTTATATCATCCATCTCTGAATTCCATTATCAGTCCCGCCCATCGCATTTCAAGTCGCACAAACCACGGGAAGGCCGTCTACCCGGCCCTGCTCGCACTTCTGCGCATCTGTCATCATTTTTCGTCCGTAGAGCAAGGGACTGGAATGACCTGCCAAACGCTATCGTTGATATGATCGACTCATCGTCATTCAGATCATCCGTAGAAGGAATGTACTGCTGAAATTCCACCCTCTCATGTAATACCCCTTCAAGGGGGCCTTTCAGGTACTAATAAATAAATAATAAATAAATAAACAGTTTATGCCTGTTTCCGAGGTTTCGAAGAAAAAAGCTTCATTACATGCGAAGCTTATATTTTGAGGAAATGTGTGGAATCTTAGGGCGATAATATCCGGGCAATACATGGAAGTGTCTTTGTCACTAAGGTCGAAATGAAGATTCCCATGCCTTCGTTTCTTGTCCCGCTGAAAAAAGTCATATCAAACGCGTAAGAATTTCACCGATTTCCTGGGAAGGCTGAGAACGGCATAACTTTCATTTTGAAAGCAAACGAGGGGGGAGAGGAAGAACTTAATCGCTGATGTGTAATAGAAGCTTGAAGGGAGGGAGGGTAATAAAATATTTAAAAAAAATATTACAGTTTCCCCGTTTGGTCGTATGTTTCGTGCGTTCGTATCACCCCAAAAAAAGTTAACGAATACTTTTGCTGAACTAATAATTGCAGGCGTTCTTTTTTCCTTCGTAAAAGCGAGCACTGGAGCAATCTACCACCTCAGTTCGAGAGGGCGCTCATCTGAATTGGATCGCTCGTGCCTTGCTTGCGCAATCTTAGTGGCACTTCTCTCTCGTTTCATTTTACATCAGGCTTTCTTGTATTCCCGCACGCAAGGCGACTGTTCAATTCGCAACTGGATGTGTCGTTGAATTTGTAACTGAACCGTTTCTCATGTACTTGTGTTACATTGTACCTGACATTGTCGTTTTATGTAGTATTTGCCGCCCCTCTGGCCTCAGCGTAATTAAAATTTCTTGTTCTACTTCGTATTCTACATTATATTTCTGTAGGGTACACCTCTATCTATACAGTCACTACTCATTGTATTATGAAAGAGGTAGCTGATTTTGGTGTAGCATCATATCGCTTTTATTCTTTGTCTCATTCGGGCTTTCGTTCTGAACGACTGATCCTTTCTTCGACTGTGTTTTGTTAAGCCAGCATTTCGTGTTCTTCCTACATTGCGCCATAATTTTCTGTATTAGATTACCTCCATTGTATCTCTCACTCTTCTCTAAAGAATGACATTCGGCGTTATAATACTTATTAGATAAAGAAAGTAAAACAGCCACCTCCTTGCGAGGCGTTTTTGGCGAAATGCCGTGGACTGCCGCTGCTGCGAAAAATCTGGGAAATGCCTGCATGCGATCCGGTAGCCCCCGAGGATCGGCGGGCGTCTGTTCGCACCATCAAAAAAAAAAAAAAAAGACGAGAAATCACGCAGAAACTCCTCTGAGAGTTGTCCAAGTATGCGTAAGCATTGTTTCACTTGCGCATCTCCACGCATCCCGGCGTCAATAAAAGCTTTATGAATCTTGATTTGACCAGTACACGACAGCGCAGTGGCGGCACGAACTGGTGCAGACGGCGGCGCGAGCAGCATCGATGGCGCAAGTAAAGTACTGCAGGTGCCGGCGCCAGGTGGCGCTGATGACGTTCCGATCATTATAAGCCATCACCACTCTTTAGCGCCTTATCCATCCCCATGGAACCGTTGTGAACCGTGAGCAAACGTGAGCGCCGGCTTCGCATGCCACCGCCGCTCCAATCAATGCTTGTAGCATAATTCCTTGCTTCTGACTGTTAGAACGCAGTCTAACGTACTTCAAACTGCCGAGTACAGCAGCCGCTTGTCTGCGTTGAAAGTTTTCATGCAGTCCATTATTGAGCGCCTATCGGTCACGGGAACGCCGCACTCAGCGCAAACAGCCCACAACCGGCTTTGGAGAAACAGATGGAACGAAAACAAATTTTGGAACACTTCTTCAACGTTACTTTGCTTACGCATGCTCTCATTGGGCAATATAACCACGTGGTCGGAACACTGACGAATGTTGATGTTATCGTTCATGCGGCTGCACACTTTAGAAAGCGTACCAGTAACACGGTTCACATAGTGCGTAAAGCCAAACTAGAAGTGGATTCAATATGTATGTATGTATGTATGTATGTATGTATGTATGTATGTATGTATGTATGTATGTATGTATGTATGTATGTAGGTATGCACGCAAAGTAGCGTTCAATGGCTGTCCCACCTCTCTTTTGTATGTATATATATATATATATATATATATATATATATATATATATATTTATATATAAAGAATGGAAAACTTGCCTCTGCTACATGCATGATATTGCCGTGTTTTCATCACCATTGCCTCAGCATCTACAAAGCTTGGATGAAGTTCTAACGTGCCTGACGACGGTGGTCGTCAGCTCAACACGCAGAAATGCCGTTTCGCCAGCAAGTCTATTAAGGTCCTAAATCATGTGAGCAAGGACTGCATACGTCCTGACCCTGACAAGATTGCTGCGGTCCTTTCCTTCCCCCTTGCCTTGAAAGGCCTAAAGATATGCGAAGCTTTCTTGGCCTCGGTTCTTATTTCCGTCGCTTCATACGGGCCTTTGCATTCATAGTTGCGCCACTACACAAGCTACTTGCTTCCGGTGGACCCTTCCTCTGGTCTCAAGCTTGTGAAGCAGCCTTCAACAGGTTAAAGGGCCCTCTCACATCTGAACTTGTGCTTTGCCATATTGATCTCACTCCACCGACACCCTTGCACACAGACGCTAGCGGCCACGGCATCGGTGCCATTCTTCTACAACGCAGCAACTCCTCGCAAGATAGAGCCCTTGCCTACGCCCTCCATGTACTCACCGATACCGAGAACAATACGATCACTGAGCAGGAACGCCTGCCTGTTGTTCGGTCCGTACAAAAGTTTTGACCGTATCTGCATGGGTGTCATTTTCCTATTTTTACGGACCACCACGCCTTATGCTGGCTTTCCACGCTCAAGAACTTAATCGGCCGTCTGGGTGTCTGGATTCTCCGCCTGCAAGAATATGCCTTTGACATTGTTCATAAGTGTGACAAAAAACACCAAGACGCCGACGCTCCTTCTCGTTCTCCGCTACCTGCGCACCCGCTCAACATCTCGGCAACTGCGGCGCAAAGCAACTCTTCGGATGTGACTTTTACGCTGGTTTCCTCCCTAGCCTCAATAGACCGCCGCCTTCCGCATGACGATCTCACTTTCGCATCTCGCCAACAGGCTGACTCATATTGTCGGCGTATGATAAACTACCTCATTTGACTGTCACGCCCACCTAACGTGTGGCCTCGACGCCAACTCGCACAAGTCAAGCTGGACAATCGAGTGCCGTCGCGTCGCAATTACCACCCTAACGGTCACCGCTGGGTGCCAGTTCTACCACGCTCTCTTCGAGCCCATGTCCTCAAAGCGTTCCAGGATCACATGACAGCTGGCCATCTCGGTTTCCATAAAATCTACGATCACATTCGAAGCCACTACTATTGACCTGGACTTTCTGCTAGTATAGCGCGGTACGTCGATTCTTGTTCTCCGTGCCAGCGTCGCAAACTCCCAACCTCTGCACCTGCCGGTGAATTACTGCCTGTTCGGTATCCCACCGCCCCATTTGAGGTTGTTGGTGTCGACCTTTACGGACCCCTCCTTGCTACTCCCACAGGCAATCGCTGGATAGTGACTGCCATCAACCACCCGACGTGGTACCCTGAGACAACAGTGATCACTGGCTGGGCTTCAGAAGTTGCCGACTTCGTCCTGCAAGATATCATTCTTCGTCATGGTGCTTCGCGGGTACTGCCGAACAACCGTGGAAAAGCTTCCCTCTCGCAACTTTTAAACGAAGTCATGCGCACCTCTGGTACCACCCACAAAAACGCTTCGAGCTACCATCCACAAACTAACGGCGTCAGAGAGCGAGTTCATCGCAGGCTTGCAGATATGACCGCCGTATATATTAAATTTGAGCACGAAAATTGGGGCAAGCTTCTACCATTGGTCACTTGCGCCTACAACACGGCCGTTCAGGGCATCACAGGCTACTCGCCATTTTACCTAGTTTACGGATAGTCGCCAACTTACTTTCTTAGATGCTCCTGTCAACCCATCTACATCGTTTAGCGAAGAATTTGTTTCACTACTCGCTCAGTGTCGCCAGCGTGCCCGCCTTAACACAACGGCCAGACAACGAGACCGGAAGATTATTTATGCCACATTCCATCGCGTTGTGTCCTTCCGACCTGGTGACGAGGTATTCCTCTCGACGCCCCTTCACAATCCTGGGTTGTGTGACAAGTTCCAATCGCGATTCATCGGGCCATACATAGCCTTGGAGCCGACATCACCCGCCAATTATGACGTCATTGCTTTTGTCGCTGCAACAGACCGCCGTTGTCGCAGCACCGAGGTCGTTCACGTCTCCCGCATGTAACACTTCACGCTGCGTACTTTATCGCTTTGACCCGTGGCCAGGGTGGCCGCTTCCACGTGGGGGGGGGGGGTGGGGGGGAATTTGTGTGGGCTTCTACACTGCTCGTCTTCTTCATCTGTACGTTATCATCATCATCCTACGCTGACCGGCCCTCATCTTGAGTTCCGGTGAGATCATCATCATCGGGTGTGTGCCTTGGTTCGACGCCGCGTACTCGGGCCGAATAAACGTCGCCCCAAGAGAGACGTCATAACACACACTCACGCACACACGTGTGTGTGTGTGTGTGTGCGCGCGTGTATAATGATGTGCTTATATTTAACTGCGTCCTGCTTTGACTACAAATTCGGCTTTACGCAATTTGTAATCCATGACAGAGGTCCATCGTCATAATGAATAGTTGCACCAACCTTATATGGACGAGGTGGTTCATGTTGAGTAAAAATTGAAGCAGCGCAAGGAAGACGATGACAGTAATTGAAAACACCCACAATACGAGGAGTGGTGTATTGGCACTTGGAAAAAAAAGTATTGAAAGATCCACGCAGCTTTTAGAGCATGTCAAAAAACGCCAATAACGAAAAGGTGTAAACGGCATGCAAAATTTCTGGCATGTTTTGCTAGGCAGTACGCATGCGTTTCAATGTTTTGGTTGTTTTTTTAGGCATGCTATAAAAGCTGTGTGAGCTTTCAAGAATATTTTTTCTAGTTGGTAGTACAGAGCTCGTCCTGTTGTGTGTTTTCCATTGTTGTCATCGTCTTTTATGCTCTCCTTCGAGTTTTCCTCGATGAACAGGTCTTTTGAAAAGCCGGTCATGAGACGCCTATATATATATAGCACTCTATCGGCGTAGAATATTTGTGGTTCCATCAGGACGCATTTGCCCATGAAACTTGTAATGTTCTCGGTATGTACATTTATCAGATGTGTGTATATATTGCGGTGCATCGGATATATACATATATATATCCGATGCACCGCTTATAAATAGAACTACTCATGATGAGAAAGAACCAGTCATACGGATTACACATTCCATAAAGCAGAAGTTCTCTTTGCTATATGTCCTGATGGAGCCACACCCAGGGTACGAAAATGCAGCGCTGATCGAGCCAGGCATTTAGGAAACGGTTCGTATTCGCCACCTTGCAAGTCCACATTAGTTTTCCCGGTTATCAAAAGAACTACTCATGATGACAAAAAACCAGTCATGCGGATTACACACTGTATAAAGCAGAAGTTCGCTCTGCTATATGTCCTGATGGAGCCACACCCAGGGTACGAAAATGCAGCGCTGATGGAGCCAGGGATTTAGGAAACGGTTCGTATTCGCCACCTTGCAAGTCCACATTAGTTTTCCCGGTTATCAAAGGAACTACTCATGATGACCAAAAACCAGTCACGCAGATTACACATTGCATAAAGGAGAAGTTCGCTTGGCTATTTGTCCTGATGGAGCCACACATGGAGTGCGAGAATGGAGCGCTGATGGAGCCAGCAATTTAGGGAACGGTTCGTATTCGCCACCTTGCAAGTCCACATTGGTTTCCCGGCCACCAAAAAAAGTTTTTGGCCGATATTATTAGCATGGCGCGAAACGGATATCAGAACGCAACTCGTTAATTTGCTGTTTGTCGGTTGCACATGTCTTTTGTTTAAATGTTTAAGACGAGCAAAAAAAGTCGCACTTTTCTCCTACAGGTGAAGTCTTGATCGAAAGTGTTCTACAATTCCACGAATAAGTTCTGTCTGCCGTATAAACTCTGTAGCCCAGCAGCATGTGAGCCTCATTCTCTTCCGCATCTGCGAACGCACAACCCTTCGCAGCGAGCACTTCTAGTTTCGGGTCACAACACCTTCGATGCACGAAAGTGCACTCTGCTCTTGGGCGTGCCATGGCGAGGAGACTACTAGCATTGCTGTTGTATAGCTTTTCCCCTGCAATCCTTTTTCATGAGTTCCGCATAATTGCGTGGTTCGTTTAAAGAGCATGGCAAACTGCCACAGCGTGGTATCCTCTTCCTTAACCCCAGCCTTCGCTGCCTTTGCCTCAAGCGTTCGCTGTCTTTCTCCACGGGACGAGCGAAATAAACCAAACTTTTGCTGAACACTAGCGGGTTCTACTCCACCGTGTTTCTGCAGCCTTGAAATGTACATATCTGAACCAGCTCATCTAACCTCGTTCATTAGCCTTAGACGACTATCGAATGAAATCTTACCGGTCGCTTCTCTGCAGCCTCGAAAGAATGCCAGCGATGTCGCCCTAAATCGACTCCACAAAGACACGCGGATAGCCAACATGTAGCTCTCCACCCAACTTCAGGCTTACGGCGTTCGATTCATTCTTGAGTCCGTACAGGCATACAACAGCGTTAGTAAAATTCACACCGGCCCCGTGTACAGGTTTCCATAGTTGGCACACCAACAGTGGTCGGCTGGAACCTCACATACACCATCTGCGCAGCGAATGCTATGTTGTTGACACATCCTGTTTCACGTGGTCGTCGTGTCCATCCAAAACCTTGTTTATGCACTAATCGTTACGCCATAGTAACGGAATTGCATGCCGCAGTGTTAGGCAGGGTGATATCAAGTAGCAAAAGCACAAATGCCCCACAAAGTGGATGGGAAAATGGCACTACAGCAGCTCAGTTGGCAAGAGCATCGCAGGCTAATGCAAGACATGGGTTCGTATCCCACCTGCGGTCACGTGTTTTTTTATCTACTTTCATTTCTGTGAATTTATCATTTCTTTAATTTAACTTGTACTTAAGCTAATTTCCCCTATCTTGTCCTTGGTGTAAATATAATAAAAATGGAACTCCCCGGTTCATTTTTTTGTTCATATATTTCATAACTAAGATCCAACGCACACGTTTCTCGTTCCACAGGCAGCCAACGTATTTGAAATATTCTCCGCGTGTGTCAAGTGCCCCTGCCTCGTCTTCTTTTCTTGTGACAAGTCACGCTTTGATTCGCCGCGTAAAACTCCAAGGCGCATCAAGTTGTGCGCTGAGAGTGAATTTCTCTAGTACTTTACTTTTAGTAGTATACGCGAGCAAAAACTGTTCAACGTTGTACGAACTTGATGATCATCCAATTTAGTCATGTTTTAACGTTTCGTCGCTAGAGTACAAATGTCATCATTTTCACACACGCTTCATGGCATAGGCGTAGGTACTTGCGATTGTATAGCGCGTCTATGCTGATGACATCATAATACGCTTTTCTCCCCGCAGGGGCGTCTGCGTCAACAGGCGTTTGGTGTGTTGCGACACCACGTACCCGAGCACACGAGGGCTGGACTCTCCTGTGTTTAACTGCGCGCGGCTTTGCCGTGTCCGGGGAACGGGGCATCCTGGGGGTGGAGCCGATGCCGGGTGTTCGGACCTTTAAGGCCCCCGGCGGAGGCAACACACCTCTTTGGCCTCTGCTTCACGTAGACGGCACCCCCGGACTGACCCACTCGGGGGAAATCGGTAGTTGCCTTTTCTTGTCTCTCGCTCTCCCTCCAACCTTCGTCTTTCTCTCAGTTTCCATCTTTTCTGTCTTCTCCTGGCTTCTCTTTACTTCCAATTTTTCCAGGCAGCAAGGGTTAACCTTGTGTGAATAACCAACCTACGTTATTTCATATTCGGTTATAGTGGTAATGTACAGCTGGCGTTTGCAGGCAGTGTTTCACACGCCCAGCAGCGTCCCCTTGTAGGACACCACGGTGGGTGGCTGGCGTTACTGCCGAAATTACAATCACCTATGGCTACTTCCTTTCCCCCCCTACCTGATTGCTCCCTGAAGAGGGGGCGCACCGATGATGTCTTAGAATTTTCTGCCCATCAAAAAGAAACATTCCCTCGCTTCCATTTAGTCCACTCCGAAACACCGAACAAACTCGTCCGAACAATCTCACCATTCCTCGTGTCCAAGTCTCTTACACATGTTTTCGATACAGGTTACAAAGCATCCAGAATGGCAAGCGGCGATCTCCTCTTGGAGCTCCGCAACCAGAAGCAATAAGAAAAGCTACCCAATCTAGTATCATTTGGTGACGCCAAAGTAACAGTAACTCCGCATCGTACTATGATCATCCGATGATGATCTCTCGAAGCTGACTGAGGCTGAGCTCTTGGAGGGCTTCAGTGAGCAGAAAGTCATCAACGTTAAGCGAATTAGGATGAGGCGTGATAATAAGGAAATACAGACAAACACGTGATACTAACTTTTGGCATAAGTGTTCCGCCCGAGTCCATCGAGGCCGGGTATATCAAGCTGCGTGTTCACCCATATGTTCATAATCCCCTGCGTTGCTTCAAATGCCAGCGTTTCGGTCACAGTTCACAGAGTTGCCGAGGCCGTCAAACCTGCGCGAAATGCAGTGCTCATGAGCACACCTCTGAATCTTGTTAAAACTCTCTCCATTGTGTCAACTGTGAAGGGGAGCACGCTGCGTATTCGCGGTCGTGCCCAACCTGGAAAAAAGAAAAACAAATTGTGACGATAAAAGCAAAGGAAAATACAAGTTTCAAGGAGGAATGCCGGCGGGTATCCTACCTTGCCAAGAACACATTTGCTGAAGTAGCAAGTCAGGGGGCAGCGCCACAACTGTCTCCGGCGGCTGACCGACCCACACCCAGTGATGCGGCAGTGACGCTATCCGCCTCCCCGACGCATGCAGCTAGTGCTGCTAAGCAAACCCAGCAGACGGGGCCATCTACCTGCGGGCAGGTGCCCCCAAAGGCCTCGACCAACGTGCCGAGGCCTTCACGCCAAACAAAGCGCTCGGAAGAGCGCGTGTCCAGCGCCTCGGAAGAGGCGATGGCCACAACCACCAGCAAGACGGTGCTACCAGCGCCTAAGGAGCGGCGACGCACTCTCGATAGATCCAAAAGAGATAGATAGATCCGGGCCTTTTTCTGGCTCCCGTCACGGAGCCAGAAAAAGGCCCGTGAGCTAACCTCAGTCTCTTAAACACACAGCACCCAACACATATAGCATGATGGACACACAAATACTACAGTGGAATGTTAGAGGACTTCTCCATAACCTTGACGACATTAAAAAACTACTACCCAAACACAACCCCAAGTTGCTGTGTATTCAAGAGACATCTAAAACGCACACAGACAAATTTTCCTCGCCAATACACCACCTTCCGCAAGGACCGTGATGAGGCTAACACATCGTCCGGCGGTGTAGCAAGCCTTGCAGACAAGTCCGTAGCATTAGCCGCAGCCAGGTAGATTTACATACACCCCTCGAGGCAGTGTCAATTAGAGGGATTATTTTCAGGAAGTTGGTAACCGTCTGTTCCATTTATATACCTCCAAGCTATCATCTCCAAAAAACCGATTTGTATAACATGATAAGTGGCCGACTTATTGAAAATTTTATTCTGACCTGTAATGCCTGCCTATTTAATAAGAAGGAAGCAACATATTACAGCCTCCAACACAATTCATATTCATCCATAGACTTAGCAGTAGGCTCTGCTTCCCTTCGGCCTCATCTTGAATAGAATGTCATCAAGAATCCTTTTGGAAGTGACCACTTCCCTATAACTTTAAAATCAATAGCGCAGCATGACAACCCTCCCCTGTTTCCCATTTGGAAAGCAGCATCTGCTGACTGGGAGCATTTTAAAGGATCTACTCATTTACCACTCGATTTTATAAACAATTTTAGTATAGATGAAGCTGTCGCATATTTTACTGCTTTTATTATTGATGCTGCCAAAAAGTTTATCCCGCTTACAAATGGTGGTTCACTTAAAAGACGTGTACCTTGGTGGAATGATGACTGCAGAAATACGCGAAAGAGGCAGAATAAGGCATGGGGAATATTGCGTAGGTCGCTGAATGCAGAAAATCTTATTGAATTTAAGCAAATAAAGTCACAGGGGAGGCGCATACCGCGTCAGGCGAAGAGTGAAAGCTGGGTGAGGTTCCTTTCAGGCACCAGTTCTTATACACAGGCGGCGAAAGTTGGGAATGGCGTAATAAAGCTAAATGGGCAGCAAATAAATCCGTTGCCTTTGGTGAACGATCAAGTAAATACCTTAGAAGAGCAGGCAGATACCCTAGGGGAGCACTTTGAGCGTGTGTGAAGCTCAATCCACTATTCCCAATCCTTCCTTAAACATAGAAAAATAGAGGAACGAAAGCCAATCACATGAAAATGCACACAGAATGAACTGTATAACCGGCATTTTAGTATTGTCGAGCTGAGAGCAGCCTTGAACACATGCAAAAGCTCTGCACCGGGACCTGAGAGGGTCATGTATGACATGATCAGAAACTTACATACTGTTATAACTGCAGTGTTCTTATCATTCCTCAGTTGAAGTCTATAGCTACACGTGCCAATCTGGTTGCCTATATTATGTTTTCTTACTTCCTTTCCCTTCCCCTCCTTCGTTAACCTGTCTTATATTCCGACGTGCACTGCAAATAAACGCCCATTCGTCCATCTTGTCAGCGTGTGTCTGCCTCGCCTGCGTCAAGCGCAGTGTCCGACCTACGATGTAACAGTGGCGACGAGAAACGGAAAGCAAAACCCCTGGCAAAACCTTGAAGCACAGGACGGCAGCTACGCTACGGGGCGACGACTCGACGATGGCACACCAGCAACTGCCCGACTTCGACGACGAAAGAGACAACTGGAAGGCCTATGTTATCAAGGCAGAGGCATACTTTGAGGCAACGGGCGTGAAGGAGTCGGCAAAGAAACGGGCGCTTTTGGTGGCAGCTTTAAGCACGCGCACCGTTCAAATATTAGCAGGACGAGTAGCGCCGAAGAAGCCGAATTCTTTGGAGTACGAAAACGTCGAGAAAGTCTTGGACGAGTTTTTTTATCCCAGGCGGCATGAGATTACCGAAAGCTTCCGCTTCTTCAACCGCTGCCAGCTTGACGGTTAGTCTGTTCAGGAATCCATTACTGAAATTCATCGAATTGCGGGCAACTGCAATTTCGGTACCATGCTCGACCGAATGCTACGGGATAGAATTGTGTGCGGCATAAGATCGAGTGCACTGCAGAAACAACTCCTGACAAAGAAAGATTTGTCCTTAGAAGAAGTTCCGAAGGAGATTTGCCCGATGCAAGGGGTGTTCTCCGGTCATTGAAAAGTAGTCTGCAAAGGCAATCTTCTGATCTGCCCTGGTTCATCTTCTTCAGCCCATCTTTAACAGTTCGGATGGCTCTCTCTGCTAGGCTATTCGACTGTGGATGACCGGCGGCCACCTACAGGACCCGCGGCACGCCTACAGCTGAAGGAGGGAGCCACGCCCAAGTTCTGTAAGGCCCGATCTATTCCCTTCGCTCTACGCGACAAGGTATCTGAAGAGCTTGATAGGCTCGTGGCATTAGGAGTCTTGTCACCAGTGCCGCATTCCGAGTGGGCTACGCCCATTGTACCCGTCCTTACGAAGGACGGCACCGTTAGAATTTGTGGCGACTTCAAAGTCACTTTAAATTCGGCATGTGAGCTGGAGCAGTACCCATTGCCAGTAATCAATGACGTGTTCGCGTCCTTAAGCGGTGGAAAACATTTCAGCACTACATTTACGTGACGCATATAACCAAGTACCTCTGGATGAGGCATCGCGACAGTTATGCGTGATTAACACGCATAAAGGTCTTTTCTGCTACAACAGATTACCTTTCGGCATTGCCTCTGCGCCAGCCATTTTTCAACGCAGAATGGAAACAGTTCTACAAGGCTTATCAGGCGCGCAAGCTTATCTGGACGATGTCTTGGTGTCCGAAAGAGCAGGAAGTGACGACGTGTTAAAAGCCGTTCTACAGCGTTTCCGCGAAAATGGTGTTAAACTGCGCCTCGAAAAATGCAAATTTCGGCAAGCATCCGTTACATATCTCTGCCGTCGAATCGATCAGCAAGGGTTGCACCCAATAGAAAAGAATGTCGAAGCTATCGCAGAAGCACCTAGCCCGGAAAATGTAGCTGAGCTTCGTTCTTTTCTTGGCATGATCACTTTCTACGCAAAATTTTTGCCGAACATATCGCCTCTGCTCGCTCCACTGTATCGGCTGCTGGAAAAGAATAGACATCGGCTCTGGGAACAAGAGCAGCGAAGGGCGTTCGATAAAGCAAAACGGTGTTTGCAGCAAGCAGGTGTGTTGGTTCACTTCGACCCTTCACAACCGCTTAAACTAGAGTGCGACGCATCGCAAAAAGGTATCGGCGCAGTGCTATTTCACACGAAAGGGAACGTCAACAAGCCTATCGGATTTCGTTCAAGGACATTGTCGAAAGCAGAAAAAAATTATTCGCAACTTGAACGTGAAGCACTGGCCCTCGCATTTGGAGTAATGAAGTTTCGTGATTATCTTCTAGGCCGAGAATTCATTTTGGTCACAGATCACCAGCCGCTCCTGGGCCTGCTGAGACCGGATCGGCCCAGACCGCCTCTGGCTGCTGCTCGCATACAGCGCTGGGCGCTGTATTTGGGAGGATTTCGCTGAAAGGTACAGTATTCGCCAGGCAAGCAGCTCCTGAACTCTGACGCGCTTAGCAGGTTGCCACAAGTAACTTTGGAGCCAACCACGGAAGGGGAGCCACCTGACTACGTTCTGGCACTCGTATGTGTCCAGGAGGGGCCGGTCTCGGTAGAAGAATTGCAGACGCTGACGGCAGGTGACGCAGTACTTTCAAAGGTCGTGCAGTACACAAGAGACAGGTGGCTTCCAAGCTCTAAAGCATTACAACGAAGCTTACTCCCCTTTGACGACCGCAAACAGGAACTGTCATTGGCCCACCGTTTGCTGTATTGGGGCCGTAGAGTTGTCATTCCAGTTAACGCGCAACCTAGAATGTTGCACATGTTGCACGAGACACATCAAGGATCATCGGCGATGAAATCAATCGCTCGGTCAGCTTTTTGGTGGCCAGGAATGGATCACGACATAGAACAACTGTCAGCGGGGTACACAAGCTGCATACAAAATCGACCAATGCTGGCATCTGCTCCGCCAGTTAACTGGCTGACATGCCAGGAGAACTGCTCAAGAGTGCATCTAGATTTCGCGGGGCCAATCAAAGGAAACATGCTCCTTGTTCTCGTCGATGCTCGCAGCAAATGGATTGAGGCCGAACCAACGAAACAGGCGACCACATCTTCGACTATTACTTGCCTGCGCAGCCTCTTTAGCAGGTTCGGCATCCCTCGCACCATAGTTTCAGATAATGGGACGCAGTTCGCTAGCCAAGAATTTGCTGATTTTGCGAAAAACAATAACATAACCCACCTGCGCACGGCTGCGTTTCATCCACAGTTGAATGGCCTAGCAGAGAGAGCCGTCCGAACTGTTAAAGATGAGCTGAAGAAGATGAACCAGGGAAGATTAGAAGATTGCCTTTGCAGACTACTTTTCAACTACCGGAGAACACCCCTTTCATCGGCCAAATCTCCTTCGGAACTTCTTCTTGGCTACCAAATCCGGTTCCGCCTCGACACGTCTTCCTCCTTTGGATGCAGGAATATCGGGAACATCGGACGACTGGACTCTTGCACCAGACACAAATTTTTACGTCCGTAACTTTGGTAAAGGTGATAAGTGGAAAACGGGCACGGTAAAGTCAGCAGACGGATCTAAGATGGTGATAGTGCAAACGCCTGAGGGCCTCGTTCGGCGACACATTGATCAAGTTCACACAAGGAAAGACCCAACGGCTACAAAAGGCCACGAGGAGAGTGAAAGCTCGTCCATCTCGAGAACCCCGGAAGAAACTTTCGGAGCGAAGCCAAAGGCAAAAGCCGAAACTCATGACACGTCACCACTACAGCGTCAGTCATCACCCCAACCCCTGGGCCCACAAGAGAGAAACGGTGAACCTACAGTGGCCACGCAACTCCGGCGCTCAACACGAGAGCGCAGACCTGTGCAGCATCTTCGCTATTATTGATGGAGAAATGTTATAACTGCAGTGTTCTTATCATTTCTCAGTTGAAGTCTACAACTACACGTGCCAATCTGGTTGCCTATCTTATGTTTTCTTACTTCGTTTCCCTTCCCCTCCTTCGTTAACCTGTCTTTATATTCCAGCGTGCATTGCAAATAAACGCCCATTCTTCCAGCTTGTCAGCGTGTGTCTGCCTCGCCTGCGTCAAGCGCAGTGTCCGACCTACGACGTAACACATACTGACACACAAGTCACACTACTCGCAATTTTAACACAATTTCGGCTGCGGGATACCTCCCATCCACATGGAAGGAAGCGATCGTAGTTTCTGTTCTGAAGCTGGGAGAAGACCCCCCCCCCCCCCCCCCTTTGCGGCAAGTTATCGTCCGACAGCTCTAACAAATTGTCTGTGCAAGCTTTTTCAAAAAGTGATAAATCGCAGACTTACACATTTGCTTGAGCTCAACAATATGCTCGATCTATATCAGTGTCTCTTCAGAGAATGGCGGTCGACAACCAACCATCTCGTGCGCATTGAAGGAAATATCCGCGATGCATTTATACATAAACTGTTTTTCCTATCGATATTCCTCGACATGGAGAAGGCGTATGACCCGGCATAGCGTTACGGGATCTTGCGAGACCTGTCGGAAATGGGCCTACGTAGAAATATGCTCAACATAATTCAAAGCTACTTGTCAAATCGTATCTTACGCGTGAAAATTGGCAACGCATTATCGCAAACTTCTATACAAGAAACAGGAGTACCCCAGGGAGGAGCACTCAGTTGCACTGTCTTTATCGTTAAGATGAACACACTTCGTTCTTCGCTACCACCAGCCATTTTTATTCCGTCTTCGTAGACGATATACAGATAGGTTTTAAATCCTGCAACCTTACAGTGTGGGAAAGACAGGTACAGCAGGGCTTAAACAAGGTGTCCAAGTGGGCAGACCCAAATGGATTTAAAATCAACCCCCAGGAAAGTTCTTGTGTTCTCTTTACAAGAAAGACAGGTCTCGTCCCAGATCCTTGCGTAGAACTAGGTGGACAACAAATACCTGTGAGCAATGAACACAAATTCCAAGGTGTAATACTTGACTCTAGGCTTACTTTCATCTCACATATAAAATGTCATAAAGCAATATGTTTAAAAACTATGAATTTACTTAAAATCCTATCCCACAAAACATGGGGTAGCGACAGGAAGTGCTTACTGAATCTTTACAGGAGCCTAGTTCGATCAAGATTAGATTATGGTGCCGCTGTATATCACTCTGCCGCCCCGAGCGCGCTAAAGATGTTACACCCCGTTCGCCATCTCGGTATCCGCCTGGCCACTGGCGCATTTAGAACAAGCCCTGTCGAAAGTCTATACGTCGAGTAATATGAGTGGTCCCTACATTTTCAAAGAACATACATCAGCTTAACGCATTTTCTCAAGGTTCGCTCTAATATGGGACATCCGTGTTTCACAACCGCTAACGACTTGACGTGTGAAACTTTTCGGAATAGACCATCTATGAGACTTCCTTTCTCACTGCGTGCAAGAGAACTTAGCACGGAAATGGATGTCCCAGTTCTCGAACATCGCATAATCGCTCCAGCTAAGCTATTACCACCCTGGGAGTGGCAGGTGATAGACTGTGACATATCCTTTGTAGAGGTCACAAAGCATGCTCCTCACCTCGAAATCGGTATGCACTTCCGTAAAGTAAAATTAAAGTACTCCGGCTGCGAATTCTACACAGACGCCTCGAAATCGAATGGTGGCGTATCTGACGCTGCTCTTGGTCTCTCTTTTCCTGAATGTGACGTGTTAAACCCCCAAACAAGTATCTTCACTGCAGAATCATATGCAGTACTGTCTGCGGTAACACACATAAAGAAACTAAAACTTGACAGAGCAATCATATTCACTGACTCGTTAAGCATTGTAAAAGCACTCATTTCTTTACAAAAGAATACAAATCTTGCCTTCAATGAACTCTACACACACTTATGGAACATCTACTTATCACACAGACATGTAGTGTTATGCTGGGTTCGTGGCCATAGAGGAATCGAGAGAAAGGTGCTTGCTGACGAGATGACCGAATCAACGGCATCGCCGGGTATTCGTTCTGCTGCAGTCCCTGCCACAGACATGAAGCCTTTCCTCAGAAACAAACTGCTAAGCCACTGGCAATGCTTGTGGGACGCAAAAACGAGTAATAAGCTTCACGTAATTAGGTCTAAATTAGTGTTCTGGCCCCCAACAGCGAAAACACGAAGAACAGACGTCCTGTTCACTAGGCTAAGAATAGGACGCACATTCAGTTTCAGTTTCAGTTTATTATTCGTTCATAACAATTTGTTACAAAATATGGTATACAGACAAGGGTCCCAAAGTCAGAGACTGCACCGGGACCCTTGGATCAGAAGTTATACAAAAAAATTAAGCGGAATACAGAGCAGAGAAACAAATAATGAAATAAGCAAAATATAACCAAGAAACTGAGTGACGAACTCATAAAAAACAAAAGGAAAAGGAAAGATGCACAATCAATGGTAATTCCACAGCTTCTAAATAGCAAATTAACATTGTAGAAAATTAGTCAGACAGCAAATAATTCTTCAGTTGATATTTGAAAGCACATATTCGGCACTCATAACTTTCTCCTGACCGGTAACGACCCTCCAAACTGTGGTAGATGCAGTGACAGGCTTTCTGCCCTCCACGTCATCCTGGAGGCCGGGAAGGCGAAAGAGACAAGAGAAAACATTTTCCTTTTGTATACAGCCATCACATCCCTCTGCATCGGGCCATGTTTCTTGGTGTAGAACCGCTTTTTAAGAGCAAAGCAGTCCTCGCTTTCTTAAAAGATGTTGTGCTACATGTTACAAGCCCATTCATTTCGTAGCGCATCCTTTTTCCAGAAGATATCGCTAGGATAGATTCTCTGTATTGCACATGCCTCTAGGCCCTTGGGTTTCAGGGCCCCGGTGAAGCAGTAGCGCTCTAGACAATTTTATAGATCTAGACAATCACATATTTTATATATTGCATCATTCTTTCTCAATGCATTTTAATGTTCATAGTACACGCCAATAGTCATTCCCATAATTTTATTACTCGTACATTTTATGGAATTTGCATCAACTCTTTTAGGCCCCTTTACAGCCACGGCACATTAAGATCAGAGAACCCATCAGTCCACTGTAAACTCATTAACATTAGCAGGGCGCTCTTTGGCCATACCAGGCCCTTGCGCCTTTAAACATGAAATATTCATTCATAATACGCTCTTCTCTCGCTTGCGCTCGTCCTGCGGAACCTGGAACTGTAGGTGTAGAACCTAACAATCGTGATGTGGAAAGATGGCGTCGGCCGGCCGGCGTAGATCTGCTTTTGCAGTAATACGATCAACTTCAAGGGGGTCGTGGTCATGTTGCTTTCGTCACACACACGTATGCTCGCGACCCTCAGCGGCAACAGCCGAATTCGCATGTATAAGTTGGTTCTTCTCGTAAAGAGCACTGTATAGTCAGGTAACCTGCAAGATGCTTCGCATAACACTGATTCCCGCAGTGCCTTGGATCTGCATAATTTTCCGCATCCGCCTGCTACTCATGCAATGAGGCTGCTCTTTTTGTCTAAAGTTGTTAGAAAAGTTTACCATAGCGCTATATATCGCTAAATATAGTGTGTCTGGTTGTCGCATGCGCGCTAGCGCTGCGGCAGTTGCACTTGTGGCACGGTTTAGGTGATACATGCAAACCAGCTGGCAGCTGGCGGAGACGGTGGAGGAAATCGTCGTGAGGCACGTATGGTAAATGCTTGTTCAATCGATGTTCTGATGGGAATCGGGGAGGTATTTGAATAATTAAATAAATATCTGCCTGCACGTAACGTCAAGGGTTCAACAATATCTCAGACTTGCGGCGTTACATCGGCAAGCTCAAGCGCTGTCTTACACAGAACGTTGCGTAAGAGAGCATCGTCGATGACTAGAGCTTCTGATGAAGTCCGCCACATTGTAGGCGCCATGGTTTGCCAGGTAGACGTCCCGGTTCCTGTTCCCTCGTGAACTGGCGCATACAACCCCGGGGAATGGGCCATGAATAGAGCGGTGATGACGTGAAACACACACGGACATAGCAGAAACTATAACTTCTTTTTCTTCTGTTTGGTATATATTACAGTGAAGCTACATATGGGGGGCAAGCTTGAGAAAACAAATTGCGTGCCTTTATCGAGCCGTGTATAACGAGAATTAAGTGCCCTTTCCCTCTATATTTGGGACATGTATTCTTTCTTCAGATAGGCAAGCGGCCAGCCATTCTAGTGCCCCGTGCCACCCTGTATGCGTCAGCCCTCGGGAAAGAAAGTATGCGTTAGGCACAAGAAGGAAGGGGAGGGGATGAACTGTTGATTATTATTTCGCGCGGGTGTTCGTCGCTGGAAGGGCTGGGAAAGGGCGCGTGCAGTTCGGCAAGCCAACATTGCCCTAGCGATCTTGTCACCAGTTGCACTTCGGACTTGCTAGGGGAAGAACATGCACAGCTCACTCTGAGGAACAAAAATATATCCTCAAAAAGCGACAACGAAAGCAGTTTACTAGAGTAGTTTGCTGGGCCAGTTGGTGCATGGTGAACGTATAATGGTTTCCAGCAAGTACGCACGCGAGCACAAGTAAGTAGAAACGGAGAGGACAACGCGTTGGGGTCCTGTCCGTTTCTACTTACTTCTGCTCGCGTCCGTACTTGCTGGAAACTATTATACGTTCGACAACGAAAGCAACAGAGCAAATGCGCACGGAAGCGATCAGGAGCCGTGGCCGCCTACGCACAGCAGCGGACAAGCCGGGACTATCGAGTATGTGCTGCACAGACAAAAGAAGAGCACGTCGTGGCGATGGTCTACGTCCCACCGGCTATATGCATAGGATACATTGGGACCATAGTAATAGACGCCTTTCGTTGAATCTTATCTGTCGAAAACGAGTCAACGGTCACATTGGGAAATTTTAACGCCAACGTAGTGCGCCCCGACAACTTGATTGCATCTTTATTGTTGGAACAGTGTGGATTTGAGTGCTACACCGACGTTAATTAACGAACGAAGTGTCATAGGTCGTGTACAGATTTAACGTCTTGGAAGACCGTCTGTAGCAGTACAGTACAACCGATCTCGGTATAGCGCAGCGACAGCAAAGTTATGGGCACTGTGGTAACTTACGAAACAAAATAAACACGATAAGGACCACGGAGTTACGTGTATGTGTCTTTATTCAATCAATAAAGCAATAACCACATCAGCATTCCTGCGATACCCTATAAAGCATTCATTGAGACAGCGCCCGGTTTGGCGAATGTAACATTTTCCAAAGCGAGGGGAATGCTATACTCCACAAGTACGTACGCTATGCGCCAGAGTGACCTGTCCAATGACCTACTGCAATAAGGTTTCACTGCGCCTCAAGAAGATGGGTGACAAGGGCTGGGTACGTGCTGTGTTTTCAGCTCGGGAAAAGCTGGGGTGAGTGTGCTGCCTAGTGAACGGTCCAAAGGAGAGGCCAGCGGGCGAAATAAAGCATACCGAAGCCCTTGTTGTTCTAGTGTACAGCATTCTCCTCGCCTATGCGAAATGTTATATTTGTCAAATCGGGCACTGTCTTAATGTACGCTTGCTAGTGCATCGCAGGAATGCTGCTTCACAAAGTGCCTGTGGTTATTTAGCCGACCACATGCGCCTTTGCTCGCACAAGCCAACATGCCAGGCGTTTTTCAAGTAAACGCGTGTGTTGCACAAATTTAGCAATAAGAAAAATTGTGAATTTTTTTAAGCTCCTTCTATCTTCATTAAAGAAGGTCGCTGCGCCAGTCCGCCTTCGATGGAGCTCAAGAAAGAAACGCAACTTCTTTATGTCAGGGCAACCGTGCGTATCGCGTCAGCTAGATAGGCCGGGAGATTTGCAATCTTCTTGAGCGATATGAAACTGTTGCCTTCATTAGGTTTTTTCCGCCTTTCATTGTGGCTTGCTTCGAGGAAGTATGTTTCAGCGGTAGGGTGTATTTGCGCTGCTCTCCTGTCTAAATTAGGCCATGTTTTTTGTCGACCGGCATTCTTGCTGTCCCTCTCTGCTTGTCCCTCTTAATTTGTGCGCTGGAACGTTGTTTCGCTAGGCTATTCACCACGAGCTAACCCAGATGTCCACGCTTAGCGCTGTGTTCCCACCACTTCATTGGCGATGACGCGAGAGGCAAGCCAAAGGTGAGTTAGCTCGCTGCTACTGGCAATATCCCGAAAATAGTCCTGTTATACGGGACGGACGGAAGGACGGCTTCCTTCTTGGGCAGGCAGAAAAAATTTTACGCATTTAAAAAAACAGAACGAATAGATCCTTTAGCCGCCGTGGTTGCTCGTAGCTGTGGCGATGGGCTGCTGATCACGAGGTGGCGGGATGGAATCCCGGCCACTGCGGCCGCATTTCGATGGGGGCAAAATGCGAAAAAAAGCACCCTTGGGCTTAGATTTAGGTGCACGTTAAAATACCTCAGGTTGTCAAAATTTTCGGAGTCCTCCACTATGGCGTGCCTCCTAATCAGAAAGTGGTTCTGGCGCTTAAAACCCCATAATTTAATTAATTTTACTAGTTCCCTTGGCCTTTCTCGCACATTTCTTTGTTGGCGGCGGTTGATGTTTCACACGCAGAGATCTGACTTGCGATCAAGCTCCAGAGTCACTCAACACTCGTAGCTGTTAATGACATACGCATACCTGAGCTTATTTTGTTGAAATCCAAGTGACAAATTTGTGAACATAGTCGCTTTTACGCGTAAGCAAACCATTAAAGGGTAAATGTGAGAGGCCGCAAATTCTTATTGTAGGGAAAAAGGCGAATTCTTGTTTTATCGTCTTTTTACTCCAGGTTGCGCAGAGATGCCATTGCGTTCAATGACACTGTGCGAAGTATCGGAGAATCATTTTTATCTGTGTGTCTGTAAAAAAAGCCACAATTTGCCTTATATGTGCTCAGAGTTATCGCCTACAGCCGAGAGCAGTAACACAAGCAGCCCAGATTACCCTTTTGCGGCGATTCAGACATTTCGTTGCACTGAGATGGCATCGAAAGGTGGGAATGTGCTAAAATATTGGGAGCGTTTCCAAAGCAGCGTCTACTGTCTTTAGGGGATAACTATCAATCAATCAATCTTTATTTCGCATTCATTCATTTATAAAGAATGCACGCTGGGACAAGAACTAAAAGCTGCTTTTTTGCAGCTTGACAAGGTTCTTGCCCGGGTTCATGCCAACGGCGACATAATAAAATACAGTTTGTACAAATTTGCTTTAAAACATGGAACGCTCATCGCACTTGTTCTTTGCAGATTGCGCATTCAAGTGCAAGAACTTCAAGTAGTTGCAGTCGTGCGACACTACAATGTCAACTGGGTGTATCCATATATAAACAAAAGATAAGATTAACACGAACAAATAACAAAAACGCGTTTAGCTAACGGTGGTGGCACGTTGCATTTCGTCCAAGTCTGATTCACACGAAATACGCAGGACAGCTGATGTGTCTGTCGGATGTGCGAAAATCTTTCGTTTCCAAGCCCATGCGAAACGCCAGTTTACTTCTTTTTTCCTTGCAGTGGCCATGCGTATAGCAGCTTCTTCAGCTGCGGGCAGAGGTGCTCATTTATGTAGAAAGGCAGGTTATCAGAAAATCCGATCTTATTCGTAGTGAGCCTATGCTTCCTGGCCTTATTAAAGACTGCATCGCGTTTAGCCCTGCTCTGGAAAACCACCACTATGTTGCGATCGGGGTCAGAATTTCGCGCCGGAATTCGGTGGCAGACTTAAATGTCCTCTTTTATTATAGTCTTCCCTATAACGTCGCCAACTTTTCCAAGTATGTTTACGAGGCACTCGAACCTCTCCTGCGGAATCCCTTTCACTTCAATATCTTTATTTCTAGAACACTGATCTTGTCCCACTATTTTCATGACGTTTTCCTGCACTTTCTTTTTCAACGCCTCAATTTCTTGCGCTAGCATCTATTGCGCTTCTTTCAGTGCCACATTCTCGTATCTTACTTTACTGCATCTTTTCTTTAGTCTCGAATTCTGTTTATAAAGCTCATGCTGTTCTTCAGCTCTCCTAATTCTTTGCGAAATTCGCGTTTCAGGTCAGCAATTTCAGTGGTCATAATGCAAACGTCATATGAACCTGGCAACATTTAACACTAGAATGTTATCTAGTGAGGCGAGTCTAGCAGTGCTATTGGAATAATTAGAGGGCAGTAAATGGGATATAATAGCGCTCAGTGAAGTTAGGAGGATAAAAGAAGCATATACAGTGCTCAGAAGCGGGCACGTCCTGTGCTACCGGGGCTTAGCGGAGAGACGAGAACTAGGAGTCGGATTCCTGATTAATAAGAATATAGCTGGTAACATACAGGAATTCTATAGCATTAACGAGAGGGTGGCATGTCGTGTTCTGAAACTTAATAAGAGGTACAAAATGAAGGTTGTACAGGTCCACGCTCCTACATCCAGTCATGATGACCAGGAAGTCGAAAGCATCTATGAAGACGTGGAATCGGCGATGGGTAGAGTGAAAACAAAATACACTATACTGATGGGCGATTTCAATGCCAAGGTAGGCAAGCAGCAGGCTGGAGACAAGGCAGTGGGGGAATACGGCATAGGCACTAGGAATAGCAGGGGAGAGTTATTAGTAGAGTTTGCGGAACAGAATAATATGCGGATAATGAATACCTTCTTCCGCAAGCGGGATAACCGAAACTGGACGTGGAGGAGCCCGAACGGCGAGACTAGAAATGAAAGACTTCATACTCTGCGCTAACCCTGGCATCATACAAGATGTGGACGTGCTCGGTAAGGTGCGCTGCAGTGACCACAGGATCGTAAGAACTCGAATTAGCCTAGACTTGAGGAGGGAACGGAAGAAACTGGTACATAAGAAGCCGATCAATGAGTTAGCGGTAAGAGCGAAAATAGAGGAATTCCAGATCAAGCTACAGAACAGGCATTCGACTTCAAGTGAGGAAGAGGACCTTAGTGCTGAAGCAATGAACGACAATCTTGTGGGCATCATTAAGGAGTGTGCAATAGAAGTCGGCGGTAACTCTGTTAGACAGGATACCAGTAAGCTATCGCAGGAGACGAAAGATCTGATCAAGAAACGCCAATGTATGAATGCCTCTAACCCTACAGCTAGAATAAAACTGGCAGAACTTTCGAAGTTAATCAACAAGCGTAAGACAGCTGACGCTGGAAGTATAATATGGATAGAATTGAACAAGCTCTCAGGAACGGAGGAAGCCTAAAGGCAGTGAAGAAGAAACTAGGAATTGGCAAGAATCAGATGTATGCGTTAAGAGACAAAGCCGGCAATATCATTACTAATGTGGATGAGATAGTTCAAGTGGCTGAGGAGTTCTATAGAGATTTATACAGTACCAGTGGCACCCACGACGATAATGGAAGAGAAAATAGTCTAGAGGAATTCGAAGTCCCAAAGGTAACGCCGGAAGAAGTAAAGAAAGCCTTGGGAGAAATGCAAAGGGGGAAGGCAGCTGGGGAGGATCAGGTAACAGCAGATTTGTTGAAGGACGGTGGGCAGATTGTATTAGGAAAACTGGCCACCCTGCATACACAATGCCTCATGACCTCGAGCGTACCGGAATCTTGGAAAAACGCTAACATAATCCTAATCCATAAGAAAGGGGATTCCAAAGACTTGAAAAATTATAGACCGATCACTTTACTGTCCATTGCCTACAAAGTATTTACTAAGGTAATTGCAAATAGAATCAGGAACACCTTAGACTTCCGTCAACCAAAGGACCAGGCAGGATTCCGTAAAGGCTGCTCAACAATAGATCATATTCACACTATCAATCAGGTGATAGAGAAATGTGCGGAATATAACCAACCATTATATATAGCTTTCATTGATTATGAGAAAGCGTTTGATTCTGTCGAAACCTCAGCAGTCACGGAGGCATTGCGGAATCAGGGTGTAGACGAGCCGTACGTAAAAATACTGAAAGATATCTATAGCGGCTCCACAGCCACTTTAGTCCTCCATAAAAAAAGCAACAAAATCCCTATAAAGAAAGGCCTCAGGCAGGGAGATACGATCTCTCCAATGCTATTCACAGCATGTTTACAGGAGGTATTAAGCGACCTGGATTGAGAAGAATTGGGGATAAGAGTAAATGGAGAATACCTTAGTAACTTGCGCTTCGCTGATGATATTGCCTTGCTTAGTAACTCAGGGGTCCAACTGCAATGCATGCTCACTGACCTGGAGAGGCAGAGCAGAAGGGTGGGACTAAAAATTAATCTGCAGAAAACTAAAGTAATGTTTAACAGTCTGCGAAGGGAACAGCAGTTTACGATAGGTAGCGAGGCACTGGAAGTGGTAAGGGAATACATGTACTTAGGACAGGTAGTGACTGCTGATCCGGATCATGAGAGTGAAATAATCAGAAGAATAAGAATGGGTTGGGGTGCGTTTGGCAGGCATCTCTGAGATCATGAACAGCAGGTTGCCATTATCCCTCAAGAGAAAAGTTCATAACAGCTGTGTCTTACCAGTACTCACGTACGGGGCAGAAACCTGGAGGCTTACGAAAAGGGTTCTACTTAAATTGATGACGACGCAACGAGCTATGGAAAGAAGAATGATATGTGTGTAATAAGATTATTTATTACAGGGCACTAGGCACAGTCTAGTAGCACTGGCAGTAGATGAACGCTGATCACGCACACAGCCGACACAAGAGCGCCTTCTTCGCCTTCCTCTTCACCACAATGGCCGCCGGGAGAGAAGAGAAGCCATCCTGGCGACTTACGGCGTAGGTAGGATGAGGGGGTCATAGTACGGCTTAAGTCGGTTGACATGAACCGTGTCACGCCCGCGATGCCTATGGTCGGGTGAAGATGTCACAGGTTCTACAACATAGGTGACAGCGGAGGTACGGTCTATGACGCGGTAGGGGCCATCTTAGCGTGCAAGGAGTTTGGTCGAAAGGCCAGGGCTGTGAGGCGGGACCCACAACCAAACAAGGGAACCAGTCTGGAAAACTTGTGTAAGCGCGTCACTGTCACGCCGCAGCTTTTGACGACCTTGAGCAGCGGTCGTAAGGGTTCGCGCGAGCTGCCTACAGTCCTCGGCGTATTTGGCGGCTTCAGACACAGGCGTGCATTCGGAAGCGTCGGGTTGGTATGGGAGCATTGTGTCTCTCGTCCATACAGCAGAAAAAAAGGCGAAAAGCCAGTGGTAGCTTGTGTGGCCGTATTATAGGCATACGTGACGACCGGCAAAACAGTGTCCCAGTTACTGTGATCCGAGGCGACGTACATTGTCAACATGTCACCGAGTGTGCGGTTGAACCTCTCTGTCAAGCCGTTCGTTTGCGGGTGGTAGGCTGTAGACTTGCGGTGAACGATGCTGCATGCAGCGAGAAGGGCTTGGATGACTTCGGACAAGAAGACACGTCCCCTGTCGCTGAGCAGTTCGCGTGGTGCGCCATGTCGAAGAACGAAGTTCCGCAAGACGAAGAACGCAACTTCGCGCGCAGAGGCTGCCGGGAGTGCGGCAGTCTCGGCGTAGCGCGTCAAGTGCTCGACACCTACAATTATCCATCGGTTACCCGAGGAGCTGCAGGGAAGTGGCCCGTATAGGTCTATGCCGACGCGATCGAAGGGCCGAGCCGGGCAGGGCAGCGGCTGTAGCTCACCAGGAGGGCGCTGGGGAATTTTACGCCGTTGGCACGCCGTGCAAGCGCGTACGTACTGGCGCACGAAGTGATACATGCCGTGCCAGTAGAAACGCTGCCTTAGCCGAGTATATGTTTTCAGAACACCGGCGTGACCATTATGAGGAGCAGCATGAAAATAAGCGCATATATCAGAACGCATGTGTCGTGATATCACCAGCAGCCATTTGCGACCATCAGGCAAATAATTTCTGCGGTAAAGAACGTTGTCGCGGACAGTAAAGTGAGCGGCTTGGCGACGAAGTGTTCGAGAAGAGGGTGTGGCGGATGGGTCGTGGAGGAAATTCAGCATAGTTGAAAGCAGGGGATCCTTACGCTGCTCGTCCGGCATATCAGCGACGTTGAAGGCTGACATGGATGCGAAGAGCGGAGACACCGAAGCTACATCACAAGGTAGCGGCGATCGGGAAAGCGCATCGGCGTCAGAGTGCTTTCTGCCCGATCGGTAGACAACGCGGATATCATATTCTTGTAAGCGGAGTGCCCATCGCCCTAGGCGACCTGACGGATCCTTCAAGGAGGACAGCCAGCAAAATGAATGGTGGTCGGTGACAATGTCAAAAGGGCGACCATATAGGTATGGACGAAATTTGACGAGCGCCCAAATAATGGCGAAGCACTCCTTTTCTGTTACTGAGTAGTTGGCTTCTGCCTTCTTTAAAGTTCGGCTCGCATACGCGACGACGTACTCGTCATAGCCGTCTTTCCGTTGTGCGAGGACTGCACCAAGTCCGATACCGCTGGCGTCCGTATGTACCTCTGTAGGCGCTGTGGGATCGTAGTGTCGAAGAATCGGTGGCGAAGTAAGTAGGCGACGTAGTTGCTGGAAGGCTTCGTCACAGGAAGTTGACCACGCGGAGATGCCGTTGGTAGCGGTAAGCAAATTGGTCAGTGGTGCGATGATAGTCGCAAAATTGCGCACAAAACGCCGAAAGTAAGAGCAGAGCCCTATAAAGCTGCGGGGTGCCTTAAGAGTAGTGGGCGTCGGAAACTCTGCGACCGCGCGAAGCTTGGCTGGGTCAGGAAGCACACCGTCCTTCGATACAACGTGACCCAATATTGTTAACTTGCGAGCAGCAAAACGGCACTTATGATGTTAAGTTGGAGGCTAGCACAGGTAAGGCAGGTCAGTATCTCACGCAAGCGAACGAGGTGCGTCGGGAAGTCTGGCGAAAACACCACGATATCATCAAGGTAGCACAGACATGTTTTCCACTTGTAGTTGCGAAGGATGGTGTCCATCATACGTTCGAAAGTAGCGGGCGCATTGCAGAGCCCGAATGGCATTACGGTAAATTCGTACAAGCCATCGGGCGTGATGAAGGCTGTCTTCTCACAGTCATCATCTGCCATCGGCACTTGCCAATAGCCGGAGCGAAGATCCAAAGATGAGAAGTACTCCGCGCCTTGCAAGGAGTCGAGGGCGTCATCTATCCGGGGCAGCGGATAGACATCTTTACGAGTGATCTTATTGAGTCGACGGTAATCCACACAGAAGCGTATTGACCCGTCCTTCGTGCGTACTAATACTACAGGAGACGCCCAAGGACTGTGGGAAGGGCGAATGACGCCACGGTGCAGCATGTCGTCGACCTGCTCGTTAATGATATGTCGCTCAGCTGTCGACACGCGGTATGGTCGCTGGCGTAAAGGAGGATAGGAACCAGTGTGTACGCTGTGAGTGACGGTTGCCGTACGCCCCAGAGATAGTTGGTCACAGTCAAACGACGAGCGAAAATTCTGAAGAAGCGCGAGGACTTGCTGGCGATATGGAGGCGGCAGATCGGCGTCTACGACAGATTCAAGAACGTCTGACGACGACGACGACAATGATGATGATGATGTGCACGGCACGGGAGAAGTGAGGGGGTCGAGTTCATAACAGGCCGTGTCATCGGAAACATCGAGAATGTGAAGCGGGTCAAGGGGCTGAACACGACCGAGTGATTCGCCGCGCAGTAACGTCACATGGTAGTGATACGGGTTACACACAAGCATTGAGGATAATCCAGACACAGTGGTGAGGACGGCAAATGGGAGAGGTAGGGCATTGCGACGTAGAAAAATCGGCGACGGTGTAAAAAGTACTGTAGCGTCTGGCGCGGTAGAGCAAAAGACGGGCACAAGCACACACATGTCGGGTGGTATGTCCGTATCGGACACAATAGTGAACTTGGAGGCTTTTTGTTCAGAGGGGTCAGGCAGCGGGGCATCGGCAAGCGGGAAAAGCGCTACTTCGGCCCGGGCGCAGTCGATGACGGCACGATGGTGAGACAAGAAGTCCCAGCCGAGTATAATGTCATGTGAACATGATGATAACACGAGAAATTCAACAACGTAGACAATGCCTGCGATGACCACCCTTGCAGTACATTGAGCGAGCGGGGCTATATGCTGCGCAGTCGCGGTGCTTAGAAGCATACCAGACAACGGCGTTCTGACCTTATGGAGGCTGCGACAAAGCTTTTCATCGATAACAGAAACTGCAGCCCCAGTATAAATAAGCGCAATTGCGGCGGTTCCTTCGACCAAAACGTCCAATAAATTGCGTGGCGACTGTGCAGGCCTTGTAGAAGTCGCGAAGCTTGCAGTTCGTGCCTGCGGAACTGCAGCAACTAGTTTCCCTCGCTAGGGGACTGGCGGCGACGTAAGGGGGAAAGTGAGCGACGACGAGGGGATGGCGAACGATGGGTGCCGACAGGGCGTCGAGGAGGCGGCGAAAACTCGTGGTCGGGAAGCATCGCATGCCCGCTGGTATCGTGGGAATAGGCATATCCAGGTGGTGCGACAGTAGCGTTAGCAGGTGGCATACGACGATGGCAGAAGCGCGCAACGTGGCCGGCGACACCGCAAGCGAAGCATATGGGTCGGTTGTCGCGTGTGCGCCAAGAGGTCTGAACTGGGCGTCGAGATGGAACGGGAGGCGACGCGGGAGGAGGTGCAGCTTGAAGTCGCATTGGCGGCAGAAACGAGAACGTCGGCGGCGCAGGTCGCGCGGCGACTTCGGCATAGGTCAGAGGTGCAGCCACGGGAGGGCAGGGTTGCGCGAAAGGTAAAGACCCAGCAAGTTCCTCGCGAATGGCCCGCCTAATGGGAGCAGCCAGAGATGTGTCAGGCTGGGGAGGTCCATCGTGGAGAGGCAGCATAGACAATTGGCGCGCCACCTCCTCACGAATGAAATCCTTAACCTCAACAGAGAGCGATGCTGCTGGCGTGGTGTGTGAGCGAAGCGTGAGGCCCGAGAGAGAGTCGCCAGGTGCGAGAGCGCTGCGCGCAAGGACCCTTTGTCGACGCAGCTCATCGAAGCTCTGGCAAAGAGTGATGACAGCTGCGACAGAAGTAGGGTTCCGTGCCAGGAGCATTTGAAATGCTTCGTCCTCGATGCCCTTGAGGATGTGCTTCACCTTGTCTTCTTCAGTCATCGTGGAATCGACGCGGGCGCAAATATCAACGACATCCTCTATGTAACTAGTATAAGTCTCACCGGGCTGTTTAGCGCACTGGCGGAGGCGTTGTTCAGCACGGAGTTTTCGCAAGGCTGGGCGACCGAAGACTTCCGCGAATGCAGTCTTGAAAGAGGACCAGGTTTGTAGTTCCCGTTTGTGATTGTGGAACCAGAGGTTCGCAACGTCAGCAAGATAGAAGATGACGCTACGGAGCTTCGTCGGGTCATCCCACTTGTTGTGTTCACTGACGCGCTCGTAGGTAGAGAGCCAATCCTCTACGTCAGTCTCACCTGATCCGCTAAAAACAGGAGGGTCCCGCTGCCGTTGCACGGCGCCGCACATGACAGGAGCGGCAGATGCGCCAAGCGGATTGTTGGGAGCGTCGTTCATATTAGCGGCTGGAGCAGATGTTAAAGTTCGGCTGCGAAGTTCCAGGGTGTGGTCGGGGAGTGCAGCACCTTCCACCAAATGTAATAAGATGATTTATTACGGGGCACTAGGCACAGTCTAGTAGCACTGGCAGTAGATGAACGCTGATCACGCGCACAGCCGACACAAGAGCGCCTTCTTCGTCTTCCTCTTCACCACAGGTGTAACATTGAGGGATAAGAAAAGAGCAGATTGGGTGAGGGAACAAACGCGAGTTAATGACATCTTAGTTGAAATCAAGAAAAAGAAATGGGCATGGGCAGGACATGTAATGAGGAGGGAAGATAACCGATGGTCATTAAGGGTTACGGACTGGATTCCGAGGGAAGGGAAGCGTAGCAGGGGGCGACAGAAAGTTAGGTGGGCAGATGAGATTAGGAAGTTTGGAGGGTCCACATGGCCACAATTAGTACATGACCGGGGCAGTTGGAGAAGTATGGGAGAGGCCTTTGCCCTGCAACAGGCGTAACCAGGCTGATGATGATGATGATGAAATATGATGAATGCAAACGTCAAAATCGGGACAGAAAGAGTCAACACAACAAGGCAGCAGAGGCAGCAACGTACTTAGCAAGGCACTTTGAAAAGAATCACCGGCCGTGGTTGCTCAGTGGCTATGGTGTTAGGCTGCTGAGCACGAGGTCGCGGGATCGAATCCCGGCCGCGGCGGCCGCATTTCGATGGGGGCGAAATGCGAAAACACCCGTGTACTTAGATTTAGGTGCACGTTAAAGAACCCCAGGTGGTCTAAATTTCCGCAGTCCTCCACTACGGCGTGCCTCATAATCAGAAAGTGGTTTTGGCACGTAAAACCCCATAATTTAATTTTTTTTTTGAAAAGAATCGCAAAATTTAAAAACTGAAGAAATAAGCAGAAGGGTTCAGGGTGTGCACTGTTTGCTGCCGCCGCTGCCAGGTGACTACCACGGTCGTCTGGGAGTCTTTTTAACGGGATCCAGGCAGTGACGACAAAGTCACTTGGTTGTACGTTCATTCGAGGTTCAGGCGGTGACGGCAGGGTCACGTGGTTGCACGTTGATCTGTTTCTGCACTGTCAGTGCTGCTGCGCTCAGGACGCAGGCGCCGAAGATCGACGTGACGAAAATCCCGAGGTGATGCACAGCGATAGCTCCGAGAGGACCTGAAGAAACAAATCGAAGGGTTCAGAGTGTGGACTGCTTGCTGCGTCCTCTGACAAGTCAACAGAAGTCGCCATAAGAGACTGCCATAACGACAGATGTCGAAAAGCTTATGTTCAGTACACAAGTGTTAGTATAAAGCCTACTCGCATGACTGTTGTCATCCTATTTTCTACGCTCATTGGCCAATCTTACGTCTTTCTGCGCGATAAATCAGTATCATTGCCACGCAAGGCACTCGGCCATCGCAACCACGTTGCGATGCGTCCGCCCGTTCACTATCAGAAACTATTTTTTTTTTATTACGATATCTTCCTTGCCGAGTTGTTCCCACTTTTTCTGTATCGGGTATCTCTGTCTAAAACCCACTGTCATGAATCGAAAAAAATTGTGACGGATTGAAGTGAAGTGTGCCCCCTTCTCACCTCAGCTAACTAGAGAAGAAATTATCGTTCATCGGCGTAAACTAAAGATTCAATCGCGTCTCATCTTTTTTCCTTGGTTTGGAAAAGTAGTGACCGAGCAGTCCGCAGTAATTCTTCAACTGCTGTCATCAGTGACCCACAGGTAAAGCTAGATAAATGATAACTATCACGGAGAAGCGGGAAATGGTATTGTTCAGCTGGGACGCCGACACTCAGTCCAGGCTATCGAGATGGCCGAGGGCGCCGCCAAGGAGCAAGGCCTCTTTGCCGATGGCTAATTGGGGACCTTTAATTTTCCCCATGCCTCACCCCATCCAGGACAACCACAAAAGTTACTCTCTCTCCTTTCTCTCTCCATGAAGCCTGAAAAAATAGAGTTAGACATTAAGGAAAGCACACACTGCCGACGTCGCTGCCTCTTCCTATGCCTGCTCGGCCGCGTCCTCAGTTTCCCCACAGTATCCGCCGCGTATCTTCTTTAATGTTATGACAATCGTACACATTGACAAAAAAATTAACGCAGTCACGGTGTTGGAGGGAGGGCAATGAGGCAACTGCCTCGGCTTAGTGATGGCGTTCAGGCCCTCTACCAGAGAAAGCGTATCTGCCCATGCCTCCCACAAAATCGGATGCGGGTTTCTCGGCTTCCACGTTTTCTATTCTAAAGAATAGATGAAAGGTGCGAGAAGATCTGCTTAATTTGACACTTCCCCCGTGACATCATTGCCGCTCTTTCGAAGGGGTGAATCACCGAAGCATGCTTTATTGAATGCAAAAATTTTGAAAGGTCGATATATTTGCCTGTTATGGTCTTTGCAAGTGAATACCATTCCTAGAAACAGTTTAATTAGGGGTTTTATTCTTATGGTCATGTAGAATCACGATTTAATATGAGGGACGTGGTCTCAGTATGAGTGCTACACTGATTGATCTAAGAACGTGTGCAACCAAATAAACAGAGAGACGACTAGGTATTTGACAATTTGGGTCAATGTTTGTTTCTTAATTTCGCGGTCTAATTTATAGCTTGCAGTATAACACGGTACAAAATGTGGAATACACCAGCAGCTCGGCTGCGTAGAAAGCTTTTAGAAAGTCCGTTATTGACAACAAAGAACCCACATTGATGCTTTACTCACCACAAGGAGTCGATGACGTGCTTTTCAAAAACAGAAGATGCGAGAAAATGATTTGTAACACGTTTCAAAAGTTGTCAACAAAAAAAAAAAAAAAAAGTCACCATCATTCCGGCTGAAATGACGGCCGTTCCTTTTTTTTTTGGGTGGGGGTGGAGAATTGGAATGTTTCCACAGTAAGCTTTGCCGTCGTGTTTCAGGGTCGTAGTAGTCGCACCATGGTTCATCCCCGATCACAATTACAGACAAGAAGTCGACACCCTCATTGTGATACCGGATCAGATGAGTCAAGGCAGCGCTGAACTTCTCCGTCTTCTGGCGGTGGTTCCAAATCTTTGGCATCCATTGCGCACACAAGAGTCGATAATCGAGATGTTCATGAATTATGGCGTGAACTGAAACATGAATAATGTGCACACGCTCTGCCAGTTCATCGATGCTTGTCCTCCGTTCTTGTCTCATCAGCTCATCAAACTTTTCAATTTTGTTAGGGGTGATTCTACGATGACCTTGGCCCGGGCTTGGATCGTCTTTGCAACTTTCACGTCCTTCTTTGAACCGTTTGCACGAACGCTTCACATTGATCAATGAAATGCAATGTTCAACGTACACGGTAGCCATGCAGCGAATAATTTGTTTTGGGGAACAACCCTCAGCTGTCAAAAAACCTCACGGCACCACGCTGCTGAACTTCTGGAGCGTCCATAACGTGACACAACCACGTTTAACCCTGTGTATGAAAGCATCAAAATATACTTATCCTCACACCTGCGTGTCACTTTTGTAAATGATAGATGCCTCGGCGCTACGCGCATGTCTCGCAGATATTGTGTCGAACCATTATTGAGCGTGGTGGATTGGCTCACATTCAACTGAAACGCCCTCGTACATTATAAAAGCGAAGATACAATGAAAGATACAAACGCAAAGATGAAGCTCCAAAAAGGGCAAAAATGTGTCATTGGAAACAATGATCACGGCACGGATACACAATACCTCGCAACAAGATATTTAAATACACGTATAATTCTCCAATAAATCTACGTATGTTAACGAAATGTCACTGTATGTAATGCGTCAAACAAGGCAAACAAACATGTCGCGTAATCACAGATTCACCGAATCTAGATCGCACCCCGGCCACGATGTTATTGCCCGTGGACTTTATACGAAACATAAGGGCGACAGCTACGGCAGGAGCGCGCCTGGAGTGTCCGCATAATATATAAGAGTATCGCAATACTATAATAAGAGTATCCGGCAACTGAAGCGCCCGGTAGCCCATTACTTTCCGCAAAAGAAGTAACAAAATCGAACTTTCTCCAAATGACAATTCGCTGCGCCGCAACAATATCTGGTGCTTTTGTATGTGTGTGTGGTGCCGGGGTAAAAAATAAAAAATAAAAAAAAACGCAAAGGAAAGCATCTTGGCCACAATCGAATGCCTACTTTGGACACCTGCTGTAGCTACCGTCGGAATATCAGAGAAAATGTGAGACACTTGGTCCACCGAGAACCGTACGCATACTAATCGGTATCCTATACTGGAGAGACAAGGGTTTCCGGAGAGGTTGTGCTCAAGCGAACGCGGTGCAATCCGTCGAGTCCCCATTGTGATGGCGGCGAGCGACCATTGTTGCTCTTTCTCGTCTGCTAGCCAGAAAGCGTCCAGAACTGTTCCAGGCGAAAATCCTCTCGGCTAGAGAAAACCGAACGCGCACCGAAGTGCGCCGCGAGGTGGCCTGGGCAACACGAGAAAAACGCATGCGCTTTCGATGGCTCTGGCAGCCCGCGGTTTTTGTAGCGCGAACAAAAAAATTGAAGAGGCTCAATTTGTCATCGCGAATAAAAGTCAAAGTAGAAAAAATAAAGAAGAACGTAGTTATGTTGGCTGTTTTTAGGGTCTTGACATGGATGCTTTGGTGTAGGTGAAAAAAAAAATCTTGAAATGTTTTATGTGATATGACGGCACAAATGAACCACCACAACGCATCGCCTCATCGGACTTCGCTGCGTGCTGTGTCAACTTGTCTGATAGAGTGTTAATTTGGCTTGCCTGGTTGTATGTTCCGAAGTAAGACTTTAGAAAAGTTAATGCACCTTTGGCGTCAAATATTTATCGGAAAATAAAACCTACAAAGTTCCGCAGATGAAAATCTGAAGCACAACTTTAGAAATGTCAATGCACCTTTCACATGAAAAGTTTATGCGACCTTTATACCCATAAAGTTTTGAAATGGAAATACATGCGCTTCGTAGATACCATGGCCTCAGCGAGACGCCGCGGCGAGGCCGTTCGCCATCAAAACGCCCGTGAAACTTTGTGCTCGGATCGGGCTGCTTGGCGTTATGTGACTCCCGGTGCATGGGCGCGGCCGCGAAATCCAGGCCGAGTTTGCAATGTTCGCGGTGAAATGTGTTTTCGGCCGGGAAAAAGAGATTCTAGACACAATTCCGAATGATTTCCGGCGCTGGGGGTTGCTTTGGTCGGTCGGTCGTCAATGGAAAGCACGAAAATATTTCCGGAGAGAGGGAGGGCTCAAGCCCCATAAGCTCCCCCCCGCTGGCTACGGCCTTCTTCGTCTGCTTCTGACGGTGAACTAGTGTCATGGATTACTCATCCTGCAAAGCGGAATTTGAGTCGAAACAGGACGCAGTTAGATAAAAGCCGAGCATGATATATACATATATATATATACATATATATATATATCAGGACACTAGTTCGTCGTCATAATTAATAGTTGCAACAACTTAATTTCGGCGAGTTGGTTCGCCTTAAGTAAAACTTGAAGCAGCGCGAAGAAGACTATGACAATTATCGAAAACACACAGAATAAGACGAGTGCTGTACTGGCAACTGAGAAAAATGTCTTGAAAGTTCACACAGCTTTTATAGCATGTCAGAAAGCACGAATCACCAAAAGGTTGAAACGCATGCGCACTGCCTCCAAGTTTATGTGCTTATCTAAAACATTTATCTGATAATTTGCTAAGCAGTGCGCATGTGTACCGCCTTCAAGATACTTATTCATTATCACGATAAACCAGTAACACGGATTACTTATTGCGTAGGACAATAGGCTTGTTGCTGCACCGGTTCTGATGGAGCCAGCGCTATAAAAAACGGGTTGTATTCGACACGTTACAAGTCCACATTATTTGTCCCGGCTATCGAGAAAAGTTTTCTGCCGATATTGTTAGAATGTTGCGAAACTAAATCACGCTCGCAGCGCAAATAATATTTTTGTTGATAGCGCATGCTCTTATTTATTTTTTTTTTTTAGGGAAAGAAATAAAAAGTCGCATTTCTGCCCCAGTGGCGTCATTTCGATAGAGAGTATTCGACAATTACACGAAGTAAATATTGTGGGCCGAATAAACTGCACTTACTGCCCTCAGCAGCCCATCAATAGAAAAGCCTCGTTATATTCCGCATTTCCGCACGCACGGCCCATCGCACTACGCAGTTCCAGTTTCGGGTCAGAGCGCCGTCGATGCACACGAAAGTGCGCTGTGGTCCCCTGCATGCCACGCAGAGCAGACCACTCACATTGCCCTTGTATAGCGTTTAGACTGCGATGTTTCTTTCGCTGGCCATGTGTAATTCCGAGGCTCGTTTAAGAAGCATGGCGGACTGCCATAGCGCGGTATCCTCTTACATAACCCGAGCCCTAGTTGTCTTCGCCTCTAGCGTCCGCCTTCTTTCTCCAAGGGACGACCGAAATAAACCAAACTTTCGCTGAACGCTAGAGGCGTCTAATGCACCGCGTTTGTAAAACCTTGAAATGTACAAATCGGAACATCTGCATACGTCGTCGTTCATTAGCCTTAGACGACGATGGAATGAAATTTTACCGGTTCCTTCCTTGCAGCCTAGTAAAGAAGACTAGACAATGTCGCCCTCAATCGCCTCGACAAAGGTGCGCGCATAGTCAACCTGTAGCTCTCCGCCCAACTTCACGCTGACGACGTTACACTCATCCGCTAGTCTCCGCCTACAGGCTTACAGCGTCGGCAAAAGTTGCGCCGGGCACGTGAAACGGTTTCCACGGTTGTCGCACCAACACTGGAAGGCTGCTACCCCACATACACCACCCTCGCACCGAATGCCATGCTTTCGGGGCACAGCGTGTCACGTGGTCCTCGTGTACCTCCACAACAATTTTTGTGCAATAATCGTTACGCCCTGGTAACGGAATTCCCTTACGGAGTGTTAGCCCAGGTGATATAAGGTAGGAAAAACATTATTACCCCCAAAAGCGGATGGGAAAATGGCACCGCAGCAACTCAATCGGTAAGAGCATCGCATGCGTATTGCGAAGACGTGGGCTCGTATCCCAACTGCGGTCAATTGCTTTTTTCCTCCACTTTTATTTCCATTAATTTAGCCTTTCTTTTGTTGAATTAGTACTTGCAAGTAGTTCCCGCTATGTTGTCCTTTGTGTCGGGTTGTTGGCTTCATATGAAATTACAACAAAAAAGGAGCCCCTCGGTTCCTTTTTGTCGTTCATATATATATACATATATATCTATATATATAAGTGTGCGTGCGTGTGTGCGTGTGCGTGTGTGTGTGCGTGCGTGTGCGTGCGTGTGTGTGTGCGTGCGTGTGTGCGTGTGTGCGTGTGCGCGTGCGCGCGAGGGTGTGGGTGTGTACGTGTATATACGTAGGAAAACATCCAACGCACACTGCTCTCGTTCCACAGGCAGTCAACTTTTTCGAAATACTCTCGGCGTGCGTCACGTGGCCCTGCCTATCTTCTTTTCTTGTGACAGGTCGCGCTTTGATTCACCACGTGAGAAGGAGGATGTCTCCCTACTGCCGGTGGGACCGACTTTCCCCAATACTTTCTTTATAGTAGTTTGTGTTAGGATAAACGGTGCGACGTTGTACCATATTCATGACAGCCCCAGTTCATCACGTTTTCATCTATCGTCGCCAGTGTACAAATGTCATCGTTTGCACACACGTCACATGGCATAGGCATAAGTATGTACGATTGTATAACACGTGGTTGCAGATGACGTAACAATGCGCGTTTCTCTCGACTGCGCTCATCGTGCAGAACCTAGAACTGTAAGGGTAGAACCCAACAAACGTGATGTGGAGAGATGGCGCCGACTTGCCGGTGAAGATTTGCGTTTGCTGTCATACGATCGTCTTCGACGGGGTCGTGGTAATGGCGCTGTCCTCACACACACGTACGTTTGCGCACCGTGCACACACACAAATACTCGATTTACATATATAAGTTTGTCCTTCTCGTAAAAGAAACGCTGTTTGGTCAGGCGCCTGCTAAATGCTTCGCATAACATTGATTCGCGCAATCATGGGATTTGCACAACTTGCCACTTCCGCCTGCTACTCATACCATGAAGATGCTTGCTTTCTCATTTAATGATGTAGCACAAGATTATAATGGCACTATTTCGCACGTGGTAATGCAAGAGCAGCACGAAAGGATACGCACCAGGTAGCAAAGGGCAGAGTTCCTAAACTTGCCGAAACTTTACGGCTTCAACAAGTGTGGCTCGTTGGGTGATATAGAATTGCGTTGCCTAAACTTCCGTTGGTCCGCCATTCGCGCATTGTTTTCGATTTCGAGCGTGATCAGGCAAAGTTGCGTAGCCCAAGATAATTTGATATGAATGTTTATTCGCGCGCTTGCTGTTATGGCTGCGTGCTTCGTTTCAACACGTGTTCTACTGGTTTCTTGCGACGTGCCTGTTTTATTGTTTTTACTTACGTTTGGTGACGGCGAGGTTACTGTGTACGAGCCAGTCACTCGCGCTTCCAATTTAACGAGGCGCTGGTCGGCCCCACTTATATACTGCGACCTTCGTGGGTCCCTGTCCATTCCTGGGTGATTGCATTGTACGGCACGCGTCGCTTGGCGCGTACCTGTCCTCGGCGCCCCCCATTGGTGGCTGGCCTACTTTCTCGAAAGCGGTCGTCTTATAGGGGACGGAGGCAGGGATGGCTTTGTCGTTGGACAGGCATAGTAATGCTTGCGCATTTAAAAGAAGCGAATAGCTGCCTTTGCCTCTCTCGCAGATTTCTGTTGTTGGCGGCGGTCGGTGTTCCACACGCAGAGATCGGACATGAGATCAAGCTCTAAGCTCACTCACACTCGTAGTTGCTAATAACATACTCATGCCTGAGCATAATAACATACCTACCTGAGCTTATTTTGTTGAAATCTAAGTGACAAATTTATGAACATAATCACTTTTCCGCATAAACAATGCCTTAATGAGTAAATGCGAGAGGTCGCACAATCATTATCATAGGGAAAAAGGCGAATTATTGTTTATCATTTTAGTAAAGCAGGTTACGCAGAGATGCCATCGCGTTCTACGACACTCTGCAGTGTTTCGGAGAATCATCTTTTTTCTTGTCAGTCTGTAAACAAAGCCACAATTTGCCTCATATGTGCTCTGAGTTGTCGCCTACAGCCGAGAGCAATAACACAAGCAGCCAAGATTGCCCTTTTGCGGTGATTCGGAAATTTCGTTGCACTGGGATGGTGTCGAATCGTGGGAGTATACTTAAAATATTGGGAGCATTTCCAAAGCAGCGTCTGCTGTCTTTAGGGGATAACTATAATGACAGATATCGAAGAGTTTGTCTTCAATACACAAATATTAGTATAAAGGCTGCTCGTATGACTGCTGTCACCCTATTGGCACTGATACGTCTCTCTGTGCCATAAAGGGGTATCATTGACGGGCAAGGTGCTCAGCCATAGCGACCGCGTTGCGGTGCGCCGGCCCACTCATTATCTGAAACTATTGTTTTTGATTACAATATCTTGCTTGCCGAGTTGTTCAGACTTTCTCTGTATCGGGTTGCCACTATCCCTTAAGAGAAAAGTGTATAACAGCTGTGTCTTACCAGTACTCACGTATGGGGCAGAAACCTGGAGGCAGGCTCAAGAAAAGGGTTCTGCTGAAATCGAGGACGACGCAACGAGCTATGAAAAGAAGAATGATTGGTGTAACGTTAAGGGATAAGAAAAGAGCAGATTTGGGGAGGGAACAAACGCGGGTAAATGACATCTTAGTTGAAATCAAGAAAAAGAAATGGGCATGGGCCGGACTTGTAATGAGGAGGGAAGATAACCGGTGGTCATTAAGAGTTACGGAATGGATTCCAAGGGAAGGAGAGCGTAGCAGGGGGCGGCAGAAAGTTAGGTGGATGAATGAGATTAAGAAGTTTGCAGGGACGACATGGCCACAATTAGTACATGAGCGGGGTAGTTGGAGAAGTGTGGGAGAGGCCTTTGCCCTGCAGTGGGCGTAACCAGGCTGATGATGATGATGATGCTGTCGCCGCATGCGTGTTACACTGATATGTGTAAGAACGTGTGCGACCTTTTAAATCGAAAGAAGGCTAGGTGTTTGACAACTTGAGTCAATCCTTCTTGCCTAAATTCGCGGCCTTATTGTGCGGTTGCAGTATAAGACGGTACAAGATGTGGAATACAGCAGCAGCTCGGCTGCGCAGAAAGCTTTAAGGAAGTCCGTTACTGAGAACATAGAATTCACAGGAAAGTTTCACTCAGAAAAAGCAGCCGGCAATCGGCATTTGAAAAGCAGAAGATACGAAAACAAGAAAAATGTTGGCAACACGTTTTAAAAGTTGTTTTGTTTAAGCGTGCCCTCATGGCGCAATATAGCCAGGCCGGCGGGACTCCGACGCACGTTCATGTTGATGTGGCTGCAGCATTTAGAATTGGTGGGCATTTGTGCTTCACCTTAGACGTGATACAAAAATAAAAACAATAAAATAACAGTTTATATAATTAAACAAACGAAACAAAACAGAAGAAGTCTACATTGTCACTAACTTCGGTTCCTAGACGTCCACTCGCTACCCTTTACAACTGATGTAGCCTTTTCTTCGTGCTGGACTCTGTTATTGCGAACGCGTCTGACGTACCATCGGTTTTCTCGCGAGATGTTGGCCCCACGGAAACGGGAAATCCCAGCGCTTAAGCTAATGTGCTGCCTTCTTTGTAGCGTGGCGTGAAGCTCCTGCAGTCCAGGAAGAGATGACCCGCGTACTCTTCCGCTTCTCCGTATGCACGGCACTTCGCCGCCAGCACTTCTGGTTTCGGTTCATGGCGACGTCGACGCAGAGGCGTGTACAGTGCTCCTGCGATTGCCCCGCAGAGCAGACGACTCCCATTGCTGTTGTCCTATAGGTTTTTTGCTTCAATGGCGGCTCCTTGGGTTCTGTTTAATTGCGGCTTTCGTTTGAAGAACATGGCAGACTGCCACAGCGCGGTCTCCTCTTTCCCAACCCCAGCCCTCGCTGCAATCGCCTCCTTCTGTTGGCTCTCTTCCTGCACGGGACGAGTGAGGAAACCAAACTAACGTTCAATAATGTGTACGCGTCTCCTCCACTACGCCTGTACACCGTTGAAATGTAGGTATCTGAACACTCGTCGGGCCAGCCCCTCGTCATGCGTTACCCTCAGAGGACCGTCGAATGAAATGTTACCGGATTCTTCTCTAGCCTAGAAAGAAGACCAGGCGATGTCGTCCTGAATCGTCTCGACAACGATGACCACAAAGCCAGCTTATCGATGTGCTTCCAACTTCGCGGTGTCTGGGTTCCATTCATCCTCGCGTTTAGGCCGACCAGTATGCAATCGAGTTAGCATCTCTGAGACCGGACACCTGTAACAGTTTGAAAAGTTGTCGCACCAATACTGGGTGCCTGCAACCCCGCATACATCATCTGCGCAGTGAATGGCATGCTCTCGTAGTATCCCGTTTCACCTGGTCCTCGGGAGCCTCCTATACATGTTTTGACGCATTAAGCCGTATACGAAGCTAACAGTATTCCGTTGACAATGTTAGTGTGGAACAGGTGGCGAGAATCGCGTCTGCGTCAGGTTGAGAGCTGGAGAACTGCAGCGCCGCATATTTCTAGGTGTTGTAATCCGTCATCACCCGTCACGGTGCTCAACGTGCGCTTCACACTCCGGGAGCTGCACTTGTGGATACGCAAGCAGCAGTACTGGCACTGTCCAAGGGTTTGGCTGATCGTCCGCAATGTACTGGAATTCGAAGCCAAGGCCACTCTGTAGCACCCTGCCCAGTATCACCGACACATTTATCATGGCGCCCGCTCACCCGCGTCACCTCTGGCAGAAAGCACGCAACTTTATTGAATCTTTACTCTCGTTTGGAATATTTTTCATACGCCTCACTTAATGTTCAAACCTGTCACATAACCCGCGGCTGGTGCAAAAGTTAGGCGAGCCGATGTGGCTGGTGGATTGTTGTTTGCAGCGTTCTCGCTCACCTTGTGTAGTAGCTTGCGTAAGCAAGTTTTGTAGACGCGTTGAAGCGTTCGCTCACCGCTGCTGCCGCCGCTCTTGATCTCACCAGCTCTCTGACAGCGAATTTCCGCGGTCATCGAGTGAAATCTGATCAAGTTTGCTTGTGCGCCCATGACAGCCATCTCGCTAACCTAATTAATAAATGATTACTTACTGGAAGTTTCTCGGTCGACAAAATTTACGCCATAGAGGGGACTAATACTTTACTAGCGAATTTTCATTGCTTTTGTTAAAATATTTTTAAAAGAGGCATGCACTTCCAACAAAGTTCCTTCCAGTGCCTTTTGAGCGAGTTGGAATTTCGCGATATGCTTGCAATATTAACAAAATCTTTTTTATAATTAACGGTAAAACTAATGAGCACCATTAAGATCCATAGATACGTACCTTTGTCTATAATACTGCCTCCATCAGTGCTCCTACTCCATGACCTTAAATAAATGAATATTCAGTTCATCTTATTTGAATTCCATTCCACATTTTCACTTCACTTTTCACTTGAACAAAAAGTGAATCTTTCTTCACTTGACAGAGATTCGGTCCTGCCTTACTAGGCAGACAGCATGACAATACGTTTGATATTTCACATGAGGTCACTCGATGGGCGTAATCGTAATTCTCATGCAAGAAAACGCTATAGAAACACATCAAGATAATCACAAGAGAACAATTGTTCACTGGTTTTCTCTACTTAAGACACCTGAAAACTTTCTCAACGTTTTATCACTCGTACACGCCACATATATTTTATGTGACAGCAGGTATAGCTTAAACGTTCGGTGAAGCTTTGGCATAACTTACGCTCACTCATAATTAAACGTGTGTGCGGTATAATACCGTGGTCTTTATTTCGGTATGGATAAAGGTGCTTGTGTATAATTTTAAGCTCTGCTAATTAACGTAGTGTTCCATCAGGAAATTTAAGATTTTGTCTGTCCCGAGGAAGAATCAGAAGCGACAGCTTCGGCTGATGTCCCTGCACGTTTGATGACATGAACATCCACATCTCACGCCATGGCGCCTACAGTGTCGTGGACTCCCTAGATAACCCAAGTCATCGTTGGCGCTCTCTAACGCATCGTTCTGTTTACGGCTGCGTTTGAAATTGCCGTCAAAACGCTGCGAGTTTCTGATTTTGCTCAACACTTGACGCTACCAGCGACTTGATACACATACCGCAAGTTATTTGATTATTCAACCGTATCACCGGTTTAAATCGGAACATTGATTGAACAAGCATTTACCACATTTGCCGCTCTACCATTGGCCCTATCGTCACCGCCCGCTACCACCTGTTTTGCGTGCATTGCCTAAACAGCAGAAGGCCAGCGACGCGGCAACATGCCCACGAAGCTATAGGGAATAAATCGCAGTCACTGGGTCATCGTGATGACGAATAGTTGTTTTAATGCGCGTAACGCATTCGGCGCGTGAAAGCGTAAAAAAGTAATGAAGCCTTGTAGTTCATCGGCAGTGAACTCACGCCTCGTTGTTCTGTCTACCACGATAATATAGACGCTAATAATAATATAGATAATATATGTCTACCATGAATAAGACTGGCTGGCGGCTACAGTGGCGCCCCTCCAATCACTCGCCATGCAGTAAATTGGCCACCGGTTGGAGCCCCACCACGTGCTTTGCAGTGGTTGGGCTCAGTGAACAGTGAAGGGGAAGAGAAATGCAGCCATAATGAAGCACCGAGCGCCGCGAGGATACAATAGATACCAGGTGCTCCGAGGTATGTGGAAAGGTGTAATGGTTCCAGGACTTACTTTTGGAAAGGCGGTTGTTAGTTTTAAATCAGAGCTACAATCAGGACTCGATGCGAAACAAAGGTCAGTGGCTCGCCTCGCATTGTGCCCGCACGGGAAGACTACAAATGAAGCTGTTCAGGGTGACATGGACTGGTCTAGTTTGAAGTGAGAAAAGCTCGCACTGAAATTGACTATGAAGAACGACTGAGAAATATGGCATAAAGTAAATGGGCTGGGAGAGTGCCGAGGTATCTGTACAGAGAAAGCATTGATTCACGTGGGGGAAAAGATCTACGAAGCTTACCAGCAAGTATGTGGCCTGTAGGGTGGGCCACACAGCAACACAGAATGTCAAGCGGAAAGTCAAAGAGGCTGAAATAATCTGATGGGTAGCAGCAGTGTAAAAGAAGCCTGCCATGCGCAACTACTTAAGAGGAAAAGAACGAAATCAAAAAAAAAAAATTAAAATAACTCAAAAGAAACAATTTATAATAACTCAAACGGAAGCTCATTACTTTTCGAGGCGAGATCGGGATGTCTTAGAACACGCACATATAAAGCAAGATACAAGGGGGAATAAGCTTGTGCTTGCTGCGGTAAAGCTAGGGAAACGATGGGGCAGGTTTTATTAGAATGTGAAGACATCTAGGGCGCAGCGGTGGTGTAGAGGTAGAGCATCCGCCTCGCGTGCAAGAGGACCGGGGTTCGATCGAAACCCGGTGACGCGCAATATTCCACCGGATTAAAAAAATACCACGCGTTGATAAAATTGCATAAAGAGGCCTGGATGGCGGCCTGATCCCGGTGACCAGAACCGGTAACGCACTACCTCACCAGAGCGCGATTGGCCACCCTGGTACAGTACTTGGCCACAACCTCCTACATGAATACAACAATCAAACCTCGGTCCCCAGCAGCTGCGAAGCATCTGACCACGGCGGCGGTCAGACCTGCGACGCAGCAGAGGGTGCTAAGAATCCCTGGTTCCGAACAGGTCTCCATTGGAATCTGAAACTGGCAACGTTTAACGCTAGAACGTTATCCAGTGAGGCGAGTCTAGCAGTGCTATTCGAAGAATTAGAGGGCACTAAATAGGATATAACAGGGCTTAGTGAAGTTAGGAGGCCAAAAAACATATATAGTGCTAAAAAGCGGGCACGTCCTGTGCTACCCTTCGTTCTCTGACTTAATCGCGCGCTTGCTGTTATGGCAACGTGTGTTGTTTCAACTCGTATTGTACCGGGTACGTGCGACGTACCAGTTTTGTTCTTTTTACTTGCGTTTGGTGACGGTGTAGTGACTGTGTACGAGATACAGTCCCTCGCGCTTCCGCTCGACTGAAGAGCTGGTGGATACTACTAAAATATTGCGAGCTTCACGAGTGCCTGCCCATTGTTAGGTGCTTGCATTCCCGGGAACATACAGCTTTCCGCATACTTTTCTTTGGCGCCACCAATCTGAGCCACTAATTGTGGTTGGCCTACGTTTGTTCACATGGGCGTTTATACGTCAAGTCATGAATCTGAATGTGCTGAATCTGAACTTTAGGTGAACAAGTAAATAAATTGATGCATATCTTGAATTTCCCGTGCCATAACCACGATATGATTATGAGGAACGCGTTGGTGGGGGAGTTGGGATTAGTTTTGACCACTTGCTGCTCTGTAATGTGTACCCAATGAGCAGCACACGGGCGTTTTTGCACTTCGCACTCAATGAAATGTGGCCGCCGCGGATGGAACTTGATCCTGCATCCTCTGCAGACGACCTCGTGGTTAGGTCAGTTCCAGATCTGCGGTTGTGTACGGCAGCTCCTTTTGGCGCCTTGAACTCAGCTACTGCCGATCTTTCACTCTGCGCTAGAAACACCTGTTAATAGTTCAATGCCGGCGTGGGAGCTCTCATACCTGATACATGGCACGCCATAATTTTTAATCACTACCAGAATTTTTAAAACTCAATTGTGGCTTGTGGAACAATACCACCTCTTGAGCTCAATTTCTCAGCGGCGGACATTAGTTGCACGAGAAATCAAAATAAATATTTCAAGAATTAACGATTTCTGATGAACTTTTGAACGAATTATATAGTACGGCACTTTTGCAATTGACAACATGTAGCGGATAACTTTGAGCCTCATAGCCACTTCAACCGATTTCTGAGGGTGACACTAATATACAGATATGTGTTGACAATGTTGGCTACGAAATCTATTGGTGTTCCTGTAAATGTTTCCTTCAACGCATAAAAATGCGTTCTGTTACATAGGTCAGCGGAACAGCAGTGCATATATACCGCAAGTGTGACAGCGCGGATCTCAAAACCTGTGCTAGCTTAAAAATTTGGTCCAAGTGTACCTGCCTTGTGAAATCAATCGTTTCACTTCGTGTATTGCAATATGTCTTCTAAAGTCATTAGTTAGAAAGGCGATTATCGAATGTTAATTAGTCCATTCTCCAGTTTGATTTTCAGTGTAAGTACCGTCCGCCTCTTCGGCGAATCCCGCCTAATAAGTGAATTAGTGCCGTTCTACAGGTAATTTACCTTATTATAAAAATTCCGGAATTTCTTCTATGATTACAGGCTTTCTGTTTACCTGAGACGAGCTTGTATAGCAACGATGCGGCGTGAGGGGTACGCAAATCGTACCCAATTGTAACATGTGGCTGCATGGAACTGAAAATCGGTTCATTTTACTCTGTGTCTTTTTTTTTTCGGGGGGAGGGTTATGGGGGGTTGGAGGGTTTTGCTTACATTTTTTGGCCCATTCAATCTTTGTAGATAAAAACATATCTAATGAAGGAAGTTGTCGATAAGCTCAATTTGCGCACATGAGCGAATGACTTTGGCAGCCACAGCGACTTGGCTATAGCGTGCCATGCCCTGTCACACTGGGCGTTTTAATTACACTGGACTTTGGCGCCGCGACCGCCGCTCGTCAAACCACTTGTGTGCCGGCAGCGCTCCTCCGCTCCCCATTGGAGGAGCTGAGAAGAATAAAGAAATGCTATAGTCTACCCACCAATCGTAGGGCTTCGCTCCATCGCGCGTGCATAAGCGCTCGGGCAAAGGATTGGGCAAAAGTGACACGAAGGGTGGGGAGGTGACGAACTGTTGATTGTTATTTCGCTCCTTTGTTCGTCGTGGGAAGGGGTAGGAAAGGGTGCGCGCACTTGGGCGCGCGAACATCGCCCTAGCGACGTTGTGAGCTGCTGAACTTTGGACTTCCCATGGGCAGGACGTGCGCTGTTCACTCTGAGGAAGACCAACGTGCCCTCAAAGAGCGACAACGAGAGCGAAAGGGCGAATGCACACGAAAGCGACGAGAAGACGTTGCCGGGACCATCGAGTATGTGCCTCGCCGACGGAAGATGGGACCGTCGTCTGGACAGTCTGCGTCCATGCGGCTACGTCTAAAGGACACAATGAGACCTTTCGATTGTAGGCTTTTATTGGATCTCATCCGTCGAAGACAAGGTCGATCGTGGCAGTGGGAGAATTTAATGTCGACATAGCGCGCCTAGGCGGTAAATCGATTCTATCCGTCCGATTGGAACGGTTTGGAATTTGGTTTAGAACGTACGCCAATGTGCCGACCCCAGATCACCGATCGCGTATGGATCGAATTTTCGGCAAGAACGATTCTAGCATAAAAGTACAACCAATGCTCTTTGGTTTAGAACGTACGCCAATGTGCCGACCCCAGATCACCGATCGCGTATGGATCGAATTTTCGGCAAGAACGATTCTAGCATAAAAGTACAACCAATGCTCTGGTAACGAGGAAAACAAAATAAAGACAATAACAACCACGCTGTAACGTGTGTTTCTGAATTCAATTATTATAGCAATATATCTTATAATTCAATATAGTTGCCGATATAGTATTCGCAATACAGCTTCGCTATTTATCCTTCTTCAATATGTGCAAGGGCACTAAAAGTGTTTTTTATCGGTGGTGATGGCTTATGAGCGCTAGTGAAATCATTGCGTCAGGCAGCGGTACGTATTTGCCTCATTAAGGGTCCTCATTAGTTGTACCAACTATTATTACGAACTTTTTTGTTATTATTGTCAGCATATTGCGAAATGGTAACCTCCTCGAAAACCACTGGAAGGAACTCTGTGGGATGTGTAGGCCTTTTATTCAATTGTTTTAACAAAAGCAATGAAAAGTCGCATTTTCGCCACAACGGTGAAGCAGTGATAGCGGTAGTAAAATACTAAAGAACTACAGGAAACATTTACCAGCCGAAAAACTATCAGTAAAGAATCGCCTATTAATTAAGTTAGCGAGCGCGCTGTTACTGGCGCACATGCAAATTTTATCAGATTTCACTCGATGACCACGGAAACTCGCTGTCACAACGCTGGTACGATGAAGAACGGCAGCAGCAGCGGCGAGCGAACGCTTCAACGCGTCTCCGAAACTTGATTGCGCAAGCCACTATGTAATTCGCGAGAAGGCGGCGAATAATCCACCAGCCATATCGGCTCACCTACATAGTCGCGGTCCATGTACAACACCGCTGAAGAATATGAGAAGTGTGTGAAAAGGCCTCCGAACGAGAGGAAAAACTCGCTAAGCTTGTGTGCTTTCTGCGAGAGGTGGCGCGGGAGAGCGTACAGCATGATGTATGTGTCCACAATGGGGGGCAGGCTGCTACAGAGTGACTGTGGCTTCGAATTCCAGTACATGGTGGACTGTCAGCCAAAACCTTCGACAGGGCCACATCTGCTGCTAGCATATCGACATCGTGCAGTCCCGCTGGGATGTCCAATTTGGCTCCGGATCGGGATTCGTGATTATTGTTTTGGGATTGAAAGATGTGCCGCTCTGTCTGACTATTGGAGAGCCGTTCCAGTTAGCGTCCTCTGAGCTTCGATCAGCTCGTCTAGGGTATTGTGCAACTCAAGTGCTTCCAACCGTTCATTCGAGGCTGTGACAGGTATGCCTAGTGCCTGTTTGAAGGCCTTCCTGATAATGGCGCCTATTTTGTTATTTTCATCCGTGCTGAGATCAAGACAAACACCTACGTTCTGCCACTACCTACTAAATTGAACTGATTATATAATCTGTGTGAAAAGAAGTGTGGTATTTGAACTTGTAACCGGGTTCGTTTATTAGGGCAAATATATTTGTGCAATAAGCACAGAAGAGCGATGTTGCGGCGGCTGCCTAAAGGCGGCAGCAAAAGGTCTAGTTTAATTTGTGTAATGTATGAGTTTATATTGTAGTTACGCGATGTGAACAGGGATGCTCTATTTTCTATGCTTTCTGTCATATTGATTCAGTAATTTCGATGAGAGGACCAAATTCAGTAGGCGCGCAACTGTGGCACAATGAATGTTTCGATAGCGAGTTTTCGAATGTTTGTCGGGGCATTTCGCAGGTTGCGTCGTAGATAGCCAAGAGAAAGTGTTGCTTTGGCACATGTCGAAGTGATTTGTGGGACATATGAAATATTCCCCGTAAGAAGAACACCAAGCTACTTGAATGATGAAGCGTAGGAAAGCATAGTGCTATTAAGGTGATAGGAAAATTTAAAATTTACACATTTCCGGCTGGATTACATTACCGCGCACTTGGTAAACTTTAGTGTCATGACCGAGCCATCTGTTACACCAGTTATCGATAAGGTTAAGATCTGCTTGAAGTCCCAAGGGATCGTCAGTCGTATGAATAGGACGGTAGATTATGCAGTCATCGGCAAGAAGGCGGATGCAGGAAGTAATCAAGGTGGGTAAGTCGTTAATGTCGATTAATGAAAGTAAGGCCCCGAAGACGCTGCCTTGAGGCACACCAGTGCTAACAGAAGAAGGTGGGGAAGAGAAATTGTTAACAACAGGAAACTGTTCTCGAAAAAAAAAGAAAATTACGAATCCAGGATAATGTTAAAAAGTCAAGTCGCAAAGCAAATAAATTAGAAATTAGGCGGCACTGGGGCACGCGGTCAAAAGCTTTAGAAAAGTCAAGAAAGATACACTAAGTTTGAAAGTTGCAGTCCGTGGTAAAGTGCAAGTTAGTCGTTAGTTCAAATGAATGTGTAACAGGAAAATCCTTTCCTAAAATCATGCTCATTAGAAACAAAAAAATTGTGAGCTTCTACGTGGTTGTACACGTGAGAAGTGATTACGTGTTCTAGCATTTTGCAACATGTGCTGGTTAATGATGTCAGGCGAGTGAACATCTCCAGATTTGTCAATTGGTATTATTTTTCCTTTTAACCAAGCGGTGGGTAACTTTCCAGATGCTAGTGATTATTGAAAAATATGGCATCAGATCTTTCTTCAGGCAGCGACAGTGTTCTTTAATATCTTGGAATTAATGATGTCAATACCAGCTGAAATGAATATTTTGAGGTTACTAATGAGTAATTTAACGCCTTAAACAGTGACAGCACTTGGTTCCATGTATGCCGCGTCATGTTCGGGAAAAGTTGGAACATTGTAAAAGTCCTCCTGACTGAAAACAGATGAAAAAAGACGTGTTCAATACGGTGGGGCAATTGCCGCTAGAAATAGGGATGTTTTCTGTTCCGTGTAAAGTTACGCCGTTAGTATTCCTTGTCAGAGATATGGTTGGCCAAATTTTTTGGGATTGGACGTTGACAGCGATGGTAGGTGTTGCGAGTAGTATTTATCTTTTGCGGAAGATATCGCTGAGCAGCAATTGTTTAAACAGTCTTTGTATATCTGCCAAGCCTCAGCTGTGCGCCCGGGTTAAGTCCTGTTATACGAACGCTTCTTACAATTCCTTAGTTGTCGTTTACGGATCGGTCATTAAATGAAGGTAGCAGCACTTGGCACTCATCGTAGCACCTCATCCTAATTTGCTTTGTTATAATCGCGAATTTGTTTTGCTGTTGGGCCCGACACGGGCTTCGTGATGCTAACTGCTATTTGAAAGAGGTCACCATCACTAAAGCAGCTTATATTCGAACTGGAAATTAGAGCTCAAAATGTTGTAAATATGAAGCGCGATGCATGGGTGATGGTGGAATAGACTTCAAGCAGCCGAGGAAAAGCTGAACCGGGCCGCCTTCGAGAACTAGAATGGTCGTGACAATGGAACGCAGTCTCAAGACGTGACCGGGCAGGGAGTGTCAACAAAGCACGTGGAATGCGTGCAACATGGGGAGGGGGTAGCTGGAAAGAGCTGCACTCTACAATCCACCACCCTCTTCCAAGGGGGACGTTCATAACATGCATCTATCCATCCATCAAGTTTTGAAGATATTCGTTACTGTCGCCTATTAGAAAGACGGCGCACTGGATACTGGATAACGCGCTCGGCTGTGGAGATGGAAAGACATAAGATGGAGACACGCGGCCAGTGGAGTGAAGGAGAGAGGGATCGCAAGAAATTATTTATGTATACGTAGGGGCTAGTTTTCTTATGGGCCAAGTATATTCAGAAAGATTATAATTAGAATTTCGCCGTTGTCTTGTGTCATTTGCCAAACAGCTCCGGTCACCGAACAGAAAGCTATATCATTCGACCGAAACTGATGGGCGAATAAATCTAAGCTAACCACGCAGTATATATCTATATATATATATATATATATATATATATATATATATATATATATATATATATATATATATATGTACTTGTAACAGTCTACGAACGCGCCCTGGTTTTAAATGTTCCGACCATAGAGATTTCTATACCAATTACTGGAGGGTGCCCTGGTGCTATGTTCTGTTATAATGTTGCTGTCGGTCCATTTTGTTATCTTTTATTTGATTGTTTCAAATTTATTTATTAAATATAATTATCACTTTGCAATGTAACGAATCCGTCCAAAGTGATACGGACGAAGTTTGAGCAAATCCATGTGCTTCCGATTATTCGCGTGCTGGCTCAACTCTCCTGCGTGCAGCTCCCGTAGACACTAGCGCCACCGTTCCCTCTAGTAGTAATTGTATGAAGCTCCATTGGTTCCGACTGCTTAATACCCCACTTAGTAAACGCCATGAAGGCCACTCTCAGCTCGCCCCTCGCGCTCTTACATTCATATGAGGACGGCAGTCAGGCATCTATATATATATATATATATATATATATATATATATATATATCTTCATCCACTTGCATTTCCATAGATTTACGGTTTTGTAATTCATGTATTGAGCACAAGCCACTCTCAGTGGTGCCCTGCAATAGGGGCGCCAAACCTGCAAGACCGTAGTCACCATCGAGAAGAAGATGGAAGTACCCGTTGTGACCGCTGAATGACTCTAAATAAGAGCTATAAAGTGTATCCTGTCCTATCCTGGTTTCTCATGGTATGACTGATATATATATATATATATATATATATATATATATATATATATATATATATATATATATATATTTATATATATATATGTATATATATATATATATATATATATATATATTTATATATATATATATATATATATATATATATATATATATATATATATAATGCCCGGCTTTAACTGCATCCGGTATCAACTCCAAGTGCTGCTTTACGCAATTTGTAATCCATGACACTGGTTCAATGTCATAATGAATGGTTGCAACAGCCCAATTTTGACGACGTGTATGATCTTGAGTAAAACTTGAAGCAGTGCAACGAAGACCATGACAGTGATCGAAAACTACCACAACACGATGAGCGGTGTATTGGCACACGGAAAAAAAGATATGGAAAGATCACACGGCTGTTATAGCACGTCAAAAAACACCAGTAACCAAGAGGTTTAAAACCGCATGCGTACTGCCTACAAGTATAGGTGCTTATTTAAAAATCGCATTTCAACCTTTTGGTTGTGTTTCTTTGGCATGCTATTAAAGCTGTCTGATCTTTCAGGAAATTTTTTTGCAGTTGGCAGCACAGCACTCGTCCAGTTGTTTGTGTTTTCGATTGTTGTCGTTTTCTACGCACTGCTTCGAGTTTTCTCAGTTAATACGTCGTTTGAAAAGCCGGTCTTGATACGCCTATATATCCAATATATACATAGCACTTGATCGGCGTAGAATTTGCTGTGGCTCCATCAGGATGCCTATATATGCACCGCTTATCAAAAGAACTACTCCCGATGACGATAAACCAGTAATAGGGATTACATATTGCCTGAAGCAGAAGGTCAATTGGCAAAGGCGTCCTGATAAAGCCACAGACTTCGCACCTCCGATCGTGCGGATGGAGCCAGCACTTTAAGAAGCGGTTCTGATTCGCCACCTTGCACGTACACACTAGGTTTCCCGACCGCAAAAAAAAGTCTTTGTCCGATGTTGTTAGCATATCGCGAAATGACAATACGATGAAAAAACAGCTGTATTTATTTCCGGCAGCTGTCAGGGGCTTTTAATAAACTGCTTTTAGAAACGCAACAAAAGAAGTCGTATTTTTGTCCTAGTGCCGAAGTCTTGATAGAAAGTATCGGACAACTACACGAAGCAAGTTTGTCGGCCGAAGAAACTGCACTTGCTGCCCTCTGCAGCCCAGCAACAATGAGCCTCGTTCTCTTCCGTATCTCCGAACGCAACACCCTTCGCGGCCAGCACTTCCAGTTTCGGGTCACAGCGCCGTCGATGCACGAAAGTGCCCTCTGCTCCTGGGCGTGCCACGGCAGGCAGACCACTCACATTGCAGTTGTGTGGATTTTACACTGTAATCCTTCCTTCGTGGGTCCCGTATAATTGCGGGGTTCGTTTAAAGAGCATGGGAGACTGCCACAGCGCGGTATCCTCTTCCCTAACCCGAGCCCTCGCTGCCTGTCTTTCTCCATGGGACGAGCGAAATAAACTTCCGCTGAACACTAGAGGCGTCTACTCCAACGTGTTTGTGCAGCCTTGTAATGTAGATACCTTGACAACCACCTCTGTCCTCGTTCATTAGCCTTAGACGCCCATCGAATGAAATCTTACCGCTTGCTAAGCAGCAAGCTAAGCAGCCCGCAGGCGGTCACACTAAGACTTCTGCAAACTAACTCGTACCCGAATCCGGCGTCCCTTATTAGCATATATCCCGAGATTTATCCGAATTGTTCTTGCGTGGCCTGTGGATAGGTAGCTACGTTGCCTCATATGCTCTGGGAGTGCGGATCGCTGGGCCCGAAGTTCACCAAGGAAGAGTGGGACGCGCTCCTGCGAAGTCCCGTCTTTGAGGACCAAATCCTGGCCGTCCGGCGCGCCCGCGATCGAGCCGGCAGACTAGAACTGTGAGTACCGTCGTGGGATTAGCCGGGTGCGCGTTTTATCGCGCTTTGCCTGACCAAATAGATGTTTATTCACTCACTCACTCACTTCTCTGCTGCCTCGAAAGAAGACCAGCCAATGTCGCCCTTAGTCTCCTCGACAAAGACACGCGGATACCCAACCTGTAGCCCTCCGGCCAACTTCACTCTGACGGCGTTCGATTCATCCTTGAGTGCCTGGAGGCATACAACAGCTGTAGTAAAAGTTACACCTGGCACGTGTAAAGGTTTTCATAGCTGGCGCACCAACACTGGACGGCTGCAACCTCACAGACACCATCGGCGCAGTGAATGCCATGGTCTACGGACATACCATTTCACCTGGTCCTCTGGTCCCTCCAAAAGCTTGTTTGTGCCCTAATAGTTACGCCATCGTAACGGAATTCCAAGTCGCAGTGTTAACCACGGTGATATCAAATAGCAAAAACATGAATACCGCACAAAGTGTATGGGGAAACGGCACCGCAGCAGCTTAATTGGTAAGAGCATCGCACGCTTAATGCGAAGACGTGGGTTCGTATCCCAGCAGCGGTCAGACGTTTTTTCGTTCACTTTCATTTGCGTGAATTTACCATTTCTTCAATTAAACGTGTACTTACAAGTAATTTCCCCTATCTTGCCATTGGTGTCATTGGGTGTTGGCTTATTATGAAATGATCATAAAAATGGAGCCCCTCGGTTCCCTTTCTTGTCCCTTCATATATTATGTAACTAAGTAAAGATCGAACGCATACGTTTCTCGTTCCACAGGCAGCCAACTTTTTCGAAATACTCTACGCGTGCGTCACATGCCCCAGCCTCGTCTTATTTCCTTGTGACAGGTCACGTTTTGATTCGCCGTTTAAAACTGCAAGGCGCCTCAATTGGGGTGGCGAGACCGACTTTCCCCAATCATTTCCTTCAAGTAGTTAGCGCTAGGAGAAACTGGGCGATGTTACACCAACTTTATGATCGCCCAAGTTCATCACGTTTTGACGTTTTGTCGCCAGAGTACAAATGTCATCGCTTTCACCCACACCACATGGGATAGGCGTACGTACGTACGATTATTTAACACGTGGTTGCTGATGACGTCTTACTACGCTTTTTTTCTCCCTTGCGCTCGTCCTGCAGAACCTATAACCTTAGATTTAGAACTCAACAATCGCGCTGTTGAAAGATGGCGCCGACCGGCCGGCGTAGATCTGCTTTTGCTTTCATACGATCGTCTTCGACGGGGTCGTCGTCATGCTGCTGTCGTCACACATACTGAACCCACGCACACAACTACTGAATTTAAACACATAAGTTGGTTATTCTCGCACAAATGCTGTATAGTCAGGTACCTGAAAAATGCTTCACATAACACTTAATACCGCAGTGCTGGGATATGCATTATTTCGCGCATTGTTTTCGATTTCGAACGCGATCAGGCAAAGTCGCGTAACCCAAGATAATTTGATTGGATGTTTTATATTCGTCAATATATGGGAGGCGCATTAGCGCCGTTCAAGAATAATGCCGCCTCCAATCTGATTCCTCTTCATTCTCGCGCTTATTCGCACACTTGCTGTTATGGCAGCGTGTTTCCTTTCAACTTGTATTGTACTGTTTTGCCTGCAACGTACTTGTTTCATTCTTTTTACTTGCGTTTAGTGACAGTGTGGTGACTTTGTACGAGGTACAGTCACTCGCGTTTCCAATCGACTGAAGAGATGGCGGGCACAACTAAAATATTGCCATCTTTGGGGGTGCCTGCCCATTCTTGGTTGCCCATTCTCTGCCCATTCACGAGAACACGCCGCTTTCCGCATCGTTTTAATTGGCGCCGACAAATTGAGCCACTAATTATGGTTCGCGTACGTTTGTTCGCATCGGCGTCTGTACACCAAGTCATGACTCTAAATCTGGGAAATCTCGCGTGCTGACAATAATGAAACTTTAGGCGAACTCGTAAATAAAATAAATGCAAATCTGGAGTTTTTCCTGCCATAACTATGATATGATTATGCGGAAGGCGTTGGGGGGGGGTGACTTCGGATTGGTTTTGACAACCTAGGGCTCTGTATCGTTCATCCAATGCGCAGCAGACGGGTGTTTTTGCACTTCGCACCAAATGAAGTGCGGCCGCCGCGGCTAGGATTTGACCCTGCGCCCACTGCAGACGATATCGTAGTAAAGTCAGTTGCACGTCTGCTGTTCTGTTCAAGCAGAACTTTTTGTTGGGCTAGTTGGTGCATGGTACCGAAGTACTAAAGCTCCAAACAGACGACAAACAGACGTCTGTCTCTTTTCTTGTGTCGTCTCTTTTGGCACTTTAGTACTGCTGTTCAGTACGGCGGTTCCTTTCGGCGCCTTGAGCATAGCTACTGCCGAACCTGCACGCTGCGTTAGAAACGCGTGTTAATAGAGCCATGCCGGCATGGGGAGCGCTCATACCTAATACACGGTGTGCCATTATTTTTAATCATTACCAGACTTTTTAAACTCACTTGTGGCTTGTAGCACAATTTTTACGTCGTGAGCTCAATTACTCTGAGGCGTACATTATTTGCGCGAGAAATTAAAACTACTAATTCACTAATTAACCCATTCTAACTAACTCTTAGGTCAATTATAATATACGGCACTGTTTCATTGACAACTTCCACAGCCAGTGACATTGAATCTCATATCCACTTTAACCGATTTCTGAGGAAGCAATAATTCAGAGACAGGTGTTAACAATGTTTGCGATGAAAGCTATGCTTGTTGCAATAATTCTTTCCCTTCAATCTATAAAAATGCGTTTTGTTACATTGGTCAGCAGAAAAACAGTGCAATTTAAGTTTCACAGGGCGTATCTCAATATTGGTGCTAGCTTCAAAATTTACTGGAATTACTCTAATGGAATTAGTTGGAAAGGTGTTCATGGAACTTTTGTTAATTAGTCAATTATCCGTTTTGATTATCAGTCTAGGTACCGTCTAGCTCTTCACCTACTCTAGTAGAATAAGTGAATTAGTGATTCATGCCGTAGGTGATTTACGTTGTTACAAAACATGCCAAATATCTTCTATGATTAAAAGTTTTCCCTTTAGCTGAGGCGAGCTTTTGTTCCAACGATGCCGCATGAAGGGTACACATAGCGCACCCCATTGTAACATGTAGCTGCATAGATGTGACGATTGGTCTGTTGTAGTTGCCAATTAGGAGCACTTTGGTCAGAGAGGACCTTACTCTCTACCTTTTTCTTTCTTTTTGCGGGGCGGTGGTGGGTTGGAAGTTGTGCTTACAGTTGTGGGGTGATTCGACCACTGCTGACAAAAATATCTGTCATGCAATCACTTTTAAATACGCTCAATTAGTACACATGAGTGAATGACTTTGCAAATGAGCGACTTCGCTATCTTTGCAGAGCACGCACGTAAGACACGAAATTTTCAGAATCTGCGTGTCACTATTATTTAGACCTTCGAAATCTGTCAAATAATGACAAAAAATTCGCAAATTAATTGAGACAGAGCGTTATTTGTGGACCACTAGTAGCAGCTCAACTATTCACATAATTCAATATATGAAATCGGGTCCTTCTTTAAACACCTATTTACCGACAGATGTCCTCCTGGCCACATGTAATAACATTTAAAAAGAACTTCAATGAAGCAGATGATGTACTGGTTAATCGTCGCCAGTAGAAACTACGACGCACGGACAGTCATTTTACATACGGGCATTTCTTTAATCTCTGAATTTTGCTGAGGTGCGCACACACGCACCTGCCGCACGCGTCTTTGTACGGCCTTTCCTCGTGTCCGTGTTGGTTTCGCTGGTTGAACTGATGTCGCCAGGGCAGCAACGCGTTTCCACGCTGCTGATAATCGCTGCTTCGTTTCTTTCTTTACCGTCAATTTATCAGCGTTTCATGGAATAACCGTTGAAGTGTAAAGGTACGTCCTCACTTGCGGAAATAAGCGCGCGCAAGGCACATTCGCGGCAACAATTCCCTGTTATAGCAGCTTGGGCTTGTTGGTTTTTCATCCTGGTCTTAACAGCGCAAAACGTAGACGGCAGACGAGACAAGGAGACGACACCACAAGCGCTGCCGAAGTAGGCGCACCGCCTTGCGCGCTCTTACATCGGCAAGTGAGGACATGCCTTTATTCTCCTGCATCGATTTCCTTCAGCGTTATTCGCTAGCGGGCAACGGAAATTGAAATTTCAAAGTTGTCACAAACGTTTCGCATAACGCTATATATATTGCTACTTAATGTATAAGTCTGGTTGTCGCATGCTGGCTGATCTGAGCCAGTTGTGCCGGTGGCGCGGTTCAGGTGATGCATGCAAACCAGCTTACAGCGGGCGGAGACGGTAAGGGAATGGTCTAGCGGCGCGTGTGGTAAATGTTTGTTCAATTGATGTTCCGAGGTGAACTGGTGAAGTATTTGAATAATTAAAATAATTAGGGTATGTGTATGCACTTGCACGTAGAGTTAAGCATTGAGCAAAATCTGAGACATGCGGTTTTCGAAAGGCAAGCTCAAGCGCCGGCCTTAACAGAATGTTGCGTGACTAAGCATCGTCGATAACTTGAGCTTTCGAGGAAGTCGGCGACAATGTAGGCGCCATGGCTTGTCAGGTGAACGTCCTTAACGTTAGAACTTGTTCTTGTTCCCTAGTGAACCGGCGATAGCTACTCTGGTGGATCGGCCATGAATAGGGCGGTGATCATGTGAAACACACAAACATTTCAGCAGAAACTAAATTTTTTTTTTCTTCTTCCTCGCCCTCGCGCAAAGGAGTGGGTGGTAGGAACGAGAAGGACGGGGAGGGACGAACTGTCGACTGCTATTCGATAACTTTCGGGAGGGGCTCCGAAAGGGCGCATACGCAGCGACGTTGCAAGCAGTTGCATTTTGGGTTTGCTATGGGCAGGACGCGCGTAGTTCGCTCTGAGGAAGAAGAACGTGCCCTCAAAAAGCGAGAACAAGAGCAAGAGCGCGAATGCGCAAGAATGCGGCGCGAAGCCGCCGGCGCCGAACGCGCTGTGACTGACGAGCCGGGACCATCGAGTGTGTGTCGCGCACACGCAAGACAAACCGTCGTCGCCACGGTCTACGTCCTTCCGGCTACATGCAAAGGAGACATTGAGACCTTTCTAATAGATGCATTTGGTTGGATCTCATCCGTCGATAACGAGTCCATCGTCATAGTGGGAGACTGTAACGTCGACACAGCGCGCCCCGACGGCGAGTGGATTGTATCCTTGCTGTTTATACGATTTGGGATTGAGTGGTACACCGACGTCAATCAGCCGAACACGCGTAGCAGTTTCTGTATATATGTAACCTTTTGCAATAACGTGTCTAGTATAGCAGTACAACGGATCTCGCTGTACCACAGAGACCACAAAAGTTAGGGCCACTGCGCTAAAGACGATAAGGACCACGAAGTTACGTGTTTGCGTCTTTATTCAATCAATAAAGCAATAACCATATCAGCATTCATGCGATACTCTAGCAGGCGTTCACTGAGACAGCGCCCGGTTTGACCGATGCAACTGTGCCCAAAGGCGAAGGGAATGCTGTGCACCACAGCAGCGTCCTCTATACGCCACAGCGACCTGTCCTGTGCCCTGCAGGCATCAGGTTTCACAGCGCCTCAAGCAGGTGGGTGTCAAGTGCCGGGAACGAGTTGTGTATCAGCCACGCCAAAGTTGGGACGCATGTGCTGCCTAGTGAACGGTCACAAGGAGAGGACAGCCTGCGAAATAAAGCATACCAAAGCCCTCGTCGAAGGTGAAGTTTGTGTGGTGTATAGCATTGCCTTCGCCTGTGGGAAATGTTGCATCGGCCAAACCTGCGCTGTCCTAATGAACGCTTGCTATTAGCCCTGAGAGTGTCCTACAGGCCGCTCGCGTGACGTCAGGGCACGGATTCGCGCCTGTCGTCTGCTGCAGTTCGGGCGGTGTCCGGGCGTCTTCTGCGGTGTTTTCGTTCGTTCGCCCTCGTTCCCTCTGCTTGTATACTTATGGCGGTCACCTGAAATATATTTTTACGACGTCTTTGTTCGCAAAAATGTATTCGAAGAGTTTATTTCAGAGAATAAAGTTCTCAAAGGTAGCGCTACAGTGCCAGACGAATGAGTGCCGACCAGCTCATTGCGTATTTTTTATGCTGGTTCGAACGGCCTGCAGAGGTACCGACCTATAAAATTCTCCAAGGCAACCGCAGCGGCGGGGCTGGTGATCTACGGAAAAGCGACCGTCGAGTCAACAGTCCGTTGGCGCCGGCATGTCTGCTGCGGCGACTCGATTTGAAAGGAGCGCAATACTGTATATCGTATTACCGCAAATAAAGACGGGGACAACGGGAAGGAACACACAAACAAAACGTCAGTCCCCAGCCCTTTGACGCCACCTTGTCTACTGCGGCAACTCACTTTGAAAAAAAAAAACAATGCGCCGAGTCAACAGGCAGTTGTAGCCGCCATGTCTGCTCCGGCGGCTCGCATTGTGAGGACGAAAATACGCCGCGTCCCCATGTGGGCGGCTCCGCTAAGTCTGCATTGTTCCCATGCAGACCGGCTCCGCTAGGTCTGCATGCAATGTTTGTAGAGTCGCCGCCTCCTGCACGGTTTGATTCAAGCAGGGGCAACTCCTGGAAATGAGAAGTTTTGTGGCGCAGTCTCACGGCTCTTAGAAGTCGTCAGTCAATGGACAGACGTGGCGGCCATGTCCTCGGAGTCGACACTGGGATCAAGAGGCGCCTGCGCCGGACAGGACACTTGTCTGCGAGAACCCTCTCACCTCGGTGTGGTCAGTGTAACCGCTGCGGAAGTGAGTGTGTAAACCCTCCGCCTCAAAGGCGGGTCAGCTACGATGACTTTGGACGCTCCGAACTGGTCGTCGGTGAACCGTCGTTTTCCCTCACCTAGGGATCTAGGGAGGACAGAGTTTACTTAAGGAGTCATTGGCGGCTTCTAAGTGTGCCTTCCTCTTTCAGTCATGTTAGACTGAAGAAGTGTAACGTTCTCATGTAGATCCTGTCAATAAATCCCACGCTCCTCGTTCTCGATGAGCACAAGTCTCTCCCTTCAACAACGTCCTCAGCGTGCATAATTTGGACGACGGCATGGGCCAGCTACCGTCTATTTCATGCCAGACTCCAAGCATTACAATGCGCGGATCAACAACTACAAAAACATAGCATATAAGAGTCCAGTTAGGATACAATACCTGCCGCGGTGGAACAAGTATGTCAGAAACGCTGGCTATATATGACTCCTAAAAGAGTTCCCTTGATTTGAATCCTCTAAAACAGGTTTGCTCACGACGAGTATAGAAGTTCATAGTATAATATGGAATTTTTGTATTTCTTCAAAGAAACCCACGGCAGTTACACGAGGATTAATCCAGTTTAGATTCTACCAGCACCACTTCCCTCTTTAACTGCTTCTCCAAATGAGACGATTCTTCACGTGTTTGTTTTAAGCGGCAGCATTTTGAAGCAAAGCTAATTGAAGCTTACAGCTGTTTGCAGAATACGAAAAGGAATGTACCAATATTTCTTTTTCCGTGCTACACGTTCAACTCACTTGAGAAATTTACTGGTACTTTTTGCTTGAGGAATATACATAACGAATCTGTTTGGAATCTAACACAGGCTTTTCTCGTTCCCCAGGCAGCTAACTTTTTTGGAATACTCTACTCGTGCGTCACTTGCCTCTGCTTCGACTTATTTTCTTGTGACAGGTCACGCTTTGATTCGCCGCATGGCATAGCTATAAGTACGTACAATTGTATAACGCGTAGTTGCTTATGACATCATGATACGCGTTTCTCTCACTTGCGCTCGTCCTCTAGAACCTAGAACAGTAGACGTACAAGTTAACTATCGTGATGTGGAATGATGGCGCCGACTGGACGGCGTAGATTTCCTTTTGCTGTCATACGATCGTCTTCGACCGAGTCGTGGTCCTGCTGCTTTGCTCACACACACGCACACTCGCGACCCACACGCAAAACAACTCAATTTACGCATATAAGTTCCATGTTCTGGTAAAAACACAGTACAGACAGGTACTTACAAAATGCTTCGCATAACATTGTTTCTCGCATGGAATTTGCACAGTTTTCCACTTCCACCTGCTACTCATGCAATGAGACTGCTCTTTTTCTCATCCGATAATATAGCACAAGATTATAATTACACTATTTCACAAGTTGTTGTGCAAGAGCAGCAAGATAAGATGCGGACCAGCTACCAAAGGGCAGAGTTCCTAAACTTGCCGAAACTTTACGGCTCAACAAGTATCGCGTCGATATAAAATTGCGTTGCCTAATCTTCGGCTGTCTCGCGATTCCCGCAATGTTCGCTATCTCGAACGCGATCAGGCAAAGTCCCATAGCCCAAAATAATTTGGTTGGAAAGTCTACTCTTCTTCAATACACAGGTGGCGTAATAGCGCCGCGCAAAAATATTCCCGTCTCTAGTCTGATTCCCCTTCGTTCTCAGGCTGATTTGCGCGCTTGCTTTTATTGCAACGTGTTGGTTTCAACTTATTTACTACAGTTTGTGTGCGACGTACCTGTTTTATTCTTTTTACTTGCATTTGGTGACGGTGTGGAGACTGTGTACGAGCTACCTTCACTCACGCTTCAAATGGACTGAAGATTTGGTCGACACTAGCAAAATATTGCGACCTTCCTCACTGCCTGCCCATTCTTTGGTGCTTGCATTCTTGAGAAAACACCGCTTTGCGCATAATTTTGTTTGGCGCCACCCATTTGACCCACTAATTGCGCTTGGCCTACGTTTTTGCGCATCGGAGCTTGTACAACAAGTGATGAATCTAAATGTGCGATATATCGCGGGCTGAAAATAAAGAAACTTTTGGCGAACTCGTAAATTAAATATTGCAAATCTGCATTTTTGATGCTATAACCACGATATAATTATAAGGAATGCGTTGTTGGGCTAGTACGGGTTTATTTTGACTACCTGGGGCTCTCTAATGTGCAGCCGATGCACAGCACACGGGCGATTTTGCAGTTCAAGTTCAGGAATCTTGTTGTGGTTTAAAATAATAATTAACCGACGGATATCCTCCTCGCCACATCTTGTAACATTGAAAAAGATTGAACAAAGTAGAGGCTGTGATGTTTAGCCGTCGCCAGTAGAAGGTACGACACATACCCCGTCATTTCACAGACGGGCATTTCTTGAATTTGTGCACTTTGCGGAGGTGAACGCATACGCTTCCACAGCACGGCCTATTGTTCTTTTTTTCGGCTTTTCCTCGTGTCCGTGTTGGTTTCGCTGGTTGAACAGAGATCGCCGGGCCAGCTATGCGCTTGGACGCTGCTGTTAATCGCTGCTTCGTTTCTTTGTTTACCCTCTATTTTATAAGCGTTTTATGGCATCACCATTGAAGTGTCGCTGTCCTACAGCGATTTCCTTAAGAGTTATGTTGCTAAATTTGAACGGAAATTGCAATTTTAATGTTGTTGCAGAGGTTTAGTATAACACTATATATCGCTAAATATAAGTTTGGTTCTTGCATGCTCGCTAATCTGCGCCAGCTGCACGCGTGGAGTGGTGTAATTAATGCATGCAAATCAGTTGACATCGGGCGGAGACGGTAAAGGCAATGGTCGAGCGGCAAATATGGTAAATATTTTTTCAATGGATGTTCCGATGGAAACCGAAGGATAAATAAATTAATCAAGATATGTGTATCTACTCGCGCGTAGCGTCAAGCATTGAGCGAAATCTGACACTTGCGGCGTTCCATCGGCAAGCTCACGCGCTGGCTTAAACAGAACGTTGCCTGAGAGAGCATCGTCGATGACTTGAGCTTTTGAGGGAGTCGGCGTCACTGTAGGCGCCATGGCTTGCAAGGTGGTCGTCCCTGACAAGAAACTTGTTCTTGTTCCCTAGCGAAGTGGCACAGCCCACTGTAGGAGATCGGCCATTAATAGGGCGGTGGTGATTTAAAACACGCAGGGACGTCTGCAGAATCTATCTCCTCTTTTTCTACTTCTTCGGTATATATTTTAGCCAAGCTGTATAGGCTTAGGTTCTGGAAAAAATTGTGTGCGTATATCGACCCGCGTATAACGAGAATTAAGTGCCCTTCCACTGTGTCTTTGGGACACGTGTCCTATCTTTAGGCAAGCAAGTGGCCACCAATCGTAGTTCCTTGCGCCACCCTGCCTGCGTGAGGCCTCGCGCAAATGAGTGGGTGGTAGGGAGCAGAAGGAGGAGGAGGGGACGAACTGTGGATTGTTATCCCTTCTCGCTTGTTCGTCGCTGGAAGGGCGGGGAAAGTGTGCGTGCACTTGGGCAAGCGAGCATCGCCCCAGCGACGTTGTCAGCAGTTGCATTTTAGCCTTGCTATGGGCAGGACGCATGCCGTTCGCTCTGCGCAAGAAGAACGTGCCCTCAAAGAGCGACAACGAGGCGAAATCGCGGATGCGCACGAAAGCGACGAGACGCAGCCGGCGCCGAACCTCCAGTGGCCGACCAGCCGGGACCATCGAGTACTTGCCGCGCAAATGCAAGATGGGACCGTCATCGGCACGGTCTACGTCCCTCCGGCTATATCCGATGGAGACATTGAGGCTTTCCTAATAGACACCCTTCGTTGGATCTCATCCATCGAAAACGAGTTGATCGTCATGGTGGAAGACATTAAAGTCGACTTAGCGTGCCCCGATGGCAGGGGATCGCCTCTTTCCTGTCGGAACGGTTTGTAAGTGAGTGCTGCACAGAGGCCAATGGGCCAACCACGCGTCACAGATCATGTATTGATTTAACCTCTTGCAAGAACGTGTCTACACTAGCAGTGCAATCGATCGGGGTATGCCACAGTGTCTAGCCATAAGAATCAATATAGCCATAACCATGTAAAACAATATAGTTAGTTGTCAATATAGTTATTTATATAAGGCTTTGCTGGTTATTCTTCTTCGCAGAGTTGTTTCGTCATCAGCTTTCATTTCAATTATATTTTTCCTTTCTTTTTTTTTCATTTATTAAGCACAAGTTATTTCCCGTATGTTGTGTTGGTGTCAGTGTTTGTTGGATTCTTATTATATGGCTAATATAAATCGGGCCCCTCAGTTCACCCCCTTTCTTCTCGTTTATTAAATAACGAGGGTCTTGAATCTGGCAAAATGGATGCCTTCAGGTAGCATGTGTGGGTTTATTGACCGTGTGCCGTCACCCATAAAGGTCACGTTCTCGTGACGCCTGCGATAGAACGGATGTTCCACGTCCACCGCCAAGGTCTCCGAGTGGTGGCGCTGCCTAACACCCCCAGGGTTCTACAAGGAAAGATAAATACACAAGAAAGTGGACGGGGAAACGCCGCCGCGGCAGATCAATTGGTAGAGCATCCCACGCGAAATGCGAAGGTTGTGGGATCGTTCCCCGCCTACGGCAAGTTGTTTCTTCATCCACTTTAATTTCCAGTAATTAATCGTTTCTTTTTTTAATTTGCTAAGCACAAGTAATTTCCCCAATGTTGTCCTTGGTGTCAGTGTTTGTTGGCTTTTTATGACATGGCTTATAAAAATCGGGTCCCTCGGTTACCCCCTTTTTTTCTCCTTTGTCACAGAGTGGAAGGGAACTATACTCACGGACAGCTTTTCTTGGCTATGAAGCGAAGGCTGCCTAAACTACGCGCGCCTTTTTCATCGCTGCTGGAAATAGTCCCGCCGTTTTGCTTACGTTTCCTTACGAGGGAAATAGGAAACAATACTTCTTTGTTCTTCACAGCACCTAATTGGAAATAATACGTAGCATTCGCCAGCCAAATATCGGTATTTTATTTGACTTTTATTTTGCTCTTTCGAGTTTTCGCACACCCCAGACCGTCGCATGTTTCGCCCATCCATCAGACGCAAAATGACGCCCGTGCCTTCCGGTGACTGCTTCTCCGCTTGCTATCCCGCCAATCGACTCCCCTCAGAGGCTGTTGACTAACTTTAGCAACTAAAGACTGTTGAAGCATACAGAAAAAAATTTGTCCAGCGTCTGCGCGGAAATCAGGCGAGCCCCTCTGGAAATCGCAAACATCGGCACGTACAAACTAGCGAGCGAGCTAGTTTGTGCGTGCCGATGATTGTGATTTCCAGAGGGGCTCGCCTGATTCCAGAGGGGCTCGCCTGGACAGTGATCGCTCCCCCATGCACCTTGCCATACCAAGGGCAAGAAAACTCGGTGCGAGACGCTCCGATAACTAAGGCAGAACTCTTCGCGGCAGCGCAAGCTGCGAAGAGAAATACTGCTCCAGGACCAGATCAGCTCACAAATGCTATGATCCGGAACCTGAGCGACGAGCACCTAGAACAGCTTACGCGGTAGTTTAATGAACAGATATGGGAGAGGGGCGTAGTTCCACAACAGTGCAAGGAGGTCGAAATCGTGCTTATTCTGAAAGCAGGAAAACCTCATGATCTACAAGATCTCAGGCCGATATCACTAACCTCCTGTCTTGGCAAATTATTTGATAAGGTGATCCACACACGTGTCATGTCTTACATTGAAGACCGCAACCTATTTCCCACAAACATATTCGGCTTTCGCCAACATTTGTCGACACAAGATGTTTTCCTGCTACTTCGCGAAGTTCTATGCAACACCACGGTTGGTGCGGAACATCTCGTCCTGGCTATTGATTTAAAAAGCGCCTTCGACACTATTTCACATGAACTTATCTGAGCTAAGTGACATCGGTTGTGGACGAACAATTTATGATTACGCCCGCTTTTCCTGACCTCTCGCATCGCGACAATAGGCATTGGCACTACGCGCTCAGACCCTTTTCCCATGCCCAATAGAGGTACACCGCAAGGGGCGATACTTTCCCCCTTTCTTTTCAATATCGGCATGAGACGCTTAGCCAAAACATTCGACGTTATACCTGCGCTAGGGTACGCGATATATGCAGACGATATTAGCCTATGGGCAACCAGCGGCTCGTTAGGACAAAAAGAAGAAATCCTACAAGAAGCAGCGACCGTTGTTGAAACCTTCGCTCGCAGCAGTGGAATGAGCTGCGCGCCCGATAAATCAGAATTTATCAGGATACGAGGTCGAGGCCGTCAAACTCACGAGCCCTTGAACCTCTTTCTAGGAGACAGCCAGAGAAAGGAGGTCCAGAAAATGCGAGTCCGGACTGTGGCTGCAAAGTAACAAACGACTAGACCACACCATCTCCCGTATGATCCGTAGAGTAACATATCATTGAAAAGGTTTCAAGGAAACAGAGACGATCCGGCTCGTACCGGCTTTTGTGCTAAGTCCTCTCACATATAGCCTCCCTTTCCAGGACCCCACGAAAACAGAACTAAAGGCACTAGATGCGTTGATTAGAACGTCGTACAAAGCGGCTCTCGGCCTACCACAGGGAACCTCTACCGAACGCCTGCTGGCCCTCGGGATTCACAATAACTACGAGGAGCTACGGGATGCGACGCTCATATCTCAACGGGAGCGGCTTAGCTTAACCTCCTCTGGCAGAAAATTACTTTGCCGCGTGGGTTACCCTACTCGTCCACAGTATGCGGGAGAAGAACTCGAATCTCTGCCCAGAGTCCTTCGTGAAAGGATCATTGTAGCCCCAATCCCTAAGAACATGAGTCCAGAATACCACCGGTGACGTAGAAGTGCTCGAGCTCGAAACTTAATGCAGCAATTCGGTGGAAACCCGGATACAGTCTACACAGATGTCGCTCGATGCGGTGCTTACAAATACGCCCTCGCAGTGGTAGGAGCGGCCGCAAATCAAGGGCTTGTGACTTGCGCCACGGCTAGAGTTGCATCTGCGAATACCGCAGAAGCTTCAGCCATCGCGCTAGCTATTAAAACTAAGGACCCTCTGGGACAATCGTCGATAACTCTTAAAGATTCCCAAGTCGCATGTAGACTATTCCTCACCGGGAAGCTACCACGCAGCACCACTCACCTATTAGGATCCAACCTAACGCAGAAACACATGATCATCTGTTGCCCGGGTCACGCAGGACTCGAGGGCAATGAGAGAGCGGACGGCGCAGCTCGTGCTTTTGTCAACCGAGCGGCCGACCACTCTGACGAAAACCCCTTTTTACCACGAGACATCCTTGAGCACCAGGGGCGCGAGCGAAGAAAGTACAGCCCACCACACCCTGACCTATCCAGGCAGGATATGACTGGCGCCGAATAACGACGCACACATTTCCAAAGATTTAATTGAAAAATGCCATTCACCCAACGCTCTACAGCGTTCGCTGTCCTTGGTGCGGAGGCCGGCCAACTCTCGCCCACATTACGTGGGACTGCCAGAACACGCCACCCAAAATTAATACACCGAAAATAGCCGGCAATCTTTCCGAAAGGGAGCAATGGGAGACTTGGCTCGCCAGCGAGGATTGGGAGATGCAACTAGCGCTCCTCGACCTAGCACGGCGGACCGCTCAAGCCAGTGGCGCCTTGGACTAGGGGCTCCACCCACTCGCTTTCTGCATTTTTTTTTTATCTTTTAAATAAACGTTTTGATATATATAGCGAGCGAGCTGACTTTTTTGCCGGCTCTCCCGACGGCAGCCTCGGTGGCGCGTCGCTATACGACTGCTTCGGAGCTCCGACACAGCCTGCGATGCTGGCTGTTCAGAACTTGGCACACGTCGTATGTGAATTAACATTGGTTCACGCCCAGCTATTCTAGCTATTTGAATAGAGAGGTTGCGCGAGGTTGGCGAAACCGAAACCGGTGGCGAGCGCGCCCGGACTACATTGCGCACGAATACCGTCATGTGCAGAAGCTCCGCCCCCGTAGCTTTAGCTTCGTAGCCAAAAAAAGTTGTCAACGAGTAGAACGTCGGGGCGCTGGTGAAGCCATTTCTCCTGGCAGCTCTACGTATTTGCCCCATTACAGGTCCTCATTAGCTCTCCTGGTTAATATTACCAAGTTTTTCGTTTATATTGTCGGCATAATGCGAAATGTTGACTCCCTTCAAAACCACTGGAAGGAACTTTATTGGACGTGCAGGCCTTTTATTTATTAGTTTCAACAAAAGCAAATAAAGGTCGCACTTTCGCCTCAGTAGTGAAACACTGATAGCGGTATATAACTATTAGACAACTGCACGAAGCAAGTTTTGTCGGCCGGAAAAGTTGCAGTACTTAAAAAATCGCTGATTAATTAAGTTAGCGAGCACGCTGTCATGGGCGCCCAAGCAAACTTTAGCAGGTCATGCTGGAAGACCACGGAATCTCGCCGCCACAAACTAGTGAGATTAAGAGCTACAAAAGCGGCAGTGAGCAAATGCTTCAACGCGTCTCCCAAACTTGATTACATAAACTCCTGCATAAGGCGAGACAAATCGTCTTACCAATAGCTTGTGGACTTGCCACACATCATAAGCAACACCTTCGAAAAATATGAGAGGTATACGAACTGGCCTGAAAACGAGAGATGATTCGCTAAAGTTGCGTGCTTTCTGCGTCAGGTGCCGCGGGAGAGTGGGTGCCATGACATATGTGTCGAGAACGGGATACAGGCGGCTCCAGAGTGGGCTTGGCTTCGATATCCTGTACATAATGAACGGTCCGCCCAACTCTTGTACAGTACCGGGTCTGCTCTTTGCGGACAACATCGTATAGCTCGCCAAGAGTGTGGAGGATATTCTGCTATTGGTCACGGCATTCCGCAGCAAGCAATCTGTGGTACTGCAGTTCACCGACGCCCAAGCCCACGGAGGCATGATTCTTCCCAGCGGTGCCACACAACCATCGTAAACGGTATACCGTTACTGTTGTGCAACCCTTAGTCCGTCAAAAAATGTTGTGGAGGGACAGGAGGACCGCATAAAACGAGGTGCTCCAACAGCATACCATTGGCTGCGCAGATGATGTATGGGTCTTGCAGCCGTCCAGTGTTGGTGTGACAACTCTGTGAACCGTTACACGTACCCGGTATGACCTGTGCTAGTGCTTTTGTATGCCATTCAGTGAAGACGCGAGGATGAATTGAACGCAGTAAGCGCGAGGTTGGGTGGAGTGCTATACGTTGGCTATGCGCGCGTCAGTGTCGAGGCGATTAAGGGCAACATCGGCCCGTCTTCCTCTTTCGAGCCTATAGAGAAGAAACCAGTAAGGTGTTCAGGCACTTACATTTCGAGGCTATACAAACACTCTGGAGTAGACGTCTCTACTCTTCGGCCCCGCAGGGGCGTCTGCGTCAGCAGGCGTTTGGTGTGTTGCGACACCACGTACCCGAGCACACGAGGGTTGGACCCTCCCGCGTGTAGCCGTGCGCGGCGTAGCCGTGTCTGGGGAAAAGGGGATCCTGGGGGTTGAGCCGATGCTGGGTGTCTGGACCTTTAAGGCCCCCCGGCGGAGGCAACACACCCCTTTGGCCTCGGCTTCACATAGACGGCACCTCCAGGCTGACCCACCTGGAGGACATCGGCAGTCGCCTTTCCCTTTCTCTCCCTCCTCGAATCTTCGTCTTTATCTCTCACTTTTTGACCTTTCCTGTCTCCTTCTCTCTTCTTTTTACTTCCTTTCTCCTGGCGGCAAGGGTTAACCTTGTGTAGCTAGCCAGCCTTGGTTATGCTGTATTTGGTTATAGCAGCGATGTACGGCTGGCGTTGGCAGGGTTTCTATCGCAGGAGCTCCTGTCACGTCCCCCTGTTGGGCTCCATGGTGGGTGGTCGGCATCGCGGCCGAAAACCCAACTGTACTTATGGAAAATGCTTTTCCTGAACTCCCTGATCGCCCTCAGAAACGAGGGCGCACCGAAGAGGTCTTTCAGTTTTTCGGACGCCAAGTCCAAAATTTTCCTCGTTTTCATGTCATCCACGCAGAAAAACCAGCTAAACAATTACGAACAATCTCCCCGTTCCTTGTATCAAAGTCTCTTACCGAAGTTTTTGGCCCAGGATATAAGGTGTCGAGGATGGCTAGCGGAGACCTCCTCGTGGAGCTCCGCGACCAGAAGCAATTTGAGAAGCTGCCACAGCTAGTATCATTTGGGGAGACCCAAGTAGTAGTAACCCCGCACCGCACGATGAATACCTCCCGCGGCGTTGTCTCGGACGATGATTTGCTGGAGCTCACTGAGGCTGAACTCTTGGAGGGCTTCAGTGAACAAAATGTCATAAATGTCAAAAGAATCAAGATAAGGCGCGAGGGTAAAGAAATTGCGACCAAGCACCTAATTCTCACTTTCAATTCAAGTGTCCTGCCCGAATCAATCGAGGCCGGGTACATCAAGCTCCGTGTAAGAGCGTATGTGCCAAATCCCTTAAGATGTTTCAAATGCCAACGTTTTGGCCACAGCTCGCAGAGCTGCCGAGGCCGCCAAACATGTGCGAAATGCAGTGCCCTTGAACACGCAACTGAAGAATGTAAGAACTATCTACACTGTGTAAACTGTGATGGGGAGCACGCCGCGTACTCGCGGTAGTGCCCATCCTGGAAGAAAGAAAAAGAAATCGTAACGATCAAAGTGAAAGAAAATATCTCATTTAAGGAGGCACGCAGGCGGGTTGCATACCTGCCAAAGAAAAGCTTTGCCGAAGTGGCGCGTCAGGGGGCAGCGTCACAACGGCCTCCGGCGGCTGTCCGACCCACCAGCAGTGAGTCGGCAGTCACGCCATCTGCCCCCGCGACGGTTGCAGCTAGCGCTGCTCCGTCAACTGTGGAGAAGGAACCATCGACCCCGAAGGAGGGCGCAGCCGAGGCTGCCTCAACTTCCGAGGTTCCTTCCTGCGCTGGCAACGGCCGGCGTAGCCAAATCCCTCTGGGAGCCCCATCGACCTCCGGGCTGGTGGGCGCAGGGGCTTGCCCTCCAAGGCGGGACTCCCTCTGAAAACTTCCCGCTCGCAAGAGCACGTGTCCGGCGCCTCACAAGAGGCAATGGACACTACACCCATCCTCAAGGCGCACCAAGCGCCTAAGGAGCGGCGAGGCTCCCTCGAACGCTCCAGAAAGAACAAAACCCCTATTACAGGGCCTCGAAAGGGTTCTGTAATCTAAGGCATCCCGTCCGTTTCCGTAAACACAGCACCAATTTATTTTAAATATGGATACACAAATCATTCAATGGAACATTAGAGGTCTCCTTACAAACCTTGATGATTTGCAAGAACTCATCCACAAACATAATCCAAAAGTGCTGTGTTTACAGGAAACACATATAAAATCCAGACACGCAAACTTACTCCGTACGTATGTTACGTTTCGTAAAGATCGCGATGATGCCATCGCATCATCGGGTGGTGTTGCGATTCTCACACATAAAAGCATAGCAGGTCAACCTTTACAGCTTCGAACGCCCCTTGAAGCAGTGGCGGTGCGAGTTGTTCTGCTAAACAAACTCATCACTATTTGCTCGCTTTATATACCCCCACATTACAAATTAACTAAACATGAATATCAGTTCTTTATAGATGAACTGCCAGAACCCTATGTTGTTCTTGGCGACTTCAATGCGCACAGCTCCGTGTGGGGCGACTCTCGTATAGATGCGCGAGGTCGTCTTGTTGAAGAGTTCCTCTTCTCTTCAGGTGCATGCCTGCTGAATAAGAAGGCACCCACATATTATTCTCTCGCCAACAGAACATTTTCATCAATTGACCTCAGCCTAGTTTCCCCGTGTATACTGCCTGAACTCGAATGGGAAGTTATGAACAATCCTGACGGGAGCGACCACTTCCCGATACTGATAAGAACATCTAAAGAAAACGAATGTCCTCCACAAGCTCCTAGGTGGAAGATAGACACAGCCGACTGGGAGAAATTTCGAACTCTCACTAACATCTCATGGGCCGACATGTCTTCTCTAGAAATTGATGCTGCTGTAGAGTATCTTACATCATTCATAATAGATGCCGTATCAAAATGCATATCCGAAGCGAGTGGTCTGGCATGCAAACGACGTGTACCGTGGTGGAACAGCGAATGTAGGATCGCCCGTAAGAATCAGAACAAGGCGTGGGGGTTGCTACGCGCTTCCCCCACTGCAGAGAATCTGATGAACTTTAAAAAAATAAAGTCCCAAGGCAGACGAACCCGCCGACAGGCCAGAAGAGAAAGCTGGCACAAATTTTTACCGAGTATCAACTCGTTTAGGGATGAGGCCAAAGCCTGGAACAGAGTTAATAGGATTAGAGGGCGGCAAACACATTCACTCCCCCTGGTGAACACACAGGGCGATACACTACAAGACCAGGCGGACTCACTTGGGGAGCATTTTGAGAACGTGTCAAGTTCAACAAATTATTCACAATCCTTTCTCAAACACAAACAAATAGAAGAATGCAAGCCTCTAATCAGAAAATGTCATCAGAATGAACCATACAACCGTCCTTTTAGTATTGCAGAGTTGAGAGCTGCCTTGAACGCATGCAAGAGCTCTGCGCCAGGATCGGACAGAATAATGTATGAAATGATTAAAAACGTACACAGTGACACGCAAGTTACAATACTTGCACTTTTTAACACTATTTGGGCTGTGGGGTACCTTTCGACCGCATGGAAACAAGCCATTGTTGTGCCTGTTTTGAAACAAGGCAAAGACCCTCCCTCAGTGGCAAGTTACCGCCCGATAGCCCTCACAAGCTGCCTTTGTAAGGTATTTGAAAAGATGATTAATCGACGACTAATTCACTTCCTTGAACTGAAGAAAGTGCTAGATCCCTGTCAGTGTGGCTTTAGAGAAGGGCGGTCCACAACCGATCATCTTGTACGTATTGAAGCATATATTCGCGACGCTTTCGTCCACAAACAGTTTTTCCTATCAGTATTTCTGGATATGGAGAAGGCATACGACACAACGTGGCGGTACGGAATCTTGCGAGAGTTGTCGAGAATGGGCATCCATGGCAATATGCTAAAACTGATAGAAAGTTACCTGTCCAACCGTACCTTCCGCGTGAAAGTCGGGAATGTACTATCAGGTCCATTTATACAGGAGACTGGTGTACCCCAGGGAGGTGTGCTCAGCTGCACGCTCTTTATAGTTAAAATGAACACACTCCGCGCTTCATTACCACCAGCTATATTTTATTCCGTGTACGTAGATGACATACAAATAGGTTTTAAATCATGTAACCTTGCAGTGTGCGAAAGACAAGTACAGCAGAGTTTGAACAAGATATCAAAGTGGGCAGACAAAAATGGATTTAAAGTCAACCCCCACAAAAGTTCATGTGTTCTCTTTACAAGAAAGAGAGGCCTGGTTCCAGACCCGTGCATGGAACTGGGTGGACAACAAATACCTGTCAACAAAGAACAGAAATTTCTAGGTTTAATACTTGACTCTAAGCTTACTTTCATCTCGCACATAAAATATCTCAAAACTAAATGTCTAAAAACTATGAACTTACTAAAGACGCTATCACACACAACATGGGGTAGCGACAGGAAATGTATAATGAATATTTATAAGAGCCTTATTCAATCTCGGTTAGACTATGGCGCCATAGTGTACAGCTCTGCCGCCTCGAGTGCACTAAAGATGCTGGATCCCATCCACCACCTGGGTATCCGTCTGGCCACAGGCGCATTCAGAACTAGCCCCATTCAAAGCTTGTATGTAGAATCGAATCAGTGGCCACTCCATCTGCAAAGATCTTACATCAGCTGCACATACTTCCTTAAAAGTGCACTCCAATAATCAACATCCATGTTTCAACACTGTTAACGATATGCCCTGCACTACACTTTTCCATAATCGCCCCTCTGTAAGAAAGCCTTTCTCGCTTCGAGTGAGGGAGCTTAGTGATGAGATACATGTCCCACTCCTCGAGCTTCGCCTAATGCATCCAACCAAGGTGTTAGCACCTTGGGAGTGGCAGCTGATTGAATGTGACATATCCTTTTTAGAAGTAACAAAACACGCACCAGAGATAGAAATCCGAATGCATTTTCTTGAACTACAGCACAAGCACTCCTGCGCAGAGTTCTACACAGACGCTTCGAAGTCAAATGCCGGGGTGTCTTATGCTGCCTACGGCCTATCCTTCTCAGAATCTGGTGTACTGCATCCGGAAACAAGTATCTTTACGGCCGAGGCCTACGCAGTCCTGTCTTCTGTAAATCACATAAGAAAATCGAAACTTCAAAAATCAGCGATATATACGGACTCCCTAAGCGTCGTGAAGGCCTTGATGTCACCCTATAGACACAAAAATCCAGTACTTAATAAACTATATTCCGTCTTGTGTAAAGCGTACATGTCTAACCAGCATATCATTATATGCTGGGTGCCTGGCCATAGGAGCATCGAGGGCAACGTTCTGGCGGACGAGATGGCTACGTCTATAGCATCGCAAGCCGTTAACCCTACCGCTGAGGTGCCTGTCACAGATCTGAGGCCTTTCTTGCGAAGGCGGCTGCGTGCCCACTGGCAACGCATGTGGGACGCGGAAAAAGATAATAAGCTCCATCTAATAAAGCCACAGTTAGGACTCTGGCCTTCCGTAACAAAATCACGCCGAACAGATGTCCTATTCTGTCGTCTAAGAATAGGACACACATTTGGCACACATAACTTTTTACTCACCGGAAACGAGCCTCCAACCTGTGGTAGATGCGGGGAGAGGCTGACCGTCCTCCACGTCCTTCTGGAGTGTCGGGCAGCCGAATCTAAAAGAAAGAAACATTTTCCCTTACCATACCGCCAGCACATCCCCCTTCATCCAGTAATGTTACTCGGCCCAGAACCGCTGTTTGACTCCAGCGCAGTCCTGGACTTCCTGAAAGATGTTGTCTTGCATGTTCTTAGCCCCACATGTTCGTAGCGGGTCCTCTCTTCAGAGGATACCGCTGTGATAGCTCTTTCGTGTAGCACGCGCCTCTAGGCCCTTGTGTTTCAAGGGCTCTGGCGAGGCAGCAGTGCTCCAAGTAATTTTACTATCTTATACATTTTCCATTTTGCATCATTCTCCTACGATGGATTTTAATGGTCATAGTTTTCTTCATAAATCATCGCCATAATTTTATAGCACGTAGATTTTACGCAGTTTACAGCGACTATTTTTAGGCCACTTTACAGCCAAGCCACATCTTCCATAATAAATCAACATTAACACTTGTCATGGCGCTCTTTGGCCAAACCTGGCCCTTGCGCCACTAAACACAACACATCATCATCATCTACTCTTCGGGAGAAGTTTGGTTTCTTCGCTCGTCCCGTGAAGGAAGACAGCGAACGCAAGAGGGCGAAGGCAGCGAGGGCTCAGGTTAGGCAAGGGACCACGCTACGGCAGTTCGTCATGCTCTTTAAACGAACGTCGCTATATAATGCAGGAGCCACCAAACAAGCATCTAAGTGTAAAACCTATACATCAGCAATGTGAGTGTTCTGCTCTTCGAGGCACGAGCAGCGTATCGGCGCACTGTCGTGTATCAACGGTGCGATTATCCGAAACCGAAAGTGCTGGCGGTGATGTGCCGGGCGTGCGGAGCTGCGGCTGCAGGAGCCTCGCACCAAGCCACAAAGCGGGAAGTGCAGTTTCTTCGGCCGACAACACTTAATGCGTGTAGCTTGTGAATACTTTACTACAGCTAGCAATACTTCGCCGTTAGGGTGAAATGATTTTTCGTTGCTTTTCTGAAAGCCTTGAAATAAAAGGCGCGCGCTTCATGAAAAATTAATAATTGCAATGTTGAGCTTACTAAAGTTTCGCCGTATTCTGGCATTGTCTGTCATATGCGTTTTCTTAAAACTTGGAAATCTATTGAGGACTTGTCAGGTAGGAAATGCGATCCGCTTGCTCATGCGCTGGCTCCATCAGCGCAGTGCATCGTACTCGACAATGAGAGTATTCATTGTTGTGTGGGCGCTGTATTGCCCATTGATTTTGTATTTGGTATTATATATAAGTACCGACATGAGAGAGTGGATGGTGTCCTCATTCCAGGACTCCACTGGCCATGGCTGCTCGACGTACTTGCTGGACGAGAGCTTCTTGTCCCGCCAGGGTATCGCCGCTCAGCTGTACCTCCCACCGCTCAAATGACGTGCTAGGCGTCTTTAAGTGTTGAGGTTTGCCCCCGCACCCCCACGAGATGTGGAAGAGTGTAGGGCGTGTGTCGCCGCACCAGGGGCAGATGCCGCGATATGTATTTGGGAACATTTTACTGTATCTGTGTAGGTTTGAAAATGTGTTTGTCTGAATAAGTCGGAGAGCTACGGCATCTTCAGTGCTGAGCTTTCTTTGAGTCGGAGGATAAATCCTGCGGTTGAGTCGCTGGATCTCGAGTCGGTCGCAGTAAGCCCACGCCGACTATAGCTAAAACGGGCATAAAAGCAATTAAAAAGAAATAACAGTGAATCGTTCTCTTCCGTTAACGTACTCATTGTTGTGTTAGCGCTATACTACCCATTGCTTTTGCATTTCGTCGTGTGTATACCAGAAACTATATATACCGACATGAGACCACACCAACTGTAGCTAAAACGGGCATAAAAGCAATTAAAAAGAAATAAATAGGTATTGAAACAGCAACCCAAAAGCAATTTCAAGAAACAAGCTAATTAAAGAAAATTCGAAGGCGTAGCCGGCTAAGTGTCGCAAAAGGATACCGTCAAAAATACACTTTACTTGGCTTGAGAAAACTAAGCACGGCGAATTGCGTATATCCAGGATTCTCGGGAATTAAGGGTTAAAACCGGTGCCTGTGATGCGCAGCTGTGGCACTGCTGCTTATTTATTGCAATTGAAGTGAACTAAAATGAGGGAAGCTGCTCCGATACAGACACGCTGAACGTCAGCCCCATCAAGTAGGCATCCGTCCAGTCGTTGTGACGTTTCCTGTTTGACAGGAGGTGGGCAGGGCAGGAGGCGTCAAGGCAATCGTTTCCAAAAGCGGCGACTACGTGAGGGCCTTAGGCACACAGGTGAGGCTATACCCACAATAAGGGCAGGCGAAAGAAGGAAAATCATGGCACAGAAAAAAAAAATTGAGAGGTAATCGAAAGGAGGACGATGAGAGTTGAGCACGCAGTTAGAGCCATTTCGCACGGGGAAGTCCCGCCATAGTTGGCATAAACAATGGAGATGGTGAAAATGAAATGTGCAAAAGAAACGTGAAGGGACAAAAAGAAAGCAAAACATGAGGAGTTAATCTGCATTTGGAAGAATCGAAGAGACAGGAGTGGGAGTGGGAGGGACGGAAAGAATCATGATATACAGAAACTGCAGGAGCAAAGCCCGCGATTTCTTAGTTCTTAGCAAGGTACGGCAGGTGTCGCCTCACGAGCACACGTTGGAGGCCGGGAGGTTGAACCGCTGTAAGCAGTATGGTAAATGCCCGTGCCCCGTGAAAAGGTGAACCAGAGTATGATTAGGAGAGAACCAACCTGGAATTTCGTGCATGCTTCCTACCCAGTTATAAATGGTGGTGTTTTGTCCTTCGCGCTGCCAATAACCATGCCACTGCCTTCGTGCGATTTGAAAGCAACGCGCACGGGCCAGCTTCAGCGAGGCATGACGGTCGCGAATTGTGCCAGCGATCGCCGCGAACGATGGAGCCGAGTCAGCGAGCACATTACCAACATTACAGTCCCTGTGGCCAGGGAAGTCATAGAAGTAAATCATAGGCCCTCCGAATGCTGGCGAGAGGAGCACCTTCTTACACTGCCCGACGAGCGCGTCCCTAAAGCGGCAATTCGAAGGGCGGTCACTAAGGACAGGGAATCGGTGCAAATGGTTGTGTCTGTTTTGGCCCCCAGGATTCCACAAACACAAGTGCCTCGGCGAAAACAATGACCTGAGCGTTGTACGCTCTAGTCACATTAATCACCCGAAACTTGCGGACAGCAGTCAATCGACTGTGCGGGTCGAACACGACAAAGGCAGCGCCCGCCACAGTGCTCGGGAAGGTGCCGTCAGTGTAAACACGGTAGCCCGGAACGAGAGAAATTCAAGTAGCCCGAACCGTAATCCGCAGGTTTATCGTGGGTGATGCGACCGCTGATCAAGATGGTGTCGAATACCATTCGAGTGCAATATATTTTGGCCATAGTGTGTTACTTGTGGACCGTTTATAGGGAAAGTTATTTACTCAATCTGTTGAGTTCGACAGTGAGCGGAGGAGAGTTAGCCAGAACGTGTAGTGCGAATGTTCTAGTAGTGTCGATGGTAAGGTGCGTCGTTGGGAAATCGGGCCACCGAACTGGGCACGCACATGCAATTACAGGAAGCAGAACCTGCCTGCGTAAGCGACGTAACATCGCTGGATGCATGGCGAAATGCCTGCGAATAAAATACAGTAGTCGCGTAACCAATACATCGGATTTAGTCTTGAGGTAACCAACACGGGCAAAAAATTCAGTTTGTCATCAAGGACCACGCCGAGAAGTTCAATGTGATCTTTGTGTTTTGGAAGGCGGCGGTAATCGAATAGACCGACGCCGTTTTTATGTGCCTATGTGCCCTTTGATGGAGGAGAAGAAAAATAACTTTTGTTGACTAATATTAGCCTCGTTTTCACGGACCCAATCCCAAACTAAGGTTACGACAGATTGCTCTAGAGCCTGCGATTGCAATCGCGACGAGGCGGAAAGAAGGGCAATAGTGTTGTGTGCATACGCTTGGATGTGCACGCCCTTTGAGAGACATAAGTGAAGAAGCGAGTGAACAACGACATTCCATAATAAAGGGTTTATCGGCGAGCCCAGTGGGCTTCGTATCGAAGGGCGGGCCGATACCTCGCCGGCGTTTACACGAAATACAACACTGTGGCCTGTCAGGAACGATTTGAGAAGATTATATCGGTTCGAGGGGCATGGATTCCCCCGTGAAAAGAAGAGACCCTCATCATGCCACACACTCTCAAAAGTGCCAGTGAAGCCCAACTAATTCAAGACCGGCTGCGTTTTCACCCCTTTCAGTGCACATAGTCCCCACTTCAAGACGTTCGGGGCCAGAATGGCAGTCCGCGCATGCAGAAAGCCAAACTGGTGAGTGTGTATGAGGTTTCTAGAATGTGAAAAATAATAGAGTCGGGAATTCAGTAATCTTTCAAATACTTTACCGAATAGCGAGATAATGACAATGGGAGAAACGTGAGGAGGACGGCCTGGTTTTGGTATAAAAATCATGCGACCTTCCTTCCAAAATGAGGAAAAGTGCCCTATTCTGAGTCCGGCGTTAAGTGTGATTGGAAAAATTGAGGATGTAAATGAAACAAATTTGGCACACAGATGCCGGTGATCCCGTTCCCTCCTGGTGCCTTGCGCGAGTTCCCCAGATATAATGCACGCTCTATTTCTGTAAACGTTGGAGGATGGTCGTCTGTTACTCGCTACTGAATCTCGCTACTGCCTGAACGCGACTGCGGAAGTCTGTGTACGCTGTAGAATCATCCAAGGCCAGGTTCAATTATAATAGCGGTGCGGCCGACTCCAAAATAGAGGAGGTAGAAGCGCCGTCCGGGGGCTCAAGCGGCGGATGATGTGTCACAAGCGAGAGCTTTGCAAATTTTAGGTAACATCATTATCATCATCAGCCTGGTTACGCCCGCTGCACGACAAAGGCCTCTCCCATACTTCTCCAACAACCCCGGTCATGTACTAATTGTGGCCATGTTGTCCCTGCAAACTTCTTAATCTCATCCGCCCACCTAACCTTCTGCCGCCCCGTGCTAGGCTTCCCTTCCCTTGGAATCCAGTCCATAACACCAAATGACCATCGGTTATCTTCCCTTCTCATTACATGTCCTGCCCATGCCCATTTCTTTTTCTTCATTTCAACTAAAATATCATTAACTCTAATTTGTCTCCTCACCCAGTCTGCTCTTTTCTTTTCCCTGAATGTTACACCTATCATCCTTCTTTCCAGAGCTCGCTGCGTCGTCCTCAATTTCAGCAGAACCCTTTTCGTAAGCCTCCAGGTTTCTGCCCCATAGGTGAGTACTGCTAAGACACAGCTATTCTATACTTTTCTCTTGAGGGACAAGGGCAACCTGCTGTTCATGATCTGAGAATGCCTGCCAAACGCACCCCACCCCATTCGTATTCTTCTGATTATTTCCGTCTCATGATCCGGATCCGCCGTCACTACCTGCCCTAAGTAGATGTATTCCCTTACCACTTCCACTGTCTCGCTACCTATTGTAAATTGCTGTTTTCCTCCGAGACTGCTAAACATTACTTTGCTTTTCTGCAGATTACTTTTTAGACCCACTCTTCTGCTTTGCATCTTCAGGTCAGTGAGCATGCACTGCAATTGCTTCCTGAGTTACTAAGCAAGGCAATATCATCAGGGCATCGCAAATTACTAAGGTATTCTCGTTTAAATTTTATCCACAATTCTTCCCCATCCAGGTCTTTGAATACGTCCTGTAAATACGCTGTGAATAGCATTGGAGAGATCGTATCTCCCTGCCTGTCGCCTTTCTTTATTGGGATTTTGTTGCTTTCTTTATGGAGGACTACGGTGGCTGTAGAGCCGCTATAGATATGTTTCTGTATTTTTACATACGGCTCGTCCATACCCTGATTCCGTAATGCCTCCATAACTGCTGAGGTTTCGACAAAATCAAACGCTTTCTCGTAATCAGTGAAAGTTATATATGAGGGTTGGTTATATTCCGCACATTTCTCTATCACCTGATTGATAGCTTGAACATGGTCTATTGTTGAGTAGCCTTTACGGAATCCTGCCTGGTCCTTTGCTTGACAGATGTCTAAGGTGTTCCTGATTCTATTTGCGATTAGCTTACTAAATAGTTTGTAGTCAACTAACAGTAAGCTGATCGGTCTATAATTTTTCAAGTCTTTGGCGTCCCCTTTCTTATGCATTAGGATTATGTTAGCGTTCTTCCAAGATTCCGGTACGCTCGAGGTCATAAGACAAATTTTAGGTAACACTCTAGCACAAACAATATGACTAGTGTCGCACTCTTTTATAATCGACCTGCAGTGAGACAGCCTTTTCTCCTTGCGTGTGAGGAGCCTCAGCGAAGAAATGCATGCCCCACTCGGAGCATAGCCTGATTGCACTAGCGCCGCCATTGCCACCTTGACATTGGCAGGATATCAATTGTAGGCGTTACGAAACAAGCTCCAGATGCACACATTCAACTGAAATTCCACGAAGTGCGGTTAAAATATTCATGCCAACAATTTTACACTGACGCATTTGTCTCATGCCGGCGTGTCTTACGTAGCAGTTGGTCAATCCCTCACCGAATGTGACATTTTACTTCCCGAAATGAGTATCTTCACGGCTTAGGCGTATGCAGCATTGTCGGCTGTCAAACACATCAAGAAAAGAAGAATACAAAAAGCTGTTATATTAAAGTGCACCTTAGGTGTCGTAAGATCCATTATGTCATGCACTAAACATAAAAATCCTGCGCTTAGCGATATTTATTCCGTTCTGTGTACATTGTACATCTCTACCAAGCATATCTCACTATGCTAAGCATCCGGCCATAGAGTTATTCAGGGCAACGTGCTTGCCGACGAAACCGCTACATCAATGGCTGCAAAAGGCACAAATTTCTATGTAGCTTACCGTCCTATAGTCTTAAAACATTTCCTTCGAAAAAAGCTAAGATGCTGTTGGCACACCTCATGGGACACTGCACTAACTAATAAAGTCATTCGGCCACAATTTGCAAAGGGTCAGCCCTTGTCGAGGACACGACAAACCGAAGTAAACATGCGTGGACTAAGAATTGCGCTTACATACAGCATACGCTCACAATTGTTCACTACTGGTGGGTCCCTATCTTTGGCAAGTGTGGCGAGACGTTGACTCTCCTGCACGTATTGCTTGAAAATCGGGAAATGGGAGCTGAAAGAAAAAAGCCTTTCTTTTACCTCACCGCCAGCAACTTTGACTTCATCCAGCAATGTTCCTCGGCAAAGACCCACTTTTTAATAGCAAATCAGTCATGGCCTTTTTGAATGACCTTTGTTTATTGCATGAGAAGAGAGGGAGTTAACCGAGTGGCCCGATATTCATTAATCATATCATAAAAGCCAACAATGACAACAGAGGGTAAATTATTGTACTTACTATTGGAAATAAAGAAATTACAAATTAATGCAATTGAAAGTGAACGAAAAATACACTTGCCGCCCGTCGGGAACGATCCCATGTCTTTGCATTACGTGTGCGATGCTCTACCGATTGAGCTACCGCGGTACCGTTTTCCGATCCCCTTTCTGGGGTATTTATGTGTTACTGCTAGAACTAACCCTGGGAGTGTTAGCCAGTGGCACCAGTCGCAAACCGTGGCGGCGGGTGTGGAATATCCGGCAGATGTTCCACATCCCTACGTAAGGCGCGAAGTACGCGCGAAGTACGTGGGACACTAGCGCGAGATTGTCATTTTTATATTTTATTCTGACAACCAGTTCACAACATATATATTATGTTCATAGTTCTCTTCACACGCCATTCTTTCAACACATATGCCGTATCTTTTACGCATTCGAAAGCCTATATGTTAGGCCACTATGCCAAGCTACGTCTATACGATTGTCGTATGCCTCATGTGACGTCTGGGTGCTCATTGGTCATTTTGGCCCTTGCGACATTAAAACTCCACACATCTACGACACCAATGCGGACTTTGTGAGTGCGGCTCCAATCGGGAGCAACGTATTGTGTTTCATTTTCACTTTCCTTTTTCTCACAATTTTCTACAATTCAACATCATCTAATTTATGCTATATTTTCCTTGTCTTCATTGTCTCTAGGCTTGATATGGTCATCCTCGTTTCAGGTGTTGTTGAGGCCTAAAAGAAAGGTGATCGAAAAGATGCTTTGACTGAAGGGCTATCTAACTACATGGGAAAAGAGAAATCCTTTTTCTTGGCAACCACTGCCAAACATAAATAAAACGGTTGCGTTTTGAAAGAAAGTCATAATATAGTGACTGTGGACAACGAATTTTCAATTTACGCCATCACTTTTTAATAAACATTATTAGAAATTGCAAATTTGTCCGAAACAAAATAATCAAGTTTAAAACTGTGCAACTCTGCAGTGAATAATTTTATCACTATCGTGGTAATCGAATCTTATAGCACATCTAAAACTGACAAATTCCATGTGCTATGCAAGACTGAAATACACCAGTAATATGTCAGTAGGACTCTTAAAAAACCCTTGCCGATATTGCACCGAGATAATAATTCTGCCAGCTTCGGATGCTCTGACGGATGGAGTTTACGTAAGTGTGATATCTGCTGTTGTTGCGGAACTACAAATTTGTAAATTGGTGCTTCTATTTTGATTTTTCCAGCCATATCAATTTTTGTAAGCTATAATGGGGAAGTTTTCGGCCCTAAATAAAAGTTCTACCAACGGTCACTACAATTTCATTCTTGTCTCTCGAGTACAACAAATTTCATGAAAATCGGCCAAGTGGTTATCTGTGAAAAGAGTTTTTATGTTGCACGTGCGTTTGAACGGCCGGCATAGAAGCTGGGAAACTGCTTAAGAGGAAGCTTGAGCTCGCGTGCTCGTATCTGAATACACGTCCAAGATGAATTCGTTTTTCTAGGCGAACACTCCACTGAATTTGAAGATATTTGTTGCATTTAAAAAAAAAACTTATGATGTAGTGACGGTCCGTTTCGAATTTTTCGTTTAGATCGTCAATTTTTTATTAAACATTCACAAATAGTCGAACATTTTCAGAAAATGAAACTGTTATGCTAACAACTCTCTAACCAAGCAACAAGAAAAGACATCACAATTCTGCGAATTGCATGTGGTAGTACATATAAAGCGGACAAAGTTTATGTTACACATGAATCTAAAAGAGTCAGTTATATGGAACTACAGGTTTTGCGGAACGCTTGTACACAAAGTAACAAATTCATGTAAGATATAAATTGTACATATCGAGTTAGTAGGCTTTGAATGATCTAATGGATGCCGTATGCAGCACCGCGATATCTGTTCTTGATGCAGAGCTATTAGTTTGTTCACTTCAATCTTCCATACTTTTTGAACTTTAGAATTTTTGGAAAGATATTAACAAAATTCATGCCCTAAATCTAGCTTCCGCTTCGGACAGTCACTATATTTTAACTTTTCCTCTCAAATGCAACAAATTCCATTAAAATCGGTCCAGGGGTCACTTCACAAAAGCGTTTATGCGTTTTACATGTATTTGAATAGGTCGCGTCGAAATTGAGCCCGAGCTAAAGCTTCCCCTTAAAGGGACACTAAAGCGACGCAACAAATCAGTTTAGACTAATAAAGCATTGTTGGAGAACACAGCAGGCAGTCATTTCAAAATAATAGTTTGATTATTAGACGAGAAAATGAAGGTCTAAGTATCAGTATTTGAATTTCGTGCATTAACGTCAGTGTGACATCAGGGATTCCAATGTATGTTTTCGGATTTGGGCCGCGTCGGCTGAGTAAAGGTTACTGAAACTTGCCATGTTGAATATCTGGTTTCTTTAGAACACAATGTAGTCAATCTGTGCGGCGAATAATGAAGTAGGCCCTAGAAGATGCTATCAAAATCCATGTCCCGCAGGGGCGTCTGCGTCAGCAGGCGTTTGGTGGGTTGCGACACAACGTACCCGAGCACACGAGGGTTGGACACCCCGCGTGTAGCCGTGCGCGGTTTAGCCATTTCCGGGGAAAGGGGGATCCTGAAGGTTGAGCCAATGCCGAGTGTTCGGACCTTTATGTCCCTTCGGCGGAGGTAACACACCTCTTTGGCCTCTGCTTCACGTAGACTGCACCCCCGGACTGACCCACCCGGGGGACGTCGGTACTTTCCTTTTCCTGTCTCTCTCTTCCAACAACATTCGTCTTTTCCTTATTTTCCACCTTTCCTATCTTCTTCTGGCTTACCTTTGCTTCCAATTTTTCCAGGCAGCAAGGGTTAACCTTGTGTGAATAGCCAACCTTGGTTATTTCATATTTGGTTATAGTGGTAATTTACAGCTACCGTTTGCAGGCCGTGTTTCACAGGTCGTACAGCGTCCCCTTGTAGGACTCCACGGTGGGTGGCTGGCCTTACTGCCGAAATATCAGATATCTTTATGGATAGCTCGTTTCCTCAACTACCTGATTGCCCTGAGAAAAGAGGTCGCACCGATGAAGTTTTTCAGTTTTTCGGACGCCAAGTCCACAAGTTCCCACGTTTCCATGGAGTTCACTCGGAAAAACCCGGCAAACCCGTGCGCACCATTTCATCTTTCCTTGTATCCAAGACTTTGACTGATGTTTTGGGAGTGACCAGTATGGCAAGCGGCGATCTCCTGCTGGAGCTCCGCGATAAGAAGCAACACGAGAAGCTGCCGAAACTAGTGTCATTTGGGGAGTCCCAACTAACAGTAACCCCGCACCTTACTATGAAAACCACCCGCGGCGTTGTGTGGGACGATGACTTGCTGGAGCTCACTGAGACTGACTCTTGGAGGGCTTCAGTGAACATAATGTAATGAATGTCAAAAGAATTAAGAAGAGGCGAGATGGCAAAGAAATCCAAACCAAGCGCTTGATAATCACCTTCGGATCAAGTGTCCTGCCCGAGTCAATCGAGGCAGGGTACATTAATCTCCGTGTTAAGCCATATGTGCCCAATCCGCTCAAATGCTTCAAATGCCAACGTTTCGGCCACAGTTCGCAGAGCTGCCGTGGCCGTCAGACCTGTGCGAAGTGCAGTGCCCATGAAAATACTTCTGAAGCTTGCGAGAACAGTCTGCACTGTGTAAACTGTGAAGGGGAGCACGCCGCATAGTCGCGGTCGCGCCCATCCTGGAAGAAAGAAATAGAAATTGGGACGACAAAAGTGAAGGAAAATATCAGTTTCAAGGAGGCGCGCAGGCGGGTATCCTACCTGCCCAAGAACACATTTGCCGAAGCGACGCGTCAGGGGGCAGCGCCACAACGGTCTCTGGCGGCTGTCCGACTCACACCCAGTGAGACGGCAGAAACGCCATTCGCCCCCTCGGCTGCTGCAGCTAGCTCTGCTACGCCAACCCAGCAGAAGGGGCCACCTACCTCCGGGCAGGTGCCCCCAAAGGCCTCGTCCAACGTGCCGAGGCCTTCACGCCAAAGAAAGCGCTCGGAAGAGCGCGTGTGCAGCGCTTCGCAAGAGGCGATGGACACAACCACCAGCAAGACGGCGCCACCAGCGCCTAAGGAGAGGCGAGGCACTCTCGATAGCTCCAAAAGAGACAAAACTCCGGTCAAGGCGCCTGAAAAAGGCCCGTGAGCGAATCCTCGTCTCTTCAACGCACAGCACCCAACACATATAGCATAATGGACGCACAAATACTGCGCTGGAATGTGCGAGGACTTCTGCATAACCTCGACGACATTAGCGAAATAATACACAAAGACAATTCGAAGCTGCTGTGTTTTCAAGACACACATCTCAAACCTACCAATACAAATTTTCTTAAAAACTACACCATCTCCCGCAAAGACCTTGTGGAAGCTAATGCCTGCGGCGGTGCAGCAATAATAGCCGACAAGGCGGTAGCTTGCCGACCCGTCGCCCTTAACACACCCCTTGAGGCAGTGTCACTTCAGGCTATCCTTTTAATAAAATAGTAACTGTGTGTCCCCTATACATACCACCAAACCAGCGTCTTTAAAAAACAGACATTTATAACCTCATTCACCAGTTTCGCGAGCCTTATATACTCGTGGGAGATACTAACGCACATAACACAATGTGGGGAGACTCGCGATGCGACGCGAGAGGTCGACTTATTGAAAATTTCCTTTTAACCACCGGTGCCTGACTCTTTAATAAGAAAGAACCAACGTATTGTAATAGACATCATAACTCGTACTCATCAATAAACCTGGCGATCGGATCAGCTTCTATCTTTCCTGATTTAGAATGGCATGTAATTAAAAACCCATTCGGAAGTGATCACTTGCCAGTAACGCTGAACTTTGTCAACAAACATGACTTACATCCACACTTCCCTGGCTGGAAACTGGCCTCAGCTGACTGAGAACGTTTTAGGGAATCATGGGATTTTATATCATGGGATTTTATAGATAATTTTACTATAGATCATGCTGTTTCATATTTCACCACTTTTATCATTGACGCCTTTGAAAAGTTCATTCCTCAAACAAACGGCACTTCATCCACGAGACGGGTGCCCTGGTGGAAAGAGAGGCGCGGAAGAGATAAAATAAAGCCTGGAACAAACTGCGTGAAAGTCCTACAGCGGAAAATCTTCTAGAATTTAAAGAAGTTCAATCACAGGGAAGAAGGACGCGACGACTGGCAAAGAGGGCAAGCTCGCAAAGCTTTTTCTCCGGTATAAATTCATATATTCAAGAATCTAAAGTGTGGGATGGGCTGAAAACTCTTAAGGGTCAAGAAGTTCATCCGTTACCCCTAGCAAACAGTGAAGCAAACCGCTTCGAAGACCAAGCTGACGCCTTTGGCGAACACTTCCAATACGTTTTCAGTTCTAACCATCACCCCAGGCGTTCCCAAAACACAAACAAATAGCAGAACACAAGGCAATCGACCGCAAATGCAGACAGAACTAACCCTTCAACGCGCCTTTTAACATCGCCAAGTTGAGAGCCTCCCTGACTGCATGTCAGAGCTCCGCACCTGGATTGGACAGGATCATGTACGACATGATTAAAAACCTTCCCAGTGATACTCAAATTACTCTGCAAGCACTTTTTAACGCAATATGGGCTGCAGGACACCTAACTACCGCATAGAAAGAAGCCCTGGTCGTTCCCATTCTGAAACAGGGCAAAGACCCCGCATTAGTAACAACTTACCGCCCAATTGCCTTCACAAGTTGCATATGCAAACTTTTTGAAAAAATGATAAACCGTCGACATTTATGCTTTCTTGAATTAAATAAATTTCTTGATCCGTATCAGTGTGGTGTTAGAGTAGGACGATCTACAACCGACCATCTAGTGCGCATGGAAGCAAACATTCGCGACGCCTTCGTGCATAAACAGTCCTTCTTATCCGTGTTCCACGACATCGAAAAGGCATACGATAGAACTAGTCGCTGTGGTATCCTGCGTGACCTATCGACGCTGGGCATCCGCGGCACTAAGTTAAACGTCATAGAAAACTGGGGTACCCCAGGGAGGCGTACTGAGCTGCATGCTCTTTGTAGTTAAAATGAACACGCTTCGTAAAACATTACCCCCATCTATTTTTTATTCCGTCTACGTAGACGGCATACAGGTAGGTTTCAAATTCTGCAACCAAACAGTCTGTGAGAGGCAGGTACAAGATTGCTTAAACAAAGTCTCCAAGTGGGCAGACGAAAACGCGTTCAAAGTGAGCCTCAACAAAAGTTCTTGCGTTCTTTTCACCAGGAAAAAAGGGCTTGCTGCAGATCCGACTGTTGAAATATATGGGCAACGAATACCCGTAAACAATGAACACAAATTCCTAGGTGTTATACTTGACTCCAGGCGTACATTAATCTCACACATAAAATATCTTATAGCAAAATGTCTTTAAAACAATGAACTTACTTAAAATCATATCCCACACAACATGGGGTAGCGACAGAAAATGTTTATTGAATCTGCACAGGAGCCTAGTTCGATCACGACTGGACTATGGTGCCGTGGTATACGACTCTGGCGCCCCGAGCGCGCTAAAAATGTTAGACCCCGTCCATCACCTGGGTATCCGCCTGGCCACTGGCGCCTTTAGAACAAGCCCTGTCGAAAGCCTATACGTAGAGCCAGATGAGTGGTCACTCCATTTTCAGAGAAAATACATCAGCTTCTCCTACTTTCTTAAAGTGCGCTCTAATAAGGAAAATCCGTGTTTCACGACAGTAAACGACTTGACGTGTGAAAAAGCTTTTCCGTAACAGACCCTTCATGAGAGTTCCTTTGTCACTGCGTGTAAGATAACTTAATGAAGACACGGATGTCCCGATACTCGAACATCGCCAAATGGCTCCTGCAAATCGATTACCGCCCTGGGAGTGGCAGGTGATAGAATGTGACATATCCTTTGTCGAGGTCTCGAAGCACGCTCCTGAGCTTGAAATTGCTATGCATTTCTGAGAGCTTCAATCGAAGTTATCCTGGTACGAATTTTACGCAGACGCATCCAAATCCCATGGTGGCGTATCCTACGCTGCTGTTGGTCCCTCTCTTTCTGCATCTGACGTGTTCAACACCCTAACAAGTATCTTCACTGCAGAAGCCTATGCAGTGCTGTTTGCAGTAAAACATATAAAGACACTGAAACATTACAGAGCAATAATACTCACAGAGTCGTTAAGTCTTGTAAAAGCACTCATTTCTTTACAAAAGCATTCAAATCCCGTCTTCAATGAACTCTACACACACTTATGTAACATCTACTTATCCCATAGACATGTACAAATATGCTTGGTTTCTGGCCAATGTGCTTGCTGACGAGATGGCCAAATCAATGGCATCGCAGGGTGCTCGTTCTGCTGCAGTCCCTGCCACAGACATGAAGCCTTTCCTCAGAAACAAGCTGCGAAGCCACTGGCAACGCTTGTGGGACGCAGAAACGAGTAATAAGCTTCACGTAATTAAGCCTAAGTTAGGTTTCTGGCACCTCTATCACAGCATGTTTACAGGAGGTATTCAGAGACCTGGATTGGGAAGAATTGGGGATAAGAGTAAATGGAGAATACCTTGGTAACTTGCGCTTCGCTGATGATATTGCCTTGCTTAGTAACTCAGGGGACCAACTGCAATGCATGCTCACTGACCTGGAGAGGCAGAGCAGAAGGGTGGGACTAAAAATTTAACTGCAGAAAACTAAAGTAATGTTTACCAGTCTCCGAAGGGAACAGCAGTTTACGATAGGTAGCGAGGCACTGGAAGTGGTAAGGGAATACATCTACTTAGGACAGGTAGTACAAGTGACTGCTGATCCGGATCATGAGAGTGAAATAATCAGAAGAATAAGAATGGGCTGGGGTGCGTTTGGCAGGCATTCTCAGATCATGAACAGCAGGTTGCCGCTATCCCTCAAGAGAAAAGTTTATAACAGCTGTGTCTTACCAGTACTCACGTGCGGGGCAGAAACCTGGAGGCTTACCAAAAGGGTTCTACTTAAATTAAGGACGACGCAACGAGCTATGGAAAGAAGAATGATAGGTGTAACGTTAAGGGATAAGAAAAGAGCAGATTGGGTGAGGGAAGAAACGCGAGGTAATGATATCTTAGTTGAAATCAAGAAAAAGAAATGGGCATGGGCAGGACACGTAATGAGGAGGGAAGATAACCGATGGTCATGAAGAGTTACGGAATGGATTCCAATGGAAGGAAAGCGTAGTAGAGGGCGGCAGAAAGTTAGGTGGGCGGATGAGATTAAGAAGTTTGCAGGGACAACATGGCCACAATTAGTACATGACCGGGGTAGTTGGAGAAGTATGGGAGAGGCCTTTGCCCTGCAGTGGGCATAACCAGGCTGATGATGATGATGATGATAACCTGATAAATGAGCTGCGGGAACCCTACCTTCTTGTAGGTGATTTTAACGCCCACAACACGTTGTGGGGAGAGGCGCGCTGCGACGCAAGAGGCCGACTTATTGAAAATTTTATTCTGACCTCTAATGCCTGCCTATTTACTGAAAAGGAACCAACATATTACAGCCTTCAACACAATTCATATTTATCCATACACCTAGCAATACGCTCTGCTTCCCTTCTGCCTCATCTTGAATGGAATGTCATCAAGAATAATTTTGGAAGTGACCACTTCCCTATAACTTTAATATCAATAACGCAACATGACAACCCTCCCCGGTTTCCCATTTGGAAATCACCATCGGCTGACTGGGAGCATTTTAAAGAATCTACTCATTTACCACTTGATTTGATAAACAATTTTAGTATAGAAGAAGCTGTCGCATATTTTACTGCTTTTATTATTGATGCTGCCGAAAGGTTTATCCCGCATACAAATGGTGGTTCACTTAAAAGACGTGTACCTTGGCAGAATGATGACTGTAGAAATACGCGAAAGAGGCAGAATAAGGCATGGGGAATATTGCGTAGGTCGCTCAATGCAGAAAAACTTATTCAATTGAAACAAATAAAGTCACAGGGGTGGCGCATACGGGGTCAGCGAAGAGAGAAAGTTGCGTGAGCTTCCTTTCAGGCACCAGTTCTTATACACTAGCGGCGAAAGTTTGGAATGGCATAAGAAAGCTAAATGGGCAGCAAATAAATCCATTGCCTTTGGTGAACGATCAAAAAAATACCTTAGAAGAGCAGGCACATAGCCTAGGGGAGCACTTTGAGCGGGTGTCACGCTCAATCTGCTATTCCCAATCCTTCCTTAAGCAGAGAGAAATAGAGGAACGAAAGCCAATCACACGAAAATGCACACAGAATGAACCGTATAACCAGCCTTTTAGTACTGTCGAGCTGAGAGCCGCCTTGAACACATGCAGAAGCTCTGCACCGGGACCTGACAGGCTCATGTAGGACATGATCAGAAACTTACATACTGACACACAAGTCACACTACTCGCAATTTTAACACAATTCGGGCTGCGGGATACCTCCCATCCACATGGAAAGAAGCGATCGTAGTTCCTGTTCTGAAGCTGGGAAAAGACCCCTCCTTTGCGCAAGTTATCGTCCGATAGCTCTAACCAATTCTCTGTGCAAGCTTTTTGAAAAAGTGATAAGTCGCAGACTTATACATTTGCTTGAGCTCAACAATATGCTCGATCCATATCAGTGTGTCTTCAGAGAAGGGCGGTCGACAACCGATCATCTTGTGCGCATTGAAGGAAATATCCGCGATGCATTTATACATAAACAGTTTTTCCTTTCGATATTCCTCGACATGAAGAAGGCGTATGACACGGCATGGCGTTACAGGATCTTGCGAGACCTGTCGGAAATGGGCATACGTAGAAATATGCTCAACATAATTGAAAGCTATTTCTCAAATCGTATCTTCCGCGGGAAAATTGGCAACGTATTATCGCGACATATTATACAAGAAACAGGAGTACCCCAGGGAGGAGCACTCAGTTGCACTCTCGTTATCGTTAAGATGAACACACTTCGTTCTTCACTGCCACCAGCCATTTTTATTCCGTCTTCGTAGACGATATACAGATAGGTATCAAGTCCTGCAACCTTACAGTGTGTGAAAGACAGGTACAGCAGGGCTCAAACAAGGTGTACAAGTAGGCAGACCAAAATGGACTTAAAATCAACCCCCAGAAAAGTTCTTGTGCTCTCTGTACAAGAAAGGGAGGTCTCGTCCCAGATCCTTGCGTAGAACTGGGTGGATAACAAATACCTGTGAGCAATGAACACAAATTCCAAGGTGTAATACTTCACTCGAGGCTTACTTTCATCTCACATATAAAATGTCTTAAAGCAAAATGTCTAAAAACTATGAATTTACTTATAATCCTATCCCACAAAACACGGGGTAGCGACAGGACGTGTTTAGTGAACCTTTACAGGAGCCTAGTTCGATCAAGATTAGATTATGGTGCCGTTGTATATCACTCTGCCGCCCTGAGTGCGCTAAAGATGTTAGACCCCGTTCGCCATCTCGGTATCCGCCTGGCCACTGGCGCATTTAGAACAAGCCCTGTCGAAAGTCTATACGTCGAGTCAGATGAGTGGTCCCTCCATTTTCAGGGAACATACATCAGCTGAACGTATTTTCTCAAGGCTCGCTCTAATATGGGACATCCGTGTTTCACAACTGCTAACGACTTGACGTGTGAAACACTTTTCGGAATAGACCCTCTATGAGACTTCCTTTCTCACTGCGTGCAAGAGAACTTAGCACGGAAATGGATATCCCAGGTCTCGAACATCGCATAATGGCTCCAGCTAAGCTATTACCACCCTGGGAGTGGCAGGTGATAGACTGGGACATATCCTTTGTAAAGGTCACAGAGCATGGTTTTGACCTCGAAATCGGTATGCACTTCCGTAAAGTAAAATTAAAGTACTCCGGCTGCGAATTCTACACAGACGCGTCAAAATAAAATGGTGGCGTATCTGACGCTGCTCTTGGTCGCGCTTTTTCTGAATGTGACGTGTTAAAGCCCCAAACAAGTATCTTCACTGCAGAAGCATGTGCAGTACTGTCTACGGTAAAACACATAAAGAAACTAAAACTTGACAGAGCAATCATATTCGCACTCGTTAAGCCTTGTAAAAGCACTCATTTCTTTACAAAAGCATACAAATCCGGTCTTCAATGAACTCTACACACACTTATGTAACATCTACTTATCACATAGACATGTAGTGTTATGCTGGCTTCCTGGCCATAGGGGAATCGAGGAAAATTTGCTTGCTGACGAGATGACCGAATCAATGGCATCGCCGGGTATTCGTTCTGCTGCAGTCCCTGCCACAGACATGAAGCCTTTCCTCAGCAACAAACTGCGAAGTCACTCTCAACGCTTGTGGGACGCATAAACCAGTAATAAGCTTCACGTAATTAAGTCTAAGGTTTCTGGCACCCAACAGCGAAAACACGAAGTACAGACGTCCTGTTCACTAGACTAAGAATAGGACACACGTTCGGCACTCATAACTTTCTCCTGACCGCCAACGATCCTCCAAACTGTGGCAGATGCGGTGACAGGCTTTCTGTCCTCCACGTCGTCCTGGAGTACGGGAAGGCGAAAGAGACAGGAGAAAACATTTTCATTTGTATACAGCCATCACATCCCTTTGCATCGGGCCATGTTTCTTGGTGTAGAACCGCTTTTTAAGACCAAAGCTGTCCTCGCTCTCTTAAAAGATGTTGTGCAACATGTTACAAGCCCATTTATGTCGTAGCGCATCCTTTTTCAAGAGGATATCGCTAGGATAGGTTCTCTGTATAACACATGCCTCTAGGCCCTTGGGTTTCAAGAGCCCCGGTGAAGCAGTAGGGCTCTAGACAATTTTGTACATCTAGAGAATCACATATTTTATATATTGCATCATTCTTTCTCAATGCATCTTAATGTTCATAGTGCACGCCGATAGTCATTCCCATATTTTATTACTAGTACATTTTATGGAATTTGCATCAACTCTTTTAGGCCCCTTTACAGCCACGGCACATTAAGATCACAGAACCCATCAGTCCACTGCGAACTCTTTAACTTTAACATGGTGCTCTGTGGCCACACCTGGCCCTTGCGCCTTTAAACATGAAATATTCATTCATAATACGCTTTTCTCTCGCTTGCGCTCGTCCTGCAGAACCTACAACTGTAGGTGTAGAACCTAACAATCGTGATGTGGAAAGATGGCGTCGGCCGGCCGGCGTAGATCTGCTTTTGCAGTCATACGATCGAGTTCAAGGGGGTCGTGGTCATGCTGCTTTCGTCACACACACGTACGCTGGCGACCCGCAGCGGCAACAGCCGAATTCGAACGTACAAGTTGGTTCCTCTCGTAAAGAGCACTGTATAGTCAGGTAACCTGCGAGATGCTTCGCAGTGCTTCACAGATTCCCGCAGTGCCTGGGATCTGCACAATTTTCCGCTTGCGCCTGCTACTCATGCAATGAGCCACTCTTTTTGTCTAAGGTTGTTAGAAAAGTTTACCATAGCGCTATATATCGCTAAATATAGTGTGTCTTGTTGTCGCATGCGCGCTAGCGCTGCGCCAGTACACATGTGGCACGGTTTAGGTGATACATGCAAACCAGCTGGCAGCTGGCGGAGACGGTGGAGGAAATCGTCGTGAGGCACGTATGGTAAATACTTGTTCAATCGATGTTCTGATGGGAATCGGGGAGGTATTTGAATTGTTAAATAAATATCTGCCCGCACGTAGCGTCAAGGGTTCAACAATATCTCAGACTTGCGGCGTTACATCGGCAAGCTCAAGCGCTGTCTTACACAGAACGTTGCGTAAGAGATCATCGTCGATGACTAGAGCTTCTGTTGAAGTCCGTCACATTGTAGGTGCCATGGCTTGCCAGGTAGACGTCCCGGTTCCTGTTCCCTCGTGAACTGGCGCAACCAACCCCGGGGAATGGGCCATGAATAGGGCGGTGATGACGTGAAACACACAGGGACATAGGAGAAACTATATCTTCTTTTTCTTCTGTTTGGTATATATTACAGTGAAGCTACATATGGGGGGCTAGCTTGAGAAAACAAATTGCGTGCCTTTATCAAGCCGCGTATAACGAGAATTAAGTGCCCTTTCCCTCTATCTTTGGGACATGTATTCTTTCTTCAGATAGGCAAGCGGCCAGCCATTCTAGTGCCCCGTGCCACTCTGTATGCGTCAGCCTTCGGGAAAGAAAGTAGGCGTTAGGCACAAGAAGGAAGGGGAGGGGACGAACTGTTGATTCTTATTTCGCGCGAGTGTTCGTCGCTGGAAGGGCTGGGAAAGGGCGCGTGCAGTTCGGCAAGCTAACATTGCCCTAGCGATCTTGTCAGCAGTTGCACTTTGGACTTGCTAGGGGAACAACATGCACAGTTCACTCTGAGGAACAAAAATGTGCCCTCAAAAAGCGACAACCAAAGCAGTTTAGTAGAGTAGTTTGCTGGGCCAGTAGGTGCATGGTGAACGTATAATGGTTTTCAGCAAGTACGGACGCGAGCACAAGTAAGTAGAAACGGAGAGCACAACGCGTTGTCCTGTCCGTTTCTACTTACTTCTGCTCGCGTCCGTACTCGCTGCAAACTATTATACGTTCGAAAACGAAAGCAACAGCGCAAATGCGCACGGAAGCGATGAGAGGCCGCGGCCGCCTACGCACAGCAGCGGACGAGCCGGGACCATCGAGTATGTGCCGCACAGACAAAAGAAGGGAACGTCGTCGAGAGGGTCTACGTCCCTCCGGCTATATGCAAAGGAGACATTGAGACCTTTGTAATAGACGCCTTTGGTGCAATCTTATCTGTCGAAAACGAGTCAACCGTCACATTGGGAAATTTTAACGCCAACATAGGGCGCCCCGACAAGTTGATTGCATCCTTGTTGTTGGAATGGTGGGGATTTGAGTGCTACACCGACGTTAATGAACCAACCAAGTGTCATAGGTCGTGTATAGATTTAACCTCTTGGAAGAACGTTTGTAGCAGTACAATACAACCGATCATGGTGTAGCGCAGCGACCGCAAAGTTAAGGGCACTGTGGTAACTTATGAGACAAAATAAACACGATAAGGGCCACGAAGTTACGTGCATGTGTCTTTATTCAGTCAATACAGCAATAACCATATGAGCATTCCTGCGATACCCTATAAAGCATTCATTGAGACAGCGACCGGTTTGGCGAATATAACATTTTCCAAAAGCGAGGGGAATGCTATACTCCCCAAGTACGTACGCTATGCGCCATAGTGACCTGTCCAATGACCTAGTGCAATAAGGTTTCACAGCGCCTCAATTAGTTGGGTGACAAGTACTGGGTACGTGTTGTGTTTTCAGCTCCGGAAAAACTGGGGGGAATGCGGTGCCTAGTGAACGGTCAAAAGGAGATGCCAGCCGGGTAAATAAAGCCTACCGAAGCCTTTGTTGAATGCGAAGTTGTTGTGCTGTATAGCATTCTCCTCGCCTATGCGAAATGTTATATTTGTCAAATCGGGCACTGTCTTAATGAACGCTTGCTAGTGCATAGCAGGAATGCTGCTTCACAAAGTGCCGGTGGTTATTTAGCCGACCACATGCGCCTTTGCTCGCACAAGCCAGCATGCAAGGTGTTTTTCTAGTAAACGCGTGTGTTGCACAACTTTGGCACTTTGAAAAAAGGTGAATTTTTTAAGCTCCTTTTATCCTTATTGAACACGGTTAGTGCGCCAATGCGCCTTCGATGGAGCTCGAAAATGAAAAGCAACTTCTTTATCTCAGGGCAAGCGTGCGTGTCGCGGCAGCTAGATAGGCCGGGACATTTGCAACCATTTGGGTAATGTGAAAGTTTTGCCTTCTTTTGGTGTTTGCCGCCTTTCATTGTAGCTTGCTTCAAGGAAATATGTTTGAGCGGTAGCGTGTACTTGCGGTGCTTCCCTGTATAAATTAAGCCCTGTTTTCCGTGGACTAGCATTCTTGTTGTCCCCCTCTGCTTGTCGCTCTTCGTTTGTGCGCTGGAACGCTGATTTAATTGTAATGCTATTCACCACCAACTAGCCCAGGTGTCCAGGCTTAGCGCTGTGTTCCCACCACTTCATTGGCGTTGAAACGACAGGCAGCGCAAAAGGTGAGTTCGCTCGCTGCTGTTGGCACTATCTCGACAATGGTCGTATTATACGGGACGGACGGAGGTAGGGTTTTCTCGTTGAGCAGGTAGAAAAATACTTACGCATTAAAAAAAAAAAAAAAGACGAATAGATGCTTTAACCGGCGTGGTTGCTCAGTAGCCATGGCGTTGGGCGGCTGAGCACGAGGTCGCGGAATGGAATCCCGGCCACGGCGGCCATAGTTCGATGGGGCGAAATATAAAAAACACACGTCTGCTCAGATTTAGGTGCACGTTAAAGAAACCTCAGGTTGTCCAAATTTCCGGAGTCCTCCGCTAAGGCGTGCCTCATAATCAGAAAGTGGTTTTGGCACGTAAAGCCCCCTAATTTAATTAATTTTGATAGATCCCTCGGCCTCTCTCGCACATTTCTGTTGTTGCCGGCGGTCGGTGCTTCGCATGCAGAGATCGGACTTGCGATCAAGCTCCAAGCTCACTTACACTCGTAGCTGCAAATAACATACGAATACCTGAGCTTATTTCGCTGAAATCTAAGTGAGAAATTTATGAACATAATCGCTTTTACGCGTAAACAAATCCTTAATGGGTAAATGCGAGAGGCCGCAAATCATTATCATAGGAAAAAAGGCGAATTCTTCTTTTACCGTCTTAGTACTCCAGGTTGCGCAGAGATGCCACCGCGTTCTACGACACTGTGCAAACTTTCGGAGAATAATTTTTTTATTTGTGTCTCTGTAAACAAAGCCACAATTTGTCACATTTGTGCTCAGAGTTATCGCCTACTGCCGAGAGCAGTAACATATGCAGCCCAGATTCCCATTTTGCGGCGATTCGGAAATTTTGTTGCACTGAGGTGGCATCGAATGGTGGTCGTATACTAAAATATTGGGAGCCTTGCCAAAGCAGCGTCTACTGTGTTTAGGGGATAACTATCAATCAATCTTTATTTAGCATTCATTCATTTATAAAAAATGCACGCTGGGACAAGAACTAAAAGCTGCTTTTTTGCAGCTTGATAAGGTTCTTGCCCGTATTGGTGACAACCGGGGACATCATACAATAAAGTTTGTACAATTTAGTGTCTCCATTGTACAAATGTATGAGTGAAAACGTGTAAGGCAAAATGTACAATCAGTGATACCAAGCGGTGTGGTTAGTGTGTAGAAATGACGTATTGAATATAGAGTATATAAGAGAAATACGTATTTATTTTGAATTGCTGAAAAATTCATCATATAACGTTCTCTTAACGTATAGAAACATAGATAGCAAATGAAGGTGTGCATAAATGTCATGCAGGGGACGTCCCATATGCCAAGATATCATCAAAACGTAAAACCACCTAAATAAAGGAGGTAAATAGTGACTTCGCCTATCCAAAGAAACGTTTAAAAATTGTTACTCAGTTCGAATTAGGAAGTCTGATATCGTTCTCCTAGTAATGTCAGTTATCTGGACACCATTATCATGAAGTTTATTTAATAAGGATGGGTGGCCATTGGATCAACGATTTGATCCATAATTTGTACGGGAGAGTGGCGGCTGCCATCTCTTTCATTCCCTAATGCTATAGAATATATCTCTTGGTTCTGTTAGGTTTAACAACTCCAAGAACGCTTCATTGTTATACCTAAAGTACCTCTGGTATTTTAGGGCAAGGTTACCGTCATATAAACTTGCAAGACAAATGATAATAAACTTTGAAAATAGTTCAGATATATGTGCGTCTAATTGCGCGTTTACGATGTGACGAACATCGTTTTTTTATAGCAGTAATCATTTTCTAGTATTTTGCTTTGCCGTGGTACCCCACAAAATGTGGCAAAACAATAAATGAGATGAGAATAGTGCATTATCAAGGATCAGCTTAACATTAGATGGTATCCTCTCACGGAGTCACAAAGCACGCCGCAAGCTTTGGCTAAACGGGTTGATAGCTTTTGGACTGCAATGCTTATTTCGTGGGTAGTGCGTAATTACGGGGTTCGTTTAACGAGCATAACAGACTGCAACAGCGCGTTATCCTATTCCCTAATCCGAGCCCTCGCTGCCTTCGCCTTGTTGTGTTCGCTGTCTTCCTCCCCTAGACGAGCGAAATAAATCAAATTTTCGCTGAACGCTAGAGGCGTCTACTCCATGGTGTTTGCACAGCCCTGAATTGTACCTATCGAAACAACGGCATCTCTCGTCGTTCATTAGCTTAAGATGACCGTCGAATGAAGTTTTACCGGTTCCTTCTCTGCAACCTCGAAAGAAGAGCAGCCGACGTCGTCCTCCGTCGCCCCGACAATGACGCGCGCATAGCCAACCTGTAGCTCTCCGCCCAACTTCGCGCTGACGGCTTTCAATTGATCCTTGAGTGTTCGCCAACAGGCATAGAACCGCGTTGGCAAAGGTCAAACCAGGCACGTGTAACAGTTTTCCAGTTGTCGCATCAACACTGGACGGATGCAACCCCACATACACCATCTGCACAGCGAATGCCGTGCTCTGGGGGCATCGCGTGTCACGTGGTCCTTGTGTGCTCCCCAACAAATTTTTATGCGTTATCCGTTACGCCATCTTAATGAAATTCCGCTACGGAATGTTAGCCAGGGTGATATCAGGTAGAAAAAACAGTACCCCACGAAGTGGATGGCAAAACGGCACCGCAGCAGCTCATTTGGTAAGACCATCGCACGCTTAATGCCAAGACGGGGGTTCGTATCCCACCTGCGGTCAAGTGTTTTTCATCCATTTTCATATGTATGAATGTATCATTTCTTTATTTTAACTTGTACTTACAAGTAATTTCCCCTATATTGTCCTTGGGGTCTTTGGTTGCTGATTTATTATGTAACTATAACAAAAATGGAGCCCCTCGGTTTTCATATATCATATACCTAATCAATATCCAACACATACGCTTTTCGTTCCCCAGGCAGCCAACTTTTCGAAATACTGTCCGCTTGCGTCACATGCCCCAGCCTCGCCTTCTTTTCTTGTGACAGGTCACTATTGATTCGTCGTGTAAAACTGCAAGGTGCGTCAATTGGGCCAGTGCGACCAACTTTCCCCAATACTTTCCTTCTAGTACTTTGCCCTAGCATTAACTGTGCGACTTTGTACCAACTTCATGATTGCCCAAGTTTATTACGTTTTAACATATAGTCGCCAGTGTACAAATGTGAACGTTTAAGCACACACCACATGGCATAGACATAGGCACGTACGATTGTATAACACGTAGTTGCAGATGTCGTCCCAATGATCGTTTCTCTCGCTTGCGCTCGTCCTGTAGAACCTAGACCTGTATGCGTAGAAGTGAACAATCGTGATGTGGGAAGATGGCGTCAACCGGCCAGCGTAGATCTGTTTTTGCTGCCATACGATCGTCCTCGACGGGGTCGTGGTGATGCGGCTTTCGTCACATACACATACGCACTCTCGCGCGCCACAAACACTACTACTCAAATTACACATATGAGTTGGTTCTCCTCGTAAAAAACGCTGTATCGTCGAGTACCCGCAAAATGCTTCGCATAACATAGATTCCCGCATGAGGTCTGCACAATTTTCCACTTCTGCCTGCTACTCACGCCATGAGGCTGCTTTCTTTATCCTTGAATGACGTAACACAAAAAAATAATTACACCATTTCACACGCGTTAGTGCCTAGAGCAGCATGATAGGATGCGGACCAGGTAGCAAAGGGCACAGCTCCTAAACTTGCCGAAACTTCACGGCTTCAACAAGTGTCGCTCGTTTTTCGAGATAGAACTGCGTTGCCTAATGTTTCACTGCCCCGCGATTCGCACATTGTTTGCGATTTCGAACGCGATCAGCAAAGTCGCGTAGCCCAAAGTAATTAGTTTTGAACGTTTATTATTATTCAATACCTGGTTGGCGTGGTAGAGCAGTTCAAGAATATTCCCCCTCGAATCTGTCTCCCCTTCGTTCTCGGTAAATCGCGCGCTTGCTGTTATGGCAACGTCTTTCGTTTCAACTCGTATTATAGTGGTTGGGCGCGACGTACCTGTTTGGTTCTTTTTACTTGCGTTTGGTGACGGTGTGATGAATGTGTACGAGCTACAGTCCCTCGCACTTCCACTCGACTGAATAACTGGTCGACACTACTAAAATATTGCGATCATGCCGAGTGCCTGCCCATTATTAGGTGCTTGCATTCCCGGGAACATGCCGCTTTCCGCATAGTTTTGTTCGGCGCCACCCACTTGAGCCGCTAATTGCGGTTGGCCTACGTTTGTTCACATGGGCGTTTATACGTCAAGTCATAAATCTGGATGTGCGAAATCTCGCGTGCTGAACATAACACAACTTTAGGTGAACTAGTAACTAAAAGAGATGCCTGTCTTGAGTTTTTCGTGCCGTAAGCACGATATGATTATGAGGAACGCATTGGTGGGGGAGTTGGGATTCATTTTGACCACTTGCTGCTCTGTAATGTGTACCCAATTCGCAGCACATGGACGTTTTTGCACTTCTCGCCCAATGAAATGTGGCCGCCGCGGATGGAAGTTGATCCTGCACGCTCTGCAGTCGACCTCGTGGTAAGGTCAGTTGCAGGTCGGCGGTTCTGTACGGCGGCTCCTCTTGGCGCCTTGAACTCAGCTATAGCCGATGTTGCACTCTGCACTAGAAACGCGTATTAATAGTTCCATGCCGGCGTGAAAGCTGTCATACCTGGTACATAGCGGGCCATTATTTTTAATCATTACCAGAAATTTTAAAACTCAATTGTGGCTTGTGGCACAATACTACTTCTTGAGCTCAATTTCTCAGAGGCGGACATTACTCGCACGAGAAATCAAAATAAATATTTCAAGAATTAACGATTTCTGATGAACTTTTGAACGAATTATATAGTACGGCACTTTTTCAATTGACAGCATGTAGCGGATAACTTTGAGCCTCATAGCCACTTCAACCGATTTCTGAGGGTGACACTAATATACAGATATGTGTTGACAATGTTGGCTACGAAATCTATTGGTGTTCCTGTAAATGTTTCCTTCAACGCATAAAAATGCGTTCTGTTACATTGGTCAGCGGAACAGCAGTGCATATATACTGTAAGTGTGACAGCGTGTATCTCAAAACCTGCGCTAGCTTAAGAATTTGGTCCAAGTGTACGTGTCCTGTGAAATCAATCGTTTCACTTCGTGTATTGCAATAGGTCCTCTAAAGTGATTAGTTGGAAAGGTGATTATCGAATGTTAGTCAATTATCCAGTTTGATTTTCAGTGTATGTACCGTCCGCCTCTTCGGCGAATCCCGCATAATAAGTGAATTAGTGCCATTCTACAGGGGATTTACCTTATTATAAAACATCCGGAATTTCTTCTAAGATTACAGGCTTTCTGTTTACCTCAGACGAGCTTGTATAGTAACGATGCGGAGTGAAGGGTACGCATATCGTACCCCATTGTAACATGTGGCTGCATGGAACTGAAAACCGGTTCGTCTTAATTCTCAATGAGGATCACTTCTTTCAGCGATCATTTTACTCTGTTTTTCTTTCTTCTTTTTGCGGGGGGAGGGGTATGGGGGGTTGTAGCGTTTTGCTTACAGTTTTTGGGCCATTCAATCTTTGTAGACAAAAACATATCTAAGGCAGGCAGTTGTCCATAAGCTCAATTGGTACACATGAGGGAGTGACTTGGGCAATTATAGCGACTTGGTTATAGGGTACCATGTCCTGTCACACTGGACGTTTTATTAAGACTGGACATTCGCGCCGCGACCGCCGCTCGTCAAAGCACTTGCGCGCCGGCGGCGCTCCTTCGCTTACCATTGGAGGAGCTGAAAAGAATAATAAAATGCCATAGTCTACCCACCAATCGTTGGGCTTCGCTCCATCATGCGTGTATAAGCGCTCGGGCAAAGGATTGGGCAAAAGTGACAAGGAGGTGGGGGAGGTGACGAATTGTCGATTGTTATTTCGCTCACTTGTTGGCCGCGGGAAAGGCTGGGAAAGGGCGCGCGCACTTGGGCAAGCGAGCATCGCCCTAGCGACATTGTGAGCAGCTGCCCTTTGGTCTTGCTATGGGCAGGCCGTGCGCTGTTCGCTCTGAGGAAGAAGAACGTGCCCTCAAAGAGCGACAACGAGAAGCCGCATCCGGGACCATCGAGTATGTGCCGCGCCGACGGCAGATGGGACCGTCGTGTGGATGGTCTGCGCCCATGCGGCTACCTCCGAAGGACACAATGAAACCTTTCGAATGTAAGCCTTTTATTGCATCTGATTCATCGAAAACAAGGTCGATCGTGGCAATGGGAGAATTTAATGTCGACATAGCGTGCCTAGGCAGCAAATGGATTGTGTCCTTCCGATTGGAACGCAGGTTAGTCTTGCAGGTGTTGGATATTGCAGGCAGGCTGTATCGCAGGAATCCAACGAACAAGGCCATGTACAGCTGTAACACAGCGTGTATAGATACTCCCCAACTTTTTCCTGCAAGGAACCTGAACAGGTGACAGCTAGCAGTCAGCCGCTTTTTAACGTAATTGACGTGCGGAGTCAGAGTATTCAAGCCCATGCCCTTAAGATATGTCTCGGCTTACCACGCAGTGCATCAACGGCTGAAACCATGGCCCTCGCGCAGGATTACCCAATCACGACGCACATTACCGTTGAGACAATGCGTATGCATCTCAGGCATTATGCTAGGACCCCTTCCCATCACTTGGCGAGCCTCACTGCTGCAAGGCCCTGCCCGACATTTAGTGGCATTGTCAGTGCACATCGTGCGTCGTTTACTTCAGGGTACGCACCTGCGGCCATGCCAGCGTTTCCTCCGTGGTGTTTGAGCCGTCCACAAGTACATATCATGATTCCGGGACTACAGAATAAGACAGATCTACCGGCCCCTGCTCTAAAACAGCTGAGCTTACTTCTTCTGCATGAAAAGTACAGCAACCACGTGCACATCTATACCGATGGATCGACTACGTCGTGCAGTTCTCCTGGTGCCGTGGTTATACCAACGCGAGGAATGACAGTGCGGTTCAAGAAATCGCATGTCACGACCTCAACGGCGGCAGAACTAACGGCCCTGCGTCGAGCACGGGAATTCATTGATTCCGAAAGACCTAGAAAATGGGCTGTGTTCTGCGATTCAAAACCGGCATTACAGTGCACGCAGTCAGTTCTCCGACACGGATGTCATGACCAATTGACATACTAAGTCGTGAAACTTTACCATGATGTCCAAAAAAAAAGGTCACGAGGTCGTTTTTCAATGGGTACCTGGTCATTGTGGCATCAGTGGCAATGACTCTGCCGATAACGCTGCTCGCACAGCACATCAAGAAGAACACAGCGTTCCAATTCCGCTTTCGAGCACTGACGCTGCTAGCCAGCTTAGACACCTGGCACGCAGTCTCACACTGACCGAGTGGAACTCGGCAAACTTACGACTTACGCGACTGCATCGACTAAATCCCTCCCTGCAAATCCGACCTCCACTCGGACTTCCTCGACGTGAAGCTACGCTTCTCTGTCGCCTTTGGTTAGGAGTTGCCTTCACAAAGGCATACTCTACATTAATCGGAGTGACTGACAGTGGAGCATGCGAGGTCTGTGGCACGGAAGAAAACATCGACCACCTGCTGTGCCATTGTCCGCGATACACCCCTGAGAGACAAGAACTTGCGAAAGCTTTTCAAAAACTGGACAATCGGCCGCTTTCTGTGCAAGTGCTGCTGGAACACCGCCCCCATCGCCCGTCGGCCCATAAAGCGGTGAAGGCGCTTTTGTGTTTCTTAAGGACGACGGGTTTGTGCGACCATCTGTGACTTTTTGTGCAATTTCTGTAAGACCACACGCGTCAGCGAACTCGCCGCATTTTCCTTCTTTCCTTTCTTGCTCTCTCTCCCTGTGATCTTTGTTTTCCCCTCTTCCATTCCCCCGGTGTAGGGTAGACAACCGGACGTTATTCTGGTTAACCTCCCTGCCTTCTACTTTTCTCTTCCCTCCTCTGAGTGGAACGGTTTGGAATTTGGCTTGGAAGGTACGCCAATGTGCCGACCATACGTCACCGATCGCGTATGGATCGAATTTTGGCAAGAACGATTCTAGCATAAAAGTACAACCAATGGTGTGGTAACGAGGAAGACAAAATAAAGACAATAACAACCACGCTGTAACGTGTGTTTCTGAATTCAATTATTATAGCAATATATCATATAAAACAATACAGTTGTCGACATAGTCTTCGCAATACAGCTTCACTGTTTATCGTTCCTCATTATGTGGAAGGCCACTGAAAGTGTTTTTTATCGATGGTGATGGCTTATGAGCGCTAGTGAAATCATTGCGTCAAGCAGCGGTACGTATTTGCCTCATTAGAGGTCCTCATTAGCTGTACAGACTATTATTAGGAACTTCTTCGTTATTATTTTCAGCATATTGCGAAATCTTAACCTCCTCGAAAACCACTGGAAGGAACTTTGTGGGAAGTGTATGCCTTTTATTCAATTGTTTTAGCAAAAGCAATGAAAAGTCGCATTTTCGCCAGAACGGTGAAGCACTGATAGCGGTAGTAAAATACTAAACAACTGCACGAAACAAGATTTACCAGCCGAAAAACTATCAGTGAAGAATCACCTATTAATTAAGTTAGCGAGCGCGCTGTCACGGGTGCACAGGGAAACTTTATCAGATTTCCCTCTATGACCACGGAAACTCGCTGTCACAACGCTGGTACGATGAAGAACGGCAGCAGCAGCGGCGAGCGAACGCTTCAACGCGTCTCCGAAACTTGATTGCGCAAGCTACCGCATAAGTCGCGAGAACCCCGCGAAGAACAATCCACCAGCCATGTCGGCTCACCTACATAGTCGCAGGCTATGCACAACACCACTGAAGAATATGAGAAGTGTGTGAAAAGGCCTCCAAACGAGAGAACACATTCAGTAAACTTGTGCGCTTTCTGCGAGAAATGGCGCGGGAGAGCGTACAGCATGATAGATGTGTCCACAATGGGGGGCAGGCTGCTCCAGAGTGACCGTGGCTTCGAATTCCAGTACATGATGGACTGTCAGCCAAAACTTTCGACAGGGCCACGTCTGCTGTTTGCATATCGACATCGTGCATCGTGGATGTCCGATTTGGCTGCGGATCGGGATTCGTTATTAATGTTTTGGAATTGCAAGATGTGCCGCTCTGTCTGGCTATTGCAGAGTCTTTCCAGTTAGCGTCCTCTTAGCTTTGATCAGCTCGTCTAGGATACTGTGCAACTCAAGTGCTTCCAATCGTTCATTCGAGGCTGTGACAGGTATGCCCAGTGCCTGTTTGAAGGCCTTCCTGATAATGACGCCTATTTTGTTATTTTCGTCCGTGCTGAGATCAGGACAAACATGTACGTTCTGCCACTACCTACTAAATTGAACTGATTATATAATCTGCGTGAAAAGAAGTGTGGTATTTGAACTTGTAACCGGGTTCGTTTATTAGGGAAAATATATTTGTGCAATAAGCACAGAAGAGCGATGTTGCGGCGGCTGCCTTATGGCTGCAGCAGAAGGTCTAGTTTAATTTGTGCAATGTATGAGTTTATATTGTAGTTACGCGATATGAACAGGGATGCTCTATTTTCTATGCTTTCTGTCATATTGATTCAGTAATTTCGATGAGAGGACCAAATTCAGTAGGCGCGCAACTGTGGCACAATGAATGTTTCGATAGCGAGTTTTCGAATGTTTGTCGGGGCATTTCGCAGGTTGCGTCGTAGATAGCCAAGAGAAAGTGTTGCTTTGCCACATGTCGAAGTGATTTGTGGGACATATGAAATATTCTCTGTAAGAAGAACACCAAGCTACTTGAATGATGAAGCGTAGGAAAGCACAGTGCTATTAGGGTGATATGAAAATGATGTCAGGCGAGTGAACATCTCCAGATTTGTCAATTGGTATTATTTTTCCTTTTAACCAAGTGGTGGGTAACTTTCCAGATGCTAGGGATTGTTGAAAAATATGGCATAAGATCTTTCTTCAGGCAGCGACGGTGTTCTTTAATATCTTGGAGTTATAGTTGTCAGTACCAGCTGAAATGAATATTTTGAGGTTACTAATGAGTAATTTGACGCCTTAGAAAGTGACAGCAATTGGTTCCAAGTATGCGGCATCATGTTCGGGAAACGTTGGAACATTGCGAAAGTCCTCCTGAGTGAAAACAGATGAAAAAAGACGTGTTGAACACGGTGGGGCAATTGCCGCTAGAAATAGGGATATTTTGTTCCGTGTAAAGTTACGCCGTTAGTATTCCTTGTCAGGGATATAGTTGGCCAAATTTTTTGGGATTAGACGTTGGCAGCGATGGTAGGTGTTGCGAGTAGTATTTATCTTTTGCGGAAGGTATCGCTGAGCAGCAATTCTTTAAACAGTCTTTGTATATCTGCCAAGCCTCAGCTGTGCGCCCGCGTTAAGTCCTGTTATACGAAATCTTCTTAGAATTCCTTAGTTTGCGAAGATACTTGTTGAGACGAAGAGACCAAGAAAGCTGGATTTGTTGCTAGTTATGGAGGCCATCGGGACATAGCGGTCTACTAACGCAGTTATTTTTGCCTGTAGAGTACCCAGTTGTCGTTTACGGATCGGCCATTAAATGAAGGTAGTAGCACTTGGCACTCATCGTAGCACCTCATCGTAATTTGCTGTTATAATCGTGAATTTGTTTTATTGTTGTGCCCGACACGGGCTTCGTGATGGTAACTGCTATTTGAATGAGGTTACCATCACTAAAGCAGCTTATATTCGAACTGGAAATTAGAGCTCAATATGTTGTAAATATGGAGCGCGATGCACGGGTGACGGTGGAATAGACTTCAAGCAGCCGAGGAAAAGCTGAACAGGGTCGCTGTCGAGAACGAGAATGGTCGTGACAATGAAACGCAGGCTCATGACGTGACCGGGCAGGGAGTGTCAACAAAGCACGTGGAATGCGTGCAACGTGGGGAGGGGGCAGCTGGAAAGAGCTGCACTCCACAACCCACCGCCCTCTTCCAAGGGGGACGTTCATAACATGCACCTATCCATCCATCAAGTTCCGAAGATATTCGTTACTGTCGCCTGTTATAATGACGGCGCACTGAATACTGGATAACGCGCTCGGCTATGGAGATGGAAAGACATAAGATGGAGACACGCGGCCAGTGGATTCAAGGAGAGAGGAATCCTAAGAAAATGTCTCTGTGTACGTAGGGCCTAGATTTTTTATGGGCCAAGTATATTCAGACAGATTGTAATTAGAATTTCGCCGTTGTCTTATGTCATTTACCAAACAGCTCCGGTCACCGAACAGAAAGCTTTATCATGTAACCGAATCTGATGGGCGAATAAATCAAAGCGAACCACGAAGTGTCTATATATATATATATATATATATATATATATATATATATATGTATATATATGTATATATATGTATGTATATATATATATATATATATATATATATATATATATATATATATATATATACATATATATATATATATATATATATATATATATATATATATATATATATATATATATATATGTTGTATCTGTGCAACGTTTATCAAGCGTATTCTCTTGTCACTGTGCGCCGCGTATCTCATGCACGCGGTCATAGTTCACATGTGCTATTGTATCGTTAGCCAATCGCATGCCTCGGCTTCACCCATGCTCCCTTTATAAGGCGAAGCCTCTGAATCGTTGCTGTCTGTTTTTTTCATGTTGCTGTCCGAATGAATACTTGACTTCACGGCGTCTCTGGTCTACATGGCGATGAGGATGGGATCGTTCGGGCGGAGGCAATGACCAAGCCTGAGGAAACGGCAACGACGCCACGGCAAGCGAGGACATCAGTGATGACCACCACCCTGGGATCTTTGGCCGAGTTCTGCCCAGACTCTGGCAATATCAAAGTCTACCTGGAAAGGTTCGACCTGTATGCAACCGCCAATGGAATAGACGCAAGTAAGAAGTTGCAAGTTTTCTTAACAATCCTGGGTGAAAAGGCTTACGTGACTCTGCGTAGTGTGCTGCTCCCGAAGAAACCAACGGAACCCAAGTACGAAGAAGCTACAGAAACTCTCCGAAAGCACTATGCTCCAAAACGGTCAGTGGTTACCGAACGGTATCACTTTTACCAGCGGAAGCAAGAGCCGGACGAAAGCCTAAAACAGTTCATCGTCGAGCTGAAAAGATTGGCTGCAACGTGCTCGTTTGGAAGCTTTTTGGAAGAAGCACTCCGGGATCGACTGATTGCTGGAATGGGGACGGATTCAATTCGATGCCGTCTTCTTGCCTTGTCAGACGACGAAGTTACCTGGGAGCGAGTATGCAAAATTGCCACCGCCTTGGAAACAGCCCAGAAAGACACCCGAGAAATGCTACCGGACGGTTCAACCACCGTTCCTGCGGACGTTTACTGGCATCGGGAGCCCACCACGCAAGGTAGGCGACACGCGACGAAGACCGCTAGCAACGAGCAGCGTGCCCCCCAAAACGGTCCAAGGAAGCAACGTGGGAAAGGCATTGTTCGCGCCTGTCACAGATGCGGCGGACTGCATGCGCCAGTGAGTTGTCCTTTTCTCAAAAGTACTTGCTTCAAATGCTCGAAGCCAGGGCATGTAGCGAAAATGTGCAAAACAAAGGTCGTGCACAAACTTGAGGAGACCTTGCTGTCAACAGACTTGCTTACTGTTAGTACGACTAACCAAGTTCATAGCTCTCCGCCTATTGTGCTTAAAGTAAAAGTAAACGGCAAGGAAATTCTGATGGAACTAGACACGGGAGCAGCTGTGACCATAATGTCTGAAAGAGATCTCTTTGATGAAAATTTTCCTAACTACCCATGCTCCAAAGACTACGTGCGTCTAGGAGTGTATAATGGCACTGCACTCAAAGTGAAAGGGGTAGCAAACGTCAATGTATATTATCAGAACCGAAGCTACAATCTGCCTCTGATGGTTGCAAAGCAAGAAAATGAAGCCCGCATGCCGACGCTTTTAGGTCGCGATTGGATGACTACACTGAAAGTTGACTTGCAAAATGCTGTTCAGCAGTTGCAACGTGACGTGGATAACGTACAGGAGGGAAGGCAGAAGGTAGCAGCGGAAGCTGAAAAGAAGTTGAAACAGTTGTACGGTGATGTGTTTGAGCCAGGCTATGGTTCTATCAAAGGATTCACTGGTAGTATACGAATGAAAACCAATGCGCATCCAACTTTTTGTAAGGCGAGAGCAGTACCATATGCTTTGCGCGAACAAGTGGAGAATGAATTGCGTGACCTTGAGAAAGCTGGTGTGGTGTACAGAGTCAGGCACATTCATTGGGCTACACCGCTAGTTATCGTGCCAAAGAAAACGGGAAAAGAAATTAGGATATGTGGGGATTACAGAGTCACGGTCAATCGGGATATTGAACTTGACCACTATCCACTGCCTCTGCCAGAGGACATATTCGCGTCACTGGTTGGAGGGACCGTGTTCACCTTACTAGATTTGTCGAAGGCTTACCTACAGCTTGAGTTGAATGAGCAGGCACAGCAACTGCTCACGGTGAATACGCACATGGGACTTTTCAGGTTCCGGCGATTGCCGTATGGAGTGGCAAGCGCACCCGCAATGTTTCAGGCCGTGATGGACCAGGTCTTACAAAACATACCTGAGACAGCCTGTTACCTGGACGATGTGTTATTAGCAGGTAAAAACCAGACAGAGTGCTATCACCGTTGCCAGCAAGTGCTACAAGCGCTTAGTAAGCACGGCATTCGTGTAAACGCCGGGAAATGCAAAATTTTCCAAGAAAATGTTTGTTACTTGGGGCACGAGCTAGACAAGTATGGCGTACACCCAGCAGCGGAAAAAGTAAAGGCGATTCGAGAAGCGCCAAAACCAAGTAATGTGACTCAGCTAAAGGCATTTTTGGGCCTAGTAAGCTCCTACGCCAAATTTTTGCCTGACCTAGCAAATATGCTAGAACCTGTCCACCAACTGTTGCGCAAGGGCAGCACATGGAAATGGTCGAGCCAGTGTGACGCATCTTTCAGTCGCTGTAAGAATTTGATCAGTGAAGACATGGTCTTGGAACTGTATGATCTAAGGAAGGAAATACAGCTGACATGTGACGCTTCTGCTTACGGCTTAGGCGCAGTGCTGTCGCACGAGGTTGAGGGCGTAGAGCGACCGATCGCGTTTGCATCGCGGACGATGACGCCTGCTGAGCGTAACTACGCGCAAGTGGAAAAAGAAGCGCTGGCAGTTGTTTTTGGAGTGAAGAAATTTCATAAATATCTGTGCGGGCGTACTTTCAGTGTAATCAGTGATCACCAGTCGCTAACAGTCGTATTTGAAGCTAAGCACCACACAAATGCAGTAGCTGCAGCTCGTGTGCACCGTTGGGGAATTTTCCTTGCAAACCTAAACTTTCGTATTTTGCACAGACCAGGAACAAAGATAGCCAATGCAGATGGTTTATCACGCCTTCCACGGCCGGAAGCCAGTGACGAGGCAGAAGAAATCTTTTATTTTTCGCCTGTCAATAAACTCCCCATAACTGCGAAAGATATCGAGCGTGAAACTGTGAAAGATCCAGTTCTCAATGCTGTTCATGAAATGGTATGGCGCGGATAGCCGCGTGCTGTGGACGCTCATTATCAGCCTTTCTTCGTGAGACGGTTTGAACTTTCAGTGGATTGTGGTTGTGTGGTGTGGAACAACAGAGTCGTGATACCATATTCGCTTCAAAGTGAAGCTATGTATTTGTTGCATGAGCAACACATTGGCATTACAAAGGTGAAAGCTCTTGCAAGGTCAATGGTTTGGTGGCCAAAGATAGACTACTGCTTGGAAAAAACTGCAAAGCAGTGTGAAATCTGTCAAAGCACAAAATCTGTGGTGCCACGAGCGCCGCTTTCATCTTGGAAGTGGTGCACAAACAATCGGGAGAGGATACATCTAGACTTTGCTGAAAAAGAAAAAAAGATGTTCCTTTTAGCTGTAGATTCCTATTCCAAATGGTTGGAAATAAAAGTCATGACATCAACGACCGCGCAATGCACGATCGAAACAGTGCGCTCGTTGTTCGCAACTCATGGCCTACCGAAAGAGGTAGTCACTGATAACGGGCCGCAGCTTCGTGCAAAAGAGTTTAAGGACTTCCTATTGTCAAACGGGGTTAAGCACACGCTTACTCCGCCATATCATCCTCAGTCCAACGGTTCGGCCGAACGTGCGGTTCAAACAGTAAAGCAGTCGCTGTTGAAGCAATTGCTGTTGAAGCAATTGCTGGAAGACCAGAGGAATAAAAGTTCCAGGTCACTGCAGCACAATTTTCTGTTCGCTTATAGAACAACGCCGCATACATTCACCGGCCAAACACCAGCTGAACTCTTTGTGAGGAGGAAGTTGCGCACAAGGTTGTCGTTATTGAAACCAGATCTGCAGGATGCAATAAATGCCAAATCTGAGAGTAATGTACGTACCGCAAACAACAGGAGAAGTTCACCCAGAGCATTTTCTGTTGGGGATAGTGTTTGTGCGTTCAGTACGTGGGGAACAGGTGAAATGGCGTCCAGGCAAAATTGTGGATGTGAAATCGGCAATGACATACCTTGTGGTTGTGGACGGACAGACGCGGTGCGGTTTGTGCACGCGGACCATTTGCGACATTCTTGTGTAAAGCCTGGTAGTGTTGTGAAAGAAAATGATGTACCTCTGCCACATGCAAGTGAACTGCTTGAAAGTGAAAGTGTCCTTGCACCAGCCTCAAACCGGTCAGTGTTGGATCGGAGTGATGGTTGCCCACTCTCACGTGGAGCCCAAAGTGCATCAACGTCAGAACAGAACGATGCCGGTTCACCTGTGCTACCCAGGCGCAGCGCTCGTGATAAGTGGAAGCCGGATCGTCTGACGTATGACAGATTCTGATCTTGTTGGAGGGGAAATGTTGTATCTGTGCAACGTTTATCAAGCGTATTCTCTTGTCACTGTGCGCCACGTATCTGATGCACGCGGTCATAGTTCACATGTGCTATTGTATCGTTAGCCAATCGCATGCCTCGGCTTCACCCATGGTCCCTTTATAAGGCGAAGCCTCTGAACCGTTGCTGTTTTGTTCATGTTGCTGTCCGAATAAATACTTGACTTCACGGCGTCTCTGGTCTACAATATATATACTTACCTTGTAACAATCTACAAACGTGCCATCGTTTTAAATGTTCCGACCATAGAGATTCCTATAACAAATACTGGACGGAGCCCTGGTGCTATGTTCGTTCAGCCATCATAGGAATGATGTGTTGTTCCTGTATTTGTCTTGAATTTGTTTCATCTTCGCACTTGGAGTTTCAATTGTTCTTGTGAGTTTGCATAGGGCGCTTAATTATGCGCCTCATTTGGGCATAAATTTCTGAGCAAGGTATACATATTTATAGGCGATGGTAATAAAAGTCAACAAGCACGCAAAATCGCTGCTAAGTACAGTGGTTCAGCTTGTCTTGGTGTCCATGGCGTAAAGGTTTCGAGATCGGGATTCGGTGCTACAAGTGTTCTGTTCTAATTTTGCTCTCCGTCAATTTTGTTATCTTTTATTTGATTGTTTAAAATTTATTTATTATTTATAATTACCACTTTGCAATGTAACGAATCCGTACAAAGTGATGCGGACGAAGTTTGAGCAACTCCATGTACTTCCCATTATTCGCGTGCTGGCTGAACTGCCCTGCGTGCAGCTCCCATAGACACATTACGCATTCCTCCTTCAAAGATTTGTGCATGAAGATAAAGGCGTGGTGTCGCATTACGGTGTCATATATAACCTGGTCAAGTGATCTTCATTCACCTGCATTTCCATAGATTTACGGTTTTTAATTTATGTATATTGAGCACAAGCCACGATCAGTGGTGCCCTGCAATAGGGGCGCCAAACCTGCAAGATGGTAGTCACCATCGAGAAGAAGATGGAAGTACCCGTTGTGCCCGCTGAATGACTCGCTACATAAGAGCACTAAAGTGTACCGTATCCTATTCTGGTTTCTCATGGTATGACTGATATATATATATATATATATATATATATATATATATATATATATATATACGCGAAGGAAACCGTCGATGTCAGCAAGAAGTTGTGGCGAAGCAGAAAAAGCAAATGGCGCAATAGTGAAGCTGATTCATGATAAGCTTAAAGTAAACGGTGAGCTCTACGAATAGGATCGAAAACGGAACATTCGTTGTCAGTACAAGCATAGACAAGGTGAACCAAAACGTCACGACGGCTCTGAAACTTCCGCTCATCGCGGATCGCGTATGCCTGGAGCGGTGGATAGCGGGGGCGGGAGCCCACCTCTGCCGGCGCGATCATAGCTCAAATTTCTTTCAATAAATTCGCGAAGCATTGTAAACAAAGTAAAAGATTTAGAATACTTACTTATTACATACAGTCCCCACATTATGGTCATAACAGAGACATGGCTGAATAGTGTCATAACGGATAACTGCATTGTGCCGCCGGGATACAAGATTTTTCGATGGGATAGGGACACTCGAGGTGGTGGCGTGGCGGTGATAACTAAAAGCACAATGGTGGCAATAAAAGTGGATTGCCATTTACCAGAAACAGTGTGGTGCAAAGTGAATTACGCCAACATTACGTATCTTATTGGGGCCGTCTACAGACCGCCCAGCACTCCGCCCGAGTTTCTAGAGGACTTAAATATGTTTTTTGTGTGATCATGTAACTGGAAACACAAGACTAATAATGGCTGGAGACCTCAACTTACCGCATATTAACTGGGAAAGCTTTTCAACTGCTCATGTAGAAACCCGTAGCGCTGATAGGCTATTAGAGCTAATGTTTTCTCATCATCTCACACAAATTGTAAAAGACTGCACAAGAATCACCCCTACGTCACAGTCAATGTTAGACTTGGTTTTCATATCAAGTAAAGTGGACGATTACGCCGTATCAGTGGAGGACGGTATATCGGACCACAGAATGGTTGTGGTTGACGTGTTCTGTGACATCAGCATTCGAGCAAAGCGTCACGCTCATGCACATCTTAAAGACTACGGTCGTGCTGATGATACGACTATCATTGACTTTTTAGAAACGTCGCTTAGCGAACTTGAGGTGATATCAAGGCTTGAGTCGGTTGAACAGCTTCGGAAACGTTTTAAGAAAATTGTGCAGCACTGTTTAGATAACTACGTGCCGAAAAATAATTCAGATGAAGCGCAGAATAAAAAGACTGCGCAAAAATAACAGGTTCCCGATGGAAATATCGCGTGCAAAAGAAAACTTGAAGGAAGAGATGGCGCACTCAAAAAAAAAAGTTTTTTAATAACACCCTCACTAACTTTCTGAAGAGCTCTCCACCGAAGTTCTGGCTGTTTTTTAAGGAAACGAATGAAGGAGTTGAACAGATTGTAGAAGGAACGGAAGTAATTACGGAAAAGCCTGATATCGCTGACAGATTCAATCGATATATCCAGTCAGTGTTCTCCACGGGCCAGGATGACAACAAAGAATATGAATCGGCTCCTTCATTGCCACTTCAAGCAGGTAATATTAATATTAACCAAGAAGGCATATTTGATCAGCTGCTCCTTCTGGACACGAAAAAGTCATGTGGGCCTGACGGTATACCAAATGAATTTCTGCGCCGATTCGCGGAGTGGTTGTCGTATTACCTAGTAATTATATTTAAGTATTTAAAATGCCACTCGCTACCTCAACATTGGCGTAGAGCAATTGTGGTCCCAATCTTCAAAGGCGACAATAGAGCAATGTTCAGCAATTATAGGCCTGTGTCTCTCACATTGGTATGTTGTAAAATATTTCAGCTTATAGTGGCAAAATACATCAGACAATTTCTGGAACAAAATGACTTATTATGTCCGTTTCAGCATGGATTCCGCAGTGGCCTTTCAACTGTAACGCAGTTGATCGAAACGATTCATGATTTCTGTGTTGCTATAGATCCTTGTGTACAAGTCGATGTTATATGCATAGATTTTGCGAAGGCTTTTCAGAAAGTTTCACACCGTAAACTGTTCTACAAGCTTCGCAGTGTCGGTCTTAGTGAGGATGTTCTCGATTGGATAGGAGCGCATTTAACTGATCGCCAACAAGCAGTCAGAGTGGCGGATACTATTTCAGGAAATCGTGAGGTGTATTCGGGCGTGCCGCAGGGTTCCGTACTAGGGCCACTACTTTTTCTGCTATACATTGATGATATCTCAGCGGTTGTCCAATCACCTGTAAAAATTAAGCTTTTCGCAGATGATTGCCTAACTTATTGTCCGGTAACATGCAGGGAAGATCAATTTAAACTCAACCAGTACCTTAAAAACCTAAGCTCATGGTGTCAAAAATGGGGTATGAAAATTAATTTAAAAAACCCACTTACACACACATAACAAAAAGAAAGGAAGTGATCTCGTTCACATATAATATTGCTGATAATATACTGGTAAAAGTATGTAGCTTCAGATATTTGTGTATAACCATAACAGATAAATTGAACTGGCCTCCTCATGTTGAAAATATTTGTCAATCAACATACAGGAAGTTGTGCTACTTGCAAAGAAAATTACGCCAGGTGACGAAAGAAGTCAAGTTGATTGCACACAAGACATATATCCGTCCGAGCCTAGAATACGCTGGTGCTGTGTGGTGCCCCCATCAAAAGGTTTTAAACCATAAACGAGAACGAATTCAAAGAATGTCAGTTCGCTTTATCTGCTCTCCATATCGACGACGTGACTCGGTAACTGAAATGTTAAAGATATGTAACTTGGAACCACTGGAATCAAGAAGGCAGAAGCAGCGATTGAAATTGCTTTTTCATATACTACACGCAGATGTGAAAATAAACAAGGATGATTATCTGACGCTCTTTCACAAAAGGTTACCACGAACAACACGCAGTACATTCGTGCAACCAATAGCTCGAACAGACTTATTCCGCTTTTCTTTCTTTCCTGACGCTATTAAAATGTGGTATGAATTACCGAATGATGTGGTACAAAAAAAATGCTATGAGTGATTTTGAGGTTAGCCTTGGTAAGTATTTCGCTCCCACTGTATAGCTTATATTTGTTCCTTGCATGTAGCTGTGTGTGTTTTTTCTACAAATGTTCTGTCTACTACAAATGTTCTCCTAAAATTGATCTTCAATGTTTGTTCGATGTACAATTCAATTACTTACCCTCCCGGTAACGACCCTCAAGTGAGGGTTAACAGTATGACTAAATAAATAAATAGATAAATATTTAATGCCCGGCTTTACCTGCGTCCTGTATCCACTCCAAATGCTGCTTTACGCATTTTGTAATCCATGAAACTGGTTCATTGTCATAATGAATGGTTGCAACAGCCCAATTTTGGCGAGGTGGATCATCTTGAGTAAAACTTGAACCAGTGCAAGGAAGACGATGACAGTGATCGAAAACTACCACAACACGATGAGCGGTTTATTAGCACGTGGAAAAAAAAAGATATGGAAAGATCACACGGCTTTTATAGCACGTCAAAAAACACCAGTAACCAAAAGGTTTAAACCGCATGCGTACTGCCTACAAGTATAGGTGCTTATCTAATAATCGCATTTCAACCTTTTCGTTGCTGTTCTTTGGCATGCTATTAAAGCTGTCTGATCTTTCAGGAAATTTTTTTCCACTTGGCAGCGCAGCGCTCGTCTAGTTGTGTGTGTTTTCGATTGGTGTCGTTTTCTACGCGCTGCTTCGAGTTTTCCTCAATTAATACGTCTTTTGAAAAGCCGGTCTTGATACGCCTATATATACAATATATACATAGCACTTGATCGGCATAGAATTTGCTGTGGCTCCATCAGGATGCCTATATATGCACCGCTTATCAAAATAACTACTCTCGATGACGATAAACCAGTAATATGGATTACATATATTGCCTAAAGCAGAAGGTCGATTGGCAAAGGCGTTCCCAGATCATTGCCATACCGTCAGTGCTGATGGAGCCAGCACTTAAAGAAGCGGTTTTTTATTCGCCACCTTGCACGTCCACACTAGGTTTTCCGGCAACAAAGAAAAGTTTTGTCCGGTATTGTTTGCATATCGCAAAATGATAATACAATGGAAACACAAGTGTATTTGTTTCCGGTATTTGCCCAGGGCTTTTGTTAACTGCTTTTAGAAATGCAACAAAACAAATCGTATTTTTGTCCTAGTAGCAAAGTCTTGATAGAAAGTATTCGACAACTACACGAAGCAAGTTTGTCGGACGAATAAACTGCACTTGCTGCCCTCCGCAGCCCAGCAACAATGAACCTCGTTCTCTTCCGCATCTCCGAACGCACCACCCTTCGCAGCCAGCACTTCCAGTTTCGGGTCACAGCGCCGTCGATGCACGAAAGTGCGCTCTGCTCCTGGGCGTGCCACGGCAAGCAGACCACTCACATTGCAGTTGTGTGGATTTTACACTCCAATCCCTCCATCGTGGGTCCCGTATAATTGCGGGGTTTGTTTAAAGAGCATGGGAGGCTGCCACAGCGCGGCAACCTCTTCCCTAACCCGAGCCCTCGCTGCCTGTCTTTCTCCATGAGACGAGCGAAATAAACTAAACTTCCGCTGAACACTAGAGGCGTCTACTCCATCGTGTTTCTACAGCCTTAGAATGTAGATATCTTAACAACCACCTCTGCCCTCGTTCATCAGCCTTAGACGCCCATCGAATGAAATCTTATCGCTTGCTTCTCTGCAGCCTCGAAAGAAGACCAGCCAATGTCACCCTTAATCTCCTCGACAAAGACACGCGTATACCCAACCTATAGGCCTCCGCCCCACTTCACGCTGACGGCGTTCAATTCATCCTTGATTGCCTGGAGGCATACAACAGCTTTAGTAAAATTCAAACCTGGCACGTGTAACGGTTTTCATAGTTGGCGCACCAACACTGGACGGCTGCCACCTCACACACACCATCTGCGCAGTGACTGCCATGCTCTAGGGACATCCCGCTTTACCTGGTCCTCGTGTCTCTCCAAAAGCTTGTTTATGCACTAATCGTTACGCCATCGTAACGGAATTCCATGATGATGATGATGTTTGAGGTTTAGTGACGCAAGGGCCAGGCACGACGAAAGAGCGCCATGCTAGTGGTAATGAATATGCAGTGCTCTGATGGGTTCTGTGAGTTAATAGTGACGTGGCTGTAGAAAGGCCTAAAAAAGTTGGTGTAAATTGCATAAAATGTACACGTAATAAAATTATGGCAATGATTAATGACGTGTACTATGATCACTAAAATGCATTAAGAAAGAATGATGCATTATATAAAATATGCGAGATGTTAAATTGCTTAGAGCACTAGTGCCTCGCCAGAGCCCTTGAAACACAAGGGACTAGAGGCATGTGCTATTCAAAATAATTCTCACAGCGGCATCCTCTGAAGAGAGGAGGCGCTACGAACGTGTGGGGCTAATAACATACAACACAACATCTTTCAAAAAACCTAGGACTGCGTCGGTGTCAAAGAGTGGTTCTGGACCAAGTAACATAACAGGATGAAGGGGAATGTGCTGCTGATATACTAAAGGAAAATGTTTCTTTCAGATTCGGCTTCCCGACACGCCAGTAGGACGTGGAGGACAATCAGCCTCTCCCCGCATCTACCACAGGCTGGAGGTTAGTTTCCCGTGAGTAAAACGTTATGTGTGCCAAATGTGTGTCCTATTCTTAGACGACAGAATAGGACATCTGTCCGGCGTGATTTCGTTACAGGAGGCCAGAAACCTAATTGTGGCTTTATTATATGCAGCTTATTATTTGTTTCCAGGTCCCACAAGCGTTGCCAGTAGTTTCGCAGTTTTCTTCTTAAAAAAGGCTTCAGGTCTGTGACAGAGACCGAAGCAGTAGGATTAACTGCATGCATTGAAATTGATGTGGCCACCTGGTCCGCTAGAACGTTACCCTCGAAGCCCCTATGTCCAGGCGCCCAGCATATAATCACATGTTGGTTAGATATATATGCTTTGCACAGGAAAGTGTAGAGTTCATTAATTACCGAATTTTTGTGGTTACAGAATGACATTAAGGTCTTCACAACACGAAGGGAGTCCGTACAAAGAACTGATTTCTGGAGCTTTGACTTCTTTATATGCTTTACAACCGACAATAGCGCGTAGGCCTCAGGCGTAAAGATAGTATTTTCCGGATGTAGTAAATCGGATTCCGAGAAGGATGGACCGACGGCTGCATAGGACACCCCGTCGTGTGACTTCGATGCATCTGAGTAGAACTCCGTGGAGGAGTATTTGTACTGTAGTTCCCGGAAATGGATTTGGATTTCAATCTCTGAAGCGTGCTTTGTGACTTGCACGAAAAATATATCGCATTGTATCAGCTGCCACTCCCAAGGAGGTAGCAGCTTGGCTCGATGCATTAGGCGGAGCTCGAGGAGTGGGACATGCGTTTCATCACTAAGCTCCCTCACACGCAGTGAGAAAGGCTGTCTTACGGAGGGACGATTATGAAAGAGTGTAGCATATGTCATATCGTTAATGGTATTAAAACACGGATGTTGCAGATTAGAGTGGACTTTCAGAAAATATGTTTGGCTGATGTATGTTCTCTGCAGATGAAATGACCATTCATTTGATTCTGCATATAAACTTTCAATGGGACTTGTTCTGAAAGCTCCAGTGGCCAGTCGGATTCCTAGATGGTGGACCGGATCTAGCATCTTTAGCGCGCTCGGGGCTGCAGAATTATAGATCACGGCACCGTAGTCCAACCGTGATCGAATTAGGCCTTTGTAAACATTCATTAAACATTTATTGTCGCTGCCCCATGTTGTGTGGCATAACATTTTCAGTAAGTTCATTGTTTTTAAGCATTTGACGTTGAGATTCTTTATGTGTGGAATAAAAGTTAATTTAGAATCAAGCATGATGCCCAAGAACTTGTCTTCTTTGTTCACAGGAATTCGCTGGCCATACATTTCGATACTGGGATCTGAAATGAGTCCTTTGTTTCTCTTGAAAAGCACGCAAGAACTCTTGTTGCGGTTCACTTTAAATCCGTGTTCTTCTGCCCATTTGGACACTTTGTTCAAGCCCTGTTGTACTTGCCTCTCACATACTGTAAGGTTGCAGGTTTGTAAACCTATCTGTGTGTCGTCTACGTAAACAGAATAAAAAATGGCTGGCGGTAATGAAGCACGAAGGGTATTCATTTTCACGATGAAGAGCGTGCAGCTAAGCACACCTCCTTGATGTAGACCAGTTTCCTGTAGAAAAGGTCGCGACAATAGATTGCCGATTTTAACGCGGAAGGTACGTTTGGACAAATAGCTTTCTAGTGTATGTAACATATTTCCACGAATGCCCATTTCCGATAAGTCTCGCAAGATCCCGGATCGCCACGTTGTCTCATACGCCTTTTCCATATCGAGAAATATCGATAAGAAGAGCTGCTTACGTATAGATGCGTCCCGGAAATTTCCTTCAATACGTAGAAAATAATCAGTTGTGGAGCGCCCTTCTCTGAAGCCACACTGATAGGGATCAAGCATTTTGCTCTGTTCAAGGAAATGAATGAGTCACCGATTTATCATTTTTTCAAACGCCTTACACATGCAACTTCTGAGGGCTATCGGGCGGTAACTTGCCACTGAGGAAGGGTCTTTGCCTGGTTTCAAGACAGGGACCACAATGGCTTCCTTTCATACGGTTGGAAGGTACCCTGCATTCCAGATGGTGTTGAAAAGTGTGAGTAGTGTAACTTGTGTATCATTCTGTAAGTTTTTGACCATTTCATACATGATTCTATCACATCCTAGTGCGGAGCTCTTGCATGCGCTCAAGGCAGCTCTCGATTCGGCAATACTAAAAGGACGGTTGTGGGGCTCATTCTCTCGACTTTTTCTTGCTAATGGCTTACGTTCTTCTATTTGTTTATATTTGAGAAAAGATTGCGAATAACGGTTTGAACTTGACACGCTCTGAAAGTGCTCCGCAAGTGAGTCTGCCTGATCTTGCAGTGTATCGCCCTGTGTATTTACCAGAGGGAGTGAATATGTTTGTCGCCCTCTAATTCTATTTACCCTGTTTCTGACTTTGGCCTCATTTGTAAACGAATTAATACTCGATAAAAACTTCTGCCAGCTTTCTCTTCTGGCCTGTAGGCGGGTTCTTCTGCCTTGGGACTTTTTTAAAGTTGACTAGATTCTCTGCAGTGGGAAAAGCGCGTAGCAACCCCCACGCTTTGTTTTGTTTCTTACGAGCGATCCTACAATCGTCGTTCCACCACGGGACACGCCGTTTACATGCCAAGCCATTTACTTCTGATATGCATTTAGAAGCAGCATCTGTAATGAAGGCTGCAAAATACTGCACAGCAGCATGAATTCCTAAAGACGACATGCCATTCCATGAGATACTAGTGAGAGTTCGGAACTTCTCCCTGTCGACTGTATCGATCTTCCACCTAGGAGCCTGTGGTAGCGATTCGTTTTCTTTATGGGTTCTTAGAAGTATGGAGAAGTGGTCGCTCCCGTGAGGATTGTTGGTAACTTCCCATTCGAGTTCAGGCAGTATACAGGGGGAAACTAGGCTGAGGTCAATTGAAGAAAACGTTCTGTTTGCGATAGAATAATATGTGGGTGTCTTCTTATTCAGCCGACACGCACCGGACGAAAAAAGGAATTGTTCAACGAGACGACCTCGCGCATCGATACGAGAGTCTCCCCACAGGCGGCTGTGCGCATTGAAATCGCCAAGAGCAACGTAAGGTTCTGGCAATTGATCTATCAAGGACTGAAATTCATGTTTGTTTAGTTGGTAATGCGGAGGTATGTAGAGCGAGCAAATGGTGATGAGTTTGTTTAGTAGGACAACTCGAACCGCCACTGCTTCAAGGGGCGTTTGTAGCTGTAAAGGTTGACACGCTATACTTCTATGAGTGACAATGGCAACACCGCCCGATGATGCGACGGCATCATCGCGATCTTTGCCAAAAGTTATATACTGTCGGAGAAAGTTTGTGTGTTTGTTTTTTATGTGTGTTTCCTGTAAACACAGCACTTTTAGATTGTGTTTTTGGATTAGTTCCTGCACATCATCAAGGTTTCTAAGAAGACCTCTGACGTTCCATTGAATTATCTGTGTATCCATGTTGGTAGTAAATAGGTGCTGTGTGTACAGAAACAGAAGTATTAATTAGAGATTTCAGAGATTAGATTACAGAGCTCTTTCGAGGCCCTGTAATCGGGGTTTTGCCCTTTCTGGAGCGCTCGAGGGAGCCTCGCTGCTTCTTAGGCGCTTGGCGCGCCGTGAGGGCAGGTGTAGGGTCCATTGCCTCTTGTGAGGCGCCGGACACATGGTCTTGCAAGCGAGAAGTTTTCTGTGAGTGTCCTGCCTCGGAAGGCAAGACCCCTGCGACCACCAGCCCTGAGGTCAATGGGGCTCCCTGAAGGATTTGACTGCGCCGGCTGTTGCCAGCGCTGGAAGGGGCCGAGGAGGTTGGGGCAGCCTCGGCTGCGCGCACCTTCGGGGTCGATGGCCCCGTCTGCTGTGTTGGCGTAGCAGCGTTAGCTGCAGCAGCCGAGGGGACGGATGGCGTCACTGCCGCCTCACTGGGTGTGGGTCGGACAGCCGCCGGAGACCGTTGTGGCGCTGGCCCCTGACGCGTCACATCGGCAAAGGTGTGCTTTGGCAGGAAAGATACCCGCCTGCGTACCTCTTTGAAACTTGTTTTCTTTTACTTTAATTGTAACTATTTCCTTTTCTTTCTTCCAGCATGGGCACGGCCTCGAGTATGTAGCGTGCTCCCCTTCACAGTTTACACAATGGAGAGAGTTTTCACAAGATTCAGAAGTGGGCTCATTAGCACTGCATTTAGCGCAGGTTTGGTGGCCAGGCAGCTGTGTGAGATGTGACCGAAACGCTGGCATTTGAAGCAACGCAGGGGATTTGGAACATATGGGCGAACACGGAGCTTGATATACCCGGCCTCGATGGACTCGGGCAGAACACTTGTGCCAAAAGTAAGTATCAGGTGTTTGGTCTGTATTTCCTTATTATCACGCCTAATCTTAATTCGCTTAACGGTAATGACATTCTGCTCACTGAATTCCTCCAAGAGCTCAGCCTCAGTGAGCTCCAAAAGATCATCATCGGAGACTACGCCACGGGTTGTATTCATAGTACGATGCGAAGTTACTATTACTTAGGTGTCGCCAAATGATACTAGATTGGGTAGCTTTTCATATTGCTTCAGGTTGCGGAGCTCCAAGTGGAGATCACCGCTTGCGATTCTGGATGCTTTGTAACCTTGACCGAAGATTTGGGTCAGAGACTTGGACACGAGCAATGGTGAGAGTGTCCGCACGGGTTTGTTTGGTGTTTCGGAGTGGACTACATGGAAGCGAGGAAAAGTTTCTTTTTAACGGGCAAACGACATCATCTGTGCGCCCCCTCTTCAGGGAGCTATCAGGTAGTGGGGGAAAGGAAGCAGCCATAAAAGATTGTAATTTTGGCAGTATCGCCAGCCACCCACCGTGGAGTCCTATAAGGGGACGCTGCAGGGCGTGTGAAACACGGCCTGCAAACGCCAGCTGTACATTACCACTATAACCAAATATGAAATAACCAAGGTTGGCTATTCACACAGGTTAACCCTTGCTGCCTGGAAAAATTGGAAGTAAGCGGAAGCTAGGAGAAGACAGGAAAGATGAAAAGTAAGAGAAAGACGGAGATAGGAGGGAGAGAGAGACAGCAAAAGGCAACTACCGATTTCCCCCGGTGGGTCAGTCCGGGGGTGCCGTCTACGTTAAGCCCAGGCCAAAGGGGTGTGTTGCCGCCGCCGAGAGGCCGTAAAGGTCCAAACACCCGGCGTTGGCTCGACCACAAGGATCCCCTTTTCCCAGCACACGGCTAAGCCGCGCACGGCTACACGCGGGAGGGTCCAACCGTCGTGTGCTCGGGTACGTGGTGTCGCAACGCACCAAACGCCTGCTGACGCAGACGCCCCTGCGGGGACGGAATTCCACGTCGCAGTGTTAGCCAGGGGGATATCAAGAAGCAAAAACATAAATACCGCACAAAGTGTATGGGGAAACGCAGCGCAATTGGTAAGAGCATCGCAAGCTTACTGCGATGACGTGGATTCGTATCGGTCAGGCGATTTTTCATCCACTTTCATTTGCGTGAATTTATCATTTCTTTATTCAACTTTTACTTACAACTAATTACCCCTATCTTCTCCTTGGTGTCATTGGGTGTTGGCTTATTATTATGGTATAATAAAACTGGAGCCCCTCGGTTCCCTTTCTTGTCCCTTCATATATGATGTAACTGAGTAAAGATCCACCACATACGTTTCTCGTTCTACAGGCAGCCAACTTTTTCGAAATACTCTGCGCGTGCGTCACATGCCCCAGCCTCGTATTATTTTCTTGTGACAGGTCGCGCTTTGAGTCACCGTTTAAAACTCCAAGGCGTTTCATTTGGCATGGCGAGACCGAGTTTCCCCAATCCTTTCCTTCAAGTAGTTTGCGCATGGAGAAACTGGGTGACGTTACAGCAATTTTATGATCGCCCAAGTTGATCACGTTTTAACGTTTCGTCGCCAGAGTACACATGTCATCGCTTTGACACACATCACATTGCATAGGCGTAGGTACGTACGATTACATGACACGTGGTAGCTGATGACGTCTTAATACGCTTTTTTTTCTCCCTTGCGCTCGTCTTGCAGTACCTATAACTTCAGATGTAGAACTCAGCAATCGTGCTGTTGAAAGGTGGCGCCAACCGGCCGGCGTAGATCTGCTTTTGTTGTCATGCGATTGTCTTCAACGGGGTCGTCGTCATGCTGCTGTCGTCACACACACATGCGCTCGCGACCCACACACACAACTATTGAATTTAAACATATAGGTTGGTTATTCTAGTAAAAATGCTGTGTAGTCAGGTACGTGAAAAATGCTTCGCATAACACTTATTCCCGCAGTGCATGGGATATGTATAATTTTCCACTTGGGAGCGCTCATACCTGATACAGGGCCTGCCATTATTTTTTATCATTACCCGACATTTTAAAACTCACTTGTGGCTTGTAGCACAATTCTACTTCTTTAGCTCAATTACTCTGAGGCGTACATTATTTGCGCGAGAAATTAAAACAATTCATTGACTAATTAACCAATTCTAACTAATTTTTAGACTAATTATAATATACGGCACTGTTCCACTGGCAAGCTGTATAGCCAGTTACTTTGAATCTGATATCAACTTTCACCGATTTCTGAGGAAGACAATAATTCAGAGACAGATGTTGACAATGTTTGCGATGAAAACTATGCTTGTTCCAGGAATTATTTTCCTTCAATGTATAAGAATGCGTTTTGTTACATAGGTTAGCAGAAAAGCAGTGCACTTTAACTTTCGCAGCGCGTATCTCAATATTGGTGCTAGCATCGAAATTTATTCTAAGTGTATGTGTCCTTGTGAAATCACTCGCTTCAGTTCGTTTATTGCAATATGTGCTCTAATATGATTAGTTGGAAAGGTGATCATGAAACTCTTCTTAATTATTCAATTATCCATTTTGATTTTCAGTCTAAGTATCGTACAGTTCTTCACCTAATCCAGTAGAAAGAGGGAATTAGTGCATTGTGTCGTAGGTGATTTACGCTGTTATGAAGCATGTGAAATTTCTTCTATGATTACAGGCTTTCCCTTAAGCTGTAGGCGAGCTTTTCTACCAATGATGCCGCGCGAAGGGCACGGATAACGCCCCCCATTATAACCTGTAGCTGCATGGATGTGACGATTGGTTAGTTGTAGCTGCCAATTAGGATCACTTTGGTCAGAGAGAACTTTACTCTCTACCTATTTCTTTCTTTCGGTGGGGTGGGGGTGGTTTGGGGGTTGTGCTTACAGTTTTTGGCCATTCGACCACTGCTGACAAAAATATCTGTCAAATGCAATACGCTCAATTAGCATACATGACTCAATGAGTTTGACAATTAGCGACTTGGGTATCATTCCGGAGCGCGCATGTAAGACAGATTTTCAGGAATCTGGGTGTCAATCTTATTTAAACCTTCAAAATCTGTCAAATAATGACCGAAAATTCGCTAATTTGCTTCGACGGAGTGTTATTTGTGGACCAGTATGAGCAGGGTCATTGTTTCACAAAATTCAAGGTATGAAATCGTGTTGTGCTTTAAAGCAATCATTAACCGAGGAGTATCGTCCTGGCCACATGTTATAACATTGAAACAAACTTCAATGAAGAAGATGAATGTCCGTGTGGCGTAGTTTCTGACAGAAACTACGACATACGGACGGGCATTTCTCTGAATTTTGCAGAGGTGCACACACACACGCACCTGCAGCACGCGCCTTTGTACGACCTTTCCTCGTGTCCGTGTTGGTTTCGCTGGTTGAACTGATGTAGCCGGGGCAGCAACGCGTTTCCACGCTGCTGATAATCGCTGCTTGGTTTCTTTCTTTACCGTCAATTTATCAGCGTTTCATGGAATCGCCATTGAAGTGTAAACGTACGCAATCACTTGCAGAAATAAGCGCGCGCAAGGCGCTTTCGCGGCAACAATTCACTATTATAGCAGCTTGGGCTTGTTGGTTTTTCATCCTGGTCTTAACAGCGCAAAACGTAGACGGCACACGAGACGAGGAGACGACACCACAAGCACTGCTGAAGTAAGCGCACCGCCTTGCGCGCTCTTACTTCCGGATGTGAGGACGTGCCTTTATTCTCCTACAGCGATTTGCTTCAGCGTTATTCGCTAGCAGGGAAGGGAAATTGAAGTTTCAAAGTTGTCACAAACGTTTCGCATAACGCTATATATATCGCTACTTAATGTATAAGTCTGGTTGTCGCATGCTGGCTGATCTGCGCCAGTTGTACCCGTGGCGCGGTTTAGGTGATGCATGCAAACCAGCTTACAGCTGGCGGAGACGGTAGGGGAATGGTCTAGCGGTGCGCATGGTAAATCTTTGTTCAATCGATGTTCCTAGGTGAACCGGTGAAGTATTTGAAAAATAAAATAATTAGGGTATGTGTATCCACTTCCACGTAGAGTTAAGCGTTGTGCAAAATCTGAGACATGCGGTTTTCGATAAGCAAGCTCAAGCGACGGCCTAAACAGAATGCTGCGTGACAAAGCATCGTCGATAACTTGAGCTTTCGAGGGAGTCCGCGACAATGTACGCGCCATGGCTTGTCAGGTGAACGTCCTTAACGTTAGAACTTGTTCTTAATCCCTAGTGAACCGGCGATAGCTACTCTGGGGGATCGGCCATGAATCACGTGATCACGTGAACGACAAAAAAATTTCAACAGAAACTACATTTTTTTTTCTTCTTCCTTGCTATATATTAGAGGCAAGCTGAATGTGGCTACCTTCTGGGAAAAATTCCGTGCGTCTATCTAGCCATGCATAACAAGAATTTAGCGCCTTTCCTTTGTGTCTCTGGTACACGTATTCTTTCTACGGTTAGGCGAGTTGCCACGAATCGTAGTGCCTCGAGCCACCTTGCTTGCGTGAGCCCTCGCACAATGGAGTGGGCGGTAGGAACGAGAAGGAGGGGGAGGGACGAACTGTCGGCTGCTATTCGATCACTTCCGAGAGGGGCTCCGAAAGGGCGCATACATAGCGACACTGCAAGCAGTTGTATTTGGCATTTGCTATGGGCAGGACGCGCGTAGTTCGCTCTGAAGAAGAAGAACGCGCCCTCAAAAAGCGAGAACGAGAGCAAGTGCGCGAATGCGCAAGAATGTGACGCGAAGCCGCTGGCCCCGAACGCGCTGTGACTGACGAGCCGGGACCATCGAGTGTGTGTCGCGCACACGCAAGACAAACCGTCGTCGCCACGGTCTACGTCCCTCTGGCTACATGCAAAGGAGACATTGAGACCTTTCTAATAGATGCATTTGGTTGGATCTCATCCGTCGATAACGAGTCCATCGTCGTAGTGGGAGACTGTAACGTCGACACAGCGCGCCCCGTCGGCGAGTGGATTGTACCCTTGCTGTTGAAACGATTTGGAATTGAGTGCTACACCGACGTCAATGAGCCGACCACGCCTCGAAGTTCTTGTACAGATTTAACCTTTTGCAATAACGTGTCTAGTATAGCAGTACAACGGATCTCGCTGTACCACAGAGACCGCAAAACTTAGGGCTACTGTGCTAAAGACGACAAGGACCACGAAGTTACGTGCTTGCGTCTTTATTCAATCAATAAAGCAATAACCATATCAGCATTCATGCGATACTCTAGCAGGCGTTCATTGAGACAGCGCCCTGTTTGACCGATACAACATTGCCCAAAGGCGAGGGGAATGCTGTGCACCACAGCAGCGTCCTCTATACGCCACAGCGACCTGTCCTGTGCCCTACAGGCATCAGGTTTCACAGCCCCTCAAGAGGGTGGTTGACAAATGCCGGGTACCAGTTGTGTTTTCAGCCACGGAAAAGTTGGGCGCATGTGCTGCCTAGTAAATGGTCACAAGCAGAGGACAGCCTGTGAGATAAAGCATACCAAAGCCCTCGTCAAACGTTAAGTTGGTGTGGTGTATAGCATTCCCCTCGCCTTTGGGAAATGTTACATCGGCCAAACCGGCGCTGTCCTAATAAACGCTTGGTATTATCCCCGAGAGCGTCCTACAGGCCGCTCGCGTCCCGTTAGGGCACGAACTCGCGCCTGTCGTCTGCTGCAGTTCGGGCGGTGTCCGGGCGTCTTCTGCGGTGTTTTCGTTTGTTCGCCCTCGTTCCCTCTGCTTGTATACTTATGGCGGTCACCTGAAATGTTTTTTTACGACGTCTTCGTTCGCAAAAATTTATTCAAAGAGCTTATTTCAGAGAATACAGTTCTCAAAGGTAGCGCTACAGTGCCGGACGAAGTAGCGCAGACCAGCTCATTGCGTGTTTTTTCTGCTGGTACGAACGGCCTGCAGAGGTACCGACCTACAATATTCTCCCAGGCCACCGCAGCGGCGGGGCTGGTGATCAACGGAAAAGCGACCGCCTAGTCAACAGCCCGTTGGCGCCGGCATGTCTGCTGCGGCGACTTGCTTTGAAAGGAGGGCAATACTGTATATCATATTGACCGCAAATAAAGACGGGGGCAACGGGAGAGAACACGTAAGCAATACGACAGTCCCCCAGGCTTTTGGCGCCACCTTGTCTACTGCGGCAACTCACTTCGAAAACAACAATGCGCCGAGTCAACGTTCAGTTGGCGCCGCCATGTCTGCTGCGGCGACTCGCACTGTGAAGACGACAATACGCGCGTCACCATGCGGGCGGGGCCGGTAGGTCTGGACCCAGTCGGCGGACCATGCATTGTTGGTGGAGTCGCCGCCTCCTTCCCGGTTTAACTGAAGCAGGGGAAAGTTTTGTGGCGCCGTCTCACGGCTCCTAGAAGTCGTCAGTCAATGGACAGACGCGGCGGCCTCTTTCCTCGGAGTCGACACTGGGATCAAGAGGCGCCTGCTCGGGACATGGCACTTGTCTGCAAGAACCCTCTCACCTCGGTGTGGTTAGTGCGACCGGTGCGGAAGTAAGTGTGTAAAGCCTCCCCTTCAAAGGCGGGTCACCTACTATGCCTTTGGACGCTGAGAACTGGTCGTCGGTGAACTGTCGGTTTCCCTCACCTAGGGATCTAGGGAGGACAGAGTTTATTTAAGGAGTCATTGGCGGCTCCTAAGTGTGCATTTCCCTCTCAGTCATGTTAGACTGAAGAACTGTAACATTCTCATGTAGATACTGTCAATAAATCCCACACTCCTCGTTCTCGATGAGCACAAGTCTCTCCCTTCAACAACGTCCTCAGCATACATAATTTGGACGACGGCATGGGCCAGCTACCGTCTATTTCATGCCCGACTCCAAGCATTACAATGCGCGGATCGACAACTACAAAAACATAGCATATAAGAGTCCACTTATGATACAATACCAGCCGCGGTGCAACAAGTATGTCAGAAACGCTGGCTACATATGCCTTCTAAAAGAGTTACCTTGATTTTAATCCTCTAAAACAGGTTTGCTCACGACGAGTATAGAAGCTCATGGTATAATGTTGAATTTTTGTATTTCTTCACAGAAAAGCACGGCAGTAACACGAGGACTTAACCAGTTTAGATTCTACCAGCACCACTTGCGTCTTTAACGGCTTCTCCAAATGAGGTGGTTCTTCACGTGTTTGTTATAAGCTGCAGCATTTTGAAGTAAAGCTAATTGAAGCTTACAGCTGTTTGCAGAATACGAAAAGGAATGTACCAATATTTCTTTTTCCGTGCTACACGTTCAACTCACTTGAGAAATTTACTGGTGCTTTTTGCTTGAGGAATATACATGACGAATCTGTTTGGGATGTAACGCAGACTTCTCTCGTTCCCCAGGCTGCCAACTTTTTTGAAATACTCTCCTCGTGCGTCACTTGCCTCTGCTTCGACCTATTTTCTTGTGACAGGTCACGCTTTGATTCGCCGCATGGCATAGGTAAAAGTACATACAATTGTATAACGCGTAGTTGCTGATGACATCATGATACGCGTTTCTCTCACTTGCGCTCGTCCTCTAGAACCTAGAATAGTAGACATAAAAGTTAACAATCAGGATGTGAAAAGATGGCGCTGACCGGACGGCGTAGATTTCCTTTTGCTGTCATAGGATCGTCATTGAACGAGTCGTGGTCCTGCTGCTTTTGTCACACACACGCACACTTGCGACCCACACACACAACTCAATTTACGCATATAGGTTGCTTGTTCTCGTAAAAAAAAACACTGTACAGAGAGGTACTTCCAAAATGCTTCGCATAACATTGATTCTCGCATGGAATTTGCACAGTTTTCTACTTGCGCCTGCTACTCATGCAGTGAGGCTGCTCTTTTTCTCCTCCGATAATATAGCACAAGATTATAATTACACTATTTCACAAGTTGTTGTGCAAGAGGAGCAAGATAAGATGCGGACCAGGTAGCAAAGGGCAGAGTTCTTAAACTTGCCGAAACTTTACGGCTCAACAAGTGTCGTGTCGATATAGAATTGCGTTGCCTAATCTTCGGCTGTCTCGCGATTCGCGCAATGTTCGCTATTTCGAACGCGATCAGACAAAGTCCCATAGCCGAAAATAATTTGACTGGAAAGTCTACTCTTCTTCAATACACAGGTGGCGTAGTAGTGCTGTGGAAAAATATTTCCCTCTCTAATCTGATTCCCCTTCGTTCTCAGGCTAATTCGCGCGCTTGCTGTTATTGCAACGTGTTTGGTTTGAACTCGTATTGTAGAGTTTGCGTGCGACGTAAATTTTTATCCTTTTTACTTGCATTTGGTGACGGTGTGGCGACTGTGTACGAGCTACCTTCACTCGCGCTTGGAATCGACTGAAGATTTGGTCGACACTAGTAAAATATTGCGACCTTTCTCACTGCCTGCCCATTCTTTGGTGCTTGCAGTCTTGAGAAAAGACCGCTTTGCGCATAATTTTGTTTGCTCCCACCCATTTGACCCAATAATTGCGCTAGCAATTGGTGTAGCAGTTTCTACACCAAGTCATGAATCTAAATGTGCGATATATCGCGGGCTTAAAATAAGAAAACTTTTGGCGAACTCGTAAATGAAATTAATGCATATCTGCAGTTTTTCGTGCTATAACCACGATATGATTATAAGGAATGCGTCGGTAGGGGAGTGCGGGTTTATTTTGACTACCTGGGGCTCTCTAACGTGCAGCAAATGCACAGCACACGGGCAATTTTGCAGTTCAAGATAAGGAATCTTGTTGTGGTTTAAAAGAATAATTAACCGACGGATATCCTCCCCGCCACATCTTGTAACATAAAAAAAAAAACTGAACGAAGCAGAGGCAGTGCCGTTTAGCCGTCGCCAGTAGAAGGTGTGACACATACCCAGTCATTTCACAGACGGGCATTCCTTGAATTCGTGCACTTTGTGGAGGTGCACGCATACGCAGGTACAGCACGGCCTATTGTTCTTTTTTTCGGCTTTTCCCCGTGTCCGTGTTAGTTTCGCTGGTTGAACAGAGATCACCTGGCCAGCTACGCGCTTGGACGCTGCTGTTGATCGCTGCTTCGTTTCTTTGTTTACCCTCTATTTTATCAGCGTTTTATGGCATCGCCACTGAAGTGTTGCTGTCCTACAGCGATTTCCTTAAGAGTTATTTTGCTAAATTTGAACGGAAATTGCAATTTTAATGTTGTTGCAAAGGTTTAGTATAACACTATATATCGCTAAATATAAGTCTGGTTCTTGCATGCTCGCTAATCTGCGCCAGCTGCATGCGTGGAGTGGTGTAATTGATGCATGCAAATCAGTTGACATCGGGCGGAGACGGTAAAAGCAATGGTCGAGAGGCAAATATGGTAAATTTTTTTTCAGTGGATGTTCCGATGGGAACCGATGAATAAATAATTTAATTAAGATATGTGCATCTACTCGCGCGTAGCGTTAAGCGTTGAGCGAAATCTGACACTTACGGCGTTCCATCGACAAGCTCACGCGCTGGCTTAAACAGAAAGTTGCGTGAGAGCATCATCGATGACTTGAGCTTTTGAGGGAGTCGGCGTCACTGTAGGCGCCATGGCTTGCAAGGTGGTCGTCCCTGACAAGAAACTTGTTCTTGTTCCCTAGCGAAGTGGCACAGCCCACTGTAGGAGATCGGCCATTAATAGGGCGGTGGTGATTTAAAACACGCAGGGACGTCTGCAGAATCTATCTCTTCTTTTTCTACTTCTTCGGTATATATTTCAGCCAAGCTGTATAGGCTTAGGTTCTGGAAAAAATTGTGTGCGTATATCGACCCGCGTATAACGAGAATTAAGTGCCCTTCCACTGTGTCTTTGGGACACGTGTCCTATCTTTAAGCAAGCAAGTGGCCACCAATCGTAGTTCCTTGCGGCACTCTGCCTGCTTCAGCCCTCGCGCAACGGAGTGGGTGGTAGGGAGCAGAAGGAGGAGGAGGGGACGAACTGTGGATTGTTATTCCTTCTCGCTTGTTCGTCGCGGGAAGGGCTGGGAAAGTGTGCGTGCACTTGGGCAAGCGAGCATTGCCCCAGCGACGTTGTCAGCAGTTGAATTTTAGCCCTGCTATGGGCAGGACACATGCCGTTCGCTCTGAGCAAGAAGAACGTGCCCTCAAAGAGCGACAACGAGAACGAAATGGCGGATGCGCGCGAAAGCGACGAGACGCCGCCGGCTTCGAACCTGCAGTGGCCGACCAGCCGAGACCATCGAGTACGTGCCGCACAAATGCAATATGGGACCGTCATCGGCACGGTCTACGTCCCTCCGGCTATATCTAACGGAGACATTGAGACTTTCCTAATAGACACCCTTCGTTGGATCTCATCCATCGAAAACGAGTTGATCGTCACGGTGGAAGACTTTAAAGTCGACTTAGCGTGCCCCGATGGCAGGGGGAACGTATCCTTCCGGTCGGAACGGTTTGTAAGTGTTTGTAAGTCAGTGTTGCACAGAGGCCAATGGCCCAACCACACGTCACAGATCATGCATGGATTTAATCTCTTCCAAGAACGTGTCTACACTAGCAGTGCAATCGATCGGGGTGTGCCACAGTGTCTACAAAGGTATGGTCATTGTGGTAACCAGTGAGACAAAATTAAAGACGATTACAACACGATGTTACGTGTGTGTTTCTTTATTCAATCAATATAGCGATAACCATGTAAAACAATATAGTTAGTTGTCAATATAGTCATTTATATAAAGTTTTGCTGGATATTCTTCTTCACAGAGTTGTTTCGTCATCAACTTTCATTTCCATTAATTTATCCTTTCTTTTTTTTATTTATTAAGCACAAGTTATTTCCCGTATGTTGTGTCGGTGTCAGTGTTTGTTGGATTCTTATTATATGGCTAATAAAAATCGGGCCCCTCAGTTCACCCCCTTTCTTCTCGTTTATTACATAACGAGGGTCTCGAATCTGGCAACACTGATGCCTTCAGGTAGCATGTGTGGGTGTATTGACCGTGTGCCGTCACCAAAAAAGGTCACGTTCTCGTGACGCCTGCGACAGAACGGATGTTCCACGTCCGCCGCCAAGGTCTGCGAGTGGTGGCGCTGGCTAACGCCCCCAGGGTTCTACAAGGAAAGATAAATACACAAGAAAGTCGACGGGGAAACGGCGCCGCGGCAGATCAATTGGTAGAGCATCGCACGCGAAATGCGAAGGTTGTGGGATCGTTCCCCGCCTACTGCAAGTTGTTTCTTCATCCACTTTAATATGCTAAGCACAAGTAATTTCCCCAATGTTGTCCTTGGTGTCAGTGTTTGTTGGCTTTTTATGATATGGCTTATAAAAATCGGGCCCCTCGGTTAGCCCCCTTTTTTCTCCTTTATCACAGAGTGGAAGGGAACTATACTCGTGGACAGCTTTTCTTGGCTATGAAGCGAAGGCTGCATAAACTACGCGCGCCTTTTTCATCGCTGCTTGAAATAGTCCCGCGAATTTGCTTACGTTTCCTGCCGAGGGAAATAGGCAACAATACTTCTTTGTTCTTCACAACACCTAATTGGAAATAATACGTAGCATTCGCCAGCCAAATATCGGTATTTTATTGTACTTTTATTTTGCTCTTTCGAGTTTTCGCACACCCCAGACCGTCGCACGTTTTGCACATCCATCAGACGCAAAATGACGCCCGTGCCTTCTGGTGACTGTTTCTTCGCTTGCTATCCCGCCAATCGACTCCCCTCAGAGGCTGTTGACTAACTTTAGCAACTAAAGGCTGTTGAAGCATACAGAAAAAAATTTGTCCAGCGTCTGCAGGAAATCAGGCGAGCCCCTCTGGAAATCGCAATCATCGGCACGTACAAACTAAGAGCGAGCTAGTTTGTACGTGCCGATGATTGCGATTTCCAGAGGGGCTCGCCTGATTCCAGAGTTGCTCGCCTGGACAGTAATCACTCCCCCATGCACCTTGCCATACCAAGGGCAAGAAAACGCGGTCCTAGACGCTCCGATAACTAAGCCAGAACTCTTCGCGGCAGCGCAAGCTGCGAAGAGAAATACTGCTCCAGGATCAGATCAGCTCACAAATGCTATGATCCGGAACCTGAGCGACGAGCGCCTAGAACAGCTTACCCGGTATTTTAATGAACAGATATGGGAGAGGGGCGTAGTTCCACAACAGTGGAAGGAGGCCAAAATCGTGCTTATTCCGAAAGCAGGAAAACCCCATGATCTACAAAATCTCAGCCCGATATCATTAACCTCCTGTCTTGGCAAATTATTTGAGAAGGTGATTCACACACGTGTCATGTCTTATATTAAAGACCGCAACCTATTTCCCACAAACAAATTCGGCTTTGGCCAACATTTGTCGACACAAGATGTTTTCCTGCTACTTCGCGAAGAAGTTCTATGCAACACCATGGTTGGTGCGGAACATCTCGTCCTGGCTCTTGATTTAAAAAGCGCATTCGGCACTATTTCACATGAACCTATCTTATCTGAGCTAAGTGACATCGGTTGTGGACAAAGAATCTATGGTTACGCCCGCTTTTCCTGACCTCTCGCATCGCGACAATAGCCATTGGCACTACGCGCTCAGACCCTTTTCCCATCCCCAATAGAGGTACACCGCAAGGGGCGATACTCTCCCCCTTTCTTTTCAATCTCGGCACGAGACCCTTCGCCAAAACACTCGATGTTATACCTGGGCTAGGGTACGCGATATATGCACACGATATTACCCTATGGGCGACCAGCGGCACGTTAGGACAAGAAGAAGAAATCCTACAAGAAGCAGCGACCGTTATTGAAACCTTCGCTCGCAGCAGTGGAATGAACTGCGCTCCCGATAAATCAGAATTTATGAGGATACGACGTCGAGGCCGTCAAACTCACGAGCCGGTGAACCTCTTTCTAGGAGACAGCCAGATAAAGGAGGTCCAGAAAAGGCGAGTCCTCGGACTGTGGCTGCAAAGCAACAAACGACTTGACCACACCATTAAAACGCTTAGAAATACGGTGAAACAGATCTCCCGTATGATCCGTAGAGTAACTTATCACCGAAAAGGTTTCAAGGAAACAGAGACGATCCAGCTCGTTCAGGCTTTTGTGCTAAGTCGTCTCACATATAGCCTCCCTTTCCAGGACCCCACGAAAACAGAACTCAAGGCCCTAGATGTGTTGATTAGAATGTCGTGCAAAGCGGCTCTCGGCCTACCACAGGGAACCTCTACTGAACGCCTGCTGGCCCTCGGGATTCACAATAACTACGAGGAGCTACGGGCAGCGACGCTCATATCTCAACGGGAGCGGCTTAGCTTAACCTCCTCTGGCAGAAAATTACTTTGCCGCGTGGGCTACCCTACTCGTCCACAGTATGCGAGAGAAGAAGTGGAATCTCTGCCCAGAGTCCTTCGTGAAAGGATCATAGTAGCCCCAATCCCTAAGAACATGAGTCCACAATACCACCGGGGACATAGAAGTGCTCGAGCACGACAGTTGATGCAGCAATTCGGCGGAAACCCGGATACAGTCTACACAGATGTCTCTCGATGCGGTGCTTACAAATACGTCCTCGCAGTGGTAGGAGCGGCCGCTAATCAAGGGCTTGTGACTTACGCCACGGCTAGAGTGGCATCTGCGAAAACCGCAGAAGCTTCAGCCATCGCGCTAGCTATTAAAACTAAGGACCCTCTGGGACAATCGTCGATAACTCTTACAGATTCCGAAGTCGCATGTAGACTATTCCTCACGGGGAGGCTACCACACAGCACCATTCACCTATTAGGATCCAACCTAATGCAGAAACACATGATCATCTGGTGCCCGGGTCACGCAGGACCCGAGGGCAATGAGAGAGCGGACGGCGCAGCTCGTGATTTTGTCAACCGAGCGGCCTACCACTCTGACGAAAGCCCCTTTTTACCACGAGACATCCTTGAGCACCAGCGGCGCGAGCGAAGAAAGTACAGTCCACCCCACCCTGACGACGCACACATTTCCAAAGATTTAATTGAACAATGCCATTCACCGAACGCTCTACAGCGTTCGCTGTCCTTGGTGCGGAGGCCGGCCAACTCTCGCCCACATTACGAGGGACTGCCAGAATAGGCCACCCAAAATTAATACACCAAAAATAGCCGGCAAACTTGCCGGAAGGGAGCAGTGGGGGACTTGGCTCGCCAGCGAGGATCGGGAGATGCAACCAGCGCTCCTCGACCAAGCACGGCGGACCGCTCAAGACAGTGGGGCCCTGGACTAGGGGCTCCACCCACTCGCTTTCGGCATTTTTTTTTCTCTTTTAAATAAACGTTTTGATATATATAGCGAGCGAGCTTACTTTTTTGCCGGCTCTACCGACGGCAGCCTCGTTGGCGCGTCGCTATACGACTGCTTCGGAGCTCCGACACAGCCTGCGATGCTGGCTGTTCAGAACGTGGCACACGTCGTATGTGAATTAACATTGATTCACGCCCAGCTATTCTAGCTGCTTTGACTAGAGAGGTTGCGCGACGTTGGCGAAACCGAAACCGGTGGCGAGCGCGCCCGGACTACATTGCGTACGAATACCGTCATGTGCAGAAGCTCCGCCCCCGTAGCTTTAGCTTCGTAGCCAAAAAAAAGTTGTCAACGAGTAGAACGTCGGGGCGCTGGTGAAGCCATTTCTTCTGGCAGCTCTACGTATTTACCCCATTACAGGTCCTCATTAGCTCTCCTGGTTAATATTACCAAGTTTTTCGTTTATATTGTCGGCATAATGCGAAATTTTGACTCCCTTGAAAACCACTGGAAGGAACTTTATTGGACGTGCATGCCTTTTATTTATTAGTTTCAACAAAAGCAAATAAAGGTCGCATTTTCGCCTCAGTAGGGAAGCACTGATAGCGGTATATAACTATTAGACAACTGCACGAAGCAAGTTTTGTCGGCCGGAGAAGTTGCAGTACTTAAAAAATCGCTTATTAAGTTAGCGAGCACGCTGTCATGGGCGCCCAAGCAAACTTGAGCAGGTCATGCTGGAAGACCACGGAAACTCGCCGCCACAAACTAGTGAGATTAAGAGCTACAAAAGCGGCGGTGAGCGAATGCTTAAACGCGTCTCCCAAACTTGATTTCATAAACTCCTGCATAAGGCGAGACAAGTCAACTAACGCAGAAGAGCGACAACGGTCCAGGAGCAGAAAGGCAACTGTCTTTATTGCCAAGAACGGCTTGTTCTTATACAGAAAACCCTATGACGTCACAGGGTCATGTGGCGTCACTATATCAGAGCATAGTTAGATATCACAAGACGTCAGACACGAAGCTTGCGCTACGACATTCCTTCCCACTTAGATTGAGTCCGCACTTCACTTCCTAAAGTACTCATGCCTAAACCTATCCGGCGGACGTCGCGCACGGCCGCTTCGTCGAGGCATAACTTCGGGCTTGCTTGGAACTCCTGTGCTCTGCTCTGCTGGGGATGTGTCCTTGTGTGAAGTCGTTGTTGCCGTAATCGGAGGGTCGGTTGAAGCCTGAGGAGTTGGACTCTGCATAGTCTCGTAATGCAGATTCCGCGGGTTCTGCGGCAGCCATCGGGAGTCTTTTAGGGATGACTACGGGATCGGTATCTGGCGGTTGTTGCGGCTCAGCCAGGCGCCTTGTGTCGGGAGGCAGCTGCAATGGTTCAGCTGAGACAGGTCTCGCAAAGGAGTGACGCAAATGGTCAGCATGCACAAAGCGCACTTCACCCGCCACATTCACAAGATATGTCGCTGGGCTTACAATCTGAGTAACTACGCCGTCTTCCCAAGCCACATTTTCACCACGAACGCATTTAACAAACACTTTGTCACTCACTAAGAATCCGCGTTCAGTACCCCGGTGCTTATCCTTCTGCCGCTTGCTGTTCAGCTGTTTGTTGAGCATATCTTGCTTAAAATCGGGTTTGAGGAATGACAACTTGGTCTTAGGTTGCCTCTTTAAGAAGAGCTGCGCAGGAGTGCTGCCTGTCACACTATGTGGCGTGTTCCGATAGCTCATCAAAAAGCTGTCTAAGCCGGCTTGCACCGATTCTCGGTTTTGCGAGACATCTGATAACAGCTGTTTCAGCAATGCGCGCTTCGTTGTTTGGACTACACGTTCGGCTGCCCCGTTCGAAATTGGGTGATAGGGCGGCGTTCTTGTATGTTTTATGTTATTCTTAGCCGAGAAGTCTTCGAACTCTTGTGATACGAATTGCGGACCATTTTCACTCACAATTTCGTCGGGAAATCCGTACGCCGCGAAGACGCTTCGAAGTTTGGAAATCATTTGTCTTGTGAAGGTTGAGGTCATTAGCCATACTTCAATCCACTTAGAATAGGCGTCCACTAAGACTAGAAAGTTAAGCTGTCCTTTGATGGCAAAGTCAACATGCAGCCTTTGCCAAACCTTGGACGGATAAGGCCAAGGGTGTAGTGGTACAGGCTGCGCGGCAGGTTGCACGACTTGGCAAACCCGACAGGTTCGTACGTAATCTTCTACTGCTTTATCGAGACCTGGCCACCAAATGAAGCCTCTAGCCAGCATTTTCATCCTTGAGGTGCCTGGGTGGTCCTCATGTAGCAAGGACAACACAGCCGGTTGTAATGCCTCGGGCACGATCACCCTTGTGCCCTACGTGACACAACCTTGCTCGAGTGATAGCTCTAGACGTCTAACGTAGTATGGCTGGAGATCATTAGGCACCTCTGAAGGCCAACCATACCGCGTGTACTCGACCACTCTGCACAGTTTGCCATCCCGTGCAGTGGCCTTAGCTACGTCAGAAGAGTTCAACGGAGTGCTTTCGAACACGGAAAAACATTCCGAACTCTCAGATTTGGGACAAGACGGTAGAGGTAGACGAGACAGAGCATCAGCCACTTCGATTTCAGCCCCTTTGCGGTACTTAAGCGTATACCGGTACGCGGACATTATCAATGACCATCTTTGCAATCTCGCAGCTGCTTGCGACGGTGTCGCTTTGTTTTGTCCCAAGATGCTTACGAGTGGCTGATGGTCTGTGTACAACATAAACTGTCTACCGAAAAGAAACTTGTGGAACTTTTGAAGCCCAAAGATAAGCGCTAGGGCCTCTCTTTCACATTGTGCATAATTTTTCTCAGCTGACGTCAGAGTTCGTGAAGCAAAGGCTATCGGACGCTCTTCTCCGTCCGGTAGCACGTGAAAAATTACAGCTCCAACGCCGTACGCAGACGCGTCACATTGCAACCCAAGCGGCTTGCGTGCGTCGTAGTAGGTAAGAGCATGGCTGTTTACAAGCAGATGCTTAGTCGCTTTAAAAGCATTACTACACTGCTCCGTCCACAGCCATCGTTCTCCCTTGCGTAACAATCTGTACATTGGTTCTGCTATAGATGACACATTCTTCATAAATTTGCTGTAAAAATTGAGCAGCCCTAAGTATGCTCTTAATTCGGTTACATTTGTTGGCTCAGGCGCGTGCAGGATTGCCTTCACTTTCTCTTCTGTCGGGTAGATACCTTGGGCACATGGTCAGCGCCGATGGCAAGAGACAGAATCTTGGAAAAACTTACATTTTTCCAGCTTTAACGTTATGTTATGCTCCGAAAGCTTGCCTAGCACCCGCTCGAGCGTTTTTTGGCAATCGTCCACGTCCTGGCCTGCAATTATGACATCATCAATATAGCAACCAACATTCGGAATACCATGCAAAACCTTATCCATCATGCACTGGAACAAAGCAGGGGCACTGGCTATTCCATAAGGAAGTCTGTTATATTGATAGAGCCCCTTGTGCGTGTTAACCGTCAGAATATGTCCTGACTCTGGGCTCAGTACCACTTGTTGGTATGCCGATGACAAATCTAAGACACAAAATACTTTGCCTCCACACAGTGCTGTGAACAATTCATCTGGTTGTGGTAGTGGTCTATTTTAAGTACGGGATTTACAGTGATCTTGTAATCACCACAAAGGAGTATTTGAACGCCTTGTTTCTTTGGGACCAGAACCAGTGGAGTTGCCGAATCGCTTTTACTCACAGGCGTGATTACGCCTTGGCTTTCGAGGTCAGCGAGGCGTTTGTCTGCTTGTTCGCGCAAAGAAAAAGGAAGCGGGCGTGCTTTACAAAACACCGGCGTACAACCCGATTGTAAAACAATTTGCGCCTCGAAGTTCCTGATAGCACCCAGCGATTGCGAAAACACGTTTGGAAACTTTGCGCGAATCTTATCTACTCTGTCTTCGCTGCGCACACTGCAAAGCGATTTCCAATTCAGCCGAAGCTTGTTAAGCCAGGTTCTTCCCAGCAATACAGGTAACTCGCGTTCGCGGTTTTTCACAACAACGATTGGTAAAACTGCACTCTGCCCGTCATAGGTCGCGGTTACATTGCATTGCCCTATAACATCCATTTTCTCGCCTGTGTACGTCTTTAGAACAACCCGAGTAGGTTCACAATGCACATGCGCAAACTTCTCTTTGTACGCACTTTCAGGTACAACTGTCACTGCGGCCCCCGTGTCCACCTGCATTGACACTTTCTGGCCCTCCACATTTAGTCACCACAAAACCGTTCTTCACAGATGTGTCGACTGTGCAGTTGTACAGAGTGTGCTCTTCTTCGTCTGACGATTCCATTACTGCATGTGCCTTCAGCTCACTTTTGCTCGTTCGACACATGTTTTGAAGGTGTCCAACTTTTGCACATAGTCTGCACGAGTAGTTTTTATACCAGCACTGTTCTGGCCCGTGTGTCTTGCCACAGTGGTAACATTTTTGTTTCTTGGTCTTGTCTCGCGCCGAGCTTTTACCCTTCGCTTGGTCACGGTCGCTGCGCTGATGCTCGTTAGTTTTCATTTTCACTGCGTTTATGCTCTCTGCGCGGCTTCCTGCTTGTATTGCGGCTGTTTGTTTCGCGGCCAATTCGCTGTCAAGAGCTATTTTACATGCCCTTTCAAACGTGAGTGCGTCAGCCGTGAACAACGCCTTCTGGGTTTCTTCACTTCGGATCCCAGCTACCAATCTGTCGCGTAGCGCGTCCAGGAGAAATGGCCCGAAGTTACATTTGCGGGCTAGGTGCTTCAACTCTACTACGAAGTCTTCGACACTTTCGTGGTCAAGTTGCACTCGGCGGTTGAATTTGCACCTTTCTGCAATTACAGACGTCTTCGGGTTTTAGTGGTTTTGCAAGAGCTCCTTTACTTCCGCGAAGGTCTTATCTCCTGGTAGCAATGGAACGACTAAGTTTTTGAGAATTTCATATGCTTCTGCACCAATTACTGTCAAGAAAACAGACAGTTTCTTCGCTTCCGCTATCTCGTTTGCCCTGACGTAATGCTTAAATCGTTCGACATAAGATTCGAAGTTCTGAACGTTAGGGTCGTACTCGTCTAGTCAGCCGAGCCGAGACATTGCTTGGTAGGAGAAGTAAATGTGTTACTTGTTTGGATTCCGGATCTCTTGCTAGCCTATGGTAGCGACGCCTCCAGTAGTAGCGTGGCCTCGTTGAGCCGCCGCATCTTCGTTGATGGCGTCCAGTAGGCCAGGTCACGGTGGTCCCACTCTCGTCGCCAGATGAACTAACGCAGAAGAGCGACAACGGTCCAGGAGCAGAAAGGCAACTGTCTTTATTGCCAAGAACGGCTTGTTCTTATACAGAAAACCCTATGACGTCACAGGGTCATGTGGCGTCACTATATCAGAGCATAGTTAGAAATCACAAGACGTCACACACGAAGCTTGCGCTACGACAGGCGAGACAAGTCGTCTTACCTATAGCTTGTGGACTTGCCACACATCATAAGCAACACCTTCGAAAAATATGAGAGGTATATGAACTGGCCTGAAAATGAGAGATGATTCGCTAAAGTTGCGTGCTTTCTGCGTCAGGTGCCGCGGGAGAGTGGGTGCCATGACATATGTGTCGAGAATGGGATACAGGCGGCTCCAGAGTGGGCTTAGCTTCGATATCCTGTACATAATGTACGGTCCGCCGAACTCTTGTACAGTACCGGGTCGGCTCTTTGCGGACAACATCGTGTAGCTCGCCAAGAGTGTCGAGGATATTCTGCTATTGGTCACGGCATTCCGTAGCAAGCAATCTGTGGTACTGCAGTTCACCGGCGCCCAAGCCCACGCAGGCACGATTCTTCCCAGCGGTGCCACACAACTATCGTAAACGGTATACCGTTACTGTTGTGCAACCCTTAGTCCGTCAAAAAATGTTGTGGAGGGGCACGATGACCACATAAAACGAGGTGCTCCAACAGCATACCATTGGCTGCGCAGATGATGTATGGGTCTTGCAGCCGTCCAGTGTTGGTGTGACAACTCTGTGAACCGGTACACGTACCCGGTATGACCTGTGCTAGTGCTTTTGTATGCCTGTCAGTGAAAACGCGAGGATGAATTGAACGCAGTAAGCGCGAGGTTGGGTGGAGTGCTATACGTTGGCTAGTGTCGAGGCGATTAAGGGCAACATCGGCCCGTCTTCTTCTTTCGAGCCTATAGAGAAGAAACCAGCAAGGTGTTCAGGCACTTACATTTCGAGGCTATACAAACACTCTGGAGTAGACGTCTCTACTCTTCGGAGGAAGTTCTTTTCTTCGCTCGTCCCGTGCAGGAAGACAGCGAACGCAAGAGGGCGAAGGCAGCGAGGGCTCAGGTTAGGCAAGGGGAGACGACGCTACGGCAGTTCGTCATGCTCTTTAAACGAACGTCGCTATATAATGCAGGTACCACCAAACAAACATCTAAGTGTAAAACCTATACAACAGCAATGTGAGTGTTCCGCTCTTCGAGGCACGAGCAGCGTATCGGCGCACTGTCGTGTATCGACGGTGCGATTACCTGAAACCGAAAGTGCTGGCGGCGATGTGCCGGGCGTGCGGAGCTGCGGCTCCAGGAGCCTCGCACCAAGCCACAAAGCGGGAAGTGCAGTTTCTTCGGCCGACAACACTTACTGCGTGTAGCTTGTGAATACTTTACTACCGCTAGCAATACTTCGCCGTTACGGTGATATGATTTTTCGTTGCTTTTCTGAAAGCCTTGAAATAAAAGGCGCGCGCTTCGTGTAAAATTATTAATTGCATTGTTGAACTTGCTAAAGTTCCGCCGTATTCTGACATTGTCTGTCAAATGCGTTTTCTTAAAACTTGGAAATCTATTGAGCACTTGTCAGGTAGGAAATGCGATCCGCTTACTTATGCGCTGGCTCCATCAGCGCAGTGCCCTATACCCTTCCATGAGAGTATTCATTGTTGTGTATTTGGTATTATATATAAGTACCGACATGAGCGAGAATTGTCCACTTCAATGAGAGTATTCATTGTTGTGTGGGCACTATATTGCCCATTGCTTTTCTATTTGGTATTATATATAAATACCGACATCAGAGAGTGGGTGGTGTCCTCATTCCAGGACTCCAGTGGCCATGGCTGCTCGACGTAATTGCTGGACGAGAGCTTCTTGTCCCGCCAGGGTATCGCCGCTCAGCTGTACCTCCCACCGCTCAAATGACGTGCTAGGCGTCTTTAAGTGTTGAGGTTTGCCCCCGCACCCCCACGAGATGTGGAAGACTGTAGGGCGTGTGTCGCCGCACCAGGGGCAGATGCCGCGATATGTATCTGGGAACAATTTACTGTATCTGTGTAGGTTTGGAAATGTGTTTGAACAAGTCGGAGAGCTACGGCATCTTCAGTGCTGAGCTTTCTTTGAGGCGGAGGATAAATCCTGCGGTTGAGTCGCTGGATCTCGAGTCGGTCGCAGTAAGCCCACGCCAACTATTCCTAAACCGGGCATAAAAGCAAATAAAAAGAAATAACAGTGAATCGTTCTCTTCCGTTAACGTACTCATTGTTGTCCTGGCGCTATGTTACCCATTGCTTTTGTATTTCGTCGTGTGTATATCAGAAACTACATATACCGATATGAAACCACACCAACTATAGCTAAAACGGGCATAAAAGCAATTAAAAAGAAATAAATAGGGATTGCAACAGCAACCCAAAAGCAATTTCAAGAAACAAGCTAATTAAAGGAAATTCGAAGCCGTAGCCGGCTAAGTGTCGCGAAAGGATACCGTCAAAAATACACTTTACTTGGCTTGAGAAAAATAAGCACGGCGAAGTGCGTATATCCAGGCTTCTCGGGAATTAAAGGTTAAAACCGGTGCCTGTAGTGCGCAGCTGTGGCACTGCTGCTTATTTATTGCAATTGAAGTGAACTAAAATGAGGGAAGCTGCTCCGATAGAGACACGCTGAACGTCAGCCCCATCGAGTAGGCATCCGTCCAGTCATTGTGAGGTTTCCTGTTTGACAGGAGGTGGGCAGGGCAGGAGGTGTCAAGGTAATCATTTCCAAAAGGGGCGACTGCGTGAGGACCTTAGGCACAGAGGTGAGGCTATAACCACTATAAGGGCAGGCGAAAGAAGGAAAATCATGGCACAGAGAAAATAAAAAAAAATTGAGAGGTAAGCGAAAGGAGGACGATGAGGATTAAGCACGCAGTTAGAGCCATTTCGCACGGGGAAGTCCCGCCATAGTTGGCATAAACAGTGGAGATGGTGAAAATGAAATGTGCAAAAGAAGCGTGAAGGGAAAAAAAGAAAGCAAAACAGGAGGAGTTAATCGGCATTTGGAAGAATCGAAGAGACAGAAGTGGGAGTGGGAGGGACGGAAAAAATCATGATATGCAGAAACTGCAGGAGCAAAACCAGCGATTTCTTAGTTCTTAGCAAGGTACGGCAGGTGTCGCCTCACGAGCACACGTTGGAGGCAGGGAGGTTGAACCGCTGTAAGCAGTATGGTAAATGCCCGTGCCCCGTGAGAAGGTGAACCAGAGTATGATTAGGAGGGAACCAACCTGGAATTTCGTGCATTCTTCCTACCCAGTTATAAATGGTGGTGTTTTGTCCTTCGCGCTGCCAATAACCATGCCACTGCCTTCGTGCGATTTGAGAGCAACACGCACGGGCCAGCTTCAGCGAGGCATGACTGTCGCGAAATGTGACCGTGATCGCCGCGGACGATGGAGCCGAGTCATCGAGCACATTACCAACATTACAGTCCCTGTGGCCAGGGACGTCATAGAAGTAAATCGTATGCCCTCCGAAGGCTGGGGAGAGGAGCACCCTCTTACACTGCCCGACGAGCGCTTCCCTAAAGCGGCAATCGACAGGCAATCGGTGCAAATGGTTGTGTCTGTTTTAGCCCGCAGGATTCCACAAATACAAGCGCCTCGGCGAAAGCAATGACCTGAGCGTTGTACGCTCTAGTCACCTTAATCACCGGAAACTTGCGGACAGCAGTCAATCGACCGTGCGCGTCGAACACGACAAAGGCAGCGCCCGCCACAGTGCACGCAAAGGTGCCGTCAGTGTAAACACGGTAACCCGGAACGAGAGAAATTCGAGTAGCCCGAACCGTAATCCGCAGGTTTATCGTGGGTGATGCGACCGCTGATCAAAATGGTGTGGAGTACAATTCGAGTGCAATGTATTCTGGCCATAGTGTGTTAGTTGTGGTACGTTTATAGGGTAAGTTATTTACTCAATCTGTTGAGTTCAACAGTGAGCGGAGGAGAGTTAACCAGAACGTGTAGTGCGAATGTTCTAGTAGTGTCGATGGTAAGGTGCGTCGTTAGGAAATCGGGCCACCAGACTGGGGACGCACATGCAATTACAGGAAGCAGAACCTGTCTGCGTAAGCGACGTAACATCACTGGATGCATCGCGAAATGCATGCGAATAAAATACAGTAGTCGCGTAACCAATACATCGGATTTAGTCTTGAGGTAACCAACATGGGCAAAAAATTCAGTTTGCCATCAAGGACAACGCCGAGAAGTTCAATGTGATCTTTGTGTTTTGGAAGGCGGCGGTAATCGAATAGGCCGACGTCGTTTGGATGTGCCTATGTGCCCTTTGATGGAGGAGACGAAAAATAACTTTTGTTGACTAATATTACCCTCGTTTTCACGGACCCAATTCCAAACTAAGGTTACGACAGATTGCTCTAGAGCCTGCGATTGCAACCGCGACGAGGCGGAAAGAAGGGCAATAGTGTAGTGTACATACGCTTGGATGTGCACGCACTTTGAGAGACGTAAGTGAAGAAGGGAGTGAATAACGACATTCCATAATAAAGGGTTTATCGGCGAGCCCAGTGGATTTCGTATCGGAGGGCGGGCCGATACCTCGCCGGCGTTTACACGAAATACAACACTGCGGCCTGTCAGGAACGATTTGAGAAGATTATATCGGTTCGAGGGGCATGGATTCCTCCGTGAAAAGAAGAGAACCTCATCATGCCACACACTCTCAAAAGTGCCACTGAAGCCCAACTAATTCAACTCCGGCGGCGTTTTCACCCCTTTCAATGCACATAGTCCCCATTTCAAGACGTTCGGGGCCAGAGCGGCAGTCCGCGCATGCAGAAAGCCGAACTGGTGAGTGTGTACGACGTTTCTAGAATGTGAAAAATAATAGAGTCGGGAATTTAGTAATCTTTCAAATACTTTACAGAATAGCGAGTTCATGACAATGGCAGAGAGGTGAGGAGGACGGCCTGGTTTTGGTATAAAAATGATGCGACCGTACTTCCAAAATGAGGAAAAGTGCCCTATTCTGAGTCCGGCGTTAAGTGTGATTGGAAAAAATGAGGATGTAAATGAAAAAAATTTTGCACAGAGATGCCGGTGATCCCGTTCCCTCCTGGCGCCTTGCGCGAGTTCCCCAGATATAATGCACGCTCTATTTCTGTAAATGTTGGAGGATGGTCGTCTGTTAATATGGGATGGGGGCATCTCGCTACTGCCGGAACGCGATTGGGGAAGTCTGTGTACGCGCAGGATCATCCAAGTCCAGGTTCAATTATAATAGCCGTGCGCCCGGCTCCAAAATAGAGGAGGTAGAAGCGCCGTCCGGGCCCTCAAGCGGCGGAAGATGTGTCACAAGCGAGAGCTTTGCAAATTTTAGGTAACATAATTATCATCATCAGCGTGGTTACGCCCACTGCAGGACAAAGGCCTCTCCCATACTTCTCCAACAACCCCGGTCATGTACTAATTGTGGCCATGTCGTCCCTGCAAACTTCTTAATCTCATCCGCCCACCTAACCTTCTGCCGCCCCCTGCTAGGCTTCCCTTCCCTTGGAATCCAGTCCATAACACCTAATGACCATCGGTTATCTTCCCTTCTCATTACATGTCCTGCCCATGCCCATTTCTTTTTTTCATTTCAACTAACATATCATTAACTCTAATTTGTCTCCTCCCGCAGTGTGCTCTTTTCTTTTCCCTGAACGTTACACCTATCATCCTTCTTTCCATAGCTCGTTGCGTCGTCCTCAATTTAAGTAGAACCCTTTTCGTAAGCCTCCAGGTTTCTGCCTCGTAGGTGAGTACTGCTAAGACACAGCTATTATATACTTTTCTCTTGAGGGAGAAGGGCAACCTGCTGTTCAATATCTGAGAATGCCTGCAGGCGCACCCCACCCCATTCGTATTCTTCTTATTATTTCCGTCTCATGATCTTGATCCGCCGTCACTACCTGCCCTAAGTAGATGTATTCCCTTACCACTTCCACTGTCTCGCTACCTATTGTAAATTGCTGTTTTTTCCGAGACTGCTAAACATTACTTTAGTTTTCTGCATATTACTTTTTAGACCCACTCTTCTGCTTTGCCTCTTCAGGTCAGTGAGCATGCATTGCAATTGCTTCCCTGAGTTACTAAGCAAGGCAATATCATCAGGGAATCGCAAATTACTAAGGTATTCTCGATTAAATTTTATCCCCAATTCTTCCCAATCCAGGTCTCTGAATACGTCCTGTAAACACGCTGTGAATAGCATTGGAGAGATCGTATCTCCCTGCCTGTCGCCTTTCTTTATTGGGATTTTGTTGCTTTCTTTATGGAGGACTACGGTGGCTGTAGAGTCGCTATAGATATCTTTCAGTATGTTTACATACGGCTCGTCCACACCCCGATTCCGTAATGCCTCCATGACTGCTGAGGTTTCGACAGAATCAAACGCTTTCTCGTAATCAATGAAAGCTACATATGAGGGTTGGTTATATTCCGCACATTTCTCTATCACCTGATTGTTATCTTGAACATGGTCTATTGCTGAGTAGCCTTTACGGAATCGTGCCTTATCCTTTGCTTGACAGAAGTCTAAGGTGTTCCTGATTCTATTCGCGATTACCTTACTAAATACTTTGTAGGCAACTAACAGTAAGCTGATCGGTCTATAATTTTTCAAGTCTTTGGCGTCCCCTTTCTTATGGATTAGGATTATGTTAGCGTTCTTCCAAGATTCCGGTACGCTCGAGGTCATGAGACAAATTTTAGGTAACATTCTAGCACAAACAATATGACTAGTGTCGCACTCTTTTATAATCGACCTGCATTGAGACAGCCTTTTCTCCTTGCGTGTGAGGAGCCTCAGCGAAGAAATGCGTGTCCCACTCGGAGCATAGCCTGATTTCACTAGCGCCGCCGTTGCCACCTTGACATTGGCAGGACATCGATTGTAGGCGTTACAAAACAAGCTCCAGAGGCACATATTCAACTGAATTTCCACGAACTGCGGTCAAAATATTCGTGCCAACAATTTTACACTGACGCATCTGTCTCATGCCGGCGTGTCTTACGTAGCAGTTGGTCAATCCCTCACCGAATCTGACATTTTACTTCCCGAAATGAGTATCTTCACGGCTGAGGCGTATGCAGCATTGTCGGCTGTCAAACACATCAAGCACAGAAGAATACAAAAAGCTGTTATATTAAAGTGCGCCTTAAGTGTCGTAAGATCCATAATGTCATGAACTAAACATAAAAATCCTGCCCTTAGCGATATTTACTCAGTTCTGTGTACATTGTACATCTCTAGCAAGCATATCTCACTATGCTAAGCATGCGGCCATAGAGTTATTCAGGGCAACGTGCTTGCCGACGAAACCGCTGCATCAATGGCTGCAAAAGGCACAAATTTCTATGTAGCTTACCGTCCTATAGTCTTAAAACATTTCCTTCGAAAAAAGCTAAGATGCTGTTGGCACCCCTCATGGGACACTGTACTAACTAATAAACTTCAAGTCATTCCGCCACAATTTGCAAAGGGGCCGCCCTTGTCCGGAACACGACAAACCGAAGTAAACATGCGTGGACTAAGAATCGTGCTTACATACAGCATACGCTCACAATTGTTCACTGCTGGTGGGTCCCTATCTTTGGCAAGTGTGGCGAGACGTTGACTCTCCTGCACGTATTGCTTGAAAATCGGGAAATGGGAGCTGAAAGAAAAAAGCCTTTCGTTTACCTCACCGCCAGCAACTTTGACTTCATCCAGCAATGTTCCTCGGCAAAGACCCACTTTTTAATAGCGAATCAGTCATGGCCTTTTTGAATGACCTTTGTTTATTGCATGAGAAGAGAGGGAGTTAACCGAGTGGCCCGATATTCATTAATCATATCATAAAAGCCAACAATGACAACACAGGGTAAATTATTGTACTTACTATTGGAAATACAGAAATTATAAATTAATGCAATTCAAAGTGAACGAAAAAACAACTTGCCGCCGGTGGGAACCGATTCCATGTCTTTGCATTGTGTGCGATTCTCTACCGATTGAGCTACCGCGGCACCGTTTTCCGATCCCCTTTCTGGGGTATTTTTGTGTTACTGCTAGAACTAACCCTGGGAGTGTTAGCCAGTGCCACCAGTCGCAAACCGTGGCGGTGGGTGTGGAATATCCGGCAGATGTTCCACATCCCTACGTGAGGCGCGAAGTACGCGCGAAGTACGTGGGACATTAGCGCGAGATTTTTATTTTTATATTTTATTCTCACAACCAGTTCACAACATACATATTATGTTCATAGTTCTCTTCACACGCCATTCTTTCAACACATATGCCGTATCTTTTACGCATTCGAAAGCCAATATGTTAGGCCAGTATGCCAAGTTACGTCTATAGGATTGTCGTATGCCTCATGTAACTTCTGGGTGCTCATTGATCAATTTGGCCCTTGCGACATTAAAACTCCACACATAATCGACATCAATGCGGACTTTGTGAGTGCGGCTCCCATCGGGAGCAAGGTATTGCGTTTTAGTTTCACTTTCCTTTTTCTCACAATTTTCTACAATTCAACATCATCTAATTTATTCTATATTTTCCTTGTCTTCATTGTCTCTAGGCTTGATATGGTCATCCTATTTCCAGGTGTTTTTGAGGCCTAAAAGAAAGGTGATCGAGAAGATGCTTTGGCTGAAGGGCTATCTATCTACATGGGAAAAGATAAATCCTTTTTCTTGGCAACCACTGCTAAACATAAATAAAACGGTTGCGCTTTGAAAAAAAGTCATAATATAGTGGCTGTGGACAACGCAATTTCTATTTACGCCGTCACTTTTTAATAAACATTATTACAAATTGCAAATTTGTCCGAAACAACATTATCAAGTTTAAAACTGTCTAACTCTGCAGTGAACAATTTTATCACTATCGTGGTAATCGAATCTTATAGCACGTCTAAAACTGACAAATTCCATGTGCTATGCAAGACTGAAATACACCAGTATTATGTCAGTACGACTCTTTAAAAACCCTTGCAAATAATGTACTAAGATATTAATTTTGGCAGCTTCAGATGCTCTGACGGATGGAGTTTGCGTAACAGTAATATCTGCTCTTGTTGCAGAACTACAAATCTGTAAATTTGTGCTTCTGTTTTTCTTTTTTCAGCCATATAAACTTTGTAAGCTTTAACTGGGAAGCTTTCGGCCCTAAATAAATGTTCTACCAACGATTACTACAATTTCATTCTTGTCTCTCGAGTACAACAAATTTCATAAAAATCGGTCATGTGGTTATCTATCAAAACAGTTTTTATGTTGTACGTGCGTTTGAACGGCCGGCATAGAAGCTGGGAAACTGCTTAAGAGGAAGCTTGAGCTCGGGTGCTCGTATCTGAATACATGTCCTAGATGAATTCGTTTTTCTAGGCGAACACTCCACTCAATTTGAAGATATTTGTTGCATTTAAAAGAAAAACTTATAATGTAGTGACTGTCCGTTTCGACTTTTTCGTTTAGATCGTCAATTTTTTATTAAACATTCACAAATAGTCGAACATTTTCAGAAAATGAAACTGTTATGTTTACAACTCTCTAACTAAGTAATAAGAAATGACATCACAATTGTGTGAATTGCATGTGATAGTACATATAAAGCGGACAAAGCTCATGTTACACATGAATCTAAAAGAGTCAGTTATATGGAACTACAGGTTTTTACGCTTGCACAAAAAGTAACAAATTCACGTAAGATATAAATTGGCATATCGAGTTAGTAGGCTTTGAATGATCTAATGGATGCCGTATGCAGAACCGCGATATCTGTTCTTGATGCAGAGCCATTAGTTTATTCACTTCGATCTTCCATACTTTTTGAACTTCAGAATTTTTGGAAATCTTTTTAACAAAATTCATGCCCTAAATCTAACTTTCCCTTGCGACAGTCACTATAATTTAACTTTTCCTCTAAATGCAACAAATTCCATTAAAATCTGTCCAGGGGTCACTTCACAAGAGCGTTCGTGCGTTTTACATGTATTTGAATAGGTCGCGTCAAAATTGAGCCCGAGCGAAAGCTTCCACATAAAGGGACACTAAAGCGATGCAACAAATCAGTTTAGACTAATAAAGCATTGTTGGAGAACACAGCAGGCAGTCATTTCAAAATAATAGTTTGATTATTAGACGAGAAAATGAAGGTCTAAGCATCAGTATTTGAATTTCGTGCAATAACCTCGACGCCGGTACGTCAGTGTGACATCAGGGATCCCAAAGTATGTTTTCGGATTGGGGCTGCTTCGGCTGAGTAAAGGTTCCTGAAACTTGCCATGTTGAATATCTGGTTTCTTTAGAACACAATGTAGTCAATCTGTGCGGCTAAATAATTAAGTAGGCCCTAGAAGGTGCCATCAAATTTCATGCCCCGCAGGGGCGTCTGCGTCAGCAGGCGTTTGGTGTGTTGCGACACCACGTACCCGAGCACACGAGGGTTGGACCCTCCCGCGTGTAGCCGTGCGCGGTTTAGCCATGTCCGGGGAAAGGGGGATCCTGGAGGTTGAGCCAATGCCGAGTGTTCCGACCTTTATGTCCCCTCGGCGGAGGTAACACACCTCTTTGGCCTCTGCTTCACGTAGACGGCACCCCCGGACTGACCTACCCGAGGGACGTCGGTAGTTGCCTTTTCCTGTCTCTTTCTCCCTACAACATTCGTCTTTCCCTTATTTTCCACCTTTCCTATCTTATTCTGGCTTATGTTTACTTCCAATTTTTCCAGTCAGCAAGAGTTAACCTTGTGTGAATAGCCAACCTTGGTTATTTCATATTTGGTCATAGTGGTAATTTATAGCTACCGTTTGCAGGCCGTGTTTCACAGGTCGTACAGCGTCCCCTTGTAGGACTCCACGGTGGGTGGCTGGCGTTACTGCCGAAATATCAGATATCTTTATGGATAGCTCATTTCCTCAACCACCTGATTGCCCTGAGAAAAGAGGTCGCACCGATGAAGTTTTTCAGTTTTTCGGACGCCAAGTCCACAAATTCCCACGTTTTCATGTAGTTCACTCGGAAAAACCCGGCTAACCAGTGCGCACCATTTCACCTTTCCTTGTATCCATGACTTTGACTGATGTTTTTGGAGACGGTTATAATGCGACCAGGATGGCAAGCGGCGATTTCCTGCTGGAGCTCCGCGATAAGAAGCCATACGAGAAACTGCCGAAACTAGTGTCATTTAGGGAGTCCCAACTAACAGTAACCCCGCACCATACTATGAAAACCACCCGCGGCGTTGTGTCGGACGATGACTAGCTGGAGGTCACTTTGGCTGAACTCTTGGAGGGCTTCGGTGAACATAATGCAATCAATGTCAAAAGAATTAAGAAGAGGCGAGATGGCAAAGAAATCCAAACCAAGCACTTGATAATCAACTTCGGATCAAGTGTCCTGCCCGAGTCAATCGAGGCAGGGTACATTAAGCTCCGTGTTACGCCATATGTGCCCAATCCGCTCAGATGCTTCAAATGCCAACGTTTCGGCCACAGTTCGCAGAGCTGCCGCGGCCGTCAAACCTGTGCGAAGTGCAGTGCCCATGAACATACTTCTGAAGCTTGCGAGAACAGTCTCCACTGTGTAAATTGTGAAGGGGAGCACGCCGCATACTCGCAGTCGTGCCCATCCTGGAAGAAAGAAAAAGAAATTGTGACGATAAAAGTAAAGGAAAATATCAGTTTCAAGGAGGCACGCAGGCGGGTATCCTACCTGCCCAAGAACACATTTGCCGAAGTGGCCCGTCAGTGGGCAGCGCCACAACGGTCTCCGGCGGCTGTCCGACTCACACCCAGTGAGGCGGCAGAAACGCCATTCGCCCCCTCGGCGGCTGCAGCTGGAGCTGCTACGCCAACCCAGCAGAAGGGGCCACCTACCTCCGGGCAGGTGCCCCCAAAGGCCTCGTCCAACGTGCCGAGGCCTTCACGCCAAAGAAAGCGTTCGGAAGAGCGCGTGTGCAGCGCTTCGCAAGAGGCGATGGACACAACCACCAGCAAGACGGCACCACCAGCGCCTAAGGAGAGGCGAGGCACTCTCGATAGCTCCAAAAGAGACAAAACTCCGGTCAAGGCGCCTGAAAAAGGCCCGCGAGCGAATCCTCGTCTCTTCAACGCACAGCACCCAACACATATAGCATAATGGACACACAAATACTACACTGGAATGTACGAGGACTTCTGCATAACCTCGACGACCTTAGCGAAATAATACACAAACACAATCCGAAGCTGCTGTGTGTTCAAGAGACACATCTCCAACCTACCAATAAAAATTTTCTTAAAAACTACACCATCTCCCGCAAAGACCTTGAGGAAGCTAATGCCTCCGGCGGTGTAGCAATAATAGCCGACAAGGCGGTAGCTTGCCGACCCGTCGCCCTTAACACGCCCCTTAAGGCAGTGTCACTGCAGGCTATCCTTTTAATAAAACAGTAACTGTGTGTCCCATATATATATACCACCGAACCAGCGTCATAAAAAACAGACTTTTTTAACCTCATTCACCAGTTTCGCGAGCCTTATATACTCGTGGGAGATACTAACGCACATAGCACAATGTGGGGAGACTTGCGATGCGACGCGAGAGGTCGACTCATTGAAAATTTCCTTTTAACCACTGGTGCCCGACTCTTTAATAAGAAAGAACCAACGTATTGTAATCGACATCGTAATTCGTATTCATCAATAGACCTGGCGATCGGATCCGCTTCTATCTTTCCTGATTTAGAATGACATGTAATTAAAAACCCATTCGAAAGTGATCACTTGCAGGTAACGCTGAACTTTGTCAACGAACATGACTTGCATCCACACTTCCCTCGCTGGAAACTGGCCTCAGTTGACTGGGAACGTTTTAGGGAATCCACCGACATATCATGGGATTCTATAGACAATCTTACTATAGACCATGCTGTTTCATACTTCACCACTTTTATCATTGACGCCTTTGAAAAGACGGGTGCCCTGGCGGGATGGCGATTGAAGAGAGGCGCGGAAGAGATAAAATAAAGCCTGGAACAAACTGCGTAAAAGTCCTACAGCGGAAAATCTTCTAGAATATAAACAAGTTAAATCACAGGGAAGAAGGACGCGACGACTGGCAAAGAGGGCAAGCTGGCAGAGCTTTTTCTCCGGTATAAATTCATATAGTCAAGAATCTAAAGTGTGGGATGGGCTGAAAAGGCTTAAGGGTCAAGAAATTCATCCGTTACCCCTAGTAAACGGCGCAACAAACCGCTTCGAAGACCAAGCTGACGCCTTTGGCGAACACTTCCAATACGTTTCCAGTTCTAACCATTACTCCAAGGCGTTTCTAAAACACAAACAAATAGCAGAACACAAGGCTATCGACCGCAAATGCAGGAAAAACTGACCCTTCGCCGCGCCTTTTAACATCGCCGAGTTGAGAGCCTCCCTGACTGCATGTCAGAGCTCCGCACCTGGACCGGACAGGATCATGTACGACATGAATAAACACCTCCCCAGTGATACTCAAATTACTCTACAAGCACTTTTTAACGCAATATGGGCTGCAGGACACCTAACTACCGCATAGAAAGAAGCCCTGTTGTCGTTCCCATTCTGAAACAGGGCAAAGACCCCACATTAGTAACAAGTTACCGCCCAATTGCCTTCACAAGTTGCATATGCAAACTTTTTGAGAAAATGATAAATCGTCGACATTTACGCTTTCTTGAATTAAATAAATTTCTTGATCCGTATCAGTGTGGTTTTAGAGTAGGACAATCTACAACCGACCATCTAGTGCGCATGGAAGCAAACATTCGCGACGCCTTCGTACATAAACAGTCCATCTTATCCGCGTTCCACGACATGGAAAAGGCGTACGATACAACTTGTCGCTACGGTATCGTGCGTTACCTATCGACGCTGGGCATCCGCGGCACGATGTTAAACATCATAGAAAACTATCTGCAAAACCGTACATTCCGAGTGAAAATAGGCAATGTGCTGTCGCGTGCATTCATATAGGAAACTGGGGTACCCCAGGGAGGCCTACTGAGATGCATGCTCTTTGTAGTTAAAATGAACACGCTTCGTAAAACATTACCCCCATCTATTTTTTATTCCGTCTACGTAGACGGCATACAGGTAGGTTTCAAATTCTGCAACCAAACAGTCTGTGAGAGGCAGGTACAAGATTGCTTAAACAAAGTCTCCAAGTGGGCAGAAGAAAACGCCTTCAAAGTAAACCCCAACAAAAGTTCTTGCGTTCATTTCACCAGGAAAAAAGGGCTTGCTGCAGATCCGACTGTTGAAATATATGGGCAACGAATACCCGTAAACAATGAACACAAATTCCTAGGTCTTATACTGGACTCCAGGCTTACATTCATCCCACACATAAAATATCTTAAAACAAAATGTCTTTAAAACAATGAACTTACTTAAAATCCTATCCCACACAACATGGGGTAGCGACAGAAAATGTTTATTGAATCTGCAGAGGAGATTAGTTCGATCACGACTGGACTATGGTGCTTTGGTTTACTACTCTGGCGCCCCGAGCGCGCTAAAAATGTTAGACCCCGTCCATCACCTGGGTATCGGCCTGGCCACTGGCGCATTTAGAAGAAGCCCTGTCGGAAGCCTATGCGTAGAGCCAGATGAGTGGTCACTCCATTTTCAGAGAACATACGTCAGCTTCTCCTACTTTCTTAAAGTGCGCTCTAATAAGGAACATCCGTGTTTCACGACAGTAAACGACTTGACGTGTGAAAAACTTTTCCGTAACAGACCCTCCATGAGAGTTCGTTTGTCACTGCGTGTAAGATAACTTATTGAAGACAGAGATGTCCCGATACTCGAACATCGCCAAATGGCTCCTGCTAATCGATTACCGTCCTGGGAGTGGCAGGTGATAGAATGTGACATATCCTTTGTGGAGGTCTCGAAGCACGCTCCTGAGCTTGAAATTGCTATGCATTTCTGAGAGCTTCAATCGAAGTACTCCTGCTACGAATTTTACGCAGACGCATCCAAATCCCATGCTGGCGTATCCTACGCTGCTGTTGGTCCCTCTCTTTCTGAATCTGACGTGTTGAACCCCCTAACAAGCATCTTCACTGCAGAAGCGTATGCAGTACTGTCTGCAGTAAAACATATCAAGACACTGAAACTTTACAGAGCAATAATATTCACAGACTCGTTAAGTCTTGTAAAAGCACTCATTTCTTTGCAAAATCATTCAAATCCCGTCTTCAATGAACTCCACACACGCTTATGTAACATCTACATATCACATACACATGTACAAATATGCTGGGTTTCTGGCCATAGAGGAATCGAGGGAAATATGCTTGCTGACGAGATGGCCAAATCAATCGCATCGCAGGGTACTCGTTCTGCTGCAGTCCCTGCCACAGACATGAAGCCTTTCCTCAGAAACAAGCTGCGAAGCCACTGGCAACGCTTGTGGGACGCAGAAATGAGTAATAAGCTTCACGTAATTAAGCCAAGTTAGGTTTCTGGCACCCAAGAACGAAAACACGAGGAACAGACGGCCTGTTCACTAGACTAAGAATAGGACACGCGTTCGGCACTCATAACTTTCTCCTGACCGGTAACGACCCTCCAACCTGTGGTAGATGCGGTGACAGGCTTTCTGTCCTCCATGTCTTCCTGGAGTGCCGGGAAGCCGAAAGAGACCAGGAGGAAACATTTTCCGTTTGCATACAGCCATCACGTCCTTCTGCATGCGGCCATGTTTCTTGGTGTAGAACCTATTTGTAAGACCAAAGCAATCTTCGCTTACTTGAAATATGTTGTGCTACACGTGACAAGCCCAATTATTCCGTAGTACATCCTCTTTCCAGAGGATACATCTACGATAGTGTCCTTGGCTTTCAAGGGCTCTGGTGAGGCAGAAGTGCTCCAAACATTTTAGCATCTCAGGTATTTTTTGTATTGCATCATTCTTTCTCAATGCCTTCTAATGTTCATATTACACGTGAATAGACAATTCCATAATTTTATCACCCGTGCATTTTATGGAATTTGCATCGACTCTTTAAGGCCCCTTTACAGCCACGGCACATCAAGATCACAAAACCCATCTGTCCACTGCGAACTCATTAACATTAGTATGGCGCTCTTTGGCCACACCTGGCCCTTGCGCCATTAAACGTCAAACACCATCATCATCATCAAAATCCATAACGTCACAGCGACCAGGTGCGGGAACTTCAAGGGGCGTCGCCACCCGTCTTTCGTTCTTGCGCTTTTTCTGGCTTACCAAGAGTCTTATCGTGGTAAGAGTGGTGTTTTTGGTGTAGTGGAGAGGAAATTTGCTGATCCAGAAGAAATCATTTTTCTCTTGTGTGTCCCTTTAAGCTTTCTTTTAAGCTCAGATGCAAAGAAAGTTAACGTGCTCTTGCTACAAGTAAGTTGTTGTCCACGATGGCGCTGTCAGAAGCGACGGCGCAGAGTTAGGGCGCAGAACTCGGCTATCCCTCATTATGAACTCTCTACTGAAATAAGTTAAATAAGAGGTCTACGCGGTGGACAAAGCTCCCTCAATGTGGCTTTGCAAATTTTAATAAATTGCAATTGGTGGCATTGTCGCTGAAAAATATTTTAGCAATAATTGGGAGACCTAAGGTGGACTTGTCGGGAGGGAATCACGCACCGTTACCATAGCGAACGCCTCCGGCACTACCCTCTACCTTGTGTTGTACCTTCGTAAGGACTGCGCAATTATAAGCCGGTCACTGGTAATACCTTTCACGGAGTGTTGAAATGCTCACATTGTAGTGACGCGCCGATGATTGACAACCACCATGGTACTCTCGTCTATCGTTAAAGGGTCACTAAAGTAAAAAATGATTTCTTCTGTATCAGTAAATTACCGTTCTACAACACCAAAAACACCAATCTTACAACGCTAAGACGTTTGGTAAGCCAGAAAAAGCGCAAGAAAGAAATACGGGTGGCGACGCCTACTTAAGTTCCCGCACCTGGGGGCTGTGACGTGTTGGATTTTGATGGCATCTTCTAGGACCTACTATTATATATAGCGGTACAGATTGACTACATTGTATTCTGAAGGAACCAAATATTAAACATGGCAAGTTTCGGGAACTTCTATTCAGCCAACGCGGCCCAAATGCCAAAACATACTTTGGAATCCCTGACGTCACGCTGACGTACTGGCGCTGGGGTTTCGGCGCGAAATTCAAATACCGATACTTGGAGCTTCATTTTCTCATCTAATAATCAAACTATTCTTTTGAAATGACTGCCTGCAGGGTTTTCAAACGATGATTCATTAGTCTAAACTGGTTTATTGTTTCGCTTTAGTGTTGCTTTAAAGCCTGATCTAGGCGTCATTCGCGTCGGTTTTTAGAAGCGAAACTTTCCTCTGCCAACCGCGCGTGGTTACGTTACCATGGATGCGGCCTGGCTGTTCTCTTGACAAATAGACCAACCAATCACAGCGGAGTACGGGCGCCAAGTGCGAAGCTGTGTTCCTTGTAGGGCCAGCAGATGGCGCTTGCCTTATGCTTTAACATTACAAGATAGACAAATACCAGACAGTTGGCGGCAAAGTAGAATGAATTTAAATTATAAATGTAAGGGGGAGAAAGATAGAATTCACTCGTATAGAACGTTGACCATTGCATTGGTAATATACAGGGTAGCAATGTAGGCAATCACATAAAGCATCAAGCATGGGCAGAGAATAATGGCACTTTGCGAGAACATCAGAATGGCTTCAGAATAGGTAGGCGTTTAGATAATAACTTATTTGTTCTTATACAGTGTATTGAAATATCAAAAGGACATAGCAGATCGTTATATGTGGCCTTTTTAAACATTACAGGATCCTATGACAACGTAGACCGCAACATATTGTGGGATATTCTGGAAGGGGAAGGCTTAGGTGGCGATCGGCTACAGCTTTTGAGAGAGATTTACCCAAAAAATGCCGTTTGCCTTGAATGGGAAGGGATGAGGAACGAGGAGAAAGTTCATATCAACAAGGGACTAAGGCAGGGGTGCCCTGTATCCCACTGCTGTTTATGATGCACATGGTGAGGTTGGAGAGGGCGCTAGAAGGAAGTAATATCGGGTTTAATCTCTCATACAAACAGGCGGGTACTGTAATAGAGCAGCAGCTTCCAAGTTTATTGTATGCAGACGACATTGTGTTGCTAGCTAACAAGCAAAGTTATTTGCATCGTCTAGCTAACATCTGTGGGCAGGAAGGCAACAATTTAGGTTTGAAATTTAGTGTTAGAAAATCAGGTGTTATGGTATTCAATGAAAACAGTGAACAGACAGTGGAGATACAGGGCGAGGAAATAATTCGGGTAACAGAATATAAATATCTTGGCATATGGATAACCCAAGGCAATAGATATATGGAAACACAGGAACAAACAATAACAATGCAGGGGAAAAGAAATGCAGGCATAATGAAGCACAGAGCACTATGGGGATACTATAGGTACGAGGTCCTCCGAGGTATGTGGAAAGGTGTAATGGTTCCAGGACTTGCTTTTTGAAATGCGGTTGTTTGATTTAAAATATGGGTACAATAAGGACTCGACGTCATCCAAAGGTCAGCGGGTCGCCTCGCATTGGGCGCTCACGGGAAGACTACAAATGAAGCTGTACAGGGTGATACGGGCGGGACTAGTTTTGAAGTGATGGAAGCTCGCAGTAAAATGGAGTATGAAGAACGCCTGACGAATATGGAAGAAAGTGAATGGGCCTGGAGAGTGTACAGGTATCTGTATAGGGAAAACATTGATTCACAGTGGAGGAAAAAAACTAGGAAGTTTACCAGCAACTATGCGACCTGTAGGGTGGGTAATACAGCAACAAAGAAGGTCAAGCGGAAAATCAGAGAGGCTGAAATAATCTCATAGGTAGCGGCAATGGAAAAGAAACCTGCCATGAGTTACTACTTAAGAGGAAAAAACGAAATCAGGAAAGAAACAATTGATGATAACTCAAAGGGAAGCTCATTAGTTTTCGAAGCGAGATCGGGATCCCTTAGAACACGCACCTATAAAGTGAGATATAAGACGGAAGATTAAGCATGTGCTTGCTGTGGTAAAGATAGGGAGTCTATGGAGCATGTTTTATTAGAATGTGAAGAGGTCTACCCAGTGGTCAATTTAGGTGTCACTGGCCTCCTTGAAGCACTTGGGTTCAGCGGGAGCCGTGAAAAAGTAAACATGTCCGCAATAGACATTAGTAAGAGGCGATTAGAGGATTGGTGGAAGAAAAGTAGGGAAACGGCAAAAAACGGAGATGTACAAAAGCACAGTTTCAACTAGGGGGGCTGAAAATTTGAGAGAGGTGATTCATATAGTGCTTTTTTTTTCTCTTTTTTATTGTTTAACATAGCTAGGACATTAGGCAGTATGGTTACAAGAGCTTGGAGGCACCACCCACCGCCCCGTTCCAAAGGGGACGCTCATAAAATCCATCCATCCATCCATCCGCGGCAACACGGTAATGTAGATATAATCACTTCGCTCTGATAGAATGCATTCATTTTGCGCTGCCTATTTATGCGCATACGCGTGCTGCCCCTGAAACAGTGATTCGTTCAAGGCTTCCGGAATCCTCGCCAGTTGTCAGTATTTCCGTTTAACAAAATGGTCGGTATAAGTGTGTGTGTGCATGTGTGTGTGCGTGCGTACGTGTGCAAATACGTGTTTGTGTGTGTGTGTCTGTGTGTCGTCTCAGCGTGTACTCGTGGTTTAAACTCTTTGTACAGTGAGGCAAAGCTTCGCTGTGTATAGATTCCAACTCGTTGGATGTGCTCCATATTCTACACATGTGACTCCTCCAAGGTCCTAGCGCTATTCTAGGTAGCCGCGTATATTCCACAAAAGTACTTCACTACTCGCGTCGCGCGTCCACACTGGAGACGCAAGGCTGGGCGATAACATCGACAGATAATATAACGGTAACCTTCGAGAAAGTTCCGATTCATGAAGGCGCGTCTTGCTTAATGTGATGACTTTAAGTCATTTACAAGTACAAGGATACGCATACAAGTGCGCGTGTCAATACTGAGACGCAAAATACTTTTTAATGAGAGCCGCTCGTGGTGAAGATCTTGAGTCCATCCCCCAGCTCATCTACCCTGAACGTCAAAAAGTGAGGGTGCGCATAGAAGTAACGCAGTCATTGACGGTGAGGTGGGGAGGCTTCGCGTTAGTGGGCTTAAATGACAAAGCTGTTATTTAAGGCAGGTAGTGTTATCTTTGTTACGCGAACTTCGGTGAGCGGTTTACATTTGACCATGAACGCGTCCTGGCAGTCGGACATTTGTTGGTTGACTTCCAGTGAGAGACGTTGACGTCGTGTCAGCAATAGTCTTCCAACCACCAGCTTACAGTCGAGTCGGGAGGAATGTCACTGGCGATAGTCAGATGTTGGTTTCTGCACTGCGACGACTTCCGGAAGTTTGCGCGCATTCCACGCTTTTACTGCGAAGGCGTTTACGGCAACCGGAAGCGTATCGAAAACAGTTTATGCCTGTTTCCGAGGTTTCGAGAAAAAGAACTTCATTACATGCGAAGCTTATATCTTGAGGAAATGTGTGGAATGTTAGGACGACGATATCCGGCCAATACATCGAAGTGTCTTTGTCACTAAGGTCCAAATGAAGATGCCCATGCCGTCGTTTCATCTCCCGTTGAGAAAAGTCATATCAAACGCGTAAGAATTTCACCGATTTCCTGGGAAGGCTGAGAACGGGATAACTTTCATTTTGAAAGCAAAGGAGGGGGGAGGGGAAGAACTTAATCGCTGATTTGTAATGAAAGTTTGAAATGTTGTAGGTTAATAAAATATTTTGAAAAAAAAATATTACAGCTTCCCCGTTTGGTCGTATTTTTCGTGCGTTCGTATCACCCCAAAAAAAGTAAACAAATACTTTTACCGAACTAATAATTGCAGACGTTCCTTTTTCCTTCCTAAAAGCGAGCACTGGAGCTATCTACCACCTCAGTTCGAGAGAGCGTTCACCTGAATTGGATTGCTCGTGCCTTGCTTGCGATATCTTATTGGCACGTCTGTCTCGTTTCATTGCCTTTCCCCGGTCTCCTTTATGAACTATGCTACACACATAGTTTACTTTTCTTGAAACAGAAAACATGTTTAAATGACAAACAATGAATGTTCAACTCTTCCCTTACCTCTGAAGAAACGTGCTCATTTTTGCTGCCTTTACAACCTTGCTGTGCCGCTTGTGGCTTGGAGGGGCGTTCACGAACGCATACTCCTACCGTATGGGAATGGCCGAGAGCCCGATGTGCGACTCCTGTGGGTGCGAGGAAACGATCGAGCACTTATTGCGTAACTGCCCTCGCTACGATGTCCAACGCCTCTCTCTGCGGCCAACTTTACACCGACTGGACTCGAGACCGTTCACCGAGTCAAAGATACTCGGACCGTGGCCACACCCGTCACTGGCTCTAAAAAGCGATTCGTGCGCTATTGCAATACTTGAAGTGGACCGGCTTAAGAGACCGTTTATAGTGTGCTTGTGTATAGTGTCTCACCCACACGTACTCAGTGCTTACTCTCTCCTTTTTTTACTCTTTCTATTCTCCTTTCCCCCACCCCCAGTGTAGGGTAGCAAACCGGATGCTCTTCTGGTTGATCTCCCTGCCTTTCGTATCCTTGTTCTCTCTCTCTCTCTCTTTCTTTCTCTTTTCGCTGCCTTTAAGTTTTAACGTTTTATCTCATGACGTTGTAGTCGCAACTAATACGGCGATGCACAAAATTATAGCCTGATCACTGGTGTTTTGAATGTATGTAAATCCGTAATATTTGCTGTGACAGTTTTTTTCTAGAATTCTGATGTGGACCTTCAAAGAAGCATACCCAGGAACACGAATGAAAGTAATAATTCTCAATTTTTAGTGTGAGTATTGATAGTAAAAATTGCAAACCTTCTAACGTTTCCAAGTGCAAACTCGTAAACGTTTGAAGCTAAAGGGTATTTCCGAATTAATGAGGTAAGTCTATTTCATATATCATCGTAAGGTTGTAGTATAGAAAAATAAGTACACCAAACCAATAAACCGCCACGAAAGGCGTTCGTATCACCCCCAAAATGCAAACGAATACTTTTGCCGAACTAGTTAATGCACGCGTTCCTTTTTCCTTCGTAAAAACGAGCACTGGAGCACTCTACCACCGCAGTTCGGGAGAGCGCTCTTCTGGATTGGATCGCTCGTGCCTTGCTTGCGCAATCTTGGTGGCACTTCTGTCTCGTTTCATTTTACATCAGGCTTTCTTGTATTGCCGCACGCAAGGCGACTGTTAAATCCGCAACTGGGTGTGTCGTTGCATTTGTAACTGAACCAATTCTCGCGTACTTGTGCTACATTGTACCTGACATTATCGTTTTATGTGGTATTTGCCGCCCCTCTGGCCTCAGCGTAATTTCAGTCTTTTGTTCTACTTCGTATTCTAGATTACATTTCTGTACGGTACAACTCTATCTATTCAGTCACTACTCATTGTATTATGAAAGAGGTAGCTGCTATTGGTGTAGTATCATATCGCTTTTATTCTTTGTCTCATTCGGGCTTTCGTTCTGAACGACTGATCCTTTCTTCGACTGTGTTTTGTTAAGCCTGCATTTCGTGTCCTTCCTACATTGCGCCATAATTTTCTGTATTAGGTTACCTCCATTGTATCTCTCACTCTTCTCTAAAGAATGGCATTCGGCGTTACAATACTTATTAAATAAAGAAAGTCAAACAGCCGCCTCCTTGCGAGTCGTTTTGCGGCGAGATACCGTGGACTGCTGCTGCTGCTGCGAAAAATCTGGGAACTGCCTGCATGTGATCCGGTAGCCCCCGAGGATCGGAGGGTGTCTGTTGGCACCCGTTAAAAAAAAGGAACGAGTAATCACGCGCAAACTTCTCTGAGAGTTGTCCAAGTATGCGTAAGCATTGTTTCGCTTGCGCATCTCCACGCATCCCGGCGTCAATAACAGCTTTATCAATCTTGATTTGACCAGTACACGACGGCGCAGTGCCGGCACGAACTGGTGCAGAGGGCGGCGCGAGCAGCATTGATGGCGCAACCAAAGTACTGCAGGTGCTGGCGCCAGGTGGCGCTGATGACGTTCCGATCATTATAAGCCATTACCGCTCTTTAGCGCCTTATCCATCCCCATGGAACCGTTGTGAACAGTGAGCAAACGTGAGCGGCGGCTTCGCATGGCACCGCCGCTCCAATCAATGCTTGTAGCATCAATCCGCGGTTTTGACTGTTAGAACGCAGTCTAACGTACTTCAAACTGCCGAGTACAGCAGCCGCTTGTCTGCGTTGAAAGTTTTTATGCAGTCCATTATTGAGCGCATATCGGTCACGGGAACGCCGCACTCAGCGCAAACAGCCCACAACCGGCTTTGGAAAAACAGAAGGAACGAAAACAAATTTTGGAACACTCCTTCAACGTTACTTTGCTTACGCATGCTCTCATTGGGCAATATAACCAGGCGGTCGGAACAATGACGAATGTTAATGCTATCGTTCATGCGGCTGCACACATTAGAACGGGTATACACTACCAGTAACACGGTTCACATAGTGCGTACAGCCGAACTAGAAATGGATTCAATATGTATGTATGTTTATATATATATATATATATATATATATATATATATATATATATATAGATATATATATATATATATATATATATATAAGGAATGGAAACTTGGATATACATAACAATCTAAAACTTGCCTCTGCTACCTGCATGATATTGCCGTGTTTTTATCAACATTTCCTCAGCATCTACAAAGCTTTGATGAAGTTCTAACGTGCCTTACGACGCTGGTCTTCAGCTCAACACGCACAAGGCCGTTTCGCCAGCAAATCTATTACGGTCCTAAAACACTTCTTCAACACTACTTTGCTTACGCATGCTCTCATTGGGCAATATAACCAGGCGGTCGGAACACTGACTAATGTTGATGTCTACGTTCATGCGGCTGCACACTTTCGAACCTGGTAAGCACTACCAGTAACACGGTTCACATAGTGGGTAAAGCAGAACTAGAAGTGGATTCAATATGTATGTATGTATGTATGTATGTATGTATGTATGTATGTATGTATGTATGTATGTATGTATGTATGTATGTATGTATGTATGTATGTATGTATGTATGTATGTATGTATGTATGTATGTATGTATGTATGTATGTATGTATGTATGTAAAGAATGGAAACTTGGATATATATACCAATGGAAAACTTGCCTCTGCTACCTGCATGGTATTGCCGTTTTTTCATCAACGTTTCCTCAGCATCTACAACGCTTGGATGAAGTTCTAAGTGCCTTACGACGCTGGTCTTCAGCTCAACACGTAGAAATGCCGTTTCTCCAGCAAGTCTATAAAGGTCCTAAAACATGTGAGCAAGGACTTCATACGTCCTGACCCTGACAAGACTGCTGCGGTCCTTCCCTTCCCCCCTGTCTTGAAAGGCCTAAAGATTCGCGAAGCTTTCTTGGCCTCGCTTCTTATTTCCGTCGCTTCATATGGGCCTTTAAATCCATAGTTGCGCCACTGCACAAGCTACTTGCTTCCAGTGTACCCTTCCTCTAGTCTCAAGGTTGTGAAGCAGCCTTTAACAGGTTAGAGGGCCCTCTCACGTCTGAACTTGTGCTTTGCCATATTGATGACACTGCACCGACACCCTTGCACACAGACTCCAGCGGCCACGGCATCGGTGCCATTCTTCTACAACGCGACAGCTCCTCGCGAGAGAGAGTCCTTGCGTACGCCCTCCATTTACTCACCGATACCGATAAGAACTATACGATCACTGAGCAGGAATGCCTGTCTGTTGTTTGGTCCGTACAAAGTTTCGACCCTATTTGCACGGGTGTCATTTTACTATTGTTGCGGACCACCACGCCTTATGCTGGCTTTCCACGCTCAACAACTTGATTGGCCGCCTAGGTGTCTCGTTTCTCCGCCTGCAAGAATATTCCTTTGACATTGTTCATAAGTCGGACAAAAACACCAAGACGCTGACGGTCTTTCTCGTTCTCCGCTTCCTGCGCACCCGCTCGACATTACGGCAACTCCGTCGCAAAGGAACTCTTCGGATGTGACTTTTACGCCGGTTTCCTCCCTAGCTTCAATAGACCGCCTTTTTCCACATGACGGTCTCACTTTTGCAACTCGCCAACGGGCTGACTCATATTGTCGGCGTATGATAAACTACCTCATTGGCCCGTCACACCCACCTAACGTGCGGCTTCGACGCCAACTCGCACAATTCAAGCTAGACAATCGAGTGCCATCGCGTCGCAATTACCACCCTAACGGTCACCGCTGGGTGCCGGTTCAACCGCGCTCTCTTCGAGCCCATGTCCTCGAAGCGGTTTCTCGGTTTCCATAACATCTACGATCACATTCGAAGCCGCTACTATTGACCTGGACTTTCTGCTAGTATAGTGCGCTACGTCGGTCCTTGTTCTCCAGGCCAGCGTCGCAAACTCGCAACTTCTGCTCCTGCCGGTGTATTACTGCCTGTTCGGTGTCCCACCGCACCATTTGAGGTTGTTGGTATCGACAATCGCTGGATAGTGACCGCCATCAACCACCCGACGTGGTACGCTGAGACATCAGTGATCACTGGCTCGGCTTCTAAAGTTGCCGACTTCGTCCTCCAAGATATCATTCTTCTCCATGGTACTTCGCGGATACTGCCGAGCACCCGTGGAAAAGCTTTCCTCTCGCAACTTTTAAACGAAGTCATGCGCACCTCTGGTACCACCCACAAAAACGCTTCGAGCTACCATCCACAAACCAACGGCTTCACAGAGCGAGTTCATCGCAAGCATGCTGATATGACCGCCGTATATATTAAATTTGAGCCCGAAAATTGGGGCAAGCTTCTACCATTGGTCACTTGCGCCTAAAACACGTCCGTTCAGCGCATCATAGGCTACTCGCCATTTTACCTAGTTTACGGATGGGCGCCAACTTACTTTCTTAGATGCTCCTGTCAACCTATCTACATCGTTTAGCGAAGAATTTGTTTCATTACTCGCTCAGTGTCGCCAGCGTGCCCGCCTTAACACAACGGCTAGGCGACGAGACTGGAAGATCATTTATGACACATTCCATCGCGTTGTGCCCTTCCGTCCTGGTGAGGAGGTAATCCTCTCAACGCCCCTTCACACTCCTGGGTTGTGTGACAAGTTCCAATCCCGATTCATCGGACCATACATAGCCTTGGAGCCGACATCACCCGCCAATTATGGCGTGACTCCTTTTGTCGCTGCAACAGACCGCCGTTGTCGCAGCACCGAGGTCGTTCACGTCTCCCGTATGTAACACTTCACGCTGCGGACTTTATCGCTTTGACCTGTGGTCAGGATGGCCGCTTCCACGTGGGGGGTGGGGGGGGGGTGGAATTTGTGTGGGTTGCTACACTGCTCGTCTTCTTCGTCTGTACGTTATCATCATCATCCTACGTTGACCGGCCTTCATCTTGAGTTCAGGGTGAGATCATCATCATCGGGTGTGTGCCTTGGTTCGACGCCGCGTACTCGGGCCGAATAATCGTGGCTCCAAAGAGACGTCATAACACACACTCAAACACACAAAAACGTGTGTGTGTATGTGTGTGCGTGTATAATGATCTGCTTATAATTAAATGCGTCCTGTTTCGACTCCAAATTCAGCTTTACGCAATTTGTAATCCATGACAGAGGTCCATCGTAATAATGAATAGTTGCAACAACCTTATATGGGCGAGGTGGTTCATCTTGAGTAAAAATTGAAGCAGCGCAAGGAAGACGATGACGGTAATTCAAAGCACCGACAATACGAGGTGTGGTGTACTGGCACTTGGGAAAAAAAGTATTGAAAGATCCACGCAGCTTTTAGAACATGTAAAAAAACGCCAATAACGAAAAGGTGTAAACCAGATGCAAAATTTATCGCATGTTTTGTTAAGCAGTACGCATGTGTTTCAATCTTTTGGTTGTTTTCTTAGGCATGCTATAAAAGCTGCGTGATCTTTCAAGAATTGTTTTCTAGTTGGCAGTACAGCGCTCGTCCTGTTGTGTGTTTTCCATTGTTGTCATCGTCTTTTAAGCTCTCCTTCGACTTCTCCTCGATGAACATGTCTTTTGAAAAGCCGGTTATGAGCCGCCTATATATATATGGCACTCCATCGGCGTAGAATTCTTGTGGTTCCATAAGGACGCCTTTGCCAATCAAACTTGTAATGTTCTCCGTATGTACGTATATCAGATGTGTGTATATATTGCGGCGCATCGGATATATATATGTATATATATATATATATATATATGTATATTGTGCAGATCTTAAGCGGTGCACCAGATATATATATATATATATATATATATATATATATATATATATATATATATATATATATATATATGTATATATGTTTATATGTATATATATATATATATATCTGGTGCACCGCTTAAGATCTGCACATTGATATTACACAAGGTTGAATACTGCATAAAGCAGAAGTTCGCGTGCCTATGCGTCCCTGGAGCCTTAAACCGGGACAGACAACATTGCGCCGATGGAGCCAGAATTTAGGAAACGGTTAGTATTCGCCACCTTGCAAGTCCACATAACTATTCCCGGCTGCTAAAAAAAGGTTTGCGGCCCATATTATTAGCACCGCGAGCAACACTATTAGAACGGAAACACGTTCATTGACGTTTGTCAGTTGCACACGTCTTTTGTTTAAATTATTAAGATAAGTAATAAAAAGTCGCATTTTTTTCCTACTGGCGAAGTCTTGATCGAAAGTGTTCTACAATTACACGAATAAGTTCTGTCGGCCGTACAAACTCTGTAGCCCAGCAGCATATGAGCCTTGCTCTCTTCCGCATCTCCGAACGCACAACCCTTCGCGGCGAGCACTTCTAGTTTCGGGTCACAGGACCTTCGATGTACAAAAGTGCGCTCTGCTCCTGGACGAGCCAAGGTGAGGAGACTACTAACATTGCTGTTGTATAGCTTTTCCCTGCAGTCCTTTTTCGTGAGTTTGTATAATTGCGGGGTTTGTTTAAAGAGCATGGCAAACTGCCAGAGCGTGGTATCCTCTTCCTTAACCCCAGCCTTCGCTGCCTTCACCTCAAGCGTTCGCTTTCTCCACGGGACGAGCGAAATAAACCAAACTTTTGCTGAACACTAGTGGGTTCTACTCCACCGTGTTTGCGCAGCCTTGAAATGTACATATCCGAACCAGCGCATCTAACCTCGTTCATTCGCCTTAGATGACCATCGAATGAAATCTGACCGGTCGCTTTTCATAGTTGGCGCACCAACAGTGGTCGCCTGCAACAACATACACCATCTGCGCAGTGAATGCCATGTTCTTGGGACATCCAGTTTCACGTGGTCCTCGTGTCCATCCAAAACCTTGTTTATGCACTAATCGTTACGCCATAGTAACGGAATTCCATGCCGCAGTGTTAGCCAGGGGGATATCAAGTAGCAAAAGCACAAATACCCCACAAAGTGGATGGGAAAATGCCACTGCAACAGCTCAGTTCGCAAGGGCATCGCAGGCTAATGCAAGACGTGGGTTCGTATTCCACCTGCGGTCACGCGTTTTTTCATCCACTTTAATTGGTGTAAATATAATAAAAATGGAGCTCCCCGGTTCATTTTCTTGTTCATATATTACATAACTAAGATTCAACCCACACGTTTCTCGTTCCACAGGCAGCCAACGTTTTTGAAATATTCTCCGCGTGCGTCACGTGCCCCTGACTCGTTTTCTTGTGACAAGTCACGCTTTGATTCGCTGCGTAAGACTCCAAGGCACCTCAAGTTGTGCGCTGCGAGTAAATTTCCCTAATACTTTTCCTTTAGTAGTTTACGCGAGCACAAACTGTTCAACGTTGTACAAACTTCATGATCATCCAATTTAGTGTAGTTTAGTGTGATCATCCGGTAGAGTACAAATGTCATCATTTTCACACACGCCTGATGGCATAGGCGTAGGTACCTGCGATTGTATAAAGCGTGTATGCTGATGACATCATAATACGCTTTTCTCCCCGCAGGGGCGTCTGTGTCAGCAGGCGTTTGGTGTGTTGCGACACCACGTACCCGACCACACGAGGATTGGACTCTACCGCGTTTAACCGTGCGCGGCTTAGTAGTGTCCGGGGAAAGGGGGATCCTGGGGGTTGAGCCGATGCCGGTGTTCGGACCTTTAGGGCCCCCCGGCGGAGGCAACACACCTCTTTGGCCTCTGCTTCACGTAGACGGCACCCCCGGACTGACCCACTCGGGGGAAATCGGTAGTTGCCTTTTCTTGTCTCTCGCTCTCCCTCCAACCTTCGTCTTTCTCTCAGTTTCCATCTTTTCTGTCTTCTCCTGGCTTCTCTTTACTTCCAATTTTTGCAGGCAGCAAGGGCTAAACTTGTGTGAATAACCAACCTAGGTTATTTCATATTTGGTTATAGTGTTAATGTACAGCTAGCGTTTGCAGGCCGTGTTTCACACGCCCTGGAGCGTCCCCTTGTAGGACTCCACGGTGGGTGGCTGGCGTTACTGCCGAAATTACAATCTCCTATGGCTACTACCTTTCCCCCACTACCCGATTTCTCTCTGAAGAGGGGGCGCACCGATGATGCCGGTCAAAAAGAAACTTTCCATCGCTTCCATGTAGTCCATTCCGAAAAACCAAACAAACTCGTCCGAACAATCTCACCATTCCTCGTGTCCAAGTCTCTTACACATGCTTTTGGTACAGGTTACAAAGCATCCAGAAAGGCAAGCGGCGAGCTCCTTTTGGAGCTCCGCAACCAGAAGCAATAAGAAAAGCTACCCAATCTAGTATCATTTGGTGACGCCAAAGTAACAGTAACTCCGCATCGTAATATGAATACCACCCGCGGCGTAGTCTCTGATGATGATCTCTTGGAGCTGACTGAAGCTGAGCTCCTGGAGGGCTTCAGTGAGCAGAACGTCATCTCCGTTAAGCGAATTAGGATGAGGCGTGATAATAAGGAAATACAGACCAAACACCTGATATTTAATTTTGGCATAAGTATTCTGCCCGAGTCCATCGAGGCCGGGTATATCAAGCTCCGTGTTCGCCCATATGTTCCTAATCCCCTGTGCTGCTTCAAATGCCAGCATTTCGGTCACAGTTCACAGAGTTGCCGAGGCCGTCAAACCTGCGCGAAAAGCAGTGCTCATGAGCACACCTCTGAATCTTGTGAAAATCTCTCCATTGTGTAAACTGTGAAAGGGAGCACGCTGCGTACTCGCGGTCGTGCCCAACCTGGAAAAAAAAAAGAAATTGTGACGATAAAAGTAAAGGAAAATATAAGTTTCAAGGAGGAACGCAGGCGCGTATCCTACCTTGCCAAGAATATATTTGCTGTAGTGACAAGTCAGGAGGCAGCGCCACAACTCTCTCCGGCGGCTGACCGACCCACACCCAGTGATGCGGCAGTGACGCTATCCGCCTCCCCGGCGGATGCAGCTAGCGCTACTGCGCCAACCCAGCAGACGGGGCCATCTACCTCCGGGCAGGTCCCCCCAAAGGCCTCTACCAACGTGCCGAGGCCTTCACGCCAAACAAAGCGCTCGGAAGAGCGCGTGTCCAGCGCCTCGTAAGAGGCGATGGACACAACCACTAGCAAGACGGCGCCACCAGCGCCTAAGGAGCGGCGAGGCACTCTCGATCGCTCCAAAAGAGACAAAACTACCGTCACGGAGCCAGAAAAAGGCCCGTGAGCTAACCTCAGTCTCTTAAACACACAGCACACAACACATATAGCATAATGGACACACAAATACTACTGTGGAATGTTAGAGGACTTCTCCATAAACATGGCGACATTAAAAAACTACTACCCAAACACAATTCCAAGTTGCTGTGTGTTCAAGAAACACATCTAAAACGCATACAGACAAATTTTCTTCGCCAATACACCATCTTCCGCAAGGATCGTGATGAGACGAAAAACTCGTCCAGTGGTGTAGCAAGCCTTGCAGACAAGTCCGTAGCATTAGCCGTAGCCAGGTAGCATTACATACACCCCTTGAGGCAGTGTCAATTAGAGGGATTATTTTCAAGAAGTTGGTAACCGTCTGTTCCATTTATATACCTTCAAGCTATCATCTCCAAAAAACCGATTTCTATAACCTGATAAATCAGCTTCCGGAACCCTACATACTTGTAGGTGATTTTAACGCCCACAACACATCGTCGGGAGACCCGCGTTACCACGCAAGAGACCGACTTATTAAAAATTTTCTTCTGACCTCTAATGCCTGCCTATTTAATAACAAGGAACCAACATATTACAGCCTTCAACACAGTTCATATTCATCCATAGACTTAGCAGTAGGCTCTGCTTCCCTTCTGCCTCATGTTGAATGGAATGTTATCAAGAATCCTTTTGGAAGTGACCACTTCCCTATATTTTATATAAATAACGCAACATGACATCCCTCTCCTGTTTCCCATTCGGAAATCAGCATGCTGCTGAAAAGCAGCATGGTGATCAGCATCAGGAAATCAGCATGCTGCTGAAAAGTTTATCCCGTAAGCAAATGGTGATTCACTTAAAAGACGGGTTCCCTGGTGGAATGATGACTGTAGAAATACGCAAAAGAGGCAGAATAAGGCATAGGGAATATTGCGTCGGTCGCCGAAAGCAGAAAATCTTATTGAATTTAAACAAATAAAAACACAGGCGAGGCGCATACGGCGTCAGGCGGAGAGCGAAAGCTGGGTGAGTTTCCTTTCAGGCATCAGTTCTTACACACAGGAGGCGAAAGTTTGGAATGGCGTAAGAAAGCTAAATGGGCAGCAAATAAATCCGTTGCTTTTGGTGAACGATCAAGTAAATACTTTAGAAGAGCAGGCAGATACCCTAGGGGAGCACTTTGAGCGTGTGTCAAGCTCAATCCACTATTCGCTATCCTGCCTTAAGCACAGAGAAATAGAGGAACGAAAGACAATCACACGAAAATACCGACAGAATTGCCGAGCTGAGAGCCGCCTTGAACACATGCAAAAGCTCTGCACCGGGACCTGACAGGGTCATGTATGACATGATCAGAAACTTACATACTGACACAGAAGTGACACTACTCGCAATTTTAACACGATTTGGGCTGCTGGATACCTCCCATCCACATGGAAGGAAGCGATCGTAGTTCCTGTTCTGAAGCTGGGAAAAGACCCCTCCTTGGCGGCAAGCTATCGTCCGATAGCTCTAACAAATTGTCTGTGCAAGCTTTTAGAAAAAGTGATAAATCGCAGACTTATACATTTGCTTGAGCTCAACAATATCGATCCTTATCAGTGTGGCTTCAGAGAAGGGCGGTCGACAACCGATCATCTTGTGCGCATTGAAGGGAATATCCGCGATGCATTCATGGCGTTACGGGATCTTGCGAGACCTGTCAGAAATGGGCATACGTGGAAATACGCTCAACATAATTAAAAGCTACTTCTCAAATCTTATCTTCCGCGTGAAAATTGGCAACGTATTATCGCGACCTTTTATACAAGAAACAGCAGTAGCCCAGGGAGGAGGACTCAGTTGCACTCTCTTTATAGTCAAGATGAACACATTTCGTTCTTCACTGCCACCAGCCATTTTTATTCCGTCTACGTAGACGATATACAGATAAGCTTCAAATCCTGCAACCTTACAGTTTGTGAAAGGCAGGTGCGGCAGGGCTTAAACAAGGTGTCCAAGTGGGCAGACCAAAATGGATTTAAAATCAACCCCCACAAAAGTTCTTGTGTTCTCTTTACAAGAAAGAGAGGTCTCGTCCCAGATCCTTCCGTAGAACTGGGTGAACAAAAACCTGTGAGCAATGAAAACAAATTCCAAGGTGTAATACTTGACTCGAGGCTTACTTTCATCTCACATATAAAATGTCTCAAAGCAAAATGTCTAAAAACTATGAATTTACTTAAAATTATATCGCACACAATATGGGGTAGCGACAGGAAGTGTTTACTGAATCATTAAAGTAAAACTCTTGCTTGGGCTAGTTGGCTCATGCTTGAAGTAGTAAAGGCAAGGCGCAGAAGACCAGGACTCAGGAAGAAGAACACAAACGACAGGACCTTTACTACATCATACTGAATCTTTACAATAGCCTAGTACGATCAACATTAGATTAAGGTGCCGTTGTGTATCACTCTGCCTCCCCGAGCGCGCTAAAGATGTTAGGCATCGTTCGCCATCTCCGTATCCGCCTGGCCACGGGCGCATTTAGAACAAGCCCTGTGGAAAGTCTATACGCCGAGTCAGATGAGTGCTCCCTCCGTTTTCAGAGAACATACATCAGCTTAACGTATTTTCTCAAGGTTCGCTCTAATAAGGAACATCCGTGTTTCACAACCGCTGACGACTTCACGTGTGAAACACTTTTCCGGAATAGACCCTCTATGAGACTTCCTTTCTCACTGCGTGCAAGAGAACTTAGCACGGAAATGGATGTCGCAGTTCTCGAATATCGCCTAATGGCTCCAGCTAAGCTATTACCACCAGGAGTGGCAGGAGATAGACTGTGACATATCCTTTGTAGAGGTCACAAAGCATGCTCCAGATCTCGAAATCGGTATGCACTTCCGTGAAGTCCAATTAAAGTACTCCTGCTGCGAATTCTACACAGACGCGTCCAAATCAAATCGTGGCGTATCTGACGGTGCTCTTGGTCCCTCTTTTCTGAATGTGACGTGTTAAACCTCCAAACAAGTATCCTCACTGCAGAAGAGTGCGCAGTACTGTCTGTGGTAAAACACATAAAGAAACTAAAACTTGACAGAGCAATCATATTCACAGACTCGTTAAGCCTTGAAAAATTATTCATTTCTTTACAAAAGCATACAAATCCTGTCTTCAATGAACTCTCCATACACTTATGTAACATCTACTTATCACATACACATGTAATATTATGCTGGGTTCCTGGCCATAGAGGAATCCAGGGAAATGTGCTTGCTGACGAGATGGCCAAATCAATGGCATCGCAGTGTATTCGTTCTGCTGCAGTCCCTGCCACAGACATGAAGCCTTTCCTCGGAGACAAATTGCGAAGCCACTGGCAACGCTTGTGGGACGCAGAAACGAGTAATAAGCTTCAGGTAATTAAGCCTAAGTTATGTTTCTGGTACCCAACAACGAAAACACGAAGACCAGACGTCCTGTTCACTAGACTAAGAATAGGACACACATTCGGCACTCATAACTTTCCCCTGACCGGTAACGAACCACCAACCTGTGGTAGATGCGGTGACAGGCTTTCTTGCCTCCACGTCTTCCTGGAGTCCGGGAAGGCGAAAGAGACAGGTAAAAAAATTTTCATTTTGCATGCAGCCATCACATTCCACTGCATTGGGCCATGTTTCTTGGTGTAGAACAGCTTTTAAGGACCAAAGCAGTCCTTGCTTTCTTAAAAGATGTTGTGCTACATGTTACAAGCCCATTCATTTCGTAGCACATTCTCTTTCCAGAGGATATCGCTAGGATAGATTCTCTGTATAGCACGTGCCTCTAGGCCCTTGGGTTTCAAGGGCCCCGGGGAGGCAGTAGTGCTCTAGACAATTCTATACATCTAGACATTCACATATTTTATATATTGCATCATTCTTTCTCAATGCATTCTAATGTTCATAGAACACGCCAATAGTCATTCCTATAATTTTATTACTCGTACATTTTATGGAATTGCCATCAACTCATTTTAGGCCCCTTTACAGCCACGGCACATTAAGATCACAGAACCCATCAGTCCACTGCGAACTCATTAACATTAACATGGCGCTCTTCGGCCACACCTGTCCCTTGCGCCTTTACATATGAAATATTCATTCATAATACGCTTTTCTCTCGCTTGCGCTCGTCCTGCAGAACCTAGAACTGTAGGTGTAAAACTTAACAATCGTGATGTAGAAAGATGGCGTCGGCCTGCCGGCGTAGATCTGCTTTTGCAGTCATACGATCGACGATGGTCATGCTGCTTTCGTCATACACACGTATGCTCGCGACCCTCAGAGGCAACAGCCGAATTCGCAAGTATAAGTTGGTCCTTCTCGTAAAAACCACTGTATAGTCAGGTAACCTGCAAAATGCTTCGCGTACTGATACCCGCAGTGCGTAGGATCTGCACAATTTGCCGCTTCCGCTTGCTAGTCATGCAATGAGGCTGCTCTTTTTCTCTAAGGTTGTTAGAAAAGTTTACCATAGCGCTATATATCGCTAAATATAGTGCGCCAGTTGCACGTGTGGCACGGTTTAGGTGATATATGCAAACCAGCTGGCAGGTGGCGGAGACGGTGGAGGCAATCGTCGAGCGGCACGTATGGTAAATGCTTGTCCAATCGATGTTTCGATGGGGCTCGGGGAGGTATTTGGAATAATTAAATAAATATCTATCCGCACGTAGCGTCAAGGGTTCAACAATATCTCAGACTTGCGGCGTTCCATCGGCAAGCTCAAGCGCTGTCTTACACAGAACGTTGCGTAAGAGAGCATCGTCGATGACTTGAGCTTTTGATGAAGTCCGCCACATTGTAGGCGCCATGGCTTGCCAGGTGGACGTCCCGGTTCCTGTTCCCTCGTGAACTGGCGCAAACTATCCCGGGGAATGGGCCATGAATAGAGCGGTGATGACGTGAAACACACAGGGACATAGCAGAAACTATATCTTCTTTTTCTTCTATTTGGTATATATTACAGTGAAGCTATATATGCCTAGCTTGAGAAAAAAATTGCGTGCCCTTATCGAGCCGCGTATAACGAGAATTAAGTGCCCTTAATTGGCTGGGAAAGGGCGCGTGCAGTTCGGCAAGAGAACATTGCCCTAGCGATCTTGTCAGCAGTTGCACTTTGGACTTGCTAGGGGAAGAGCATGCACAGTTCACTCTGAGGGACAAAAACGTGCCCTCAAAAAGCGACAACGAAAGCAGTTTAGTAGAGTAGTTTGCTGGGCCAGTTGGTGCATGGTGAACGTATAATGGTTTTCAGCAAGTACGGACGCGAGCACAAGTAAGTAGAAACGGACAGGACAACGCGTTGTCCTGTCCGTTTCTACTTGCTTCTGTTCGCGTCCGTACTTGCTGGAAACAATTATACGTTCGAGAACGAAAGCGACTGCGCAAATGCGAACGGAAGCGATGAGGAGCCGTGGCCGCCTACGCACAGCAGCGGACAAGCCGGGACTATCGAGTATGTGCCGCACAGACAAAAGAAGAGCACGTCGTGGCGATGGTCTACGTCCCACCGGCTATATGCATAGGAGACATTGGGACCATAGTAATAGACGCCTTTCGTTGAATCTTATCTGTCGAAAACGAGTCAACGGTCACATTGGGAAATTTTAACGCCAACGTAGTGCGCCCCGACAACTTGATTGCATCTTTGTTGTTGGAACAGTGTGGATTTGAGTGCTACACCGACGTTAATTAACGAACGAAATGTCATAGGTCGTGTACAGATTTAACGTCTTGGAAGACCGTCTGTAGCAGTACAGTACAACCGATCACGGTGTAGCGCAGCGATAGCAAAGTTATGGGCACTGTGGTAACTTACGAAACAAAATAAACACGATAAGGACCACGGAGTTACGTGTATGTGTCTTTATTCAATCAATAAAGCAATAACCATATCAGCATTCCTGCGATACCCTATAAAGCATTCATTGAGGCAGCGCCCGGTTTGGCGAATATAACATTTGCCAAAAGCGAGGGGAATGCTATACTCCACAAGTACGTACGCTATGCGCCAGAGTGACCTGTCCTATGACCTACTGCAATAAGGTTTCACAGCGCCTCAAGAAGGGGGGTGACAAGTGCTGGGTACGTGTTGTGTTTTCAGCTCGGGAAAAGCTGGGGTGAGTGTGCTGCCTAGTGAACGGTCAAAAGGAGAGGCCAGCGGGCGAAATAAAGCATACCGAAGCCCTTGTTGTTCTAGTGTATAGCATTCTCCTCGCCTATGCGAAATGTTATATTTGTCAAATCGGGCACTGTCTTAATGTACGCTTGCTAGTGCATCGCAGGAATGCTGCTTCACAAAGTGCCGGTGGTTATTTAGCCGACCACATGCGCCTTTGCTCGCACAAGCCAACATGCCAGGCGCTTTTCAAGTAAACGCGTGTGTTGCACAAATTTAGCAATAAATTTTTTTTAAGCTCCTTCTATCTTCATTGAAAAAGGTTACTGTGCCAGTGCGCCTTCGACGGAGCTCAAAAAAGGAACGCAACTTCTTTATGTCAGGGCAACCGTGCGTATCGCGTCAGCTAGATAGGCCGGGAGATTTGCAATCTTCATGAGCGATGTGAAACTGTTGCCTTCATTAGGTTTTTTCCGCCTTTCATTGTGGCTTGCTTTGAGGAAGTATCTTTCAGCGGTAGGGTGCATTTGCGCTGCTCTCCTGTCTAAATTAGGCCATGTTTTTTGTCGACCGGCATTCTTGCTGTCCCTCTCTGCTTGTCCCTCTTAATTTGTGCGCTGGAACGTTGTTTCGCTAGGCTATTCACCACGAACTAACCCAGATGTCCACGCTTGGCGCTGTGTTCCCACCAATTCATTGGCGCTGACGCGAGAGGCAAGCCAAAGGTGACTTAGCTCGCTGCTACTGGCAATATCACGAAAATAGTCCTGTTATACGGGATGGACGGAAGGACGGTTTCCTTGTTGGGCAAGCAGAAAAAAGTTTACGCATTTAAAAAAACAGAACGAATAGATCCTGTAGCCGCCGTGGTTGCTCGTAGCTATGGCGTTGGGCTGCTGAGCACGAGGTGGCGGGATGGAATCCCGGCCACTGCGGCCGCATTTCGATGAGGGCGAAATGCAAAAAAAGTACCCTTTGGCTTAGATTTAGGTGCACGTTAAAATACCTCAGGTTGTCAAAATTTTCGGAGTCTTCCACTATGGCGTGCCTCCTAATCAGAAAGTGGTTCTGGCGCTTAAAACCCCATAATTTAATTAGTTTTAATAGTTCCCTTGGCCTTTCTCGCACATTTCTTTGTTGGGGGCGGTTGATGTTTCACACGCAGAGATCTGACTTGCGATCAAGCTCGAGAGTCACTCAACACTCGTAGCTGTTAATGACATACGCATACCTGAGCCTATTTTGTTGAAATCCAAGTGACAAATTTATGAACATAGTAGCTTTTACGCGGAAGCAAACCATTAAAGGGTAAATGTGAGAGGCCGCAAATTAATATTGTAGGGAAAAAGGCGAATTCTTGTTTTATCGTCTTTTTACTCCAGTTTGCGCAGAGATTCCATTGCGTTCTATGACACTGTGCGAAGTATCGGAGAATCATTTTTATCTTTGTGTCTGTAAATAAAGCCACAATTTGCCTCATATGTGCTCAGAGTTATCGCCTACAGCCGAGAGCAGTAACACAAGCAGCCCAGATTTCCCTTTTGTGGTGATTCAGACATTTCGTTGCACTGAGATGGCATCGAAAGGTGGGAATGTGCTAAAATATTGGGAGCGTTTCCAAAGCAGCGTCTACTGTCTTTAGGGGATAACTATCAATCAATCAATCTTTATTTCGCATTCATTCATTTATAAAGAATGCACGCTGGGACGAGAACTAAAAGCTGGTTTTTTGAAGCTTGACAAGGTTCTTGCCCGGGTTCATGCCAACGGGGACATAATAAAATACTGTTTGTACAAATTTCCTTAAAAACATCGAACGCTCATCGCACTTGTTCTTTGCAGATTGCGCATTCAAGTGCAAGAACTTCAGGTAGTTGCAGTCGTGCGACACTACAATGTCAACTGGGTGTATCCATATATAAACAAAATATGATCTTAACACGAAGAAATAACAAAAACTCATTTAGCTAACGGTGGTGGCACGTTGCATTTCGTCCAAGTCTGATTCACACGAAATACGCAGGACAGGTGATGTGTCTCTCGGATGTGCGAAAATCTGTCGGTTCCAAGCCCATGCGAAACGCCAGTATACTTCTTTTTTCCTTGCAGTGGCCATGCCTATAGCAGCTTCTTCAGCTGCGGGCAGAGGTACTCACTTATGTAGAATGGCTGGTTATCAGGAAATCCGATGGCATTCGTTGTGAGCCTATGCTTCCTGGCCCTTTTAAGGACTGCATCGCGTTTAGCCCTGCTCTGGAAAACCACCACTATGTTGGGATCAGAGTCAGAATTTCGCGCCGGAATTCGGTGGCAGACTTCAATGTCCTCTTTTATTATAGTCTCCCTGAGAACGTCGCCAACCTTTCCAAGTATGTTTACGAGGCACTCAGACCTCTCCTGCGAAATCCCTTTCCCTTCAATATCTTTATTTCTAGAACACTGACGTTGTGCCACTAACTTCATGACGTTTTCCTGCACTTTCTTTTTCGACGCCTCAATTTCTTGCGCTAGCACCTGTTGCGCTTCTTTCAGTGCCACATTCTCGTTTCTTACTTTATTGCATTCTTTCTTTAGAGTCTCGAATTCTTTGTTTATAAAGTTCATGCTGTTCTGCAGCTCTCCTAATTACTTGCGAAATTCGCGTTTCAGGTCAGCAATTTCAGTGGTCATAATGCAAACGTCAAAATCAAGGCAGAAACAGTCAACAAAACAAGGCAGCAGAGGCAGCAACGTACTTAGCAAGGCTCTTTGCAAAGAATCGGAAAATTTCAAACCTGAAGAAATAAGCAGAAGGGTTGAGAGTGTGCACTGTTTCGTGCCGCCGTTGCCAAGTGACTGCCGTGGTCGTCTGGGGGTCCTTTTAACGGGATCCAGGTGGTGACGACAAGGTGACATGGTTGTACGTTTATTCGGGGTCCAGGCGGTGACTGCAGGGTCACGTGGTTGCACGTTGATCTGTTTCTGCACTGTCAGTGCTGCTGCGCTCAGGACGCAGACGCCGAAGATCCCCGTGACGAAAATCCCGAGGTGATGCACAGCGATACCTCCAAGAGGGCCTGAAGAAACAAGCCGAAGGGTTCGGAGTCACTGTTTGCTGCCTCCGCTGCCAAGTCGCCACATGTCGCCATAAGAGACTGCCATAACGACAGATGTCGAAGAGCTTGTGGTCAGTACACAAGTGTTAGTATAAAGCCTGCTCGCATGACTGTTGTCATCCTATTTTCTACGCTCATTGGCCAATCTTACGTCTTTCTGCGCGATAAATCAGTATAACTGCCACGCAAGGCACTCGGCCATCGCGACCACGTTGCGGTGCGTCCGCCCGTTCACTATCAGAAACTATTTTTTTTATTACGATATCTTCCTTGCCGAGTTGTTCACACTTTTTCTGCATCGGGTATCTCTGTTTAAAACCCACTGTCATGAATCGAAAAAATTTGTGACGGATTGAAGTGAAGTGTGCCCCCTTCTTACCCCAGCTAACTAAAGAAGAAATTATCGTTCATCGACGTAAACTAAAGCTTCATTAGCGTCTCATCGTTTTTCCTTGTTTTGGAAAAGTAGTGACCGAGCCGTGCGCAGTAATTCTTCAACTGCTGTCATCAGTGACCCACAGGCAAAGCTAAAAAAATGATAACTATCACGGAGAAGCGGGAAGTGGTATTATTCAGCCGGGACGCCGAGACTCAGTCCCAGGCTATCCAGATGGCCGAGGGCGCCGCCAAGGAGCAAGGCCTCTTGGCCGATGGCTAATTGGGGACTTTAATTTTCCCCACGCCTGATCCCATCCTAGACAATCAAAAAAGTTTCTCTCCTTTCTCTCACCGTGAAGCCCGAAAAAATTGTTAGACATTAAGGCAAGCACACACTGCCGACGTCGCTGGCTCTTCCTATGCCTGCTCGGCCACGTCCTCAGTTTCCTCACAGTATCCGCCGCGCATCTTCTTTAATGTTATGACCATCGTACACATCGAAGAACAAATTCACGCAGTCACGGTATTGATGGGAGGGCAATGACGCAACTGTCTCGGCTTAGTGATGGCGTTCAGGCACTCTACCAGAGAAAACGAATCTGCCGATGCCTCCCACAAAATCGAATGCCGGTTTCTCGGCTTCCACGTTTTCTATTCTAAAGAATAGATGAAAGGTGGGAGAAGACCTGCTTAATTTGAAACTTCCCCCGTGAGATCATTGCCGCTCTTTCGAAACGTGAATCACCGAACCTGCTTTATTGAATGCAAAAATTTTGAAAGGTCGAGAGATTTGCCTGTTATGGTCTTTGCAAATGAACACCATTCCTGGAAACAGTTTAATTAGGGACTTCATTCTTATGGTCATGTAGAATCACGATCTCAAATAAGGGACCTGGTCTCAGCATGAGTGCTACACTGATTGGTCTAAGAACGTGTTCAACCAATTTAATAGAGAGAAGACTAGGTATTTGACAATTTGGGTCAATGCTTGTTGCTTAATTTCGCGGTCTAATTTATAGCTTGCAGTATAACACGGTACAAAGTGTGGAATACACCAGCAGCTCGGCTGCGTAGAAAGCATTTGGAAGGTCCGTTATTGACAACAAAGAACTCACATTGATGCTTTACTCACCACAAGGAGTCGATGACCTGCTTTTCAAAAAAAGAAGGTGCGAGAAAATGATTTGTAACACGTTTTAAAAGTTGTCAACAACAACAAAAAAAAAAGTCAGCATCCTTCCGGCTGAAATGACGGCCGTTCCTTTTTTTTTTGGGGTAGGGGTGGAGAATTGGAATGTTTCCACCGTAAGCTTTGCCGTCGTGTTTCAGGCTCGTAATAGTCGCACCATGGTTCATCCCCGATCACAATTACAGACAAGAAGTCGTTACCCTCATTGTGATACCGGATCAGATGAGTCAAGGCAGCGCTGAACTCTCCGTCTTCTGGCGGTGGTTCAAAACCTTTGGCATCCATTGCGCGCAAAAGAGCCTATAACCGAGATGCTCATGAAATATGGCGTGAACCGAAACATGACTGATGTTCACACGCTCTGCCAGTTCATCGATGCTTATCCTCCGTTCTTGTCTCATCAGCTCATCAACCTTATCAATTTTGTTCGGGGTGACTGCACGATGACTTTGGCCCGGGCTTGGATCGTCTTTGCAACTTTCACGTCCTTCTTTGAACCGTTTGCACGAACGCTTCACATTGATCAATGAAATACAATGTTCAACATACACGGTAGCCATACAGCTAGTAATTTCTATTGGGGAACAACCCTCAGCTGTTAAAAACCTCGCGGCACCACGCTGCTGAACTTCCGGAGCGTCCATAACGTGACACAACCACGTTTAATCCAGTGTATGAAAGCATGAAAAAATACTTATCCTCACACCTGCGTGTCACTTTTCTAAATGATAGATGCCTCGGCGCTACGCGCATGTCTCGCAGATCATGAGTCGAACCATTATTGAGCGGGGTGGATTGGCTCACATTCAACTGAAACGCCCTCGTACATTATAAAAGCGAAGATACAATGAAAGATACAAACGCAAAGATGAAGCTCCAAAATGGCAAAAAAGTGTCATTGGAAACAATGATCACGGCACGGATACACAATACCTCGCAAAAAGATATTTAAATACACGTATAATTCTCCAATAAATCTACGTATGTAAAAGAAATGTCACTGTATCTAATGCGTCAAACAAGGCAAACAAACATGTTGCGTAATCGCAGATTCACAGAATCTAGATCCCGCCCCGGTCACGATGTTATCGCCCGTGGACTTTATACGAAACATGAGGGCGACAGCGGTGGCAGGAGTGCGCCTGAAGTGTCCGCATAATTGCTATCGCAGTAATATAGTAAGAGTATCCGGCAACTGAAGCGCCCCGTAGCCCATTACTTTCCGCAAAAGAAGTAACAAAATCGAACTTTCACCAATTGACAATTCGCTGCGCCGCAACAATATCTGGTTCTTTTGTGTGTGTGTGTGGTGCCAAGGTAAAAAATAAAAAATAAAAAAAACGCAGAGGAAAGCATGTTGGCCACAATCGAATGCCTACTTTGGGCACCTGCTCTGGCTACCGTCGGAATATCGGAGAAAATGTGAAACACTTGGTCCACCGAGAACTATACGCATACTAATCGGTATCCTATAGTGGCGAGGCAAGGGTTTCCGGAGAGGTTGTGCTCAAGCGAACGCGGTGCAATCCGTCGAGTCCCCATTGTGATGGAGGCGAGGGACCATTGTTCCTCTTTCTCGTCTGCTAGCCAGAAACTTCCAGAACTCTTCCAGGCGAAAATCCTCTCGGCTAGAGAAAACCGAACGCGCACCGAAGTGCGCCGCGAGGTGGTCTGGGCAACACGAGACAAACGCATGCGCTTTCGCTGGCTCTGGCAGCCCCCGGTTTGGGTAGCGCGAACGAAAAAATTGAACAGGCTCAATTTGTCCTCGCGAATAAAAGTCATAGTAGAAAAAATAAATAAGAACGTAGTTACCTTGGCTGGTTTTAGGGTCTTCACATGGATGCTTTGGTGTAGGTGAAAAAAAAATCTTGATATGTTTTATGTGATATGACGGCACAAATGAACCACCACAACGCATCACCTCATCGGACCTCGCTGCGTACTGTGTCAACTTGTCTGATAGTGTGCTAATTTGGCTTGCCTCGTTGTATGTTCCGATGTAAGACTTTAGAAAAGTTAATGCACCTTTGGCGTCAAATATTTATCGGAAAATTAAACCTACAAAGTTCCGCAGTTGAAAGTCTGAAGCACAACTTTAGAAATGTCAATGCACCTTTCACATGAAACGTTTGTGCCACCTTTATACCCATAAAGTTTTGAAATGGAAATACATGCGTTTCGTAGATACCATGGCCTCAGCGAGACGCCGCGGCGAGCCCGTTCGCCATCAAAACGCCCTTGAAACATTGTGCTCGGATGGGGCTGCTTGGCGTTATGTGACTCCCGGTGCATGGGCGTTGCCGCGAAATCCAGCCCGAGTTTGCAATGTTCGCGGTGAAATGTGTTTTCGGCCGGGAAAAGGAGATTCTAGACACAAATCAGGATGATTTCCAGCGTCGGGGGTTGCTTTGGTCGGTCGTCAATGGAAAGCACGCAAATATTTCCGGAGGGAGGGGGGGCTGGAACCACATAACCCCCCCCCCCCATGGCTACGCCCTGTGATATTTTATATGTTTTACTTAAGGTGAACCAACTCGCCGAAATCAAGTTGTTGCAACTATTCATTATGACGATGAACTAGTGTCATGGATTACATATCCTGCAAAGCGGAATTTGAGTCGAAACAGGATGCAGTTAGATAAAAGCCGGACATTATATATATATATATATATATATATATATATATATATATATATATATATATATATATATATATATATAGCTCCATAACTCTGAGGCGTATATTATTTGCGCGAGAAATTAAAGCAACTAATTCACTAATTAACCCATGCTAACTAACTTTCAAGTCAATTATAATATACGGCACTGTTTCAATGGCAAGTTCCACAGCCAGTGACTTTGAATCTCATATCCACTTTAACCGATTTCTGAGGAAGCAATAATTCATAGACAGGTGTTGACAATGTTTGCGATGAAAGCTATGCTTGTTGCAGTAATTCTTTTCCTTCAATCTATAAAAATGCGTTTTGTTACATTGGTCAGCAGAAAAACAGTGCAATTTAAGTTTCACAGGGCGTATCTCAATATTGGTGCTAGCTTCAAAATTTACTACAAGTGTATGTGTCCCTGTGAAATCGCGCGCTTCAGTTTATGTATTGCAATATGTGCTCTAATGGAATTAGTTGGAAAGGTGTTCATGGAACATTTGTTAATTAGTCAATTATCCGTTTTGATTTTCAGTCTAGGTACCGTCTAGCTCTTCACCTAATCTAGTAGAATAAGTGAATTAGTGCTTCATGCCGTAGATGATTTACGTTGTTACAAAACATGCGAAATTTCTTGTATGATAAAAGGCTTTCCCTTTAGCTGAGGCGAGCTTTTGTTCCAACGATGCCGCACGAAGGGTACACATAGCGCACCCCATTGTAACATGTATCTGCATAGATGTGACGATTTATCTGTTGTAGTTGCCAATCAGGAGCACTTTGGTCAGAGAGGACTTTACTCTCTACCTTTTTCTTTCTTTTTGCGGGGCGGTGGTGGGTTGGAAGTTGTGCTTACAGTTGTGGGGTGATTCGACCACTGCTGACAAAAATATCTGTCATGCAATCACTTTTAAATACGCTCAATTAGTACACATGAGTGAATGACTTTGCAAATCAGCGACTTCGCTATCTTTGCCGAGCACGCACGTAAGACACCAATTTTCAGAATCTGCGTGTCACTATTATTTAGACCTTCGAAATCTGTCAAATAATGACAAAAAAATCGCAAATTAATTGGGACAGAGCGTTATTTGTGGACCACTATTAGCAGCTCAACTATTCACATAATTCAAGATATGAAATCGGGTCCTGCTTTAAAGCACTCATTAACCGACAGATGTCCTCCTGGCCACATGTAATAACGTTTAAAAAGAACTTCAATGAAGCAGATGATGTACTGCTTAATCGTCGCCAGTAGAAACTACGACGCACGGACAGTCATTTTACATACGGGCATTTATTTAATCTCTGAATTTTGCTGAGGTGCACACACACGCACCGGCCACACGCGCCTTTGTACGACCTTTCCTCGTGTCCGCATTGGTTTCGCTGGTTGAACTGATGTAGCCGGGGCAGCAACGCGTTTCCACGCTGCTGATAATCGCTGCTTCATTTCTTTCTTTACCGTCAATTCATCAGCGTTTCATGGAATAACCGTTCAAGTGTAAAGGTACGTCCTCACTTGCGGAAATAAGCGCGCGCAAAGTACATTCGCGGCAACAATTCGTTATTATAGCAGCTTGGGCTTGTTGGTTTTTCATCCTGGTCTTAACAGCGCAAAACGTAGACGGCACACGAGACAAGGAGACGACACCACAAGCGCTGCCAAGGTAGGCGCACCGCCTTGCGCGCTCTTACATCGGCAAGTGAGGACATGCCTTTATTCTCCTACATCAATTTCCTTCAGCGTTATTCGCTAGCGGGCAACGGAAATTGAAATTTTAAAGTTGTCACAAACGTTTCGCATAACGCTACATATATTGCTACTTAATGTATAAGTCTGGTTGTCGCATGCTCGCTAATCTGAGCCAGTTGTGACCGTGGCGCGGTTTAGGTGATGCATGCAAACCAGCTTACAGCGGGCGGAGACGGTAGGGGAATGGTCTAGCGGCGCGTGTGGTAAATGTTTGTTCAATTGATGTTCTGAGGTGAAACGGTGAAGTATTTGAATAATTAAAATAATTAGGGTATGTGTATGCACTTGCACGTAGAGTTAAGCATTGAGCAAAATCTGAGACATGCGGTTTTCGATAGGCAAGCTCAAGCGCCGGCCTAAACAGAATGTTGCGTGACAAAGCATCGTCGATAACTTGAGCTTTCGAGGGAGTCCGCGACAATGTAGGCGCCATGGCTTGTCAGGTGAACGTCCTTAACGTTAGAACTTGTTCTTGTTCCCTAGTGAACCGGCGATAGGTACTCTGGTGGATCGGCCATGAATAGGGCGGTGATCATGTGAAACACACAAGCATTTCAGCAGAAACTACATTTTTTTTCTTCTTCCTCGCTGCATGTTATAGAGAAGCTGAATGTAGCTACGTTCTAGGAAAAAATTTCGTCCGTCTATCCAGCCGTGCATAACAAGAATTCAGCGCCCTTCCTCTGATTCTCTGGTACACGTATTCTTTCTTCGGTTAGGCGAGTGGCCACGAATCGTAGTGCCTCGAGCCACCTTGCTTGCGTGAGCCCTCGCGCAATGGAGTGGGCGGTAGGAACGAGAAGGAGGGGGAGGGACAAACTGTCGACTGCTATTCGATCACTTTCGGGAGGGGCTCCGAAAGGGCGCATACGCAGCGACGTTGCAAGCAGTTGCATTTTGGGTTTGCTATGGGCAGGACGCGCTTAGTTAGCTCTGAGGAAGAAGAACGTGCCCTCAAAAAGCGAGAACAAGAGCAAGAGCGCGAATGCGCAAGAATGCGGCGCGAAGCCGCCGGCGCCGAACGCGCTGTGACTGACGAGCCGGGACCATCGAGTGTGTTTCGCGCACACGCAAGACAAACCGTCGTCGCCATGGTCTACGTCCTTCCGGCTACATGCAAAGGAGACATAGAGACCTTTCTAATAGATGCATTTGGTTGGATCTCATTTGGTTGGTCCCAAGCGATTTGGAATTGAGGGCTACACCGACGTCAATGACCCGACCACGCGTAGCAGTTTCTGTATATATTTAACCTTTTGCAATAACGTGTCTAGTATAGCAGTACAAGGGATCTCGCTGTACCACAGAGACAACAAAAGTTAGGGCCACTGCGCTAAAGACGATAAGGACCACGAAGTTACGTGTTTGCGTCTTTATTCAATCAATAAAGCAATAACCATATCAGCATTCATGCGATACTCGAGCAGGCGTTCACTGAGACAGCGCCCGGTTTGACCGATGCAACATTGCCCAAAGGCGAGGGGAATGCTGTGCACCACAGGAGCGTCCTCTATACGCCACAGTGACCTGTCCTGTGCCCTACAGGCATCAGGTTTCACAGCGCCTCAAGCAGGTGGGTGACAAGTGCCGGGAACGAGTTGTATTTTCAGCTACGCAAAAGTTGGGACGCATGCGCTGCCCAGTGAACGGTCACAAGGAGAGGACAGCCTGCGAAATAAAGCATACCAAAGCCCTTGTCGAAGGTGAAGTTTGTGTGGTGTATAGCATTGCCTTCGCCTGTGGGAAATGTTGCATCGGCCAAACTGGCGCTGTCCTAATGAACGCTTGCTATTAGCCCCGAGAGTGTCCTACAGGCCGCTCGCGTGACGTCAGGGCACGGATTCGCGCCTGTCGTCTGCTGCAGTTCGGGCGGTGTCCGGGCGTCTTCTGCGGTGCTTTCGTTTGTGCGCCCTCGTTCCCTCTGCTTGTATACTTATGGCGGTCACCTGAAATATATTTTTACGACGTCTTCGTTCGCAAAAATGTATTCGAAGAGTTTATTTCAGAGAATAAAGTTCTCAAAGGTAGCGCTACAGTGCCAGGCGAAGGAGTGCCGACCAGCTAATTGCGTGTTTTTTATGCTGGTACGAATGGCCTGCAGAGGTACCGACCAATAAAATTCTCCAAGGCAACCGCAGCGGCGGGGCTCGTGATCTACGGAAAAGCGACCGTCGAGTCAACAGTCCGTTGGCGCCGGCATGTCTGCTGCGGCGACTCGATTTGAAAGGAGCGCAATACTGTATATCGTATTACCGCAAATAAAGACGGGGACAACGGGAAGGAACACAAAAACAATACGTCAGTACCCAGCCCTTTGGCGCCACCTTGTCTACTGCGGCAACTCACTTTGAAAAAAACAATGCGCCGAGTCAACAGCCAGTTGCCGCCGCCATGTCTGCTGCGGCGGCTCGCATTGTGAGGACGAAAATACGTTGCGTCCCCATGTGGGCGGCTCCGCTAAGTCTACATTGTTCTTATGCAGACCGGCTTCGCTAGGTCTACATGCAATGTTTGTAGAGTCCCCGCCTCCTGCACGGTTTGATTGAAGCAGGGGCAACTCCTGGAAATGACAAGTTTTGTGGCGCAGTCTCACGGCTCTTAGAAGTCGTCAGTCAATGGACAGACGTGGCGGCCATGTCCTCGGAGCCGACACTGGGATCAAGAGGCGCCTGCTCCGGACAGGACACTTGTCTGCGAGAACCCTCTCACCTCGTTGTGGTCAGTGCAACCGCTGCGGAAGTGAGTGTGTAAACCCTCCGCCTCAAAGGCGGGTCAGCTACGATGACTTTCGACGCTCCGAACTGGTCGTCGGAGAACCGTCATTTTCGCTCACCTAGGGATCTAGGGAGGACAGAGTTTACTTAAGGAGTCATTGGCGGCTTCTAAGTGAACATTCCTCTTTCAGTCATGTTAGACTGAAGAACTGTAACGTTCTCATGCAGATCCTGTCAATAGATCCCACACTCCTCGTTCTCGATGAGCACAAGTCTCTCCCTTCAACAACGTCCTCAGCGTGCATAGTTTGGACGACGGCATGGGCCAGCTACCGTCTATTTCATGCCAGCCTCCAAGCATTACAATGCGCGGATCAACAACTACAAAAACATAGCATATAAGAGTCCAGTTATGATACAATACCTGCCGCGTTGCAACAAGTATGTCAGAAACGCTGGCTATATATGACTTCTAAAACAGTTACCTTGATTTTAATCCTCTAAAACAGGTTTGCTCACGACGAGTATAGAAGTTCATGGTATAATATGAAATTTTTGTATTTCTTCAAAGAAAGCCACGGCAGTAACACGAGGATTTAACCAGTTTAGATTCAACCAGCACCACTTCCCTCTTTAACTGCTTCTCTAAATGAGACGGTTCTTCGCGTGTTTGTTTTAAGCTCCAGCATTTTGAAGTAAAGCTAATTGAAGCTTACAGCTGTTTGCAGAATACGCAAAGGAATGTACCAATATTTCTTTTTCCGTGCTACACGTTCAACTCACTTGACAAATTTACTGGTGCTTTTTGCTTGAGGAATATACATGACGAATCTGTTTGGGATGTAACGCAGACTTCTCTCGTTCCCCAGGCAGCCAACTTTTTTGAAATACTCTCCTCGTGCGTCACTTGCCTCTGCTTCGACTTATTTTCTTGTGACAGGTCACGCTTTGATTCGCCGCATGGCATAGGTATAAGTACGTACAATTGTATAACGCGTAGTTGCTGATGACATCATGATACGCGTTTCTCTCACTTGCGCTCGTCCTCTAGAACTTAGAACAGTAGACGTACAAGTTAACTATCGTGATGTGGAAAGAGGGCGCCGACCGGACGGCGTAGATTTCCTTTTGCTGTCATACGATCGTCTTCGACCGAGTCATGGTCCTGCTGCTTTGGTCACACACATGCACACTCGCGACCCACACACACACAACTCAATTTACGCATATAAGTTGCATGTTCTCGTAAAAAAACACAGTACAGGCAGGTACTTACAAAATGCTTCGCATAACATTGTTTCTCGCATGGAATTTGCACAGTTTTCCACTTCCACCTGCTACTCTGCAATGAGGCTGCTCTTTTTCTCCTCCGATAATATAGCACAAGATTATAATTACACTATTTCACAAGTTGTTGTGCAAGAGCAGCAAGATAAGATGCGGACCAGGTACCAAAGCGCAAAGTTCCTGAACTTGCCGAAACTTTACTGCTCAACAAGTATCGTGTCGATATAAAATGGCGTTGCCTAATCTTCGTCTGTCTCGTGATTCGCACAATGTTCGCTATCTCGAACGCGATCAGGCAAAGTCCCATAGCCCAAAATAATTTGGTTGGAAAGTCTGCTCTTCTTCAATACGCAGGTGGCGTAGTAGCGCCGCGGAAAAATATTCCCGTCTCTAGTCTGATTCCCCTTCGTTCTCAGGCTAATTCGCGCGCTTGCTTTTATTGCACCGTGTTTGGTTTCAACTTATTTAGCAGAGTTTGTGTGCGACGTACCATTTTTATTCTATTTAGTTGCATTTGGTGACGGTGTGGCGACTGTGTACGAGCTACCTTCACTCACGCTTCGAATGGACTGAAGATTTGGTCGACACTAGTAAAATATTGCGACCTTCCTCACTGCCTGCCCATTCTTTGGTGCTTGCATTCTTGAGAAAACACCGCTTTGCGCATAATTTTGTTCGGCGCCACCCATTTGACCCACTAATTGCGCTTGGCCTACGTTTTTGCGCATCGGAGCTTGTACACCAAGTCATTAATCTAAATGTGCGATATATCGCCGGCTGAAAATAAGGAAACTTTTGGCGAACTCGTAAATAAAATTAATGCAAATCTGCATTTTTGATGCTATAACCACGATATGATTATAAGGAATGCGTGTGTGGGGGAGTACGGGTTTATTTTGACTACCTGGGGCTCCCTAATGTGCAGCCGATGCACAGCACACGGGCGATTTTGCAGTTCAAGTTAAGGAATCTTGTTGTGGTTTAAATGAATAATTAACCGACGGATATCCTCCTCGGCACATCTTGTAACATCGAAAAAGATTGAACAAAGCAGAGGCTGTGATGTTTAGCCGTCGCCAGTAGAAGGTGCGACACATACCCCGTCATTTCACAGACGGGCATTTCATGAACTTGTGCACTTTGCGGGGATGCACGCATACGCTCGTACAGCACGGCCTTTTGTTCTTTTTGTTCGGCTTTTCCTCGTGTCGATGTTGGTTTCGCCGGTTGAACAGTGATCGCCGGCTCAGCTACGCAGTTGGACGCTGCTGTTAATCGCTGCTTCGTTTCTTTGTTTACCCTCTATTTTATAAGCGTTTTATGGCATCGCCGTTGAAGTGTTGCTGTCCTACAGCGATTTCCTTAAAAGTTATGTTGCTAAATTCGAACGGAAATCGCAATTTTAATGTTGTTGCAAAGGTTTAGTATAACACTATATACCGCTAAATATAGGTCTGGTTCTTGCATGCTCGCTAATCTGCGCCAGCTGCACGCGTGGAGTGGTGTAATTGATGCATGCAAATCAGTTGACATCGGGCGGAGACGGTAAAGGCAATGGTCGAGCGGCAAAGATGGTAAATATTTGTTCAATGGATGTTCCGATGGAAACCGAAGAATAAATAAATTAATCAAGATATGTGTATCTACTCGCGCGTAGCGTCAAGCATTGAGCGAAATCTGACACTTGCGGTGTTCCATCGGCAAGCTCACGCGCTGGCTTAAACAGGACGTTGCCTGAGAGAGCATCATCGATGACTTGAGCTTTTGAGGGAGTCGGCGTCACTGTAGGCGCCATGGCTTGCAAGGTGGTCGTCCTTGACAAGAAACTTGTTCTTGTTCTCTAGTGAAATGGCACAGCCCACTGTAGGAGATCGGCCATTAATTGGGCGGTGGTGATTTAAAACACGCAGGGACGTCTGCAGAATCTATCTCTTATTTTTCTACTTCTTCGGCATATATTTTAGCCAAGCTGTATAGGCTTAGGTTCTGAAAAAAATTGTGTGTGTATATCGACCCGCGTATAACGAGAATTAAGTGCCCTTCCTCTGTGTCTTTGGGACACGTGTCCTATCTTTATGCAAGCAAGTCGCCACCAATCGTAGTTCCTTGCGCCACCCTGCCTGCGTGAGCCCTCGCGCAACTGAGTGGGGGGTAGGGAGCAGAAGGAGGAGGAGGGGACGAACTGTGGATTGTTATCCCTTCTCGCTTGTTCGTCGCGAGAAGGGCTGGGAAAGTGTGCGTGCACTTGGGCAAGCGAGCATCGCCCCAGCGACGTTGTCAGCAGTTGCATTTTAGCCTTGCTATGGGCAGGACGCATGCCGTTCGCTCTGCGCAAGAAGAACGTGCCCTCAAAGAGCGACAACGAGAGCGAAATCGCGGATGCGCTCGAAAGTGACGAGACGCTGCCGGCGCCGAACCTCCAGTGGCCGACTTGCCGGGACCATCGAGTACTTGCCGCGCAAATGCAAGATGGGACCGTCATCGGCACGGTCTACGTCCCTCCGGCTATATCCAATGGAGACATTGAGGCTTTCCTAATAGACACCCTTCGTTGGATCTCATCCATCGAAAACGAGTTGATCGTCATGGTGGAAGATTTTAAGTCGACTTAGCGTGCCCCGATGACAGGGGTTCGTGTCTTTCCTGTCGGAACGGTTTGTAAGTGAGTGCTGCACAGAGGCCAATGGGCCAACCACGCGTCACAGGTCATGCATGGATTTAACCTCTCGCAAGAACGTGTCTACACTAGCAGTGCAATCGGTCAGGGTGTGCCACAGTGTCTACAAAGGTATGGTCATTGTGGTAACCAGTGAGACAAAATTAAAGACGATTACAACACGATGTTACGTGTGTGTTTCTTTATTCAATCAATATAGCCATAACCATGTAAAACAATATAGTTAGTTGTCAATATAGTCATTTCTATAAAGCTTTGCCGGTTATTCTTTTTCACAGAGTTGTTTCGTCATCAACCTTCATTTCCAATAATTTATCCTTACTTTTTTTTTCATGTATTAAGCACATGTTTTTTCCCCTATGTTGTCCTTGGTGTCAGTGTTTGTTGGATTCTTATTACATGGCTAATAAAAATCGGGCCCCTCCGTTCACCCCTTTTCTTCTCGTTTATTACATAACGCGGGTCTCGAATCTGGCAACACTGATGCCTTCAGGTAGCATGGGTGGGTTTACAGACCGTGTGCCGTCACCCAAAAAGGTCACGTTCTCGTGACACCTGCGACAGAACGGATGTTCCACGTCCGCCGCCAAGGTCTGCGAGTGGTGGCGCTGGCTAACACCCCCAGGGTTCTACAAGGAAAGATAAATACACAAGAAAGTGGACGGGGAAACGGCGCCGCGGTAGCTCAATCGGTAGAGCATCGCACGCGAAATGCGAAGGTTGTGGGATCGTTCCCCACCTACGGCACGTTGTTTCTTCATCCACTTTAATTTCCAATAATTAATCGTTTCTTTATTTAATTTGTTAAGCACAAGTAATTTCCCCAGTGTTGTCCTTGGTGTCAGTGTTTGTTGGCTTTTTATGATATGGTTTATAAAAATCGGGCCCCTCGTTAGCCCCCTTTTTTGTCCTCTATCACAGAGTGGAAGGGAACTATACTCACGGACGGCTTTTCTTGGCTATGAAGCGAAGGCTGCCCAAACTACGCGCGCCTTTTTCATCGCTGCTGGAAATAGTTCCGCCGTTTTGCTTACGTTTCCTTACGAGGGAAATAGGAAACAATACTTCTTTGTTCTTCACAGCACCTAATTGGAAATAATACGCAGCATTCGCCAGCCAAATACTGGTATTTTATTGTACTTTTATTTTGCTCCTTGAAGTTTTCGCACACCCCAGACCGTCGCACGTTTTGCGCATCCATCAGACGCGAAATGACACCCGTGCTTTCTGGTGAGTGTTTCTTCGCTTGCTATCCCGATAATCGACTCCCCTCAGAGGCTGTTGACTAAGTTTAGCAACTAAAGACTGTTGAAGCATACAGAAAAAAATTTGTCCAGCGTCTGCGCGGAAATCAGGCGAGCCCCTCTGGAAATCGCAATCATCGGCACGTACAAACTAGCGATCGAGGTAGTTTGCACGTGCCGATGATTGCGATTTACAGAGGGGTTCGCCTGATTCCAGAGGGGCTCGCCTGGACAGTAATCACTCCCCCATGCACCTTGCCATACCAAGGGCAAGAAAACGCGGTGCGAGACGCTCCGATAACTAAGACAGAACTCTTCGCGGCAGCGCAAGCTGCGAAGAGAAATACTGCTCCAGGACCAGATCAGCTCACAAATGCTATGATCCGGAACCTGAGCGACGAGCACCTAGAACAGCTCACCCGGTAGTTTAATGAACAGATATTGGAAAGGGGCGTAGTTCCACAACAGTGCAAGGAGGTCAAAATCGTGCTTATTCCGAAAGCAGGAAAGCCTCATGATCTACAAAATCTCAGGCCGATATCACTAACCTCCTGTCTTGGCAAATTATTTGAGAAGGTGATCCACACACGTCTCATGTCTTACATTGAAGACCGCAACCTATTTCCCACAAACATATTCGGCTTTCGCCAACATTTGTCGACACAAGATGTTTTCCTGCTACTTCGCGAAGAAGTTCTATGCAACACCACGGTTGGTGCGGAACATCTCGATCTGGCTATTGATTTAAAAAGCGCATTCGACACTATTTCACATGAACTTATCTTATCTGAGCTAAGTGACATCGGTTGTGGACAAAGAACCTATGATTACGCCCGCTATTCCTGACCTCTCGCAACGCGACAATAGGCATTGGCACTACGCACTCAGACCCTTTTCCCATGCCCAATAGAGGTACACCGCAAGGGGCGATACTCTCCCCCTTTCTTTTCAATATCAGCATGAGACGCTTAGCCAAAACACTCGATGTTATACCTGGGCTAGGGTACGCGATATGTGCAGACGATATTACCCTATGGGCAACCAGCGGCTCGTTAGGACAAAAAGAAGAAATCCTACAAGAAGCAGCGACCGTTGTTCAAACCTTCGCTCGCAGCAGTGGAATGAGCTGCGCGCCCGATAAATCAATATTTATCAGGATACGAGGTCGAGGCCGTCAAACTCACGAGCCGGTGAACCTCTTTCTAGGAGACAGCCAGATAAAGGAGGTCGAGAAAATGCGAGTCTTCGGACTGTGGCTGCAAAGCAACAAACGACTAGACCACACCATTAAAACCCTTAGGACTACGGTGAAACAGATCTTCCGTATGATCCGATGAGTAACATATCACCGAAAAGGTTTTAAGGAAACAGAGACGATCCGGCTCGTTCAGGCTTTTGTGCTAAGTCGTCTCACATACAGCCTCCCTTTCCAGGACCCCACGAAAACAGAACTAAAGGCACTAGATGCGTTGATTAGAACGTCGTACAAAGCGGCTCTCGGCCTACCACAGGGAACCTCTACCGAACGCCTGCTGCCCTCGGGATTCACAATAACTACGAGGAGCTACGGGATGCGACGCTCATATCTCAACGGGAGCGGCTTAGCTTAACCTCCTCTGGCAGAAAATTACTTTGCCGCGTGGGTTACCCTACTCGTCCACAGTATGCGGGAGAAGAACTCGAATCTCTGCCCAGAGTCCTTCGTGAAAGGATCATTGTAGCCCCAATCCCTAAGAACATGAGTCGAGAATACCACCGGTGACGTAGAAGTGCTCGACCTCGAAACTTAATGCAGCAATTCGGTGGAAACCCGGATGCAGTCTACACAGATGTCGCTCGATGTGGTGCTTACAAATACGCCCTCGCAGTGGTAGGAGGGGCCGCAAATCAAGGGCTTGTGACTTGCGCCACGGCTAGAGTTGCATCTGCGAATACCGCAGAAGCTTCAGCCATCGCGCTAGCTATTAAAACTAAGGACCCTCTGGGACAATCGTCGATAACTCTTAAAGATTCCCAAGTCGCATGTAGACTATTCCTCACCGGGAGGCTACCACACAGCACCACTCACCTATTAGGATCCAACCTAACGCAGAAACACATGGTCATCTGTTGCCCGGGTCACGCAGGACTCGAGGGCAATGAGAGAGCGGACGGCGCAGCTCGTGCTTTTGTCAACCGAGCGGCCGACCACTCTGACGAAAACCCCTTTTTACCACGAGACATCCTTGAGCACCAGCGGCGCGAGCGAAGAGAGTACAGTTCACCACACCCTGACCTATCCAGGCAGGACTCTTATGACTGGCGCCGAATAACGACGCACACATTTCCAAAGATTTAATTGAAAAATGCCATTCACCCAACGCTCTACAGCGTTCGCTGTCCTTGGTGCGGAGGCCGGCCAACTCTCGCCCACATTACGTGGGACTGCCAGAACAGGCCACCCAAAATTAATACACCAAAAATAGCCGGCAATCTTTCCGGAAGGGAGCAATGGGAGACTTGGCTCGCCAGCGAGGATTGGGAGATGCAACTAGCACTCCTCGACCAAGCACGGCGGATCGCTCAAGCCAGTGGGGCCCTGGACTAGGGGCTCCACCCACTCGCTTTCTGCATTTTTTTTTCTCTTTTAAATAAACGTTTTGATATATATAGCGAGCGAGCTGACTTTTTTGCCGGCTCTCCCGACGGCAGCCTCGGTGGCGCGTCGCTATACGACTGCTTCGGAGCTCCGACACAGCCTGCGATGCTGGCTGTTCAGAACTTGGCACACGTCCTATGTGAATTAACATTGGTTCACGCCCAGCTATTCTAGCTGCTTTGACTAGAGAGGTTGCGCGAGGTTGGCGAAACCGAAACCGGTGGCGAGCGCGCCCGGACTACATTGCGTACGAATACCGTCATGTGCAGGAGCTCCGCCCCCGTAGCTTTAGCTTCGTAGCCAAAAAAAGTTGTCAACGAGTAGAACGTCGGGGCGCTGGTGAAGCCATTTCTTCTGGCAGCTGTACGTATTTGCCCCATTACAGGTCCTCATTAGCTCTCCTGGTTAATATTACCAAGTTTTTCGTTTATATTGTCGGCATAATGCGAAATGTTGACTCCCTTGAAAACCACTGGAAGGAACTTTATTGCACGTGCAGGCCTTTTATTTATTACTTTAAACAAAAGCAAATAAAGGTCGCATTTCGCCTCAGTAGTGAAGCACTGATAGCGGTATATAACTATTAGACAACTGCACGAAGCAAGTTTTGTCGGCCGGAAAAGTTGCAGTACTTAAAAAATCGCTTATTAATTGGGTTAGTGAGCACGCTGTCATGGGCGCTTAAGCAAACTTGAGCAGGTTATGCTGGAAGACCACGGAAACTCGCCACCACAAACTAGTGAGATTAAGAGCTACAAAAGCGGCGGTGAGCAAATGCTTCAACGCGTCTCCCAAACTTGATTACATAAACTCCTGCATAAGGCGAGACAAATCGTCTTACCTATAGCTTGCGGACTTGCCACACATCATAAGCAACACCTTCGAAAAATATGAGAGGTATACGAACTGGCCTGAAAACGAGAGATGATTCGCTAAAGTTGCGTGGTTTCTGCGTCAGGTGCCGCGGCAGAGTGGGTGCCATGACATATGTGTCGAGAATGGGATACAGGCGGCTCCAGAGTGGGCTTGGCTTCGATATCCTGTACATAATGAACGGTCCGCCGAACTCTTGTACACTACCGGGTCTGCTCTTTGAGGAAAACATCGTGTAGCTCGCCAAGAGTGTCGAGGATATTCTGCTATTGGTCACGGCATTCCGCAGCAAGCAATCTGTGGTACTGCAGTTCACCGGCGCCCAAGCCCACGCAGGCATGATTCGTCCCAGCGGTGCCACACAACCATCGTAAACGGTATACCGTTACTGCTGTGCAACGCTTAGTCCGTCAAAAAATGTTGTGGAGGGGCACGAGGACCACATAAAACGAGGTGCTCCAACAGCATACCATTGGCTGCGCAGATGATGTATGGGTCTTGCAGCCGTCCAGCGTTGGTGTGACAACTCTGTGAACCGTTACACGTACCCGGTATGACCTGTGCTACTGCTTTTGTATGCCTGTCAGTGAAGACGCGAGGATGAATTGAACGCAGTAAGCGCGAGGTTGGGTGGAGTGCTATACGTTGGCTATGCGCGCGTCAGTGTCGAGGCGATTAAGGGCAACATCGGCCCGTCTTCTTCTTTCGAGCCTATAGAGCAGAAACCAGTAAGGTGTTCAGGCACTTACATTTCGAGGCTATACAAACACTCTGGAGTAGACGTCTCTACTCTTCGGGGAAAGCTTGGTTTCTTCGCTCGTCCCGTGCAGGAAGACAGCGAACGCAAGAGGGCGAAGGCAGCCAGGGCTCAGGTTAGGCAAGGGGAGACGACGCTACGGCAGTTCGTCATGCTCTTTAAACGAACGTCGCTATATAATGTAGGTGCCACCAAACAAGCATCTAAGTGTAAAACCTATACATCAGCAATGTGAGTGTTCTGCTCTTCGAGGCACGAGCAGCGTATCGGCGCACTGTCGTGTATCGACGGTGCGATTACCCGAAACCGAAAGTGCTGGCGGCGATGTGCCGGGCGTGTGGAGCTGCGGAACAGAAGGAGGATCATCTGGTCCTGGGCTGCAGGAGCCTCGCACCAAGCCACAAAGCGGGAAGTGCAGTTTCTTCGGCCGACAACACTTACTGCGTGTAGCTTGTGAATACTTTACTACCGCTAGCAATACTTCGCAGTTAGGGTGAAATGATTTTTCGTTGCTTTTCTGAAAGCCTTGAAATAAAATGGGCGCGCTCCATGTAAAATTATTAATTCGCATGTGGAGCTTGCTAAAGTTTCGTGGTATTCTGACACTGTCTGTCAAATCGCTTTTCTTAAAACTATGAAAACTAATGTGGACTTGTCAGGTACGAAATGCGATCCGCTTGCTTAAGCGCTGGCTCCATTGGCGCACCACACCGCCCCGATCAGTTCGAGTATTCATTGTTGTGTGGGCGCTATATTGCCCATTGCTTTTGTGTTTGGTCGTCTGTACATCAGAAACTATAAATACCGACATGAGAGAGAGAGAGAGAAAAAAAACATTTATACGAACCATCGAGGTGGTTGAGATTGAGGTCTAGTGAGTGGTGTCCTCATTCCAGGACTCCACTGGCCATGGCTGCTCGACGTACTTGCTGGACGAGAGCTTCTTGTCCCGCCAGGGTATCCCCGCTCAGCTGTACCTCCCACTGCTCAAATGACGTGCTAGGCGTCTTTAAGTGTTGAGGTTTGCCCCCGCACCCCCATGAGATGTTGAAGAGTGCACGGCGTGTGTCGCCGCACCAGGGGCAGATGCCGCGATATGTATGTGGGAACATTTTACTGTATCTGTGTAGGTTTGGAAATGTGTTTGTCTGAATAAGTCGGAGAGCTACGGCATCTTCAGTGCTGAGCTTTCTTTGAGGCGGAGGATAAATCCTGCGGTTGAGTCGCTGGATCTCGAGTCGGTCGCAGTAAGCCGACGCAAACTATAGCTAAAACGGGCATAAAAGCAAATTAAAAGAAATAACAGTGAATCGTTCTCTTCCGTAAACCTATTCATTGTTGTGTTGGCGCTATACTACCGATTGCTTTTGTATTTCGTCGTGTGTATATCAGAAACTATATATACCGACATGAGATCCCACCAACTATAGCTTAAACGGACATAAAAGCAATTAAAAAGAAATAAATAGGTATTGAAACAGCAACCCAAAAGCAATTTCAAGAAACAAGCTAATTAAAGAAAATTCGAAGGCGTAGCCGGCTAAGTGTCGCGAAAGGATACCGTCAAAAATACACTTTACTTGGCTTGAGAAAACTAAGCACGGCGAATTGCGTATATCCAGGATTCTCGGGAATTAAGGGTTAAAACCGGTGCCTGTGATGCGCAGCTGTGGCACTGCTGCTTATTTATTGCAATTGAAGTGAACTAAAATGAGGGAAGCTGCTCCGATACAGACACACTGAACGTCAGCCCCATCTAGTAGGCATCCGTCCAGTCGTTTTGAGGTTTCCTGTTTGACAGGAGGTGGGCAGGGCAGGAGGCGTCAAGGCGATCATTTCCAAAAGGGGCGACTGCGTAAGGGCCTTAGGCACAGAGGTGAGGCTATAAACACAATAGGGCAGGCGAAAGAAGGAAAATCATGGCACAGAGAGAAAAAAAAATTGAGAGGTAATCGAAAGGAGGACGATGAGGATTAAGCACGCAGTTAGAGCCATTTCGCACGGGGAAGTCCCGCCATAGTTGGCATAAACAGTGGAGATGGTGAAAATGAAATGTGCAAAAGAAACGTGAAGGGACAAAAAGAAAGCAAAACAGGAGGGGTTAATCTGCATTTGGAAGAATCGAAGAGACAGGAGTGGGAGTGGGGGGACGGAAAAAATCATGATATGCAGAAACTGCAGGAGCAAAACCCGCGATTTCTTAGTTCTTAGCAAGGTACGACAGGTGTCGCCTCACGAGCACACGTTGGAGGCAGGGAGGTTGAACCGCTGTAAGCAGTATGGTAAATGCCCGTGCCCCGTGAAAAGGTGAACCAGAGTACGATTAGGAGCGAACCAACCTGAAATTTCGTGCATGCTTCCTACCCAGTTACGAATGGTGGTGTTTTGTCCTTCGCGCTGCCAATAATCATGCCACTGCCTTCGTGCGATTTGAAAGGAACGCGCACGGGCCAGCTTCAGCGATGCATGACTGTCGCCAAATGTGCCCGTGATCGCCGCGGGCGATGGAGCCGAGTCAGCGAGCACATTACCAGCATTATAGTCCCTGTGGCCAGGGACGTCATAGAAGTAAATCGTAGGCCGCCCGAAGGCTGGCGAGAGGAGCACCTTCTTAAAATGCCCGACGAGCGCGTCCCTAAAGCGGCGGTTCGAAGGGCGGTCACTTAGGACAGGCAATCGGTGCAAATGGTTGTGTCTATTTTGGTCCGCAGGATTCCACAAACACAAGCGCCTCGGCGAAAGCATAACCTGAGCATTGTACGCTGTAGTCACATTAATCACCCGAAACTTGTGGACAGCAGTCAATCGACCGTGCGGGTCGAACACGACAAAGGCAACTCCCGCCACAGTGCTCGAGAAGGTGCCGTCAGTGTAAACACGGTAGCCCGGAGCGACAGAAATTCGAGTAGCCCGAACCGTAATCCGCAGCTTTATCGTGGGTGATGCGACCGCTGATAAAAATGGTGTCGAATACCATTAGAGTGCAATATATTCTGGCCATAGCGTGTTACTTCTGGAGCGTTTATAGGGAAAGTTATTTACTCAATCTGTCGAGTTTGACAGTGAGAGGAGGAGAGTTAACCAGAACGTGTAGTGCGAATGTTCTAGTAGTGTCGATGGTAAGGTGCGTCGTTGGGAAATCGGGCCACCAAACTGGGGACGCACATGCAATTACAGGAAGCAGAACCCTTCTGCATAAGCGACGTAACATCACTGGATGCATCGCGAAATGCTTGCGAATAAAATACAGTAGTCGCGTAACCAATACATCGGATTTTGTCTTGAGGTAACCTACATGGGCAAAAAATTCAGTTTGCCATCAAGGACCACGCCGAGAAGTTCAATGTGATCTTTGTGTTTTGGAAGGCGGCGGTAATCGAATAGACCGACGCCGTTTGGATGTGCCTATGTGCCCTTTGATGGAGGAGACGAAAAATAACTTTTGTTGACTAATATTAGCCTTGTTTTCACGGACCCAATCCCAAACTAAGGTTACGACAGATTGCTCTAGAGCCTGCGATTGCAATCGCGACGAGGCGGAAAGAAGGGCAATAGTGTTGTGTGCATACGCTTGTATCTGCACGCCCTTTGAGAGACGTAAGTGAAGAAGGGAGTGAATAACGACATTCCATAATAAAGGGTTTATCGGCGAGCCTAGTGCGTTTCGTATCGAAGGGCGGGCCAATACCTTGCTGGCGTTTACACGAAATGCAACACTGCGGCCTGTCAGGAACAATTTGAGAAGATTATATCGGTTCGAGGGGCATGGATGTTCGAGGGCCATGAAAAGAAGAGAAACTCATCATGCCACACACTCTCAAAAGGGCCAGTGAAGTCCAACTAATTCAAGACCGGTGGCGTTTTCACCCCTTTCAGTGCACATAGTCCCCATTTCAAGACGTTCGGGGCCAGAGTGGCAGTCCGCGCATGCAGAAAGCCAAACTGGTGAGTGTGTACGACGTTTCTAGAATGTGAAAAATAATAGAGTCGGGAATTTAGTAATCTTTCAAATAATTTACCGAATAGCAAGTTCATGACAATGGGAGAGAGGTGAGGAGGACGGCCTGGTTTTGGTATAAAAATGATGCGACCTTCCTTCCAAAATGAGGAAAAGTGCCCTATTCTGAGTCCGGCGTTAAGTGTGATTGGAAAAATTGAGGATGTGAATGAAACAAATTTGGAATACAGATGCCGGTGATCCCGTTCCCTCCTGGCGCCTTGCGGGAGTTCCCCAGATATAATGCACGCTCTATTTCTGTGAACGTTGGAGGATGGTCGTCTGTTACTCGCTACTGAATCTCGCTACTGCCTGAACGCCACTGCGGAAGTCTGTGTACGCTGTAGGATCATCCAAGGCCATGTTCAATTATAATAGCGGTGCGGCCGACTCCAAAATACAGGAGGTAGAAGCGCCGTCCGGGGCCTCAAGCGGCGGAAGATGTGTGACAAGCGAGAGCTTTGCAAATTTTAGGTAACATCATTATCATCATCAGCCTGGTTACGCCCGCTGCAGGACAAAGGCCTCTCCCATACTTCTCCAACAACCCCGCTCATGTACTAATTGTGGCCACGTCGTCCCTGCAAACTTCTTAATCTCATCCGCCCACCTAACCTTCTGCCGCCCCCTGCTAGGCTTCCCTTCATTTGGAATCCAGTCCATAACACCTAATGACCATCGGTTATCTTTCCTTCTCATTACATGTCCTGCCGATATCCATTTCTTTTTTCTTCATTTCAACTAACATATCATTAACTCTAATTTGTCTCCTCACCCAGTCTGCTCTTTTCTTTTCCCTGAACGTTACACCTATCATCCTTCTTTCCATATCTCGTTGCGTCGTCCCCAATTTAAGTAGAACCCTTTTCGTAGGCCTCCAGGTTTCTGCGCCGTAGGTGAGTACTGCTAAGACACACCTAATATATACTTTTCTCTTGAGGGACAAGGGCAACCTGCTGTTCATTATCTGAGAATGCCTGCGAAACGCACCCCACCCCATTCGTATTCTTCTGATTATTTCCGTCTCATGATCCGGATCCGCCGTCACTACCTGCCCTAAGTAGATGTATTCCCTTACCACTTCCACTGCCTCGCTACCTATTGTAAATTGCTGTTTTCTTCCGAGACTGCTAAACATTACTTTAGTTTTCTGCAGATTAGTTTTTAGACCGACTCTTCTGCTTTGCCTCTTCAGGTCAGTGAGCATGCATTGCAATTGCTTCCCTGAATTATTTCCCTGAGTCATCAGGGCATCGCAAATTACTAAGGTATTCTCGATTGAATTTTATCCCCAATTCTTCCCAATCCCGGTCTCTGAATACGTCCTGTAAACACGCTGTAAATAGCATTGGAGAGATCGTATCTCCCTGCCTGTCGCCTTTCTTTATTGGGATTTTGTTGCTTTCTTTATGGAGGACTACGGTGGCTGTAGAGCCGCTATAGATATCTTTCAGTATTTTTACATACGGCTCGTCCACACCCTGATTCCGTAATGCCTCCATGACTGCTGAGGTTTCGACAGAATCAAACGCTTTCTCGTAATCAATGAAAGCTATATATGAGGGCTGGTTATATTCCGCACATTTCTCTATCACCTGATTGATAGCTTGAACATGGTCTATTGTTGAGTAGCCTTTACGGAATCCTGCCTGGTCCTTTGCTTGACAGATGTCTAAGGTGTTCCTGATTCTATTTGCGATTAGCTTACTAAATAGTTTGTAGTCAACTAACAGTAAGCTGATCGGTCTATAATTTTTCAAGTCTTTGGCGTCCCCTTTCTTATGGATTAGGATTATGTTAGCGTTCTTCCAAGATTCCGGTACGCTCGAGGTCATGAGACAAATTTTAGGTAATATTCTAGCACAAACAATATGACTAATGTCGCACTCTTTTATAATCGACCTGCAGTGAGACAGCCTTCTCTCCTTGCGTGTGAGGAGCCTCAGCGAAGAAATGCATGGCCCACTCGGAGCATTGCCTGATTGCACTAGCGCCGCCATTTCCACCTTGACATTGGCAGGACATCAATTGTAGGCGTTACAAAACAAGCTCCAGAGGAACATATTCAACTGAATTTCCACGAACTGCGGTTAAATTATTCGTGCCAACAATTTTACACTGACGCATCTGTCTCATGCCGGCGTGTCTTACGTAGCAGTTGGTCAATCCCTCACCGAATCTGACATTTTACTTCCCAAAATGAGTATCTTCACGGCTGAGGCGTATGCAGCATTGTCGGCTGTCAAACACATCAAGAAAAGAAGCATACAAAAGGCTGTTATATTAAAGTACGCCTTAAGTGTCGTAAGATCCATAACGTCATGCACTAAACATAAAAATCCTGCGCTTAGCGATATTTACGCCGTTCTGTGTACATTGTACATCTCTAGCAAGCATATCTCACTATGCTAAGCATCCGGCCATAGAGTTATTCAGGGCAACGGGCTTGCCGACGAAACCACTACATCAATGGCTGCAAAAGGCAACAAATTTGTATGCAGCTTACCGTCCTATAGTCTTGAAACATTTCCTTCGAAAAAAGCTAAGATGCTGTTGGCACCCCTCATGGGACACTGTACTAACTAATAAACTTCAAGTGATTCAGCCACAATTCGCAAAGGGGCCACCCTTGTCGAGAACACGACAAACCGAAGTAAACATGCGTGGACTAAGAATCGTGCTTACATACAGCATACGCTCACAATTGTTAACTGCTGGTGGGCCCCTATCTTTGGCAAGTGTGGCGAGACGTTGACTCTCCTGCACGTATTGCTTGAAAATCGGAAAATGGAAGCTGAAAGAAAAAAGCCTTTCGTTTACTTCACCACCAGCAACTTTGACTTCATTCAGCAATGTTCCTCGGCAAAGACGCACTTTTTAATAGCAAATCAGTCATAGCCTTTTTGAATGACCTTTGTTTATTGCATGAGAGGAGAGGGAGTTAACCGAGTGGCCGGATATTTATTAATCATGTCATAAAGCCAACAAACAATGACAACACAGGGTAAATTATTGTACTTACTATTGGAAATAAAGAAATTATAAATTAATGCAATTGAAAGTGAACGAAAAAACAACTTGCCGCCGGTGGGGAACGATCCCATGTCTTTGCATTACGTCTGCGGTGCTCTACCGATGGAGCTACCACGGTACCGTTTTCCGATCCCCTTTCTGGGGTATTTATGTGTTACTGCTAGAACTAACCCTGGGAGTGTTAGCCAGTGCCACCAGTGGCGAACCGTGGCGGCGGGTGTGGAATATCGGGCAGATGTCTCGCATCCCTACGTGAGGCGCCAAGTACGCGCGAAGTACGTGGGACTATAACGCGAGATTTTTATTTTTATATTTTATTCTGACAACCAATTCACAACATACATATTGTAACGCACAGTTGAGTGACGGTGCTTTAATCAATCTACCTTGGGCGAACTTGTGCCCGACAAAGAGCTAAAGGAGAGCCTCGCTAGAACGTCCACAGTCTTTTCGCAAGAGACCCGCACCTCTTCTTCTTCCCTCGTGTCCCGCGCTGATGGCACGTTGCTCCGATTGCGCGTGCCTTGCAGGCCCGTGTTGCCCGCTTCACTGCCGCTATCTTTCGCAGGTAGCAGTAAGCAGCTGGACGGACGCAGGAGGCGGCTGGCGCGTAATTTGAAATCATCTTGCGTCATTGTCCCCCTTTCAAGAGTGCATCGTCCCGATGCGCATACAGAAGGCGGTGCTTTCCAGACTTTCAGGAATTCGCAATGTTTGTAGGCGGAAGCAACTATTGCCTGTCGTAGTACGGTTTCATTCGGACGACATGGACGATTTCTGTTCGATGCCGCCGTCGTGATGAGGTTACTTGACCTTCTGGAGCAACTTCGTAGTTCAATGGACTGATTCGATTCAGCGAATTATCCTATACGGGCGAAAATAACGACGAAGAAGCTTCTCTGACAGGCCGCGCATCCGTACGGGGTCCACTCCCATACTTTGTCTCCAGGTGCATACTGGACGTCTCTTCGTCGCAAGTTGTATCGGTCCGCGTCAGTTTGTTGCTGCTGCTGAAAGCGGTGTCGCGCCAGCTGCCGTGCTTCTTCAGCTCTTTGTGTGAAGTCGCTGACGTCATTGTCATTTTCGAAGGTCTCATCTACTGGTAGCATTGCATCTAGGGTTGTGGTGACGGTCCGGCCCAAAACGAGTTGGAAAGGTATCATTTGAGCCGTCTCTTGCACAGCGGTATTGTACGCAAACGTGGCGTACGGTAGTATCCTGTCCCATGTTCGGTGCTCCATGTCGACGTATATTGACAACATATCAGTCAGTGTTCTGTTCAGTCGTTCAGTCAGTCCATTTGTCTGCGGATGATATGGGGTGCTTTTTCGGTGACTCGTGTGCGTCAATTTCATGATGAACTGCGTCAAATGGGCAGTAAAAATGGTTCCTCGGTCCGTGATGAGAACTTTAGGAGCGCCATGCCGTAGTGCTATGTTAGTGACGAAAAAATCTGCGACTTCACTGGCCGTTCCCTTGACAAGAGACCCTGTCTCTGCATATCGAGTTAGGTAGTCAGTTGCAACTACGATCCAACGCTTTCCCGATGACGATGTGGGAAAGGGGCCAAGTAAGTCCATTCCCACTTGTGCGCATGGAGTTTCCCGTGGCTGTATCGGCTGTAGGAAGCCTGCTGGCTTGAATGGTGGTATTTTACGTCTTTGGCAGTCCCGGCAGGTTCTTACGTAGTGTTGCAGAGAGTTCAATAACTTTGGCCAGTAATACTTCATGCGGATGCGTGCGAATGTTCTGCTCACTCCTAAATGTCCTGCTGATGGGTCGTCGTGGCATGCTTCCAATATCTCGAGTCGTAACTTTGAAGGTACGACGAGCAGAAAAGTCTCTGCACTATGTTCAAAATTTCTTTTGTTGACATTGTTCCTCAGGACGAACGACAACAAGCTGCGGACAAAAGGTCGTGGAATGTCAACAGGGTGTCCTTCTAGGTAATCAATGAGCAGGCGTAAATCCGCGTCGGAAGTGCTGATGCTGAGCCATTTGCGATGTTGTCACAGCTCCTAGGAACGGGCAATCGTGTTCATTTTCCCTAAGCATAGATTCCGTGTATTCACTCGGTGCACTTGACAAGCAATCAGCATCACTGTGCTTGTGACCGGACTTGTATAGGACCGTTATATCGTATTCCTGCAGCCGTAGACTCCATCTTGCTAGCCGTCCAGATGGGTCTTTGAGATTCGCCAGCCAGCACAATGAATGATGGTCGCTGACAGCTCGGAAGTGTCGGCCATATAAGTATGGTCTAAACTTGATGATGACCCATATCACCGCGAGGCATTCTTTTTCTGTGGCTGAGTAGTTCACTTCAGCCTTCGAAAGTGTTCGACTAGCATACGCAATGACTCGTTCCTCTCCGTTTTGCCACTGAATGAGAACGGCACCGAGTCCTAAATTGCTTGCGTCTGTGTGAATATCAGTTTCGGCTTCCTCGTCGAAATGAGCAAGAACTGGGTGGTTCTGAAGACGCTTTCGGAGCTCATTGAAAGTGTTCTCCTGCCCATTCAACCAGACGAAAGGCGCGTCTTCCTTTGTTAGCGGCGTTAGTGGTTCGGCGATCCTTGAAAAATTTTTGACGAAGCGTCTGTAGTAGGCGCAAAGTCCTAAGAATCGCCTAACAGTCTTTTTGTCGGTTGGTTTTGGAAATTTCTCCACGGCCGCAGTCTTCTCAGGGTCCGGGCGAATGCCATCTGAACTGACGACATGGCCGAGGAAAAAAAGCTCGCGAAAGCCGAAATGACATTTCTGCGGTTTTATCGTCAGACCTGCTGATCTAATAGCTTTCATCACAGCCCGCAGTCGTTCTACATGCTGCTCGAAGGTGGTAGAAAAAACCACGACATCATCAAGATAAACGAGACAGGTTTGCCATTTCAGACCGGTGAGCACAGTGTCCATCATCCGCTGAAACGTGGCAGGTGCGGAACAAAGGCCGAATGGAAGCACTTTGAACTCATATAGTCCGTCTGGCGTCACAAATGCCGTCTTTTCACGATCTCGTTCCTCCACTTCTATCTGCCAGTAGCCGCTTTTGAGGTCCAGGGAGGAAAAGAATTTGGCATCTCGTAGTCTATCTAGAGTGTCATCGATTCTTGGAAGTGGGTACACATCCCGCTTTGTGACGGCGTTCAGCTTACGATAATCAATGCGGAAGCGCAAGGTCTGGTCCTTTTTCTTTACAAGTACCACAGGCGACGCCCACGGACTTGCCGACGGCTGAATTACATCATCTTCCAGCATTTCGTTAACTTGACTTCCTATAGCTTCTCTCTTTTGGTGACACTCGGTAGGGATGCTGGCAAATAGGCCTCACTCATTCGTCGATAATTATCCGATGTTTGGCAATAGATGTCCGCCGGACTTTGGATGACATCGAAAACATTCGGTGAACTCTCTTACGAGGGCTTCTATTTGCTCCTTCTGTCTGGGCGATAGACCTGGTTCGATGTCGATGGCTGCAAGGACAGAATCCGCATCTTGGAATTTCGATGTTGAAATCTCTGGGATGCTCAGGTCTGTAACTTGGACGAAGTTATTAAGGCTGGCAATAACGGTTCCCTTCGCGACATGTTGCTCCTCATTTCCAAAATTAGTGAGGAAAACGTTGGCACATCCACCACGCAGCTGAACAAGCCCTCTTGCCACGCAGATCCCTTTTTCGAGTAGGAGACTGGTGTTGCTGTCTGCAATTCCTTCGCAGTCACTGAACGCGTCGCTTCTTACTGCGACGGCTACGCTGGATCTAGGAGGAAGCATCACGTCGTCATCGGCAATGTAAAGGGCGTCGAATTTTTCTTCAGTGTTGAATGATGCGATAGCGTGCTTTGTTGAAAAGGAAACACATGATTCCCGCAAGTTTATTACAGCGCCATTATCCTGCAAGAAGTCCATGCCAATAATCAAGTCTCTTGAGCACTCGGGAAGGTCGATAAAGCTAGCGACGTACGTGAAGCCTCGTATTCGTATTCTATAGCCGTGCACTTTCCAGCGGGGTCGATGAGGTTTCCTCCTGCGGTGCGAACTTGTGGCCCTTTCCATGGTGTCAGCACTTTCTTCAATTTCCTGGCAAGCTCACTACTTATTACCGAGTAATCTGCACCTGTATCCACTAGCTCGTTCACTTCGTAACCGTCAACCAACACACGTAAATCGGAACCAACGTCGCTCTTGTGGCACTGGTTTCTGAGTCCCTCGTCGTCGCTCGGAGTCATCGATGGAGGTTCTTGTCTTTTCGCGTCGGCAGCGACCTTACCTACTGTGGTCGCTGACTCTAGTTTTCCCGAAGCGGGCTCTGTGAACGGCGTCTTGGGGAGCTTGAAGACGGGCGGGGGCTCGGTGAGCGATGCCTAAACGGCGCTGCTGATCGAGGTTGGTGTTGCTGGTAGGCGTATGGGGAGCTCTGACGAGTGGACAGGTATTCTTCAATTTCCGAAGGACGCTCACCATTTGGGGGCAAGGTGCGTTCACCGGAAAGCCACGAAGCCCTGCCTGGCGATAGCGGCACATACTGTACAGGTGGCCAGCCTCCCCACAGTGGTAGCAGAGGGGTATTCGGTCAGGAGTGCGCCATACATCAGCCTTCCTGAATCTTCTCTCGGGTGGCGGCAGCGTAGTTCGAGGCATCGAGCTATTCATAGAGGAAGTGGCGGCGACGTCAGCACGTGCGGGAGTTTGCCGCAGCACATCGGCATATGAGACGCTCGGTTGGCGCAGTCGTAGCGCTTGGGGCTGCGCACTGAGCTGTGGTTCTCGGACGACCTGCCTGACCTCTTCACGAACCAGGTCTGCCAGGGAAGAGGGCGTTGAAGCGTTCTGGTCAAGCCGTAGCCGCTGGAGCTCTTCTCGCACTACAGATCACACGAGCTCTCGTATGATCTCCACGCTATTTCCAAAGACGGCTGGAACTGTGTCTACAGAGGTGATGTTCATCTCCCGGTTGTACATCCTCGATCGCTGTTGCAACGTGCTTTCCATTGTTGTCGCCTCTGCACAAAACTCAGCGACGGTGCGCGGCGGGCTCCGAACCAACCCTGCAAACAGTTCCTGTTTTACGCCGCGCATTAGGTGACGTAGTTTCTTGTCCTCGCTCATGTTCGGATCGGCTCGGCGGAATAGGCGGGACATGTCTTCTACATACATGGCCACGCGTTCGTTTTACGCTGGTTTCTTGCTTGCAGGGCAGCTTCCGCCCTCTCCCTACGGTCGGTACTCGGGTAAGTTGCCAGCAACTCCCGTCGGAAAGCATCCCACGACACAAACGTCGCTTCGTGGTTTTCTAACCACGTTCGAGCGCTGTCCTCTAATGCGAAGTAAACATTTCGTATCTTGCGCTCTCCGTTCCATCCATTGAACTCAGCGACGCGCTCAAAGCGTTCCAGCCAGTCCTCTGCGTCTTCAAATGTGTCGCCGTGGAAAGGCTCTGGCGTCATTGTCGAGTTGACCACGAAGTGAGTTGGCGTGGTTTGAGTTGTCATCTCGGTAGCGTTTCCGCTAGCAGATGCTGACGCTCCGATAGAAACCGGCAAAGGGGAAAACTCGGGGGGCTCACCACGTAGGCGACGACTGCTGCGTTGGTGAACAGGAGTCAACTCGATGGGTCCAAGTCGCCGTGAGTCCGGGCTCCTTTCTCTGGCTTGAGAAGGGCTTGAAATCATACGCCGCACCTCCACCAAATTTGTAACGCACAGTTGAGTGACGGTGCTACCTTGGGTGAACTTGTGCCCGACAAAGAGCTAAAGGAGAGCCTCGCTAGAACGTCCACAGTCTTTTCGCAAGAGACCCGCACCTCTTCTTCTTCCCTCGTGTCCCGCGCTGATGGCACGTTGCTCCGATTGCGCGTGCCTTGCGGGCCCGTGTTGCCCGCTTAACTGCCGCTATCTTTAGGTAGCAGTAAGCAGCTGGACGGACGCAGGAGGCGGCTGGCGCGTAATTTGAAATCATCTTTCGTCAATATTATGCTCATAGTTCTCTTCACACGCCATCCTTTCAACACATATGCCGTATCTTTTACGCATTCGAAAGCCAATATGTTAGGCCAGTATGCAAGGTTACGTCTATACGATTGTCGTATGCCTCATGTAACTTCTGGGTGCTCATTGGTCATTTTGGCCCTTGCGACATTAAAACTACACACATCATCGACATCAATGCGGACTTTGTGAGTGCGGCTCCCATCAGGAGCAAGGTATTGTGTTTTAGTTTCACTTTCCTTTTTCTCACAATTTTCTACAATTCAACATCATCTAATTTATGCTATATTTTCCTTGTCTTCATTCTCTCTAGGCTTGATATGGTCATCCTCGTTTCAGGTGTTTTTGAGGCCTAAAAGAAAGGTGATCGAGAAGATGCTTTGGCTGAAGGGTTATCTAACTACATGGAAAAAGAGAAATCCTTTTTCTTGGCAACCACTGCTAAACATAAATAAAACGGCTGCGTTTTGAACGAAAATCATAATATAGTGACTGTGGACAACGAATTTTCAATTCACGCCGTCACTTTTTAATAAAGATTATTACAAATTGCAAATTTGTCTGAAACAAAATTATCAAGTTTAAAACTGTGTAACTCTGCAGTGAATAATTTTATCACTATCGTGGTAATCGAATATTATAGCACATCTAAAGCTGACAAATTCCATGTGCTATGCAGGGCTGAAATACACCAGTAATATGTAAGTAGGACTCTTGAAAAACCCTTGCAAATAATGTACTAAGATATTAATTTTGGCAGCTTCGGATGCTCTGACGGATGGAGTTTACGTAACAGTGATATCTCCTCTGGTTGCAGAACTACAAATTTGTAAATTTGTGCTTCTGTTCTTATTTTTTCAGCCATATAAAATTTGTAAGCTTTAATTGGGAAGCTTTCGGCCCTAAATAAATGTTCTACCAACGATTACTACAATTTCATTCTTGTCTCTCGAGTACAACAAATTTCATGAAAATCGGCCAAGTGGTAATCTGTGAAAAGAGTTTTTATGTTGCACGTGCGTTTGAACGCACGGCATAGAAGCTGGAATGCTGCTTAAGAGGAAGCTTGAGCTCGCGTGCTCGTATCTGAAATCATGTCCAAGATGAATTCGTTTTTCTAGGCGAACATCCACTAAATTTGAAGATATTTGTTGCATTTAAAAGAAAAACTTATAATGTAGTGACTGTCCGTTTCGACTTTTTCGTTTAGATCGTCAATTTTTATTAAACATTCACAAATAGTCGAACATTTTCAGAAAATGAAACTGTTATGTTTACAACTCTCTAACTAAGCAATAAGAAATGACATCACAATTCTGTGAATTGCATGTGATAGTACATATAAAGCCGACAAAGCTTATGTTACACATGAATCTAAAAGAGTCAGTTATATGGAACTACAGGTTTTGCAGAACGCTTGTACACAAAGTAACAAATTCACGTAAGATATAAATTGACATATCGAGTTAGTAGGCTTTGAATGATCTAATGGATGCCGTATGCAGAACCGCAATATCTGTTCTTGATGCAGAGCTATTAGTTTGTTCACTTCGACCTTCCATACTTTTTGAACTTTAGAATATTTGGAAATCTTTTTAACAAAATTCATTTCCGACGAAATTCGCTTCCGGCAGTCACTATAATTTAACTTTTCCTCTCAAATGCAACAAATTCCAGTCAAATCGGTCCAGTGGTCACTCCACAAAAGCGTTTATGCGTTTTACATGTATTTGAATAGCTCGCGTCGAAATTGAGCCCGAGCTAAAGCTTCCTCTTAAAGGGGCACTAAAGCGACGCAACAAATCAGTTAAGACTAATAAAGCATTGTTGGAAAACACAGCAGGCAGTCATTTCAAAATAATAGTTTGATTATTAGACGAGAAAATGAAGCTCTAAGTATCAGTATTTGAATTTCGTGCAAGAACCTCGACGCCGGTACGTTAGTGTGACATCAGGGATTCCAAAGTATGTTTTCGGATTTGGGCCGCGTCGGTTGAGTAAAGGTTCCTGTAACTTGCCATGTTGAATATCTGGTTTCTTTACAACACAATTTAGTCAATCTGTGCGGCGAAATAATTAAGTAGCCCCTAGAAGATGCCATCAAAATCCATGCTTCGCAGGGGCGTCTGCGTCACCAGGCGTTTGGTGTGTTGCGTCACCACGTACCCGAGCACACGAGGGTTAGACCCTCCCGCGTGTAGCCGTGCGCGGCTTAGCGATGTCTGGGGAAAGGGGGATCCTGGAGGTTGAGCCAATGCCGAGTGTTCGGACCTTTATGCCCCCTCGGCGGAGGTAACACACCTCTTTGGCCTCTGCTTCACGTAGACGGCACCCCCGGACTGACCCACCCGGGGGACGTCGGTAGTTGCCTTTTCCTGTCTCTCTCTCCCTACAACATTCGTCTTTCCCTTATTTCCGCCTTTCCTGTCTTCTTCTGGCTTACTTTTACTTCCAATTTTTCCAGTCAGCAAGGGTTAACCGTGTGTTAAGAGCCAACCTTGGTTATTTCTTACTTGGTCATAGTGGTAATTTACAGCTACCATTTGCAGGCCGTGTTTCACAGGTCGTACAGCGTCCTCTTGTAGAACTCCGCGGTGGGTGTCTGGCGTTACTGCCGAAATATCAGATATCTTTATGGATAGCTCATTTCCTCAACTACCTGATTGCCCTGAGAAAAGAGGTCGCACCGATGAAGTTTTTCAGTTTTTCGGACAAAAAGTCCACAAATTCCCACGTTTCCATGTAGTTCACTCAGAAAAACCCGGCAAACCAGTGCGCACCATTTCACCTTTCATTGTATCCAAGACTTTCACTGACGTTTTTGGAGCCGGTTATAAGGCGACCAGGATGGCAAGCGGCGATCTCCTGCAGGAGCTCCGCGATAAGAAGCAATACGAGAAACTGCCGAAACCAGTGTCATTTGGGGAGTCCCAACGAACAGTAACCCCGCACCGTACTATGAACACCACCCGCGGCGTTGTGTCGGACGATGACTTGCTGGCGCTCACTGAGGCTGAACTCTTGGAGGGCTTCAGTGAACATAATGTAATCAATGTCAAAAGAATTAAGAAGAGGCGAGATGGCAATGAAATCTAAACCAAGCACGTGATAATCACCTTCGGATCAAGTGTCCTGCCCGAGTCAATCGAGGCAGGGTACATTAGGCTCCGTGTTAGGCCATATGTGCCCGATCCGCTGAGATGATTCAAATGCAACGTTTCGGCCACAGTTCGCAGAGCTGCCGTGGCCGTCAAACCTGTGCGAAGTGCAGTGCCCATGAACATACTTCTGAAGCTTGCGACAACAATCTCCATTTTGTAAACTGTGAAGGGAAGCACGCCGCATACTCGCGGTCGTGCCCATCCTGGAAGAAAGAAAAAGAAATTGTGACGATAAAAGTAAAGGAAAATATCAGTTTCAAGGAGGCATGCAGGCGGGTATCCTACTTGCCCAAGAACACATTTGCCGAAGTGGTGCGTCAGTGGGCAGCGCCACAACGGTCTCCGGCGGCTGTCCGACTCACACCCAGTGAGGCGGCAGAAACACCGTTCGCCCCCTCGGCGGCTGCAGCTAGCGCTGCTACGCCAACCCAGCAGAAGGGGCCACCTACCTCCGGGCAGGTGCCCCCAAAGGCCTCGTCCAACGTAACGAGGCTTTCACGCCAAAGAAAGCGCTCGGAAGAGCGCGTGTCCAGCGCTTCGCAAGAGGCGATGGACGCAACCACCAGCAAGACGGCGCCACCAGCGCCTAAGGAGCGGCGAGGCACTCTCGATAGCTCCAAAAGAGACAAAACTCCCGTCAACGCGCCTGAAAAAGGCCCGTGAGCGAATCCTCGTCTCTTCAATACACAGCACCCAACACATATAGCATAATGGATACACAAATACTGTAGTGGAATGTACGAGGACTTCTACATAACCTCGATTACATTAAAGAAATAATACACAAGCACAATCCGAAGCTGCTGTGTGTTCAAGAGACACATCTCAAACCTACCAATACAATTTTTTTTAGAAACTACACCATCTCCCGCAAAGACGTTGAGGAGGTTAATGCCTCCGGCAGTGTAGCAGTAATAGCCGACAAGGCGGTAGCTGGCCGACCCATCGCCCTTAACATGCCCCTTGAGGCAGTGATAGTTCAGGCTATCCTTTTAATAAAATAGTAACTGTGCGTTCCATATATATACCACCGAACCAGCTTCTTGAAAACACAGACTTTTATAACCTCATTCAGCAGTTTCCCAAGCCTTATATACTCGTGGGAGATATTAATGCACATAACACAATGTGGGGAGACTCGCGATGCGACGGAAGAGGTCGACTTATTGAAAATTTCCTTTTAACCACCGGTGCCTGACTCTTTAATAAGAAAGAACCAACGCATTATAATCCACATCATAGCTCGTATTCATCAATAGACCTGGCGATGGGATCCGCTTCTATCTTTCCTGATTTAGAATGGCATGTAATTAAAAACCCATACGGAAGTGATCACTTCCCAGTAACGCTGAACTTCGTCAACAAACATGACTTGCATCCACACTTCCCTCGCTGGAAACTGGGCTCAGTTGACTGGGAACGTTTTAGGGAATCCACCGACATATCACGGGATGTTATAGATAATTTTACTATAGATCAGCTGTTTCATACTTCACCACTTTTATCATTGACGCCTTTGAAAAGTTCCTTCCTCAAACAAAAGGCTCTTCATCCAAAATACGTGTCCCGTGGTGGAATGGCGATTGTAGAGAGGCACGGAATTGACAAAATAAAGCCTGGAACCAACTGCGTGAAAGTCCTACAGTGGAAAATCTTCTAGAATTTAAAAAAGTTAAATCACAGTGAAGAAGGACGCGACGACTGACAAAGAAGGCAAGCTACCAGAGGTTTTTCTCCGGTATAAATTCATATACTCAAGAGAGAGAGAGAGAGAGGGGAAGACAGAAAGGTAGGGAGGTTAACCAGACTGAGTCCAGTTTGCAACCCTACACGTGGGGAGGGGAATGGGGAGTGAAAGAGGGAGAAAAAGAACTTAGGTGTAGGATGTCTACAGTCGGGCACTCAAGTCTGTTGCCCTCAGGTAGCGAAAAAGCGCTCGAACTCCTTTCTGGGCCAATGAACTGTGAGCCCAGGGCCCCAAGATCTTCGCTTCCGTAAATGGCCTGTCATCCAGTCTATTTAAGGCACACTGAAGAGTCTCGCGTTGATTATCGAAGCGAGAACAGTGGCACAGAAGGTGACTGATGGTCTCTTCACACTTGCACTTAGCGCACATTGGTGAATCCGCCATTCCAATACGATAGCTATAGGAGTTGGTGAATGCTACTCCTACCCACAGCCGACATAGCAGTGTTGCGTCACGTCATGGAAAGTTCGCTGGTAATGTAAGTTTCAGTGATGGGTCGAGGCTGTGTAAACGACACTTAGGGTTCTGAGGTGTATGCCAGCAAGCTAACGTGATTGTAGGAGCGAGACTGCGAAGCTCTCTTGCAGCGTCGACTCTGGATAAAGGTATAAGGAGTGTCGGTGACCCAGCCTGGGCACGTCGGGCAGCGTCATCGGCGAGGTGATTACCAACGATGCCACAATGTCCCGACAGCCACTGAAATATGATATCATGTCCTCTTTCAGAAGCGCAATGGCAGGTTTCGTTGATTTGTGACGCCAGCTGTTCATAATTGCCACGTCGTAAACTTCTCAAGCTCTGGAGGGCTGCTTTCGAGTCACAAAATATTGCCCATTGGTTGGGCGGTTCTTTTTCGATGTATTCGACAGCAGCGCGAACAGCGGCCAGTTCAGAGCCTGTAGATGTCGTTACATGTGATGTCTTAAACTTGATGACGACCGATTGAGATGGTAGAACAACGGCGCCCGTAGAATTTCCCGAAACGGAACCATCCGTGTAAACATGAATTCGGTTAGAGTATGAACAACGCAGAAGTTCCAATGTGATCTGCTTGAGAGCCGCGGTGTTCAGGCTAGCTTTCTTCACTATTCCTGGAACAGCAAGGTACACAGGAGGCTTCTTCAAGCACCACATAGGGGATGACGTTCTTGTTGCGGGTGAGTGCCTCTAAAACAAAGAGTGCCGGTTAGCCGCAATTGAACTGGAGAACGCTGCCCTGGGTCTTTTCTCAGGCAATCGAGCGAGCTGATGGTCAGGGACTCTGGATATATGACGAACATGCACCCGGAGTGCGTCGATATCTATATAGGTCCTTATTGGGTGGTCTCTCGCGGTGGCAATTGTTGCCACGGTTGAAGCATTTCGAGGTAGCCCCAGACATGTTCGAAGGGCTTGGTCTTGAATGCTCTGTAGGACATGGATGTTAGTTTTGTTAGCACTGGACAGCACTGGTGTGCTGTATCGCAAGTATCCTAGGAAGAGCGTCCTGTATAGTTGAAGCATAGATGCCACGGATGTGCCCCACGTTTTACCGTCAAGAAACCTTAGTATATGGGAGATAGAAGTAAGCCTCTTCTTCAAATATGTGATGTGGGGGCTCCATGAGAGGTCTCTGTCTATACTAACGCCTAGGAATCGGTGAGTTATTGCGTAGGAAATTGGTTGGCGGTCAATAGAAATGGGGTACCAGGTCATGGGCTTGTGGGTAAAGGCGACTAAGGCGCACTTCTCGGTCGAAATTCTGAGGCCTTGCGCACGCAGGTACGATGATGTTAGGGCCACTGCGTTTTGGAGCCGTGCACGCACCAGGAGACGTGTAACTGCCGAGGCCCATATGCAGATGTCGTCAGCATATATGGAAAGGTTTACTGTATGTGGTAGAACGTCGGCAAGGCCAAGGATTGCAAGGTTGAACAAAGTGGGGCTAAGAACCCCACCCTAAGGGACGCCACGGTAAGTGTAATGGTCAGCAGTTCGGCCATCTGCACTGAGCACAAAGAAGGATCTTTTGAATAGATAGCTCCGAATCCACCGAAACATGCGTCCACCTATTCCATTATTTTCCAAGGCATCAAAGATGGCTTCATGCGTTACATTATCATAGGCGCTTTTCACGTCGAGGAATAGTGCAACCGATATACGCTTGTGGTGTTTTTCCTGTTGTACAGACGAGACTAGGTCGATGACGTTGTCAATAGAGGAACGGCCTCTTCTAAAACCAGCCATGGCATCGGGGTATACGTTGTGGCGCTCAAGATACCATTCTAGGCGGGTGAGAATCATTCTTTCCATGACCTTCCCAACACAGCTGGACAGCGCAATGGGTCGGTAGGACGCTAGGTCAAGTGGCGACTTTCCAGGCTTCAGGAGTGGTATGAAGCGGCAGGACTTCCACCGCTCAGGAACGACGCCATCATTCCATGACTGGTTATAACATTCCAGCAGTCTGCTTCGGCCATCTTCACCTAGGTGGCATAAAGCAGCGTAGGTGATGCCGTCTGGTCCTGGCGACGATGAGCGCCTGCATCTGGGCAGAGCAGCGTCCCATTCCTTAAGTGAGAAGGACACATTCAATTCTGGGAAGCGTGTCGCAGGGACCTCACCCAGAATTTCACTATTGATGGTGACCACACTTCCCGCAATATTCACACAGAAATCTTCGGCTATATCGACCTGTGAGCGGCCTTGATGGAGGGCTAGGGCTGAGAATGGGTGTCGTTTCTGTGGAGACGAGCCAAGGCCGCACACCGTCCTCCATATGATAGACAGAGGGTTGCGGGGGTCAAGTTATTCGCAGAATGTCTTCCACCGTTGTTCCTCCAACCTGTCCATACGACGTTGGATTTTCTTCTGTATACATCGAGCGACTCTAAAGCCATGAATTGACTTCGTGCGCCTGTATCGCCTCTCGGCTCTTCTGCGAATCGTTCGAAGTCGCTCAAGTTCCATGTCAAAATCCGTACGTTTTTAGCAGATGTAAATGTGTCCTTAGACGATTCCAGTACACTTGTAATAAGGTTTTCAAGAAGGATTTACCGGCACCGTATACTCAAGAATCTAAAGTGTGGGATGGGCTGAAAAGACTTAAGGGGCAAGAAATTCATCCGTTACCTCTAGTAAACGGTGAAGCAAACCGCTTCGAAGACCAAGCTGACGCTCTTGGGGAACACTTCCAATACGTTTCCAGTTCTAACCATTACTCCAAGGCGTTTCTAAAACACAAACAAGTAGCAGAACACAAGGCTATCGACCGCAAATGCAAACAGAATGAACCATTCAACGCGCCTTTTAACATCGCCGAGTTGAGAGCCTCCCTGACTGCATGTCAGAGCTCCGCACCTGGGCCGGACAGGATCATGTACGACATGATTAAACACCTCCCCAGTGATACTCAAATTACTCTGCTAGCACTTTTCAACGCAATATGGGCTGCGGGATACCTAACTACCGCATGGAAAGAAGCCCTGGTCGTTCCCATTCTGAAACAGGGCAAAGACCCCACATTAGTAACAAGTTACCGCCCAATAGCCCTCACAAGTTGTATATGCAAACTTTTTGAAAAAATGATAAACCGTCGACTTTTACACTTTCTTGAATTAAAGAAATTTCTTGATCCGTATCAGTGTGGTTTTAGAGTAAAACGATCTACAACCGACCATCTAGTGCGCATGGAAGCAAACATTCGCGACGCCTTCGTGCATAAACAGTCCATCTTATCCGTGTTCCACGACATGGAAAAGGCGTACGATACAACTTGTCGCTACGGTATCCTGCGTTACCTATCGACGCTGGGTATCCGCGGCACTATGTTAAACATCATAGAAAGCTACCTACAAAACCATACATTCCGGGTGAAAATAGGTAATGTGCTGTCACGTGCATTCATACAGGAAACTGGGGTACCCCAGGGAGGCGTACTGAGCTTCACGCTCTTTTTAGTTAAAATGAACATGCTTCGTAAAACATTACCCCCATCTTTTTTTTATTCCGTCTACGTAGACGGCATACAGGTAGGTTTCAAATTCTGCAACCAAACAGTCTGTGAGAGGCAGGTACAAGATCGCTTAAACAAAGTCTCCAAGTGGGCAGAAAAAAAACGCGTTCAAAGTGAACCACAACAAAACTTCTTGCGTTCTTTTCACAAGGAAAAAGGGCTTGCTGCAGATCCGACTGTTGAAATATATGGGCAACGAATACCCGTAAACAATGAACACAAATTCCTAGGTGTTATACTTGACTCCAGGCTTACATTCATCCCACATATAAAATATTTAAAGCAAAATGTGTTTAAAACAATGAACTTACTTCAAATCCTATCCCTCACAACATGGGGTAGCGACAGAAAATGTTTATTGAATCTGCACAGGAGCCTAGTTCGATCACGACTGGACTATGGTGCTTTGGTTTACCACTCTGGCGCCCCAAGTGCGCTGAAGATGTTAGACCCCGTCCATCTCCTGGGTATCCGCCTGGCCACTGGCGCCTTTAGAACAAGCCCTGTCGAAAGCCTATACGTAGAGTCAGATGAGTGGTCACTCCATTTTCAGAGAACATACATCAGCTTGACCTACTTTCTTAAAGTGCGCTCTAATAAGGAACATCCGTGTTTCACGACAGTACACGACTTGACGTGTGAAACACTTTTCCGTGACAGACCCTCCATGAGACTTCCTTTGTCACTGCGTGTAAGAGAACTTAGTGAAAAAATGGATGTCCCGATACTCGAACATCGCCAAATGGCTCTTGCTAATATATTACCGCCCTGGGAGTGGCAGGTGATAGAATGTGACATATCCTTTGTAGAGTTCTCGAAGCACGCTCGTCAGCTTGAAATTGCTTTGCATTTCTGAGAGCTTCAATCGAAGCACTCCTGCTACAAATTTTACACCGACGCATCCAAATCCCATGCTGGCGCATCCTACGCTGCTGTTGGTCCCTCTCTTTCTGAATATGACGTGTTGAACCCCCTAACAAGTATCTTCACTGCAGAAGCCTATGCAGTACTGTCTGCAGTAAAACATATAAAGACACTGAAACTTTACAGAGCAATAATATTCACAGACTCGTTAAGTCTTGTAAAAGCACTCATTTCTTTACAAAAGCATACGAATCCGTCTTCAATAAACTCTACACACACTTATGTAACATCTACTTATCATATAGACATATAGTAATATGCTGGGTTCCTGGCCATAGAGGAATCTAGGGAAATGTGCTTCCTGACGAGATGGCCAAATCAATGGCATCGCAGGGTACTCGTTCTGCTGCAGTCCCTGCCACAGACATGAAGCCTTTCCTCAGAAACAAGCTGCGAAGCCACTGGCAACGCTTGTGGGACGCAGAAACCAGTAATAAGCTTCACGTATTAAGCCTAAGTTAGGTTTCTGGTACCCAACAACGAAAACACGAAAAACAGACGTCCTGTTCACTAGACTAAGAATAGGACACGCGTTCGGCAGTCATAACTTTCTCCTGACCGGTAACGACCCTCTAACCTATGGTAGAGGCGGTGACAGGCTTTCTGTCGTCCATGTCTTCCTGGAGTGCCGGGAAGCCGAAAGAGACAGGAGGAAACATTTTCCTTTTGCATACAGCCATCACGTCCTTCTGCATGCGGCCATGTTTCTTGGTGTAGAACCTATTTTTAAGACCAAAGCAGTCCTCGCTTACTTGAAAGATGTTGTGCCACACGTGACAAACCCAATTATTCCGCCGTACTTCCTCTTTCCAGCGGATACATCTACGATAGCGTTCTTTGTATAGCACATGCCTCTAGGTCCTTGGCTTTCAAGGGCTCTGGTGAGGCAGAAGTGCTCCAAACATTTTAGCATCTCACGTATTTTATGTATTGCATCATTCTTTCTCAATGCCTTCTAATGTTCATAGTACACATCAACAGTCATTTCCATAATTTTATTACTCGTACATTTTATGGAATTTGCATCGACTCTTTAAGGCCCCTTTACAGCCACGGCACATTAAGATCACAGAACCCATCTGTCCACTGCGAACTCATTAACATTAGCATGGCGCTCTTTGGCCACACCTGGCCCTTGCCCCATTAAACATCAAACATCATCATCATGATCAGAATCCATGACGTCACAGCGACCAGTTGTTGGAACTTCAAGGGGCGTCTCCACCCGTCTTTCGTTCTTGCGCTTTTTCTGGCTTACCAAAAGTCTTATCGTGGTAAGAGTGGTGTTTTTGGTGTAGTGGAGAATAAATTTGCTGATCGAGAAGAAATCTTTCTTCTCTTTTGTGTCCCTTTAAGCTTTCTTTTAAGGTCAGCTGCAAAGAAAGTTAACGTGCACTTGCTCCAAGTAAGTTGTCCACGATGGGGGCGTGAGAAGCGACGGCGCAGAATTAGGGGCGCAGAACTCGGCTATCCCTCATTTTGAACTCTGTACTGAAATAAGTTAAATAAGAGGTTTGCGCTGACAATAATGTTTTTGCGTGGATGCGGTAATGAGTTTTGTTGTTGTGTGTGGCAAAGCCAGTGTCAAGTAGACACCATTTATTATTTCATTTGTTAATCTGTTTTGTTTACATCAAGTATGATGTGTTACATGTGATGTACTTTATATTTTACTTTTCGTTCATACCCCAGTTGTAAGCGTGCCTACGGGTGAATAAATTTCCTTGTCAGAAATATGGAGTCATCTTGAAGAACAGTTGTTCAAACTTGGTGAAGCCGAGTTTCTTCGCCGCTGGTCTACGCGGTACATAACCGTCTCCCGAGGCAAAGTCTTTCTACAGCCAGAATAATGCTCAATTCTGTTGCCTGAGTTCAGACTGTATCTGTATGTGCCCCGGGTACCTTTCATAAATTCGAGGCTGACAATATTGCTTTTGCGTGGATGCGGTAATGAGTTTTGTTGTTGCTCTTGTAGTTGTGTATGGCAAAGCCTGTGTCAAGTAGACACCACTTATTATTTCATTTGTTAATCTGTTTTGTTTACATCAAGTATGATGTATTACATGTGATGTACTTTATATTGTACTTTTCTTTCATACCACAGTTGTAAGCGTGCCTACGGGTCAATAAATTTCCTTGTCAGCAATAATAAGCGGGTGACTGGTAATACCTTTCACGACGTGTTGAAATGCTCACATTGTAGTGACGCGGCAATGGTTGACAACCACCGTGGTACTCTCGTCTATCGTCAAAGCCTGATCTACGCGTCATTCGCGTTTCACGTCGGCTATTAGAAGCGAAACATTCCTCTGCCAACCGCGCGTGGTTACGTTACCATGGATGCGGCCTGGCTGTTCTCTTCACAAATAGACCAACCAATCACAGCGGAGTACGGGCGCCAAGTGCGAAGCTGTGTTCCTTGTAGGGCCGGCAGATGGCGCTCGCCTTATGCTTTAACTTTACAAGATAGACGAATACCAGACAATTGGCGACAAAGTAGAATGAATTTAATTCATAAATGTAAGGCGGAGAAACATAGAATTCACTCGTGTAGACCGTTGACCCCTACATCGGTAATATACAGGGTAGCAATGCAAGCAATCAAATTAAAGCTTCAAGCATGGGCAGATAATAATGGCATTTTGGGTGAACTTCAGGATGGCTTCAGAATAGGTAGGCATTCAGATGATAACTTATTTGTTCTTACCCAGTGTATTGAAATATGAAAAGTACAAAGCAGACTGTTAGATGTGGCCTTTTTAGACATTACAGGAGCCTATGACAATGTAGACCGCAACATTTTGTGAGATATTCTGGAAGGGGAAGGCTTAGGTGACGATTGTCTATAGCTTTTGAGAGAGATTTACCTAGAAAATACTGTTTGCCTTGAATGGGAAAGGATGAGGAGCGAGGAGAAAGTTCATATCAACAAGGGACTGAGGCAGTGGTGCCCATTATCCCCGCTGCTGTTTATGATGTAGATGGTGAGGGTGGAAAGGGTGCTAGACGGAAGTAATATCGGTTTTAATCTCTCATACAAACAGGCGGGTACTGTAATAAAGCAGCAGCTCCCAGGTTTATTTGATGCGGATGACATTGTGTTGCTAGCTAACAAGCAAAGTTATTTGCAACGTCTAGCTAATATCTGTGGGCAGGAGAGCAGCAATTTAGGTTTGAAATTTAGTGTTAGAAAATCAGGTGTTATGGTATTCAAAGAGAACAGTGGACAGACAGTGAAGATACAGGGCGAGGAAATACTTCGGGTAACAGAATATAAATATCTTGGTATATGGATAAACGAAGGCAATAGATATATGGAAACACAGGAAAAAATAAATAACAGTGAAGGGGAAGAGAAATGCAGCCATAATGAAGCACAGAGCACTATGGGGATACAATAGGTACGAGGTCCTCCGAGGTATGTGGAAAGGTGTAATGGTTCCTGGATTTACTTTTGGAAATGCGGTTGTTTGCTTTAAAATATGGGTACAATCAGGACTCGACGTCAACAAAAGGTCAGCGGGTCGCCTCGCATTGGGCGCTCACGGGAAGACTTCAAATGAAGCTGTGCAGGGTGATACGAGCGGGAATAGTTTTGAAGTGATGAATTGATTGATTGATTGAATAACTTTAATGAAAGGTCCTGCGAGCTACGGGACGCAAGGTCCCATAGAGCGGGCTACTCCAACGTTGGGACCGGGAGTTGTAACTCCCTGGCCGCATCGTGGGCTCGCTGGACGGCCCAGAGCTGCTCCGCTAGGTCCGTGCTGCGTAATGCTTCTTGTAGCCTGGCGGAATCTTGATCCTTGTTTGCGTGGGTCCGACCACACGGCCAGGGCAAGTGATGTACGTCTAGTGTGCTATGGCAATTTTCGCAATATGATGTTTTGTATAGGTCAGTCATGTAGTGATGTAGTCTTTTCTGCGTGAGGTACGTGTTTCTTTGAAGCATTCTGAACGTGAGGGCTTAAGGCCTGGTGAGCTTATTGTGAGGTGTGCTGTATATACTGCGGTCTAGATAAAAGTGCATTGTTATCTCGTTATATGTGGAGGGAGGGTCCCGATTCTCGCTGGGATGGTCACGACCAGAATAGGTGCCGTCGCGGAGGGTCAGGTCTCGCGCGCTCCTGTGAGCCATCTCATTGAGATTGCGAGGGGCGTCCTCGATATCTCCGAGGTGTGCCGGGAACCACCAGATGGTGTGATGCTGCAGCGGTGCGGATCTATTGATTATTTGTAGAGCTTGGCTTGCAATCGCTCCTTTCTAAAAGGCTTTGACGGCCGAGTCTGAATTACTGTAGACGTGGGTGGTGGTCGGGTCTGTGAGCACGAGTGCGATGGCGACCTGTTCTGCTATCTCGGACTTGTGGGTCTTCACTGTGAGAGCGTTTGTGACTTGACCTTGCCTATTGATCGTGGTGACAACGAAGGCCTTCCTGGTCGGGTACTGTGCCACGTCTACGAAACAGGCTCAGTTCTTCTTACCACGTATTTCGCGCACGATGAACGAGCCGCGTGCCTGCCTTCTGGGTTGATGGTGCGCGGGGTTCATGTTCCGCGGGAGTGGGGGACCGTGTAGGAGTTGCGTGTATCCGTCGGAACGCTTTGATATAGATTCTCCATTACTGTGGTGTCATGACCTAGTTCGGCTAGGATTTCTCTACCTGGTTTGGTTCCAGAGAGTCTTATCCATTGAGCCCGTTCTTCAGCTTCGGCGATTTCTTCAAGTGTATTGTGCACCCCCAGTGATGGAAGCTCGCAGTAAAATTGAGTATGAAGAACGGCTGAGGAATATGGAAGGAAGTAAAGGGGCCTGGAGAGTATTCAGGTATCTGTACAGGGAAAACATTGATTCACAGTGGAGGAAAAGAACTAGGAAGCTTATCAGGAAGTATGCGGCCTGTAGGGTGGGTAATACAGCAACAAAGAAGGTCAAGCGGAAAGTCAGAGAGGCTGAAATAATCTCATAGGTAGCGGCAATGGAAAGGAAACCTGCCATGAGTAACTACTTAAGAGGAAAAAACGAAATCAGGAAAGAAACAATTCATGATAACTCAAAGGGAAGCTCATTACTTTTCGAAGCGAGATCGGGATCCCTTAGAACACGCACCTATAAAGCGAGATATAAGACGGAAGAATAAGCATGTGCTTGCTGTGGTAAAGAAATGGAGTCTATGGAGCATGTTTTATTAGAATGTGAAGAGGTCTACCCAGCGGTCGATTTAGGTGCCACTGGCCTCCTTGAAGCACTTGGGTTCAGCGAGAGCCGTCAAAAAGTAAACATGTCCACAATAGACATTAGTAAGAAGCGATTATAGGATTGGTGGAAGAAAAGTAGGGAAATGACAAAAAACGGAGACGTACAAAAGCACAGTTCGAAATAGGGGAGCAGAAAATTTGGGTCGGGTGATTCATAGTACTTCTGTTTTCTCTTTTTTTATTGTTTAACATAGGTAGGACATTAGGCAGTATGATTACAAGAGTGTGGTGGCACAACCCACCGCCCCGTTCCAAAGGGGGTGCTCATAACATCCATCCATCCATCCATCCATCCATCCATCCATCCATCCGCGGCAACACGGTAATGAGAGAGTAATCAGTTCGCGCTGATAGAATGCATTCATATTGCGCTGCCTATTTATGCGCATGCGCGTGCTGCCCCTGAAACAGTGATGTGTTCAAGGCTTCCGCCGTCCTCGCTAGTTGTCAATATTTCGGTTTAACAAAAGGGTCGGTATAAGTGTGTGTGCGTGTGTGTGTGCGTGCGTACTTGTGTAAATACGCGTTTGTGCGTGTGTGTCTGTGTGTCGTCTCCGCGTGTACTCGTGGTTTAAACTGTTTGTACAGTGACCCCAAGCTTCGCTGCGCATAGATTCTAACTCGTTGGATCTGCTCCATATTCTATACATATGACTCCTCCGAGGTTCTAGCGCTATCCTTGGTACCCGCGTATATTCCACAAAAGTGCTACACTACTCGCGTCGCGCGTCCGCACTGAATACGCAATGCTGGGCGATAACATAGACAGATAATATAACGGTAACGTTCGAGAAAGTTCCGATTCATGCAGGCGCGTCTTGCCTAATGTGATGACTTTAATTCATTTACAAGTACAAGGACACGCATACAAGTACGCGTGTCAATACCGAGACGCAATATACTTTTAAATGAGGGCCGCTCGTGCTCAAGATCTTGAGTCCATCCCCCAGCTCATCTACACTGAACGTCAAAAAGTGAGGGTGCGCATTGAAGTAACACAGTCCTTGACGGTGACGTCGGTAGGCTTCGCGTAAGTGGGCTTAAACGACAAAGCTGTTATTCAAGGCCGGTAGTGTTATCTCTGTTACGCGTACTTCGGTGAGCGGTTTGCATTTGACCATGAACGCGTCCTGGCAGTCCGACATTTGTTGGTCGACTTCCAGTGACAGACGTCGACGTCGTGTCAGCAACAGTCTTCTAACCGCCTGCTTACAGTCGAGTCGGGAGGATTGTCACTGGCGATAGTCAGATGTTTGTTTTTGCACTGCGACGACTTGCGGTAGTTTCCGCGCGTTCCACGCTTTTACTGCGAAGGCGTATACGGCGACCGGAAGCGGATCAAAAACAGTTTTTTCCGGTTTCAGAGGTTTCGAGAAAAAATAAACGTGATTACTTGCGAAGCTTATATTTCGAGGAAATGTGTGGAATGTTAGGGCGACTAGATTCGGGCAATACTTGGAAGTGTCTTTGTCAATACGGTCGAAATGAAGCTTCCCATGGCGTCGTTTCTTGTCCCGTTGAGAAAAGTCATATCAAATGCGTAAGAATTTCACCTATTTCCTGGGAAGGCCGAGAACGGGATAACTTTCTTATTGAAAGCAAACGAGGGGGGAGAGGAAGAACTTAATCACTGATGTGTGTAGGTTAATAAAATATTTGGAAAAGAAATTTTACAGCTTCCCCTTATGGTCATATTTTTCGTGCGTTCTACCAGACGTATAGTTGCCTTTCCCCGAGGTCCTTTATGAACTATGCTACACACTTAGTTTACTTTTCTTGAAACAGAAAACATGTTGTATATGACGAACAATAAATGTTCAACTCTTCCCTTACCTTACTAGAAACGTGCTCATTTTCGCTGCCTTTACAACCTTGCTGTGCCGCTTGCGGCTGGGAGGTGGGTGCGAGGAAACGATCGAGCACTTATTGCGTAACTGCCCTCGCTACGATGTCCAACGCCTCTCTCTGCGGGCAACTTTACACCGACTGGACTCGAAACTGTTCACCGAGTCAAAGATACTCGGACCGTGGCCACACCCTTCACTGGCTCGAAAAGCGATTCGGGCGCTAGTGCAATACTTGAAGTGCACCGGCTTAAGAGACCGTTTATAGTGTCCTTGTGTATACTGTCCCTCCCACACCGTACTCAGTGCTTACTCTCTCCTTTTTTCCTCTTTCAATTCTCCTTCTCCCCCAATGTAGGGTAGCAAACAGGATGCTCTTCTGGTTGACCTCCCTGCCTTTCCAATAAGTTTTCTCTCGCTTTCTCTCTCTCTTCGTTGCCTTTAAGTTTGAACGTTTTATTTCATGATGTTGTAGTCGCAACTAATACGGTGATGCATAAAATTATAGCCTGATCACTGGCGTTTTGAATGTATGTAAACCCGTAATATTTGCTGTGCCAGTTTTTTCTAGAATTCTGATGTGGAACTTCAAAGAAGTATGCCCAGGAACATGAATGAAAGTAATAATTCTCAATTTTTAGTGTGAGTATTGAGAGTTAAAATTGCAAACGCTCTAAGGTTTCCAAGTGCAAACTCGTAAACGCTTGAAGCCATAGGGTATCGCGAATGAATGAGGTAAGTCTATCTGATGTATCATCGTAAGGTAGTAGAGAAGAATAAGTACACCAAACCTATAAACCGCAACGAAAGGCGTTCGTATCACCCCAAAAAAGTTAACGAATACTTTTGCCTAACTAATTAATGCAGGCGTTGTTTTTTCCTTCGTAAATACGAGCACTGGAGCAATCTACCACCGCAGTTCGAGAGAGCGCTCATCTGAACTGGATCGCTTGTGCCTTGCTTGCGCAATCTTAGTGGCACTTCTGTCTCGTTTCATTTTACATCAGGCTTTCTTGTCTTCCCGCACGCAAGGCGACTGTTCAATTCGCAAGTGGATGTGTCGTTGCATTTGTAACTGAACCGGTTCTCGTGTACTTGTGCTACATTGTACCTGACACTATCGTTTTATGTGGTATTTGCTGCCCCTCTGGCCTCAGCGTAATGTAAATTTTTGTTCTATTTCGTATTCGACATTATATTTCTGTACGGTACACCTCTATCTATTCAGCCACTACTCATTGTATTATAAAAGAAGTATCTGCTATTGGTGTAGTATCATATCGCTTTTACTCTTTGTCTTAGTCGGGCTTTCGTCCTGAGCGACTGATCCTTTGTTCGACTGTGTTTTGTTAAGTTTGCATTTCGTGTTCTTCCTACATTGCGCCATAATTTTCTGTGTTAAGTTACCTCCATTGTATCGCTCACCCTTCTGTAAAATCTGGAATTCTGAGTTACAATACTTCTAAAGTAAGTAAGAGTGGCCGCCTCCGTGCGAGTCGTTTTGCGGCGAGATGCCGTGGACTGCTGCTGCTGCGAAAAATCTCTTAACTGCCTGCATGCGATCCGGTAGCCCCCGAGGGTCGGCGGGCGTCTGTCGCGCCAATTATGGCGCGACTGCTTTTGTCGCTGCAACAGACCGCCGTTGTCGCAGCACCGAGGTCATTCACGTCTCCCGCATGTAACACTTCACGCTGCGTATTTTATCGCTTTGACCCGTGGCCAGGGTGGCCGCTTCCACGTGGGGGGGGGGGGGGGGGATTTGTGTGGGCTTCTACACTGCTCGTCTTCTTCATCTGTACGTTATCATCATCATCCTACGCTGACCGGCCCTCATCATGAGTTCCGGTGAGATCATCATCATCGGGTGTGTGCCTTGGTTTGACGCCGCGTACTCGGGCCGAATAAACGTCGCCCCAAGAGAGACGTCATAACACACTCACGCACACACACGTGTGTGTGTGTGTGTGTGTGTGTGTGTGTGTGTGTGTGTGTGTGTGTGTGCGCGTGTATAATGATCTGCTTATATTTAACTGCGTCCTGCTTCGACTACAAATTCTGCTTTACGCAATTTGTAATCCATGACAGAGGTCCATCGTCATAATGAATAGTTGCACCAACCTTATATGAACGAGGTGGTTCATCTTGAGTAAAAGTTGAAGCAGCGCAAGGAAGACGATGACAGTAATTGAAAACACCCACAATACGAGGAGTGGTGTACTGGCACTTGGAAAAAAAAGTATTGAAATATCCACGCAGCTTTTAGAGCATGTCAAAAAACGCCAATAACGAAAAGGTGTAAACCGCATGCAAAATTTCTAGCATGTTTTGCTAGGCAGTACGCATGCGTTTCAATCTTTTGGTTGTTTTTTTAGGCATGCTATAAAAGCTGTGTGAGCTTTCAAGAATATATTTTTCTAGTTGGCAGTACAGCGCTCGTCCTGTTGTGTGTTTTCCATTGTTGTCATCGTCTTTTATGCTCTCCTTCGAGTTTTCCTCGATGAACAGGTCTTTTGAAAAGCCGGTCATGAGACGCCTATATAAATATATAGCACTCTATCGGTGTAGAATACTTGTGGTTCCATCAGGACGCATTTGCCCATGAAACTTGTAATGTTCTCCGTATGTACGTGTATCAGATGTGTGTATATATAGCGGTGCATAGGATATATACATATATATGTCCGATGCACCGCTTATCAATAGAACTACTCATGATGAGAAAGAACCAGTCATACGGATTACACATTCCATAAAGCAGAAGTTCTCGTTGCTATATGTCCTGATGGAGCCACACCCAGGGTACGAAAATGCAGCGCTGACGGAGCCAGGCATTTAGGAAACGGTTCGTATTCGCCACCTTGCAAGTCCACATTAGTTTTCCCGGTTATCAAAGGAACTACTCATGATGACAAAAAACCAGTCACGCGGATTACACATTGCATAAAGCAGACGTTCGCTTGGCTATTCGTCCTGATGGAGCCACATACAGAGTGCGAAAATGGAGCGCTGATGGAGCCAGCAATTTAGGGAACGGTTCGTATTCGCCACCTTGCAAGTCCACATTGGTTTGCCGGTCACCAAAAAAAAGGTTTTTGGCCCATATTATTAGCACGGCGCGAAACGGATATCAGAACGGCAACTCGTTCATTTGCTGTTTGTAGGTTGCACATGTCTTTTGTTTAAATGTTTAAGACGAGCAAAAAAAGTCGCACTTTTCTCCTACAGGTGAAGTCTTGATAGAAAGTGTTCTACAATTACATGAATTAGTTCTGTCGGCCGTATAAACTCTGCAGCCCAGCAGCATATGAGCCTCGTTCTCTTCCGCATCTCCGAACACAAAACCCTTTCCGGCGAGCACTTCTAGTTTCGGGTCACAGAACCTTCCATGCACAAAAGTGGGCTCTGCTCCTGGGCGTGCCACGGTGAGGAGACTAATTAACATTGCTGTTGTATAGCTTTCCCCTGCAATCCTTTTTCGTGAGTTCCGTATAATTGCAGGGTTTGATTAAAGAGCATGGCAAACTGCCACAGCGTGGTATCCTCTGCCTTTACCCCAGCCTTCGCTGCCTTCGCCTCAAGCGTTCGCTGTCTTTCTCCACGGGACGAGCGAAATAAACCAAACTTTTGCTGAACACTAGCGGGTTCTACTCCACCGTGTTTCTGCAGCCTTGAAATGTACATATCTGAACCAGCTCATCTAACCTCGTTCATTAGCCTTAGACGACTATCGAATGAAATTTTACCGGTCGCTACTCTGCAGCCTCGAAAGAATGCCAGCGATGTCGGCCTAAATCCACTCCACAAAGACACGCGGATAGCCAACATGTAGCTCTCCACCCAACCTCACGCTTACGGCGTTCGATTCATTCTTGAGTCCGTACAGGCATACAACAGCGTTAGTAAAATTCACACCGGCCCCGTGTACCGGTTTCCATAGTTGGCGCACCAACAGTGGTCGGCTGCAACCTCACATACACCATCTGCACAGCGAATGCCATGTTCTTGGGACATCCCGTTTCACGTGGTCGTCGCGTCTATCCAAAACCTTGTTTATGCACTAATCGTTACGCCATAGTAACGAAATTGCATGCCGCAGTGTTAGCCAGGGTGATATCAAGTAGCAAAAGCACAAATACCCCACAAAGTGGATGGGAAAGAGAGAGAGAGAGAGAAAATGATAAATGAAAGGTAGGGAGGTTAACCAGGACTGAGCCCGGTTGGCTACCCTACACTGGGGAGAGGGAAAGGGGGACGGAAAGATTAAAAGAAAAGAGAAAGTCCACTGGAGATATCAGTCGGTCACTCAGTCCGGATCACAGACGTTGACTCAATCCGGTCGCTTTCAAATATCGCAGCAGCGCTTTTGTGGCCTTTTGTAGCTGTGATATGCGAGGCCATGATCCCAAGATCTTGTTCAAGGTGAACGGCTTTCCATCTAGCTGATTGAGAGCTGTGCAGAGGTCTTGCCTTTCATTTTCATAAGATGGGCAGTAGCACAGTAGGTGTTCTATGGTTTCCTCGACACCGCAGGCATTGCACTCGGCGCTATCAGCCATTCCAATCAGAAATGCATAAGCATTTGTGAATGCGACGCCCAAACGTAAGCGGCACAGCACTGTTTCCTCATTTCGCGGAAGACCTGGTAACAGCCGCAGTTGCATGTAGGGATCGAGGGAAAGCAAGCGATGGTGAGTGAATTCAGATGTGCGCCACGTCTCCAATGTCAAAGAGTGCGCTAGCTTGCCTAAGTGTTGGGCTGCGTCGGTCCGCGATAAAGGTATTGAAACAAGGGTTGCTCCCTCGTGAGCTTTTCTAGCAGCTTCGTCAGCGAGGTCGTTGCGGGAGATACCGCAATGACCAGGCAGCCACTGAAATACGACGTCGTGTCCTTTCGCGATCATGTGATGGTGCATTTCTCGTATCTCCGACACGAGTTGTTCACATGACCCGCGACGAAGAGATGCCAGAAGACATTGTAAGGCCGCCTTCGAATCGCAGAATATAGCCCACCGATTAGCGGGTTGGTTATTAATATAATCAACGGCACCTCGGAGGGCAACAAGCTCCGAACTAGTCGATGTTGTCAAGTGAGAGATCTTGTATTGGATGCTTAGTGAACGGGATGGTATAACCACTGCGCTGGTGGAGCTGGTCTGAGTGGAAGAGCCATCCGTATATATATGTACTCGATCAAAGTAGAAAGTGTGCAAACAATCCAGAGCTGCTTGCTTCAAGGCCAAGGTAGGCAGGCAGTTCAGCTGGCAACAGCAGTTCAGCTGGCAAGAGCATCGCAGGCTAATGCAAGACGTGGGTTCGTATCCCACCTGCGGTCACGTGTTTTTTCATCCACTTTCATTTCTGTGAATTTATCATTTCTTTAATTTAACTTGTACTTAAGCTAATTTCCCCTATCTTGTCCTTGGTGTAAATATAATAAAAGTGGAACTCCCCGGTTCATTTTCTTGTTCATATATTTCATAACTAAGATCCAACGCACACGTTTCTCGTTCCACAGGCAGCCAACGTTTTTGAAATATTCTCCGCGTGTGCCAAGTGCCCCTGCCTCGTTTTCTTTTCTTGTGACAAGTCACGCTTTGATTCTCCGCGTAAGACTCCAAGGCGCATCAAGTTGTGCGCTGAGAGTGAATTTCCCTAGTACTTTACTTTTAGTAGTTTACGCGAGCAAAAACTGTTCAACGTTGTATGAACTTCATGATCATCCAATTTAGTCATGTTTTAACGTTTCGTCACTAGAGTACAAATGCCATCATTTTCACACACGCTTCATGGCATACGCGTAGGTACTTGCGATTGTATAACACGTCTATGCTGATGACGTCATAATACGCTTTTCTCCCCGCAGGGGCGTCTGCGTCAGCAGGCGTTTGGTGTGTTGCGACACCACGTACTCGAGCACACGAGGGTTGGACCCGCCTGTGTTTAACCGTGCGCGGCTTTGCCGTGTCCGGGGAAAGGGGCATCCTGGGGGTTGAGCCGATGCCGGGTCCTCGGACCTTTAAGGCCCCCCGGCGGAGGCAACACACCTCTTTGGCCTCTGCTTCACGTAGACGACTCCCCCGGACTGACCCACTCGGGGGAAACCGGTAGTTGCCTTTTCTTGTCTCTCGCTCTCCCTCCAAGCTTCGTCTTTCTCTCAGTTTCCATCTTTTCTGTCTTCTCCTGGCTTCTCTTTACTTCCAATTTTTCCAGGCAGCAAGGGTTAACCTTGTGTGAATAACAAACCTAGGTTATTTCATATTTGGTTATATTGGTAATGTACGGCTGGCGTTTGCAGGCAGTGTTTCACACGCCCAGCAGCGTCCCCTTGTAGGACACCATGGTGGGTGGCTGGCGTTACTGCCGAAATTACAATCACCTATGGCTACTTCCTTTCCCCCACTACCTGATTGCTCCCTGAATAGGGGGCGCACCGATGATGTCTTAGAATTTCTTGCCCGTCAAAAAGAAACTTTCCCTCGCTTCCATTTAGTCCACTCTGAAACACCAAACAGACTCGTCCGAACAATCTCACCATTCCTCGTGTCCAAGTCTCTTACACATGTTTTCGATGCAGGTTACAAAGCATCCAGAAAGGCAAGCGGCGATCTCATCTTGGAGCTCCGCAACCAGAAGCAATAAGAAAAGCTACCCCATCTAGTATCATTTGGTGACGCCAAAGTAACAGTAACTCCGCATCGTACTATGAATACCACCCGTGGCGTAGTCTCCGATGATGATCTCTTGGAGCTGACTGAGGCTGAGCTCTTGGAGGGCTTCAGTGAGCAGAAAGTCATCAACGTTAAGCGAATTAGGATGAGGCGTGATAATAAGGAAATACAGACCCAACACGTGATACTTACTTTTGGCATAAGGGTTCCGCCCGAGTCCATCGAGGCCGGGTATATCAAGCTGCGTGTTCGCCCATATGTTCCTAATCCCCTGCGTTGCTTCAAATGCGAGCGTTTCGGTCACAGTTCACAGAGTTGCCGAGGCCGTCAAACCTGCGCGAAATGCAGTGCTCATGAGCACACCTCTGAATCTTGTTAAAACTCTCTCCATTGTGTAAACTGAAGGGGAGCACGCTGCGTACTCGCGGTCGTGCCCAACCTGGAAAAAAGAAAAACAAATTGTGACGATAAAAGTAAAGGAAAATATAAGTTTCAAGGAGGAACGCAGGCGGGTATCCTACCTTGCCAAGAACACATTTGCTGAAGTAGCAAGTCAGGGGGCAGCGCCACAACTGTCTCCGGCGGCTGACCGACCCACACCCAGTTATGCGGCAGTGACGCTATCCGCCTCCCCGGCGCATGCAGCTAGTGCTGCTACGCCAACCCAGCAGACGTGGCCATCTACCTGCGGGCAGGTGCCCCCAAAGGCCTCGACCAACGTGCCGAGGCCTTCACGCCAAACAAAGCGCTCGGAAGAGCGCGTGTCCAGCGCCTCGCAAGAGGCGATGGCCACAACCACCAGCAAGACGGCGCTACCAGCGCCTAAGGAGCGGCGAGGCACTCTCGATAGATCCACAAGACACAAAACTCCCGTCACGGAGCCAGAAAAAGGCCCGTGATCTAACCTCAGTCTCTTAAACACACAGCACCCAACACATATAGCATAATGGACACACAAATACAACAGTGGAATGTTAGAGGACTTCTCCATAACCTTGACGACATTAAAAAACTACTACACAAACACAATCCCAAGTTGCTGTGTGTTCAAGAGACACATCTAAAACGCACACAGACAAATTTTCTTCGCCAATACACCATCTTCCGCAAGGACCGTGATGAGGCTAACACATCGTCCGGCGGTGTAGCAAGCCTTGCAGACAAGTCCGTAGCATTAGCCGCAGCCAGGTAGCATTACATACACCCCTCGAGGCAGTGTCAATTAGAGGGATTATTTTCAAGAAGTTGGTAACCATCTGTTCCATTTATATACCTCCAAGCTATCATCTCCAAAAAACCGATTTCTATAACATGATAAATCAGCTGCCGGAACCCTACATACTTGTAGGTGATTTTAACGCGCACAACACGTTGTGGGGAGACGCGCGTGGTGACGCAAGAGGCCGACTTATTGAAAATTTTATTCTGACCTCTAATGCCTGCCTATTTAATAAGAAGGAAGCAACATATTACAGCCTTCAACACAATTTATATTTATCCATAGACTTAGCAGTAGGCTCTGCTTCCCTTCTGCCTCATCTTGAATGGAATGTCATCAAGAATCCTTTTGGAAGTGACCACTTCCCTATAACTTTAAAATCAATAACACAACATGACAACCCTCTCCTGTTTCCCATTTGGAAATCAGCATCTGCTGACTGGGAGCATTTTAAAGAATCTACTCATTTACCACTCGATTTTATAAACAATTTACCAGAGATGAAGCTGTCGCATATTTTACTGCTTTTATTATTGATGCTGCAGAAAAGTTTATCCCGCATACAAATGGTGGTTCACCTAAACGACGTGTACCTTTGTGGAATGATGACTGCAGAAATACGCGACAGAGGCAGAATAAGGCATGGGGAATATTGCGTAGGTCGCTGAATGCAGAAAATCCTATTGAATTTAAACAAATAAAGTCACAGGGGAGGCGCATACCGCGTCAGGCGAAGAGTGAAAGCTGGGTGAGGTTCCTTTCAGGCAGCAGTTCTTACACACAGGCTGCGAAAGTTTGGAACGGCGTAAGAAAGCTAAATGGGCAGCAAATAAATCCGTTGCCTTTGGTGAACGATCAAGTAAATACCTTAGAAGAGCAGGCAGATACCCTAGGGGAGCACTTTGAGCGTGTGTGAAGCTCAATCCACTATTCCCAATCCTTCCTTAAACAGAGAGAAATGGAGGAACGAAAGCCAATCACACGAAAATGCACACAGAATCAACTGTATAACCGGCCTTTTAGTATTGTCGAGCTGAGAGCCGCCTTGAACACATGCAAAAGCTCTGCACCGGGACATGACAGGGTCATGTATGACATGATCAGAAACTTACATACTGTTATGACTGCAGTGTTCTTATCATTTCTCAGTTGAAGTCTACAGCAACACGTGCCAATCTGGTTGCCTATCTTATGTTTTCTTACTTCCTTTCCCTTTCCCTCCTTCGTTATCCTGTCTTATATTCCGACGTGCACTGCAAATAAACGCCCATTCGTCCATCTTGTCAGCGTTTGTCTGCCTCGCCTGCGTCAAGCGCAGTGTCCGACCTACGATGTAACAGTGGCGACGAGAAACGGAAAGCAAAACCCCTGGCAAAACCTTGAAGCACAGGACGGCAGCTACGCTACGGGGCGACGACTCGACGATGGCACACCAGTAACTGCCCGACTTCGACGACGAAAGGGACAACTGGAAGGCCTATGTTATCAAGGCAGAGGCATACTTTGAGGCACCGGGCGTGAAGGAGTCGGCAAAGAAACGGGCGCTTTTGGTGGCAGCTTTAAGCACGCGCACCGTTCAAATATTAGCAGGACGAGTAGCGCCGAAGAAGCCGAATTCTTTGGAGTACGAAAACGTCGTGAAAGTCTTGGCCGAGTTTTTTTATCCCAAGCGGCATGAGATTACCGAAAGCTTCCGCTTCTTCAACCGCTGCCAGCTTGACGGTGAGTCTGTTCAGGAATTCATTACTGAAATTCGTCGCATTGCGGGCAACTGCAATTTCGGTACCATGCTCGACCGAATGCTACGGGATAGAATTGTGCGCGGCATAAGATCGAGTGCACTGCAGAAAAAACTCCTGACAAAGAGAGATTTGTCATTAGAAGAAGTTCCGAAGGAGATTTGCCCGATGCAAGGGGTGTTCTCCGGTCGTTGAAAAGTAGTCTGCAAATGCAATCTTCTAATCTGCCCTGGTTCATCTTCTTCAGCCCGTCTTTAACAGTTCGGATGGCTCTCTCTGCTAGGCCATTCGACTGTGGATGACCGGCGGCCACCTACAGGACCCGCGGCACACCTACAGCTGAAGGAGGGAGCCACGCCCAAGTTCTGTAAGGCCCGATCTATTGCCTTCGCTCTACGCGACAAGGTATCTGAAGAGCTTGATAGGCTCGTGGCATTAGGCGTCTTGTCACCAGTGCCGCATTCCGAGTGGGCTACGCCCATTGTACCCGTCCTTAAGAAGGACGGCACCTTTAGAATTTGTGGCGACTTCAAAGTCACTTTAAATTCGGCATGTGAGCTGGAGCAGTACCCATTGCCAGTAATCAATGACATGTTCGCGTCCTTAAGCGGTGGAAAACATTTCAGCACACTAGATTTACGTGACGCATATAACCAAGTACCTCTCGATTAGGCATCGCGACAGTTATGCGTGATTAACACGCATAAAGGTCTTTTCTGCTACAACATATTACCTTTCGGCATTGCCTCTGCGCCAGCCATTTTTCAACGCAGAATGGAAACAGTTCTACAAGGCTTATCAGGCACGCAAGCTTATCTGGACGATGTCTTGGTGTCCGAAAGAGCAGGAAGTGACGACGTGTTAAAAGCCGTTCTACAGCGTTTCCGCGAGAATGGTGTTAAACTGCGCCTCGAGAAATGCAAATTTCGGCAAGCATCCGTTACATATCTCTGCCGTCGAATCGATCAGCAAGGGTTTCACCCAATAGAAAAGAATGTCGAAGCTATCGCAGAAGCACCTAGCCCGAAAAATGTAGCTCAGGTTCGTTCTTTTCTTGGCATGATCACTTTCTACGCAAAAGTTTTGCCGAACATATCGCCTCTGCTCGCTCCACTGTATCGGCTGCTGGAAAAGAACAGGCATTGGCTCTGGGAACAAGAGCAGCAAACGGCGTTCGATAAAGCAAACCGGTGTTTGCAGCAAGCAGGTGTGTTGGTTCACTTCGACCCTTCACAACCGCTTAAGCTAGAGTGCGACGCATCGCAAAAAGGTATCGGCGCAGTGCTTTTTCACACGAAAGGGAACTTCAACAAGCCTATCGGATTTCGTTCAAGGACATTGTCGAAAGCAGAAAAATATTATTCGCAAGTTGAACGTGAAGCACTGGCCCTCGTATTTGGAGTAATGAAGTTTCGTAATTATCTTCTAGGCCGAGGATTCATTTTGGTCGCAGATCACCAGCCGCTCCTGGGCCTGTTGAGACCGGATTGGCCCAGACCGCCTCTGGCTGCTGCTCGCATACAGCGCTGGGCGCTGTATTTGGGAGGATTTCGCTGCAAGTTACAGTATTCGCCAGGCAAGCAGCTCCTGAACTCTGACGCGCTTAGTAGGTTGCCACAAGAAACTTTGGAGCCAACCACGGAAGGGGAGCCGCCTGACTACGTTCTGGCACTCGTATGTGTCCAGGAGGGGCTGGTCTCGGTAGAAGAACTGCAGACGCAGACGGCAGGTGACGCAGTACTTTCAAAGGTCGTGCAGTACACAAGAGACGGGTGGCCTCCAAGCTCTAAAGCATTAGAACGAAGCTTACTCCCCTTTTACGACCGCAAACAGGAACTGTCATTGGCCCACGGTTTGCTGTATTGGGGCCGTAGAGTTGTCATTCCAGTTAACGCGCAACCTAGAATGTTGCACATGTTGCACGAGACACATCAAGGATCATCGGCGATGAAATCAATCGCTCGGTCAGCTTTTTGGTGGCCAGGAATGGACCACGACATAGAACAACTGTCAGCGGGGTACACAAGCTGCATACAAAATCGAGCAATGCCGGCATCTGCTCCGCCAGTTAACTGGCCGACATGCCATGAGAACTGGCCAAGAGTGCATCTAGATTTCGCGGGGCCAATCAAAGGAAACATGATCCTTGTTCTCGTCGATGCTCGCAGCAAATGGATTGAGGCCGAACCAATGAAACAGGCGACCACATCTTCGACTATTACTTGCCTGCGCAGCCTCTTTAGCAGGTTCGGCATCCCTCGCACCATAGTTTCAGATAATGGAACGCAGCTCGCTAGCCAAGAATTTGCTGATTTTGCGAAAAACAATAACATAACCCACCTGCGCACGGCTGCGTTTCATCCACAGTCGAATGGCCTAGCAGAGAGAGCCGTCCGAACTGGTAAAGATGAGCTGAAGAAGATGAACCAGGGAAGATTAGAAGATTGCCTTTGCAGACTACTTTTCAACTACCGGAGAACACCCCTTGCATCGGGCAAATCTCCTTCGGAACTTCTTCTTGGCTACCAAATCCGTTCCCGCCTCGACACATGTCTTCCTCCTTTGGGTGCAGGAATATGGGGAACATCGGACGACTGGACTTTCACAAATTGACAATTCGCTGCGCCGCAACAATATCTGTTTTTTTGTGTGTGTGTGCGGCCGGGGTAAAAAATAAAAAATAAAAAAAAAACGCAAAGGAAAGCATGTTGGCCACAATCGAATGCTTACTTTGGGCACCTGCTGTGGCTACCGTCGGAATATGGGAGAAAATGTGAGAAATTTAGTCCACCGAGAACTATACGCATACTAATCGGTATCCTATACTGGCGAGGCAAGGGTTTCCGGAGAGGTTGTGCTCAAGCGAACGCGGTGCAATCCGTCGAGTCCCCATTGTGATGGCGGCGAGCGACCATTGTTCCTCTTTCTTGTCTGCTAGCCAGAAAGCGTCCAGAACTCTTCAAGGCGAAAATCCTCTCGGCTAGAGAAAACCGAACGCGCACCGAAGTGCGCCGCGAGGTGGTCTGGGCAACACGAGAAAAACGCATGCGCTTTCGCTGGCTCTGGCAGCCCGCGGTTTGGGTAGCGCGAACAAAAAAATTGAAAGGCTCAATTTGTCCTCGCGAATAAAAGTCAAAGTAGAAAAAATAAATAAGAACGTAGTTACCTTGGCTGGTTTTAGGGTCTTGACATGGATGCTTTGGTGTAGGTGAAAAAAAAATCTTGATATGTTTTATGTGATATGACGGCACAAATGAACCACCACAACGCATCACCTCATCGGTCCTCGCTGCGTGCTGTGTCAACTTGTCTGATAGTGTGTTAATTTGGCTTGCCTCGTTGTATGTTCCGATGTAAGACTTTAGAAAAGTTAATGCACCTTTGGCGTCAAATATTTATCGGAAAATTAAACCTACAAAGTTCCGCAGTTGAAAGTCTGAAGCACAACTTTAGAAATGTCCATGCACCTTTCACATGAAACGTTTATGCCACCTTTATACCCATAAAGTTTTGAAATGGAAATACATGCGTTTCGTAGATACCATGGCCTCCGCGAGACGCCGCGGCGAGCCCGTTCGCCATCAAAACGCCCTTGAAACTTTGTGCTCGGATGGGGCTGCTTGGCGTTATGTGACTCCCGGTGCATGGGCGTGGCCGCGAAATCCAGCCCGAGTTTGCAATGTTCGCGGTGAAATGTGTTTGCGGCCGGGAAAAAGAGATTCTAGACACAATTCAGAATGATTTCCGGCGCCGGGGGTTGCTTTGGTCGGTCGTCAATGGAAAGCACGCAAATATTTCCGGAGGGAGGGGGGGCTGGAGCCCCATAACCCCCCCCCCCATGGCTACGCCCTGTGATATATATATATATATATATATATATATATATATATATATATATATATATATATATATATATATATATATATATATATATATATATATATGTTTTACTTAAGGTGAACCAACTCGCCGAAATCAAGTTGTTGCAAGTATTCATTATGACGATGAAGTAGTGTCATGGATTACATATCCTGCAAAGCGGAATTTGAGTCGAAACAGGATGCAGTTGGATAAACGCCGGGCATTATATATATATATATATATATATATATATATATATATAAGGACACTAGTTCATCGTCATAATGAATAGTTGCAACAACTTGATTTCGGCGAGTTGGTTCACCTTAAGTAAAACTTGAAGCAGCGCGAAGACGACTATGCGAATTATCGAAAACACACACAATAAGACGAGCGCTGTACTGGCAACTGGAAAAAATTCCTTCAAAGATCACACAGCTTTTATAGCATGTCAGAAAACACGAATAACCAAAAGATTGAAACGCATGCGCACTGCCTCCAAGTTTATGTGCTTATCTAAAACATTTATCTGATATTTTTCTAGGCAGTGCGCATGCGTACCGCCTTCAATATACTTATTCATCATCACGATAAACCAGTAACACGGATTACTTATTGCGTAGGACAATACGAGTGTTCTCGCTACAGTGCTGATGGAGCCAGCGCTACATGAAACAGTTTGTATTCGACACGTTACAAGTCCACATTAGTTGTCCCGGCTATCGAGAAAAGTTTTCTGCCGATATTGTCAGAATGTTGTGAAACTAAATCACGCTCGCACCGCAATTATTATTTTTGTTGATAGCGCATGCTCTTGTTTACTTGTTTTAGGGAAAGAAATAAAAAGTCACATTTCTGCCCCAGTGCGTCGATAGAGTCGCATAGAGAGTCGCATAGTCAACCTGTAGCTCTCCGCCCAACTTCACGCTGACGACGTTACACTCATCCTCTGGTCTCCGCCTACAGGCTTACAGCGTAGGCAAAAGTCGCGCCGGGCACGTGAAACGGTTTCCACGGTTGTCGCACCAACACTGGAAGGCTGCGACCCCACATACACCACCCGCGCACCGAATGCCATGCTTTCGGGGCACAGCGTGTCACGTGGTCCTCGTGTGCCTCCACAACAATTTTTGTGCATTAATCGTTACGCCATGGTAACCGAATCCCTTACGGAGTGTTAGCCAAGGTGATATAAGGTAGGAAAAACATTATTACCCCCAAAAGCGGATGAGAAAATGGCACCGCAGCAACTCAATCGGTAAGAGCATCGCATGCGTATTGCGAAGACGTGGGCTCGTATCCCACCTGCGGTCAATTGCTTTTTTCCTCCACTTTCATTTCCATTAATTTACCCTTTCTTTTGTTGAATTAGTACTTGCAAGTAGTTCCCGTTATGTTGTCCTTTGTGTCGGGTTGTTGGCTTCATATGAAATTATAACAAAAAAGGAGCCCCTCGGTTCCTTTTTGTCGTTCATATATATATATATATATATATATATATATATATATATGTGTGGGGGGGGGGCGTTTGTGGGGCTGTATACATGTATATACGGAGGAAAACATCCAACGCACACTGCTCTCGTTCCACAGGCAGTCAACTTTTTCGAAATAATCTCGGCGTGCGTCAAGTGGCCCTGCCTTGTCTTCTTGTCTTGTGACAGGTCGCGCTTTGATTCACCGCGTGAGAAGGAGGATGTCTCCCTACTGCCGGTGAGACCGACTTTCCCCAATACTTTCTTTATAGTAATTTGTGTCAGGATAAACGGTGCGACGTTGTACCAAATTCATGACAGCCCCAGTTCATCACGTTTTCATGAATCGTCGCCAGTGTACAAATGTCATCGTTTGCACACACATCACATGGCATAGGCATAGGTATGTACGATTGTATAACACGTAGTTGCAGCTGACGTAAAAATGCGCCTTTCTCTCGCCTGCGCGCATCGTGCAGAACCTAAAACTGCAGGTGTAGAACCCAACAAAAGTTATGTGGAGAGATGGCGCCGACTTGCCGGTGAAGGTTTGCTTTTGCTGTCATACGATCGTCTTCGACGGGGTCGTGGTAACGGCGCTGTCCTCACACACACGTACGCTTGCGCACCGTGCACACACACAACTACTCGATTTACATATATAAGTTGGTCCTTCTCGTAAAAGAAACGCTGTATGGTCAGGCGCCTGCTAAATGCTTCGCATCACATTGATTCGCGCAATCATGGGATTTGCACAATTTCCCACTTCCGCCTGCTACTCATACCATGAGGCTGCTTTCTTTCTCACTTATCGATGTAGCACAAAGTTATAATCATACTATTTTGCATGTGTCAATAGAAGAGAAGCCCGATAGGATGCGTACCAGGTAGCAAAGGGCAGAGTTCCTAAACTTGCCGAACGGCTTCAACAAGTGTCGCTCGTTTGGTGATATAGAATTGCGTTGCCTAATCTTCCGTTGGTCCGCCATTCGCGCATTGTTTTCGATTTCGAGCGTGATCAGGCAAAGTTGCGTAGCCCAAGATAATTTGATATGAATGTTTATTCGCGCGCTTGCTGTTTGGCTGCGTGCTTCGTTTCAACACGTGTTCTACTGGTTTCTTGCGACGTGCCTGTTTTATTGTTTTTACTTACGTTTGGTGACGGCGAGGTTACTGTGTACGAGCCAGTCACTCGCGCTTCCAATTTAATGAGGCGCTGGTCGGCCCCACCAAAATACTGCAACCTTCGTGGCTTCCTGTCCATTCCTGGGTGATTGCATTGTACGGCACGCGTCGCTTGGCGCGTACCTTTCCTCGGCGCCCCCCATTGGTGGCTGGCCTACTTTCTCGAAAGCGGTCGTCTTATAGGGGACGGAGGCAGGGATGGCTTTGTCGTTGGACAGGCATAGTAATGCTTGCGCATTTAAAAGAAGCGAATAGCTGCCTTTGCCTCTCTCGCAGATTTCTGCTGTTGGCGGCGGTCGGTGTTCCACACGCAGAGATCGGACATGACATCAAGCTCTAAGCTCACTCACACTCGTAGTTGCTAATAACATACTCATGCCTGAGCATAATAACATACCTACCTGAGCTTATTTTGTTGAAATCTAAGTGACAAATTTATGAACATAATCGCTTTTCCGCATAAACAATACCTTAATGAGTAAATGCGAGAGGTCGCACAATCATTATCATAGGGAAAAAGGCGAATTCTTGTTTATCATTTTAGTAAAGCAGGTTACGCAGAGATGCCATCGCGTTCTACGACACTCTGCAGTGTTTCGGAGAATCATCTTTTTTCTTGTGAGTCTGTAAACAAAGCCATAATTTGCCTCATATGTGCTCTGTGTTGTCGCCTACAGCCGAGAGCAATAACACAAGCAGCCAAGATTGCCCTTTTGCGGTGATTCGGAAATTTCGTTGCACTAGGATGGTGTCGAATCGTGGGAGTAACTTAAAATATTGGGAGCATTTCCAAAGCAGCGTCTGCTGTCTTTAGGGGATAACTATAATGACAGATATCGAAGAGTTTGTCTTCAATACACAAACATTAGTATAAAGGCTGCTCGTATGACTGCTGTCACCCTATTGGCACTGATACGTCTCTCTGCGCCATAAAGGGGTATCATTGACGGGCAAGGTGCTCGTAAATAGCCACAGCGTTGCGATGCGCCGGCCCACTCATCACCTGAAACTATTGTTTTTTATAACAATATCTTGCTTGCCGAGTTGTTCACACTTTCTCTGTATCGGGTTGCCACTATCCCTTAAGAGAAAAGTGTATAACAGCTGTGTCTTACCAGTACTCACGTATGGGGCAGAAACCTGGAGGCTCGCGAAAAGGGTTCTGCTGAAATTGAGGACGACGCAACGAGCTATGGAAAGAAGAATGATTGGTGTAACGTTAAGGGATAACAAAAGAGAAGATTTGGTGAGGGAACAAACGCGGGTAAATGACATCTTAGTTGAAATCAAGAAAAAGAAATGGGCATGGGCCGGACTTGTAATGAGGAGGGAAGATAACCGATGGTCATTAAGAGTTACGGAATGGATTCCAAGGGAAGGAAAGCGTAGCAGGGGGCGGCAGAAAGTTAGGTGGACGAATGAGATTAAGAAGTCTGCAGGGACGACATGGCCACAATTAGTACATGAGCGGGGTAGTTGTAGAAGTGTGGGAGAGGCCTTTGCCCTGCAGTGGGCGCAACCAGGCTGATGATGATGATGATGCTGTCGCCGCATGCGTGTTACACTGATATGTGTAAGAACGTGTGCGACCTTTTAAATCGAAAGAAGGCTAGGTGTTTGACAACTTGAGTCAATCCTTGTTGCCTAATTTCGCGGCCTTATTGTGCGGTTGCAGTATAATACGGTACAAGATGTGGAATACAGCAGCAGCTCGGCTGCGCAGAAAGCTTTAAGGAAGTCCGTTATTGAGAACATAGAATTCACAGGAAAGTTTCACTCAGAAAAAGCAGCCGACAATCAGCATTTGAAAAGCAGAAGATACGAAAACAAGAAAAATGTTGGCAACACGTTTTAAAAGTTGTTTTGTTTAAGCGTGCCCTCATGGCGCAATATAGCCAGGCCGGCGGGATTCCGACGCACGTTCATGTTGATGTGGCTGCAGCATTTAGAATTGGTGGGCATTTGTGCTTCACCTTAGACGTGATGAAAAAATAAAAACAATAAAATAACAGTTTATATAATTAAAAAAAAAAACAGAAGAAGTCTACATTGTCACTAATTTCGGTTCCTAGACGTCCACTCGCTACCCTTCACAACTGATGCAGCCTTTTCTTCGTGGTGGAGTCTATTATTGCGAACGCGTCTGACGTACCATCGGTTTTCTCGCGAGATGTTGGCCCCACGGAAACGGCAAATCCCAGCGCTTAAGCTAATGTGCTGCCTTCTGTGTGGCGTGGCGTGAAGCTGCTGCAGTCAAGGAAGAGATGACCCGCGTACTCTTCCGATTCTCCGTATGCGCGGCACTTCGCAGCCAGCACTTCTGGTTTCGGTTCATGGCGACGTCGACGCACAAGGGTGTACAGTGCTCCTGCGGTTGCCCCGCAGAGCAGACGACTCCCATTGCTGTTGTCCTATAGGTTTTCTGCTTCAATGGCGGCTTCGTGGGTCCTGTATAATTGCGGCTTTCGTTTGAAGAACATGGCATACTGCCACAGCGCGGTCTCCTCTTTCCAACCCCCGCCCTCGCTGCCATCGCCTCCTTCTGTTGGCTCTCTTCCTGCACTGGAAGAGTGAGGAAACCAAACTAACGCTCAATAATGTGTACGCGTCTCCTCCACTACGCCTGTACACCTTTGAAATGTAGGTATCTGAACACTCGTCGGGCCAGCCCCTCGTCATGCGTCACCCTCAGAGGACCGTCGAATGCAATCTTACCGGATTCTTCTCTAGCCTAGAAAGAAGACCAGGCGATGTCGTCCTGAATCACCTCGACAATGACGCCCACAAAGCCAGCTAATAGCTGTGCTTCCAACTCCGCGGTGTCTGGGTTCCATTCATCCTCGCATTTAGGCCGACCAGAATGCAACCGAGTTAGCATCCGTGAGACCAGACACGTGTAACGGTTTGAAGAGTTGTCGCACCAACACTGGGTGCCTGAAACCCCGCATACATCGACTGCGCAGTGATTGTCATGCCCTCGTAGTATACCGTTTCACCTGGTCCTCGGGAGCCTCCTATATATGTTTTGACGCATTAAGCCGTATAGGAAGCTAACAGTATTCCGTTGACAATGTTAGTGTGGCACAGGTGGCGAGAATCGCGTCTGCGTCAGGTTGACAGCTGGGAAACTGCAGCACCGTAAATTTCTAGGTGTTGAAATGCGTCATCACCCGTCACGGTGTTCAACGCGCTCTTCACACTCCGCGAGCTGCACTTGTGGATACGCAAGCAGCAGTACTGGCACTGTCCAAGGGTTTGGCTGATCGTCCGCAATGTACTGCAATTCGAAGCCTAGGCCACTCTTTAGCACCCTTCCCTGTATCACCGACAAATTTATCATGGCGCCCGCTCACCCGCGCCACCTCTGGCAGAAAGCACGCAACTTTATCGAATCTTTATTCTCGTTTGCAATCTATTTCAAACGCCTCACTTAATGTTCAAACGTGTCACATAACCCGCGGCGGGTATAAAGTTAGGTGAACTGATGTGGCTGGTGGATTGTTGTTTGCAGTGTTCACACTCACCTTGTGTAGTAGCTTGCGTAAGCAAGTTTTGTAGACGCGTTGAGGCGTTCGCTCGCCGCTGCTGCCGCCGCTCTTGATCTCACCAGCTCTCTGACAGCGCATTTCCGCGGTCATCGAGTGAGATCTGATCAAGTTTGTTTGTGCGCCGATGACAGCCATCTCTCTAACATAATTAATAAAAGATTCTTTACTGCAAGTTTCTCGGTGGACAAAATTTACGCGCAATAGTGGACTAATACTTTACTAGCGACTCGTCATGGCTTTTGTTAAAATATTTTTTAAAAAGGCATGCACTTCCAACAAAGTTCCTTCCAGTGCCTTTTGAGCGAGTTGAAATTTCGCGATATGCTTACAATATTAACAAAATCTTTCTTTATAATTACCGGGAAAACTAATGAGCACCATTAAGGTCCACAAACACGTACCTTTGCCTAAAATACTGCCTCCATCAGTGCTCCAACTCCATGACCTTAGATAAATGAATGTTCAATTCAACTTATTTCATTTCCATTCCACATTTTCACTTGAAAGAATGGAGGATACCCGAACAAAAAGTGAATCTTTCTTCACTTAGACAGATTCGGGCCCCCCTTACTAGGCAGACAGCATAACAATACGTTTTATATTTCACATAAGGTCACTCGATGGGCGTAATCGTAATTCTCATGCAAGAAAACGCTATAAAAGCACATCAAAATAATCACAAGAGAATAACAATTGTTCACTGGGGTTCTCTACTTAAGACACCTGAAAAACTTTCTCAACGTTTCATTACTCGTCAACGCCACATATATTTTATGTTACAGCAGGTATAGCTTAAACGTTCGGAGAGGCTTTGGTATAACTTACGCTCACTCATAATTAAACGTGTGTGCGGTATAATACAGTGGTCTTTATTTCGGTATGGATAAAGGTGCTTGCGTATTTTTTTTTAAGTTCCGCTAATTAACGTAGTGTTCCATCAGGATATTTAAGATTTTGTTTGTCCCGAAAAAGAATAAGAAGCCACAGTTCGGCTGATGTCCCTGCACGTTTGACGACATGAACGTCCACGTCTCACGCCATGGTACCTACAGTGTCGTGGACTCCCTCGATAACCCAAGTCATCGTTGGCGCTCTCTCACGCGTCGTTCTCTTCACACCTGCGTTTGAAATTGCCGACGAAACGCTGCGAGTTTCCGATTTTGCTGAACGCTTGACGCTACCTGCGAATATACATACCGCAAGGTATTTGATTATTCAACTGCCTCGCCGATTGAAATCGAACCATTGATTGAACAAACATTTACCACATTTGCCGCTCTACCATTGGCCCTATCGTCACCGCCCGCGACCAGCTGATTTGCGTGCATTGCCTAAGCAGCAGAAGGCAAGGAACGCGGCAACATGCCCACGAAGCTATAGGGAATAAATCGCAGTCACTGGGTCATCGTGATGACGAATAGTTGTTTTAATGCGCGTAACGCATTCCGCGCGTCAAAGTGTAAAAAAGTAAAGAAACCTTGTTGTTTATCGGCAGTGAACTCACGCCACGTTGTTCTGTCTACCATGATAATATAGACGCTAATAATATTATAGATAATATATGCCTATTATGATTAAGACTAGCTGACGGCTACAGTGGCGCCCCTGCAATCACTCGCCATGTAGTAAATTGGCCACCGATTGGAACCCCACCACGTGCTTTGCAGTGGTTGGGCTCTCAACAGTGAAGGGGAAGAGAAATGAAGCCATAATGAAGCACCGAGCGCCGCGAGGATACAATAGGTACGAGGTGCTCCGAGGTATGTGGAAAAGTGTATTCGTTCCAGGACTTACTTTTGGAAATGCGGTTGTTTGTTTTAAATCAGGGCTACAATCAGGAGTCGAAGCGAAACAAAGGTCAGTGGCTCGCCTCGCATTGTTCCCGCACGGGAAGACTACAAATGAAGCTGTTCAGGGAGATATGGACTGGTCTAGTTTCGAAGTGAGGGAAGCTCGCACTGAAATTGACTATGAAGAATGACTGAGAAATATGGCATAAAGTAAATGGGCTGGGAGAGCGTCGAGGTATCTGTACAGAGAAAACATTGATTCACAGTCGACGAAAACAACTACGAAGCTTACCAGCAAGTACGTGGCCTGTAGGGTGGGCCGCACAGCAACAGAGAATGTCAAGCGGAAAGTCAAAGAGGCTGAAATAATCTCATGGGTAGCAGCAGTGGAAAAGAAGCCTGTCATGAGTAACTAATTAAGAGGAAAAGAACGAAATCAGAAAAGAAAAAAATGTATAATAACTCAAAAGAAACAATTTATAATAACTCAAAGGGAAGCTCATTGCTTTTCGAGGCGAGATCGGGATGTCTTAGAACACGCACCTAAAAGGGAGATACAAGAGGGAATAAGCTTGTGCTTGCTGCGGTAAAGCTAGGGAAACGATGAGGCAGGTTTTATTAGAATGTGAAGACGTCTAGGGCGCAGCGGTCGTGTAGAGGTAGAGCATCCGCCTCGCGTGCAAGAGGACCGTGGTTCGATCGAATCCCGGTGCCGCGCATTATTCCACCGGATTAAAAAAATACCACGCGTTGATAAAATTGCATAAAGAGGCCTGGAGTGCGGCCTGATCCCGGTGACCAGAACCTGTAACGCACTACCTCACCGGAGCGCGATTGGCCACCCCGGTACAGTACTTGGCCACAACCTCCTATATGAATACAACAATCAAACCTCGGTCCCCAGCAGCTGCGAAGCACCTGACCACGGCGGCGGTCAGACCTGCGACGCAGCAGAGGGTGCTAAGAATCCCTTATTCCGGACAGGCCTCCATTGGAATCTGAAACTGGCAACGTTTAGCGCTAGAACGTGATCTAGTAAGGCGAGTCTAGCAGTGCTATTGGAAGAATTAGAGGGCACTAAATAGGATAAAATAGGGCTTAGTGAAGTTAGGAGGCCAAAAAACATATATAGTGCTAAAAAGCGGGCACGTCCTGTGCTACCCTTCGTTCTCTGGCTTAATCGCGCGCTTGCTGTTATGGCAACGTGTTTCGTTTCAACTCGTATTGTACCGGGTACGTGCGACGTACCTGTTTTGTTCTTTTTACTTGCGTTTGGTGACGGTATGATGCATGTGTACGAGCTACAGTCCCTCGCGCTTCCGCTCGACTGAACAACTGGTGGACACTACTAAAATATTGCGATCTTCACGAGTGCCTGCCCATTGTTAGGTGCTTGCATTCCCGGGAACATACCGCTTTCCGCATACTTTTCTTTGGCGCCACCCATTTGAGCCACTAATTGTGGTTGGCCTACGTTTGTTCACATGGGCGTTTATACCTCAAGTCGTGAATCTGAATGTGCTGAATCTGAACTTTAGATGAACAAGTAAATAAATTGATGCATATCTTGAGTTTTTCGTGCCATAACCACGATATGATTATGAGGAACGCATTGGTGGGGGACTTGGGATTCATTTTGACCACTTGCTGCTCTGTAATCTGTACCCAATGCGCAGCACACGGGCGTTTTTGCACTTCTCGTCCAATGAAATGAGGCCGCCGCGGATGGAAGTTGATCCTGCACCCTGCAGGATCAACTTCCTCTGCTGCCCTCTGCAGACGACCTCGTGGTAAGGTCAGTTGCAGGTCGGCCGTTCTGTACGGCAGCTTCTTTGGCGCCTTGAACTCGGCTAATGCCGATCTTGCACTCTGCACTAGAAACGCGTGTTAATAGTTCCATGGCGGCGTGGGAGCTGTCATACCTGATACATAGCGGGCCATTATTTTTAATCTTTACTAGAAATTTTAAAACTCAATTGTGGCTTGTGGCACAATACAACTTCTTGAGCTCAATTTCTCAGAGGCGGACATTACTCGCACGAGAAGTCAAAATAAATATTTCAAGAATTAACAATTTCTGATGAACTTTTGAACGAATTATATAGTACGGTACTGTTGCAATTGACAACTTGTAGTTGGTAACTTTGAGCCTCATATCCACTTCAGCCGTTTTCTGAGCGTGACACTAATATACAGATATGTGTTGACAATGTTTGCTACGAAATCTATTGGTGTTCCTGTAACTGTTTCCTTCAACGCATAACAATGCGTTGTATCTGACAACGCATTTGTAAAAATGACAGCGCGTATCTCAAAACCTGTGCTAGCTTAAATATTTGGTCCAAGTGTACGTGCCTTGTGAAATCAATCGTTTCACTTCGTGTATTGCAATATGTCCTCTAAAGTGATTCGATGGAAAGGTGATTATCGAATGCTAATTAGTCAATTATCCAGTTTGATTTTCACTGTAAGTACCGTCCGCCTCTTCGGCGAATCCCGCATAATAAGTGAATTAGTGCCATTCTACAGGTGATTTACCTTATTATAAAACATCCGGAATTTCTTCTATGATTACAGGCTTTCTGTTTACCTGAGACGAGGTTGCATAGCAACGATGCGACGTGAAGGGTACGCATATCGTACCCCATTGTAACATGTGGCTGCATGGAATTGAAAACCGGTTCGTCTTAATTCCCAATGAGGATCAGTTATGTCAGCGATCATGTTACTCTGTTTATTAGGGGCGGGGGGGGGAGGGTTTTGCTTACACTTTTTGGGCCATTGAATCTTTGTAGACAAAAACATATCTAATGCAGGGAGTTGTCCATAAGCTCCATTTGTGCACATGAGGGAATGACTTTGGCAATTATAGCGGCTTGGCTACAAGGTGCCATGCCCTGTCACACTGGACGTTTTAATAACACTGGACATTCGCGCCGCTCGTCAAAGCACTTGTGCGCCGGCAGCGCTCCTTCGCTCCCCATTGGAAGAGCTGAAAAGAATAATAAAATGCCATAGTCTACCAACCAATCGTTGGGCTTCGCTCCATCGTGCGTGTATAAGCGTTGGGGCAAAGGATTGCGCAAAAGTGACAAGAAGGAGGGGGAGGGGACGAACGGTCGATTGTTACTTCGCTCCTTTGTTTGTCGCGGGAAGGGCTAGGAAAGGGCGCGCGCACTTGGGCAAGCGAGCATCGCCCTAGCGACGTTGTGAGCAGCTGAACTTTGGACTTGCTATGGGCAGGACGTGCGCTGTTCGCTCTGAGGAAGAAGAACGTGCCGTCGAAGAGCGGCAACGAGAGCGAAATCACGGATGCGCACGAAAGCGACGAGAAGACATGGCCAGGACCATCGAGTATGTGCCGCGCCGATGGAAGATGGGACCGTCGTCTGGACGGTCTACGTCCATGCGGCTACGTCCGAAGGACACAATGAGACCTCTCGAATGTAGGCTTTTGATTGGATCTGATCCGTCGAAGACAAGGTCGATCGTCGCAGTGGGAGAATTTAATGTCGACATAGCACGCCTAGGCGGCAAATCGATTATATCCTTCCGATTGGAATGGTTCGGAATTGAATGCTACACGTACGCCAATGTGCCGACCACACGTCACCGATCACGTATGGATCGAACTTTTGGCAAGAACGATTCTAGCATAAAAGAACAGTGGGGTAACGAGGAAGACAAAATAAAGACAATAACAACCACTCTGTAACGTGTGTTTCTGAATTCAATTATTATAGCAATATATCATGTAAATCAATATAGTTGTCGATATAGTCTTCGCAATACAGCTTCGCTGTTTATCGTTCTTCAATACGTGGACGGGCACTGAAAGTGTTTTTTATCGAAGGTGATGGCTTATGAGCGCTAGTGAAATGATTGCGTCAGGCAGCGGTACGTATTTGCCTCATTACGGGTCCTCATTAGTTGTACTGACTATAATTAGGAACTTTTTCGTTATTATTGTCATTATATTGCGTAATGCTAACCTCCTAGAAAACCACTGGAAGGTACTTTGTTGGAAGTGTATGCCTTTTATTCAATTCTTTTAACAAAAGCAATGAAAAGTCGCATTTTCGCCACAACAGTGAAGCTCTGATAGCGGTAGTAAAATACTAAACAACTACACGAAACAAGACTTACCAGCCGAGAAACTATCAGTAAAGAATCACCTATTAATTAAGTTAGCGAGCGCGCTGTCACGGGCGCACTTTGCAAATTTTATCAGGTTTCACTCGATGACCACGGAAACTCGCTGTCACAACGCTGGTACGATGAAGAACGGCAGCAGCAGCGGCGAGCGAACGCTTCAACGCTTCTCCAAAACTTGATTGCGCAAGCTACCGCATAAGACGCGAGAGCGCCGCGAAGAATAATCCACCAGCCATATCGGCTCACCTACATAGTCGCAGACTATGTACAACACCACTGAAGAATATGAGAAGTGTGTGAAAAGGCAGGCTGCTACAGAGTGACTGTGGCTTCGAATTCCAGTACATGGTGGACTGTCAGCCAAAACCTTCGACAGGGCCACGTGTGCTGTTTGCATATCGACATCGTGCAGCCCCGCTGTGATGTCCAATTCAGCTGCGGATCGGGATTCGTGATTAATATTTTGGGGTTGCAAGATGTGCCGCTCTGTCTGGCTATTGGAGAGCCTCTCCAGTTAGCGTCGTCTGAGCTTTGATCAGCTCGTCTAGGGTATTGCGCAACTCAAGTGCTTTGAACCGGTCATTCGAGGCTGTGACAGGTATGCCTAGTGCCTGTTGGAAGGCCTTCCTGATAATGACGCCTACTTTGTTATTTTCGTCCGTGCTGAAATCAGGACAAACATCTACGTTCCACCGCTACCCAAAAACACGCACCCGGTATGCAACGCGGAACGGAGACGGGCAAGAGCACAGACAATGCAGAAAAGATTCGAGGGGTCTGAGGACGTGGTCTACGTGGACGCCGCTGATTAAGACGATCGCGACGCCATGGCCATCGCAACAGTAAATCGAGAGGGCGATTCAGTCGCATCCGGCACGATCCTCCAGACGTCACCGCAAGTTGGGGAGGAGGCGGCAATGGCCCTGGTAGTGACGGCATCCTCCAAATTCATAGTGAGCGACTCCAAGTGGGCCATCTTAAATTTCACAAGGAGGCGTGGGTTGTTCGAAGTACTCCACATTCTGCGGACCGGCTTTCGTGATAACCGCGTCAGGGGGGGTTCAAGTGATCTGGGCGCCGGTCCACTCCAGCCTCCCGCAAAACGAGAACGTGCACAACGCGGCTCGAGGTCCAACAACCTTTCGACCTTGCCGATATTTCCACCGCTGTCTCTAACTCATTTCGCCAGTCGGGAAGGGGCAGGCTGGTGTCCTATCATGACATGGTTGAACATCATGAACAAGTGATGGCCAAGTATCCTGTAGCACACATAACTATAACTAAGCGGCAATAATTGGCATGGCGTTTGCTCCAGACCAACACCTTCCCTATTCCTGTAGCCTACAGCCGCTGTCCCCAGGAATGTATACAGCCAAATGCAAAATCTGCAAAGGCAGGGCGGACATTCAGCACATTGTTTGGTCGCGCCCCTCAAACTCAGTCATGTCCCACAGGACGATCAGTCGTCTTTGCAAATCAGGTGTATGGAGCAGCGGGAGAACGCGCTGCTCAGCTGCGATCCGGAAGTGCTAGCCCGACTCACCCGTATGGCTGAAGACGCCGCCGGGGCACAAGGACTCCTGGCTGCCGTCTAAAGGAGGACGAAGACAGAAGAGGATCTCCCATCTGTCCCCATTCGCTTGACCCCATCGCGAGCACACAATAAAGTTGTTCTTTCTTTCTTTCTTTCTTTCTTTCTTTCTTTCTTTCTTTCTTTCTTTCTTTCTTTCTTTCTCTCTCTCTCTCTCTTTCTCTCGTTCAGCTCGTCGAGTGTGTTGAGCACGTTGAACTCCGTGACGATTGGCCGTGCAGTTCAACGCCAAGAAATATACGGCGCTGCCGTTCTCCAGCTCTCAACTTGATGCAGAGGTGATTCTTGCCCGCAGTACCACACTGACATTGTCAACGGATTACGGTTACCTTGGTATAAGGGTTGATGCATAGAAAATGTTGTGGAGGGACCCGAGGACCAGGTGAAACGGTGCACTATGAGAGCATGCCCTACGCTGCGCAGACGAGGTATGCGGGGTGTGTGTGTGCGACAATGAAGTGCTGGTGCGACAACTTTGCAAATCGTCACACGTGCCCGGTGTCATCTTTGCTAGCGCTGTTTTATGCCTGTCGGCGAACACGCGAGGATGAATGGAACGCAGTCAGTGCGAAATTCGGTCGAGAGCTATAGGTAGGCTATTTACGTGTCATATTCGAGTGGATAGAAGGCAACATTCGCGGGGATTCTACTTTCCAGGCTATAGAGAATCAACCATTAAATATTGTTCGACGGTCATCTAATGCTAATGAGCGGCAAGAGGCATGCCCGGCGAGTGTTAACGGATCTCTATTATAAGGGTGTACATACACAATGGAGTAGGCGCCTATACATTATTAAATGTATGTTTGGAATGTAAGTCCCGTGCACGAAGACAGCGAACGCAAGATGGCGAAGGTGGCGAGGTCTCGGGTTAGGAAAGAGGAGACCACGCTATGTCAGTCCGTCATGCTCTGTGCATGAAGGCTGCCATTATACAGTAGCCCAGAAACAATCATTGGAGTGTAAAATGCATACAACAGCAATTTGAGTGGTCTTCTCTGCGAGACATGCGTCACAGCACAGCGCACGTTCGTGCATCGACAGCGCTGTGACCCTGAAGCGGAAGTGCTGGCTGCGAAGTTCCGGACGTGCGGAGCTACGGAAGAGAACGGGGATCATCTGGTCCTCGGCTGCGGGAGCAGGGAGCCTACATGTATACCTTGATTAATGGCCGCGACAGCCTTTGTGAGGGTACTTGCCGCGGCAAGCTAAATTGTGTCTTATACTTGCCGACAAATTATAAGATATGGGAGCAAACATGGCGAAATACCAGTCGACAGATCACGTTTCCCGCAAGCCTTCGTGACGTAAAACAATTAAGTTTTTTTTCATAAAGTTTGGCTTCAGCAGCCACACACGTATGCCGTGTCGGCGTGCAGTAGACGGCATGTCGGCGTTTTACTTAAACAGGTTAGTAAGCAGAGTCCTTATTACAGCACAGCTCGAGAAACACCCTATATATATATATTATGTACATCTGGAAGGTAACAACAATGTTTAATTGACTTCACATACTTGGCGTGCGACAATACTAAACCACGAGCACGCTAACGTTACTTATAACTTGTTGGTTTATACATGTCGCATGAAAAGCAATAGAAGAAAGGAAGTTTGATGTGTTAAAACATAAGGAAATGCGTTTATAATATGAAATTTATAGGCAGGTTTCGCGCATGCATTGGTATTAAACTAAAGTGGTATTGGTATTAAACTAAGCGCGCGCCAACATGCGTACATGCGACTGCGACCAAAAAAAAAAAAAGGAGGAGCGCGCCGCGACTTTTAGCGAAAGTGTGTTCCAGAATTGTTGCTCAACACATTTGGCGGGAAATCATGATCAAAATTTTGGTGTTGTCACCACCACCAAAACAGAAATTGCTTGTAGGTTTGCTCTGCAGGAGCCTTGCACGAAGCCCCACAGAGCGCGGCAAGTGGAGTTATTCGACTGACAAAGTTCACTTCCTGTAGTGGTTGAACACTTTGCTACCGCTTTCGCTGCTACACTACTGCGACGAAAATGTGGCCTTTCATTTGCTTTCTTTAAACAATCAAACAAAACGATCCGCTTCCTTAGGTACTGGCTGCATCATCTATGCGATATCACGAGCAGTAATTCTATTCCCAATCGCAATTGTGACTGGTTTATAGTGACAGGGAATATTGAAATCGAAATCAATGAGGCAATAAGAAATGCTTCTTTTAATTCCCACAACCAAATGTTTGATCACCTTGGAATGAAAAAAATGATCACGTCTATACAGCTTACTGCGAGCGCAGTAATACTTCGTAGCTACTAGGTACACTATCTCATTCTATATCGACCTGTCGATGTTAAAAAAAAGGCAGTACTTTCACAATTGGCTTTGTCCGGAAAAATAGATTATTTCTACGCCAGGGAACAACTATTACGTGCAATCAAGAACATACACGATCCCCCGCATGTTAAACAAAGTTTCGGAGAACAGTACTGACCTCATTCAGCTTCCACTGACAACAGTGTGAGACATCTTTCGCTCATCGAATAATGTTACTCACTATTTCTTGATATAATTTCTTGTTGAGGCGTCTCTTACTTTGCATATGCTTCTGTTAAAACATATGCGCTTGTTTGATTAGGTTGCGCAAAGAGAAATCTCCGGCCGCCTTTCAAAAGACCTGTTCATCATCGCCGCTTTTCAAAAGACCTACTCATCATGACGATAAACCAGTAACACGTATTACATGTTGCGTAAGACACCATATATCAGAGGGTGGTAATGCTGATCATTACCAGGCTTTTCAAAAGACTTAATCATCATCGCCGCTTTTCAAAAGACCTATTCATCATGACAGTAAACCATGCAGTAACGCGGATTACATGTGGACAAGGAAATTTATTGACCCGTAGGCACGCATACAACTGTGGTATGAACTTAAAATACAATAGAAGGTATAGCAAATGTAATACATCATACTTGATGTAAACAAAAAAGATTAGCAAATGAAATAATAAATGGTGTCTGCTTGACACTGGCTTTGCCACACACAATAACAACAACAAAACAACATTACAGCGTCCATGCAATAGTATTCTTGTCAGCCTAAAATTTACGAAACACACCCGGGGCACATACAAATACAAAGTCTCAACTCAGGCAAGAAGAATTGAGCACTATTCTGGCTGTAGAAAGACTTTGCCTTGGGAGGCGGTTAGGTAACGCATAGACCAGAGGTGAAGAAACTCCGCTTCACCGAGTTTGAACTGCTGTTCTTCAAGATGACCCCATACTATCACCTGTAGTTTTCGCATTCTTGAGTAGATTGCTCTATTTGACTGTCTAGATCGCTCTGCAATATTGCGGAAACACCACAAAGCGTAGCAAGCGCTGTACTAGGCGCAATTCGCAAACCGATCTCGGCGATGTGTTGGCCGCACGAAGGATATTCCAAACATTCTTGCAACTAGCTTCCAGAAGGTGTGTGCTACAACGCATATGCCAGCGTTGAAGCCTGTCATGTTGCGTAAGACGCCATAACCAGGAGGCGGCGATGCTGACGGAGCCAGCACTCCATGAAGCGGTTTGTATTTGCCATCTTACAAGTCCACATTAGTTGTACCGGCTACTGAGAAAAGTTTTCGGCCGATATTGTTAGAGTCTTGCGACATTAGATCACGCTCTGAACCGCAATTATTATTTTTGTTGATAATACATGCAGTTATTTACTTGTTTAGGAAAAAAATAAAAGGTCACATTTTTGTCACAGTGACGACGTTTTGATAGAAAGCACTCGACAATTACACGAAGTAAATTTGGTGGGCCAAATAAACTGTACTTGCTGCCCTCTGCAGCCCAGCACCAGTTGAGTCTCGTTATTTTTCGCGTCTCCGCACGCACGGCCCATCGCAGTAAGCACTTCGAGTTTCGGGTCACAGCGCCGTCGATGCACGCAAAAGTGCGCTGTGTTCTCCTGCATGCCACGCCGAGCAGACCACTCACATTGCTATTGTACAGCTTTCAGACTACAATGCTTCTTTCGTGGGTCCTGTATAATTGCGGGGTTCATTTAACGAGCATGGCAGACTGCCATCGCGCGTTATCCTATTCCCTTATCCGAGCCCTCGCTGCCTTCGCCCGCTTGCGTTCGCTGTCGTCCTGCACGGAACGCGCCAAATAAACCAAACTTTCGTTGAACGCTAGAGGCGTGTACTGCACCGTTGGGAAGAAGTACGCACAATGTACCGAGCGCAAGAGCAGACGACATTGCGACTAGGGCCGCCGGGCCTACGGAAGCCACATCTACCGGTGAGGTTCACTTGACCGGGCGCCCGTCTTCGGGACAGGGAACGCCTCGGGTCGTTGTACGGCACGAGAACTCGGAGCGGCCTGCTGCAGCCTCACCCCCGCATCTGCGCGCGAGGTTCGCGAGAGTGAGCGTCCGTCATCGAGACGAGGAGCGCCTCGGATCGTCGCCTTGCACGAGGCCTCAGGTCGGCCTGCTGACATCTCAGAACCCGCTTCTACGCGCGAGGTTCGGGTGACCGCGTGAGCGGGCGTCCGTCATCGAAACGAGCTCCTTGGGCCCTCTTCTTGCTCGAGACTCCGGAGTGGCCTCTTCGCGTCTACGGATCTGTAGGCCATCCACCTTTCCGACACCGTGCTGCTGCATCTGCTCTTCCACGCCGGCCATCACTCTACCAGCGAGTGTTCCACCTCAAACCCTCTTGGAATCTCACCACGCACCGCACTTCAATCGCAACCTCGGGAGACTACATTTCTTTTTTTTTTTCGACCTGTTTACGAACAGCCTGACATGCCTGGTTCTAGTTGCAGGTATTCTTCGTGATTATGTGCCGTCAAATATAATTGCCGTGTGCTTGCTAACCATGCACCTTCTCCTCCATCTTCCTCGCGTCACACGCTTTGCAACGTGAAGAGCGTAACCCATCACATATCTGGCGCCCGCGACAGGACACCTCTTACGCTATCGTGAAGTGCATCACATTGCATATTCGTGTCTGACGCGTGAGGATGGAGACAGGCAAGCTTACGGCAATGGAAAAGAATTGGGGTTGACTGGCACGGCACTCAAACAATGGGTAGATTAAGAGCACGCACGCGAAAGGAAGCGCGTGAAGCACGCCTGCCTGAACGTAATGCAGCAAAAGAAGCCGATGCCGAAGCGCTAGCTAGATTAAAGGCAGAAAGGGCAGTGCTCGAGCTCACGTTAAAATTGAGGGAGTTAGATGTGACAGCCGGTAGCATGGCTACCAGGCAGCTTACAGAGAGTGTGCACGCACGTGCTACTGAGAGCTACCGAAGTCCGCACAAGATAATCCCAACGTTGAACGAAGAGCGCGATGAGTTGTATGCATACATTCAACGATTTGACCGCGTCACAACGAGCCAGGGCTGGCCACAAGACAGATGAGCCCTACCGCTAAGCCTCTGTTTGACAGGCGTAGCTCCAAGTGTTGTCGGCAGGATGGCAACGGGTCATGCCATGGACTATCGACACTAAAACAGACAAGACGCTTTTGCAACGCTTCAGGTTCACGGAGGAAGGCCACCGAAGCAAGTTTCGGTCAGCGAAACTCGATAATTCCGAAACTGGTAGACAGTTTGCCGGTCGTCTATTGGGATATTTTGATCACTGGCAAGAAATGGCCAATACGGACCGGACATATGATGCCCTGGGGGACAAGATTGTCTCAGAACAGTTCCTGTTGACTTGCCGTGAGAAACTGGCAGTCTTTTTGAGAGAAAGGAACTGTCAGGAACTTGACAAGCTAGCCGGAGCTACTGATTATTACCTGGCGGGGCAGGGGTTAGTCAACCTTGGCCAAGGTAAAAACAAGAGAGAACCTAGCAAGCCACCAGGTCAAGCTCGAACTCCTGAGCGACAAGAAGAGAAGGAAAGCCCACGCTGCTTTCCTTGTGGTAAACGCGGTCACAGAGCTGCTGATTGCTGGACCAATACGAAGGGTCCAAATGCAAATACATCTTTCTGTGGAAAGTGCCGCCGCACTGGACATAAGACAGGTGATTGCCCCGAAAAACCCAACAGTACCGATAAGGCTTCGTGCTCGATGCAGCAAGTAGACATGTCCAAGGCAGTAACCGAAGAGACGCACACCTGTTGTCGAGTTCCCGGAAGTTCGGAACGCGGGAGAACGCAAACGCATAAACGAGAAGAAAAATGTAGGCCTACTGCCGAAGGTGTGCTTGAAGGACATCCCGCTACTGTCTTGTGAGATACAGGATGCGACTCTATTATTGTCAAAAGGTCCCTCGTACCAGACAGTAAGCTGACAGGAAAAATTTCCTCGGTCTGTCTTCTGGATAGAAGATTTTTGAAGCTACCTGAAGCAACCGTGGAGATCGCATCACCGTTCTTCACAGGCAAGACTCGGCATGGACAATCCTTTATATGATATTGTCCTGGGAAATGTGAAAGGTGTACGGAATGCCTGCAATCCTGACAACGAATGAAAACGAGATCTTTATACACCGAACGCTGCGGATCAATCATTTAGAGCAGAAGGTGGAAACTGTTCTACCAATTAATCCATCTCTGCTGACATTTTATCATCGGCTGCTAGAGAAACCAGGGACAAGTCGGCAGTGGCAGCGACAACCAGAAAGACAATCAACAAAGTTACTCTCTCTGTCTCTCTCAAAGAAGCCTGAAACAATAAAGAATAAAAACTTAAGGAAAGCACATATTGCCGACGTCACTGCCGCTCCGTTTACCTGGTCGGCCGCGTCCTGAGTTTCGCCACAGTGTCCGCCTCGTATGTTCTTTGACGTTATGAGTGTCGTACACATTGACGAAAATAGTCACGCAATCATGATGTTGATGGGAGGGCCATGGTCAGCGTATACTCATAAAATTCATGAACGTATTTTACAAAGTTACCTTCCTCAATAAAATGTTTTTAGTCTACGCATTTTGGAGCTTTCTCTGAGGCCTCCACGTTCGACTACTTTCTCTACATGGTATATAGCCATACTCAGCTGCGCATGTTCACATCAAACAATGACGTGATTCGGCAGCGGGAAGCACAGCTATTGTTTGTTTAGGTTGTCGAATCGAAACACACAACTTATTTGAACACTTTATTTTTTATTTTTAATCAAAAGAACCTTACATGCCCTATGGCAGGGCAGAAAGCAAGGGGAGCATTTCGAATGGTAAAGACATAAAAAGTACCAATTTCCAAGAGGAACAGTCCTCTAAAAAGATTGCTGTACTATACAATATTCAAGGCACAGGGAATACAAATCTGACGGCACACGAACATTTGTTGCCATTAACAGAGCAAACGGAATACTGTTTCTCAAAATAGTACACAACATTGCACAAATGCGCGATAATATACACTAGACTGGGCATTCGTGAACGGTATTAAATGGGTAAAGCGTGACTAAGTGACAGCTGAACGTGTCGGGGTTAGTTATAGACGCTATGTTGACAGGGAGGCCATTCCAGAGACGAATGGCACGAGATAGGGCAGATGAATTAAGTGCGTTGGTTTTCCCGCATATTTTCATGAAATTCAACTGATTATATCATCTACGTGAAAAGAAGTGTGGTATTTGAACTTGTAACCGGGTTCGTTTATTAGGGCAAATATATATGTGCAATCGGCACAGAAGAGCCATGTTGCGGTGGCTGCCTAATGGCTGCAGCAGAAGCTCTAGTTTAATTTGGGTAATGTATGAGTTTATATTGTAGTTACGGGATATGAACAGGGATGCTCTATTTTCTATAGTTTCTGTCACATTGATTCAGTAATTGTGATGAGAGGACCAAATTCAGGAGGCGTGCAACTGTGGCAGAATGAATGTTTGGGAAGCGAGTTTTCGAATGTTTGTCGGGGCATTTCGCAAGTTGCGTCGTAGATAGCCAAGACAACGTGATACTTTGGCACACGTGGAAGTGATTTGTGGGAAATATGAAATATTCTCCGTAAGAAGAACACCAAGCTACTTGAACGATGAAGCGTAGGAAAGCATAGTGTTATTAAGGTGATATGAAAATTTAAAATTTACATATTTTTTGCCGAATTACATAACCCCGCACTTGATCAACTTTAGTGTCATGACCGAGCCATCGTTACACCAGTTATCGATAAGGTTAAGATCTGCTTGAAGTTTCAAGTGACCTTCAGTCGTGTGGATAGGACGGTAGATGATCCAGTCATCGGCAAAAAGGTGCATGCAGGAAGTAATCTGGGTGGGTAAGTCGGTAATGTGGATTAATAAAAGTTAGGCCCCGAAGACGCTGCCTTGAGGCACACCAGTGCTAACAGAAGAAGGTGGGGAAGAGAAATTGTTAACAACAGGAAACTCTTCTCGAAAAAAAAAGAAAATTACGAATTCAGGATAATGTCAAAAAGTCAAGTGGTAAAGCAGATAAATTAGAAATTAGGTGGCACTGGGGCACGCGGTCAAAAGCTTTAGCAAAGTCAAGAAAGATACACTAAGTTTGAAAGTTGCAGTCCGTGGTAAAGTGCAAGTTAGTCGTTAGTTCAAATGAATGTGTAACAGGAAAATGCTTTCCTAAAATCATGCTCATTAGAAACAAAAAAATTGTGAGCTTCTACGTGGTTGTAGACGTGAGAAGTGATTACGTGTTCAATTATTTTGCAACATGTGCAGGTTAATGATGTGAGGCGAGTGAACATCTCCAGATTTCTCAATTGGTATAATTTCTCCTTTTAGCCAAGTGGTGGGTAACTTTCCAGATGCTAGGGATTGTTGAAAAATATGGCGTAAGATCTTTCTTCAGGCAGCGACGGTGTTCTTTAATATCTTGGAATTAATGTTGTCAATACCAGCTGAAATGAATATTTTGAGGTTACTAATGAGTAATTTAACGCCTTAAACAGTGACAACAATTGGTTCCATGTATACCGCGTCATCTTCGGGAAAATTTTGAACATTGGAAAAGTCCTCCTGAGCGAAAACAGATGCAAAAAGACCTGTTGAATAGGGTGGGGCAATTGCCGCTAGAAATAGGTATGTTTTCTGTTCCGTGTAAAGTTACGCCGTTAGTATTCCTTGTCGGAGATATGGTTGGCCAAATTTTTTGGGATTGGACGATGGCAGCGATGGTAGGTGTTGCGAGTAGTATTTATCTTTTGCGGAAGATATCGCTGAGCAGTAATTCTTCAAACAGTCGTTGTATATCTGCCAAGCCTCAGCTGTGCGCCCGCGTTAAGCCCTGTTATACGAACGCTTCTTACAATTCCTCAGTTTGCGAAGAGACTTGTTGAGACTAAGAGACGAAGAGAGCTGGATTTGTTGTTAGTTATGGAGACCATCGCGACGTACCGGTCTACTAACGCAGGTATTTTTCCCTGTAAAGTACCGAGTTGTCGTTTACGGATCGCCCATTAAATGAAGGTAGTAGCACTTGGCACTCATCGTAGCACCTCATCGTAATTTGCTCTGTTATAATAGCGAATTTGTTTTGTTGTTGTGCCCGACACGGGCTTCGTGATGCTAACTGCTATTTGAATGAGGCTACCATCACTGAAGCAGCTTATATTCGAAGTGGAAATTAGAGCTCAAAATTATGTAAGTATGGAGCGCGATGCATGGGTGACGGTGGAATAGACTTGAAGCAGCCGAGGAAAAGCTGAACAGGGCCGCCGTCGAGAACGAGAATAGTCATGACAATGGAACGCAGTCTCACGACGTGACCGAGCAGGGAGTGTCAACAAAGCACGTGGAATGCGTGCAACATGGGGAGGAGGTAGCTGGAAGGAGCTGCACTCCACAACCCACCACCCTCTTCCAAGGGGGACGTTCATAACATGCACCTATCCATCCATCAAGTTTTGAAGATATTCGTTACTGTCGACTGTAAGAGCGGCGGCGCACAGGATACTGGATAACGCGCTCTGCTATGGAGATGAAAAGACATAAGATGGAGACACGCGGCCAGTGGATTGAAGGAGAGAGGGATCACAAGAAAATGTAGGGGTAGATTTTTTATTGGCAAGTATATTAAGAAAGATTAGAATTAGAATTTCGCCGTTGTCTTCTGTCATTTACCAAACAGCTCCGGTCACCGAACAGAAAGTTTTATCATTCGAGCGAAACTGATGGGCAAATAAATCGTAGCTAACCACGAAATATGTGTATGTGTGTATATATATATATATATATATATATATATATATATTTATATATATATATATATATATGTATATATATATATAATATATATATATATATATATATATACTTGTAACAATCTACAAACGCGACATAGATTTAAATGTTCCGACCATAGGGATTCCTATACTTACTGGACGGAGCCCTGGTGCTATGTTCGTTCAGCCATCATAGGAATGATGTGTTGTTCCTGTATTTGTCTTGAATTTGTTTCATCTTCGCACTTGGAGTTTCAATTGTTCTTGTGAGTTTGTATAGTGCGCTTCATTTTGCGCCTAATTTGAGCATAAAATTCTGAGCAAGGTATATATTTTTATAGGAGATGGTATTAAAACTCAACAAGTACGCAAAAGCGCTGCTAAGTGCAGTCAGAGTCCTTCCATGTTTTTCTGGTCACGAAACTCCGCCGTCACTCTATGGGAGAGTGTTCATATGCTACCCAATGATGCCGCGACGCGGCGCCACTGTGCCACAGAGGGCATCGTTCGCGTACCGAAACGCGTGCGCAGTGCGAGGCGAGCTGAGTGATCTGGTGGGTTCTGTGCATGTGCTGCGCTATTTTTCGAGTGCTGGGGTTGTTTAGTTGAAGTGGCGGGGTGGGACAACGATGCCGAACACGTGTTCTAAGTAACAGCTGAAGAAGAAGAATGGTGGTATCTCTAACAAGCCATTTAAAAAAAATTGCTGTACTTGTGATGTGCCGACCTGTGTTCGTTTCAGAGTTGTTTTGCGATGTGTTATGAAATGCTTATGCTTTGCACTTTCTTGTTTATAGAAACAATTGATTATGCATTCTGTATTTATTGTCATTCGTTTGCTGGTGTTTGGAAAAATGAAAGGACTCTGGTACAGTTGTTCCGCTTGTCTTGGTGTCCGTGGCGTAAATGTTTCCATATCGGGATTCGGTGCTACAAGTGTTGTGCTCTAATCTTGCTGTCGGTCAATTTTGTTATCTTTTATTTGATTGTTTAAAATTGATTCATTGTTTATAATCATCACTTTGCAATGTAACGAATCCGTCCAAAGTGATATGGACGCAGTTCGAGCAAATCCATGTACTTCCGATTATTGGCGCGCTGGCTGAACTGCCCTGCGTGCAGCTCCCGTAGACACTAGCGCCACCGTTCCCTCTAGTGGTAATTGTATGAAGCTTTATTGGTTCTGAATGCTGAATGCCTCACTTGGTAAACGCCATAAAGGCCACTCTCAGGCCACCCTTTGCGCTCTTACAAACATATGAGGACGGCAATCAGGCATTCTGTGGTAGCGAGAGAGGGCGAATTGGACGAAGCGGCCCTAACTGACCAAATCGGCATCCACGTTGTAAAATTACCGACATTACGCACTCCTTCAAACATTTGTGCACGAAGATGTGGTCGCATTACGTGGTCGCATTGCGGTGTAATATATAACCTGGTCAAGTGATATATATATATATATATATATATATATATATATATATATATATATATATATATATATATATATATATATATTTACATACACACACATCTTGATCCACTTGCCTTTCCAAAGAGTAACGGTTTTTTAATTCATGTATTGAGCACAAGGCACGCTCAGTGGTGCCCTGCAATAGGGGCGCCAGACCTGCAAGACGGTAGTCACCATCGAGAAGATGGAAGTACCCGTTGTGTGTGTGTATATATATATATATCTATATATACATATATATATATGTGTATATGTATATATATATATATATATATATATATATATATATATATATATATATATATATATATATATATATATATATATATATATATATATATATATATATATATATATAGAATGCGCGGCTTTCTCTGCGTCCTGTATCCACTCCAAATGCTGCTTTACGCAATTTGCAATCCATGACACTGTTTCATTGTCATAATGAATGGTTGCAACAGCCCAATTTTGGCGAGGAGGACCATCTTGAGTAAAACTTGAAGCAGTGCAAGCAAGACGATGACAGTGATCGAAAACTACCACAACACGATGAGCGGTGTATGGACACATGGAAAAAAAGATATGGAAAGATTACACGGCTTTTATTGCATGTCAAAAATGACCAGTAACAAAAAGGTTTAAACCGCATTCGTACTGCCTACAAGTATAGGTGCTCATCTAAAAATCGCATTTCAACCTTTTGGTTGCTGTTCTTTGGCATCCTCTTAAAGCTGTCTGATCTCTCAGGAAATTTTTTTCCAGTTGGCAGCAACGCGCTCGTCCAGTTGTGTGTGTTTTCGATTGTTGTCGTTTTCTACGCGCTGCTGGAAAGCCGGTCTTGAAGCGCCTATATATACAACATATACATAGCACTTGATCGGCGGAGAATTTCTGTGGCTCCATCAGGATGCCTACATATGCACCGCTTACCAAAAGAACTACTCTCGATGACGATGAACCAGTAATACGGATTACATATTGCCTAAAGCAGAAGGGTCGATTGGCAACGGCGTCCTGATAAAGCCTTAGTGGTAAAGATCGTGCTTATGGAGCCAGTACTTCAAGAGGCGGTTCTTATTCGCCACCTTGCACGTCCACACTAGGTTTCCCGACAACATAGAAAAGCTTTTGTCCGATATTGTTGGCATATCGCGAAACGACAATACAATGAAAAAGCAACTGTTTTTATTTCCGGCATTTGCCCAGGGCTTTTATTAAAGTGTTTTTAGAAACGCAACAAAAAAAGTCGCATTTTTGTCCTAGTGACGAAGTCTTGATAGAAAGTATTGGACAACTACACGAAGCAAGTTTGCCGGCCGAATAAACTGCACTTGCTGCCCTCTGCAGCCCAGCAACAATGAGCCTCGTTCTCTTCCGCATCTCCGAACGCACCACCCTTCGCAGCCAGCACTTCCAGTTTCGGGTCACAGCGCCGTCGATGCACGAAAGTGCGTTCTGCTCCTGGGCGTGCCACGGCAAGCAGACCACTCACATTGCAGTTGTGTGGATTTTACACTGAAATCCTTCCTTCTTGGGTCCCGTATAATTGCGGGGTTCGTTTAAAGAGCATGAGAGACTGCCATAGCGCGGTATCCTCTTCCCTAACCCGAGCCCTCGCTGCCTGTCTTTCTCCATGACACGAGCGAAATAAACGAAACTTCCGCTGAACACTATAGGCGTCTGCTCCACCGTGTTTGTACAGCCTTGGAATGTAGATATCTTAACAACCACCTCTGTCCTCGTTCATTAGCCTTAGACGCCCATCGAATGAAATCTTACCGCTTGCTCCTCTGCAGCCTCGAAAGAAGGCCAGCCAATGTCGCCCTTATTCTCCTCGATAAAGACACGCGGATACCCAACCTGTAGCCCTCCGCCCAACTTCACGCTCACGGCGTTCAATTCATCCTTCAGTGACTGGACGCATGCAACAGCTTTAGTAAAAGTTAGACCTGGCACGTGTATAGGTTTTCATTCTTGGCGCACCAACTCTTGACGGCTGCAACCTCACACGCACCATCTGCGCAGTGAATGCCATGCTCTAGGGACATCTCATTTCACTTGGTCCTCTGGTCCCTTCAAAAGCTTCTTTGTGCCCTAATCGTTAGGCCATCGTAACGGAATTCCATGTCGCAGTGTTAGCCACGGTGATATCAAATAGCAAAAACATGAATACCGCACAAAGTGTATGGAGAAACGGCACCGCAGCAGCTTAATTGGTAAGAGCATCGCACGCTTAATGTGAAGACGTGGGTTCCTATCCCAGCAGCGGTCAGACGTTTTTTTGTTCCTTTCATTTGCGTGAATTTATCATTTCTTTATTTAAACGTGTACTTACAAGCAATTTCCCCTATCTTGCCATTGGTGGCATTGGGTGTTGGCCTATTATGAAATGATAATAAAAATGGAGCCCGTCGGTTCCCTTTCTTGTCCCTTCATATATTATGTAAGTAAGTAATGATCCAACGCACACGTTTCTCGTTCCACAGGCAGCCAACTTTTTCGAAATACTCTACGCGTGCTTCACATGCCCCAGCCTCGTATTATTTGCTTGTGACAGGCCAGGCTTTGATTCGCCGTTTAAAACTGCAAGGCGCTTCAATTGGAGTGGCGACACCGTCTTTCCCCAATCCTTTCCTTCAAGTAGTTTGCGCTAGGAGAAACTGGGCGACGTTACACCAACTTTATGATCGCCCAAGTTTATCACGTTTTAACGTTTCGTCGCCAGAGTACAAATGTCATCATTTTCACACACACCACATGGCATAGGCGTAGGTACGTACGAATATATAACACGTGGTTGCTGATGACGTCTTAATACGCTTTGTTTCTCCCTTGCGCTCGTCCAGCAGAACCTACAACGTTAGATTTAGAACTCAACAATCGTTCTGCTAAAAGATGGCGCCGACCGGCCGGCATAGATCTGCTTTTGCTGTCATACGATCGTCTTCGACGGGGTCGTCGTCATGCTGCTGTCGTCACACGTACGTACGCTCGCGACCCACGCACACAACAACTGAAGTTAAACATATAAGTTTGTTATTCTCGTAAAAATGCTGTGTAGTCAGGTACCTGAAAAATGCTTCTCATAACACTTATTCCCGCAGTGCATGGGATATGCGTAATGTTGCACTTCCGCCTCCTACTCATGTAATGAGGCTGCTTTTTCTTCTCTTATAATGATGTAGGACAAGATTATAATTACACTATTTCACATGTGTAAGTACCAGAGCAGCAAGATAGTATGCAGACCAGGTAGCAAAGAGCAGAGTTTCTAAGCTTACCGAAATTTTATGGCTTCAACAAGTGTCGTTCGTTTGGCGACGTCGAAACTGCGTTGCCTAATCTTCCAATGGTGCGCCATTCGCGCATTGTTTTCGATTTCGAACGGGATCAGGTAAAATCGCGTAGCCCAAAATAATTTGATTGGATGTTTAATATTAGTCAATATGCGCAGTAGCGCCGTTCAAGAATAATGCTGCCTCCAATCTAATTCCACTTTATCCTCGCGCTTATTCGCACGCTTGCTGTTATGGCAGCGTGTTTCCTTTCAACTTGTATTGTACTGTTTGCGTGCAACGTACTTGTTTCATTCTTTTTACTTGCGTTTAGTGACAGTGTGGTGACTTTGTACGAGCTACAGTCACTCGCGTTTCCAATCGACTGAAGAGATGGCGGGCACAACTAAAATATTGCCATCTTTGGGGGTGCCTGCCCATTCTTGGTTGCCCATTCTCTGCCCATTCACGAGAACACGCCGCTTTCAGCATCGTTTTCATTGGCGCCGACAAATTGAGCCACTAATTATGGTTCGCGTACGTTTGTTCGCATCGGCGTCTGTACACCAAGTCATGACTTTAAATCTGGGAAATCTCGGATGCTGACAATAATAAAACTTTAGGCGAACTCGTAAATAAAATAAATGCAAATCTGGAGTTTTTCCTGCCATAACTATGATATGATTATGCGGAAGGCGTTGGTGGGGGACTTCAGATTTGTTTTGACAACCTAGGGCTGTGTATCGTTCATCCAATGCGCAGCAGACGGCTGTTTTTGCACTTCGCACCAAATGAAGTGCGGCCGCCGCGGCTAGGATTTGATCCTGCGCCCACTGCAGACGATATCGTAGTAAAGTCAGTTGCACGTCTGCTGTTCTGTTCAAGCAGAACTTTTTGTTGGGCTAGTTGGTGCATGGTACTGAAGTACTAAAGCTCCAAATAGACGACAAACAAACGTCTGTCTCTTTTCTTGTGTCGTCTCTTTTGGCACTTTAGTACTGCTGTTCAGTACGGCGGTTCCTTTCGGCGCCTTGAACATAGCTACTGCCGATCCTGCACGCTGCGTTAGATACGCGTGTTAATAGAGCCATGCCGGCATGGGGAGCGCTCATACCTAATACACGGCGTGCCATTATTTTTAATCATTACCAGACTTCTTAAACTCACTTGTGGCTTGTAGCACAATTTTTACTTCGTGGGCTCAATTACTCTGAGGCGTTAATTATTTTCACGAGAAATTAAAACAACTAATTCACTAATTAACCAATTCTAACTTACTTTTAAGTCAATTATAATATACGGCACTGTTTCATTGACAAGTTCCACAGCCAGTGACTTTGAATCTCATATCCACTTTAACCGATTTCTGAGGAAGCAATAATTCAGAGACAGGTGTTGACAATGTTTGCGATGAAAGCTATGCTTGTTGCAGTAATTCTTTTCCTTCAATCTATAAAAATGCGTTTTGTTACATTGGTCAGCAGAAAAACAGTGCAATTTAAGTTTCACAGGGCGTATCTCAATATTGGTGCTAGCTTCAAAATTTACTACAAGTGTATGTGTCCCTGTGAAATCACGCGCTTCAGTTTATGTATTGCAATATGTGCTCTAATGGAATTAGTTGGAAAGATGTTCATGGCACTTTTGTTAATTAGTCAATTATCCGTTTTGATTTTCAGTCTAGGTACCGTCTAGCTCTTCACCTAATCTAGTAGAATAAGTGAACTAGGGCTTCATGCCGTAGGTGATTTACGTTGTTACAAAACAAATTTCTTCTATGATTAAAGATTTTCCCTTTAGCTGAGGCGAGCTGTTGTTCCAACGATGCCGCATGAAGGGTACACATAGCGCACCCCATTGTAACATGTAGCTGCATAGATGTGACGATTGGTCTGTTGTAGTTGCCAATCAGGAGCACTTTGGTCAGAGAGGACTTTACTCTCTATTTTTTTCTTTCTTTTTGCGGGGCGGTGGTGGGTTGGAAGTTGTGCTTACAGTTCTGGGGTGATTCGACCACTGCTGACAAAAATATCTGTCATGCAATCACTTTTAAATACGCTCAATTAGTACACATGAGTGAATGACTTTGCAAATGAGCGACTTCGCTATCTTTGCCGAGCACGCACGTAAGACACCAATTTTCAGAATCTACGTGTCACTATTATTTAGACCTTCGAAATCTGTCAAATAATGACAAAAAATTCGCAAATTAATTGGGACAGAGCGTTGTTTGTGGACCACTAGTAGCAGCTCAACCATTCACATAATTCAAGATATGAAATCGGGTCCTGCTTTAAAGCACTCATTAACCGACAGATATCCTCCTGGCCACATGTAATAACATTTAAAAAGAACTTCGATGAAGTAGATGATGTACTGCTTAATCGTCGCCAGTAGAAACTACAACGCACGGACAGTCATTCTACATACGGGCATTTCTTTAATCTCTGAATTTTGCTGAGGTGCACACACACGCACCTGCCACACGCGCCTTTGTACGACCTTTCCTCGTGTCCGTGTTGGATTCGCTGGTTGAACTGATGTCGCCGGGGCAGCAACGCGTTTCCACGCTGCTGATAATCACTGCTTCGTTTCTTTCTTTACCGTCAATTTATCAGCGTTTCATGGAATAACCGTTGAAGTGTAAAGGTACGTCCTCACTTGCGGAAATAAGCGCGCGCAAGGCACATTCGCGGCAACAATTCCCTGTTATAGCAGCTCGGGCTTGTTGGTTTTTCATCCTGGTCTTAACAGCGCAATACGTAGACGGCACACGAGACAAGGAGACGACACCACAAGCGCTGCCGAAGTAGGCGCACCGCCTTGCGCGCTCTTAAATCGGCAAGTGAGGACATGCCTTTATTCTCCTACAGCAATTTCCTTCAGCGTTATTCGCTAGCGGGCAACGGAAATTGAAATTTCAAAGTTGTCACAAACGTTTCGCATAACGCCATATATATCGCTACTTAATGTATAAGTCTGGTTGTCGCATGCTCGCTGATCTGAGCCAGTTTTGCCCGTGGCGCGGTTTAGGTGATGCATACAAACCAGCTTACAGCGGGCGGACACGGTAGGGGAATGGTCTAGCGGCGCGTGTGGTAAATGCTTGTTCAATTGATCTTCCGAGGTGAACCGGTGAAGTATTTGAATAATTAAAATAATTAGGGTATGCGTATGCACTTGCACGTAGAGTTAAGCATTGAGCAAAATCTGAGACATGCGGTTTTCAATAGGCAAGCTCAAGCGCCGGCCTAAACAGAATGTTGTGTGGCAAAGCATCGTCGATAACTTGAGCTTTCGAGGGAGTCCGCGACGATGTAGGCGCCATGGCTTGTCAGGTGAACGTCCTTAACGTTAGAACTTGTTCTTGTTCCCTAGTGAACCGGCGATAGCTACTCCGGTGGATCGGCCATGAATAGGGCGGTGATCATGTGAAACACACAAACATTTCAGCAGAAACGACTTTTTTTTCTTCTTCCTCGCTGCATGTTATAGAGAAGCTGAATGCAGCTACGTTCTAGGAAAAATTTCGTCCGTCTATCCAGCCGTGCATAACAAGAATTTAGCGCCCTTCCTCTGTGTCTCTGGTACACGTATTCTTTCTTCGGTTAGGCGAGTGGCCACGAATCGTAGTGCCTCGAGCCACCTTGCTTGCGTGAGCCCTGGCGCAATGGAGTGGGCGGTAGGAACGAGAAGGAGGGGGAGGGACGAACTGTCGACTGCTATTCGATCACTTTCGGGAGGGGCTCCGAAAGGGCGCATACGCAGCGACGTTGCAAGCAGTTGCATTTTGGGTTTGCTATGGGCAGGACGCGCGTAGTTCGCTCTGAGGAAGAAGAACGTGCCCTCAAAAAGCGAGAACAAGAGCAACAGCGCGAATGCGCAAGACTGCGGCGCGAAGCCGCCGGCGCCGAACGCGCTGTGACTTACGAACCGGGACCATCGAGTGTGTTTCGCGCACACGCAAGACAAACTGTCGTGCTCATGGTCTACGTCCTTCCGGCTACATGCAAAGGAGACATTGAGACCTTTCTAATAGATGCATTTGGTTGGATCTCATTTGGTTGGTCCCAAGCGATTTGGAATTGAGTGCTACACCGACGTCAATGACCCGACCACGCGTAGCAGTTTCTGTATATATTTAACCTTTTGCAATAACGTGTCTAGTATAGCAGAACAACGGATCTCGCTGTGCCACAGAGACCACAAAAGTTAGGGCCACTGCGCTAAAGACGATAAGGACCACGAAGTTACGTGTTTGCGTCTTTATTCAATCAATAAAGCAATAACCATATCAGCATTCATGCGATACTCTAGCAGGCGTTCACTGAGACAGCGCCCGGTTTGACCGATACAACATTGCCCAAAGGCGAGGGGAATGCTGTGCACCACAGCAGCGTCCTCTATACGCCACAGCGACCTTTCCTGTGCCCTACAGGCATCAGGTTTCACAGGGCCTCAAGCAGGTGGTTGACAAGTGCCAGGAACGAGTTGTGTTTTCAGCCACGGAAAAGTTGGGACGCATGTGCTGCCTAGTGAACGGTCACAAGGAGAGGACAGCCTGCGAAATAAAGCATACCAAAGCCCTCGTCGAAGGTGAAGTTTGTGTGGTGTATAGCATTGCCTTCGCCTGTGGGAAATGTTGCATCGGCCAAACTGGCGCAGTCCGAATGAACGCTTGCTATTAGCCCCGAGAGTGTCCTACAGGCCGCTCGCGTGACGTCAGGTCACGGATTCGCGCCTGTCGTCTGCTGCAGTTCGGGTGGTGTCCGGGCGTCTTCTGTGGTGTTTTCGTTTGTTCGCCCTCGTTCCCTCTGCTTGTATACTTATGGCGGTCACCTGAAATATATTTTTACGACGTCTTCGTTCGCAAAAATGTATTCGAAGAGTTTATTTCAGAGAATAAAGTTCTCAAAGGTAGCGCTACAGTGCCAGACGAAGGAGTGCCGACCAGCTCATTGCGTGTTTTTTATGCCCGTTCGAACGGCCTGCAGAGGTACCGACCTATAAAATTCTCCAAGGCAACCGCAGTGGCGGGGCTGGTGATCTACGGAAAAGCGACCGTCGAGTCAACAGTCCATTGGCGCCGGCATGTCTGCTGCGGCGACTCGATTTGAAAGGAGCGCAATACTGTATATCGTATTACCGCAAATAAAGACGGGGACAACGGGAAGGAACACATAAACAATACGTCAGTCCCCAGCCCTTTGGCGCCACCTTGTCTACTGCGGCAACTCACTTTGAAAAAAACAATGCGCCGAGTCAACAGGCAGTTGGCGCCGCCATGTCTGCTGCGGCGGCTCGCATTGTGAGGACGAAAATACGCCGCGTCCCCAATGTTTGTAGAGTCGCCGCCTCCTGCACGGTTTGATTGAAGCAGGGGCAACTCCTGGAAATGAGTTTTCTGGCGCAGTCTCACGGCTCTTAGAAGTCGTCAGTCAATGGACAGACGTGGCGGCCATGTCCTCGGAGTCGACACTGGGATCAAGAGGCGCCTGCTCCGGACAGGACACTTGTCTGTGAGAACCCTCTCACCTCGGTGTGGTCAGTGCAACCGCTGCGGAAGTGAGTGTGTAAACCCTCCGCCTCAAAGGCGGGTCAGCTACGATGACTTTGGACGCTCCGAACTGGTCGTCGGTGAACCGTCGTTTTCCCTCACCTAGGGATCTAGGGAGGACAGAGTTTACTTATGGAGTCATTGGCGGCTTCTAAGTGTGCATTCCTTTTTCAGTCATGTTAGACTGAAGAAGTATAACGTTCTCATGCAGATCCTGTCAATAAATCCCACACTCCTCATTCTTGATGAGCACAAGTCTCTCCCTTCAACAACGTCCTCAGCGTGCATAATTTGGACGACGGCATGGACCAGCTACCGTCTATTTCATGCCAGACTCCAAGCATTACAATGCACGGATCAACAACTACAAAAACATAGCATATAGGAGTCCAGTTATGATACAATACCTGCCGCGGTGCAACAAGTATGTCAGAAACGCTGGCTATATATGACTCCTAAAATAGTTACCTTGATTTTAATCCTCTAAAACAGGTTTCCTCACGACGAGTATAGAAGTTCATAGTATAATATGGAATTTTTGTATTTCTTCAAAGAAACCCACGGCAGTAACACGAGGATTAATCCAGTTTAGATTCTACCAGCACCACTTCCCTCTTTAACTGCTTCTCCAAATGAGACGGTTCTTCACGTGTTTGTTTTAAGCGGAAGCATTTTGAAGCAAAGCTAATTGAAGCTTACAGCTGTTTGCAGAATACGAAAAGGAATGTACCAATATTTCTTTTTCCGTGCTACACGTTCAACTCACTTCAGAAATTTACTGGTGCTTTTTGCTTGAGGAATATACATGACGAATCTGTTTAGAATGTAACGCAGACTTCTCTCGTTCCCCAGGCTGCCAACTTTTTTGAAATACTCTCCTCGTGCGTCACTTGCCTCTGCTTCGATCTATTTTCTTGTGACAGGTCACGCTTTGATTCGCCGCATGGCATAGGTATAAGTACGTACAATTGTATAACGCGCAGTTCCTGATGACATCATGATACGCGTTTCTCTCACTTGCGCTGGTCCTCTAGAACCTAGAACAGTAGACGTACAAGTTAACTATCGTGATGTGGAAAGATGGCGCCGACTGGACGGCGTAAATTTCCTTTTGCTGTCATACGATCGTCTTCGACCGAGTCGTGGTCCTGCTGCTTTGGTCCCACACACGCACACTCGCGACCCACCACACAACTCAATTTACGCATATAAGTTGCATGTTCTTGTAAAAAGACAAAGTACAGACAGGTACTTACAAAATACTTCGCATAACATTGTTTCTCGCATGGAATTTGCACAGTTTTCCACTTCCACCTGCTACTCATGCAATGAGACTGCTCTTTTTCTCCTCCGATAATATAGCACAAGATTATATTTACACTATTTCACAAGTTGTTGTGCAAGAGCAGCAAGATAAGATGCGGACCAGGTACCAAAGGGCAGAGTTCCTAAACTTGCCGAAACTTTACGGCTCAACAAGTATCGTGTCGATATAAAATTGCGTTGCCTAATCTTCGTCTGTCTCGTGATTCGCGCAATGTTCGCTATCTCGAACGCGATCAGGCAAAGTCCCATAGCCCAAAATAATTTGGTTGGAAAGTCTACTCTTCTTCAATACACAGGTGGCGTAGTAGCGCCGCGGAAAAATATTCCCGTCTCTAGTCTGATTCCCCTTCGTTCTCAGGCTAATTCGCGCGCTTGCTTTTAATGCAACGTGTTGGTTTTAACTTATTTACTACAGTTTGTGTGCGACGTACCTGTTTTATTCTTTTTACTTGCATTTGGTGACAGTGTGGAGACTGTGTACGAGCTACCTTCACTCACGCTTCGAATGGACTGAAGATTTGGTCGACACTAGTAAAATATTGCGACCTTCCTCCCTGCCTGCCCATTCTTTGGCGCTTGCATTCTTGAGAAAACCCCGCTTTGCGCATAATTTTGTTTGGCGCCACCCATTTGACCCACTAATTGCGCTTGGCCTACGTTTTTGCGCATCGGAGCTTGTACACCAACATGAATCTAAATGTGCGATATATCCCGGGCTGAAAATAAGGAAACTTTTCGCGAACTTGAAAATAAAATTATGCAAATCTGCATTTTTGATGCTATAACCACGATATGATTATAAGGAATGCGTGTTTGGGGGAGTACGGGTTTATTTTGACTACCTGGGGCTGTCTAATGTGCAGCCGATGCACAGCACACGGGCGATTTTGCAGTTCAAGTTCAGGAATCTTGTTTTGGTTTAAAATAATAATTAACCGACGGATATCCTCCTCGCCACATCTTGTAACATTGAAAAAGATTGAACAAAGCAGAGGCTGTGATGTTTAGCCGTCGCCAGTAGAAGGTGCGACACATATCCCGTCATTTCACAGACGGGCATTTCATGAATTTGTGCACTTTGCGGGGATGCACGCATACGCTCGTACAGCACGGCCTTTTGTTCTTTTTGTTCGGCTTTTCCTCGTGTCCATGTTGGTTTCGCTGGTTGAACAGAGATCGCCGGGCCAGCTACGCGCTTGGACGATGCTGTTGATCGCTGCTTCGTTTCTTTGTTTACCCTCTATTTTATCAGCGTTTTATGGCATCGCCGTTGAAGTGTTGCTGTCCTACAGCGATTTCCTTAAGAGTTATGTTGCTAAATTCGAACGGAAATTGCAATTTTAATGTTGTTGCAAAGGTTTAGTATAACACTATATACCGCTAAATATAGGTCTGGTTCTTGCATGCTCGCTAATCTGCGCCAGCTGCACGCGTGGAGTGGTGTAATTGATGCATGCAAATCAGTTGACATCGGGCGGAGACGGTAAAGGCAATGGTCGAGCGGCAAAGATGGTAAATATTTGTTCAATGGATGTTCCGATGGAAACCGAAGAATAAATAAATTAATCAAGATATGTGTATCTACTCGCGCGTAGCGTCAAGCATTGAGCGAAATCTGACACTTGCGGTGTTCCATCGGCAAGCTCACGCGCTGGCTTAAACAGGACGTTGCCTGAGAGAGCATCATCGATGACTTGAGCTTTTGAGGGAGTCGGCGTCACTGTAGGCGCCATGGCTTGCAAGGTGGTCGTCCCTGACAACAAACTTGTTCTTGTTCCCTAGCGAAGTGGCACAGCCCACTGTAGGACATCGGCCATTATATCGACTCGATACGAGGCCCACAATGCTGCGCTGTAATTTTTGCTAACTATTGGAATCGGCCCTCGTCGTTAGGGATCATACTATGTGTGAGATAGTGTGTTGTAGAGTGCATTCCTCTTCTCCTGCCTTTTACTATTTCTTTCTCTCCTTTTCAAGTGAGTAGGCGTGGTGTCTCTTTCAGAAGACAATTGGCGACATGACATGACAAGAACTTTATTTCAGTCCTGAGGGACTGAGACCTCGGGGAGCCAAAACCGAAGGCTCCCGAAGATCAAGTCGGAGGCTTGGCCCACGGAGGAACCGGGAGATCAAGTCCCGACGCGATGTCGTGGGCCCTCTGGACAGGCTGGAGTTGAATGTGGAGATTGCTGCTCTTGAGAGATTCCTGCCATTGTTCTTTCTTGATGGGTGGAGAGGCGTTAAGGGCTGGGCACAGCCAGAGTATGTGGTCAAAGGAGCATGAGTCATGACCACATTTGGGGCACGACTGTGAGTGTTCAGGATCTATCTTATTAACGGACCGAGGAGTGGGATACGAACGGGTTTGCAGGAGTCTTAGTTTGGTAGCCTGAGGTTTGTTCAATTTGAGGTGAGGGGGTGGAAATGTCCTCCTGCCTAGTCGACAATGGGAAACAATTTCGTGGAATGTACATAATGGGTATTTGTGGATGTTGACCTCGTTCCAAGCCTGGCTATCCGCGACAGCGCGGTACGTGAAATCGCACGCCCTCCGGAGGGCCTGCTCGTTAGGATTTAAATGGTGGTGGTGATTTAAAACACGCAGGGACGTCTGCAGAATCTATCTCTTCTTTTTCTACTTCTTCGGTATATATTTTAGCAAAGCTGTACAGGCTTAGGTTCTGGAAAAAATTGTGTGCGTATATCGACCCGCGTATAACGAGAATTAAGTGCCCTTCCACTGTGCCTTTGGGACACGTGTGCTATCTTTGGGCAAGCAAGTGGCCACTAATCGTAGTTCCTTGCGCCACCCTGCCTGCGTGAGTCCTCGCGCAAATAAGTGGGTGGTAGGGAGCAGAAGGAGGAGGAGGGGACAAACTGTGGATTGTTATCCCTTCTCGCTGGTTCGTCGCGGGAAGGGCTGGGAACGTGTGCGCGCACTTGGGCAAGCGAGCATCGCCCCAGCGACGTTGTCAGCAGTTGCATTTTAGCCTTGCTATGGGCAGGACGCATGCCGTTCGCTCTGCGCAAGAAGAACGTGCCCTCAAATAGCGACAACGAGAGCGAAATGGCAGATGCGCACGAAAGCGACGAGACGCCGCCGCCGCCGAACCTGCAGTGGCCGACCAGCCGGGACCATCGAGTACGTGCCGCGCAAATGCAAGATGGGACCGTCATCGGCACGGTCTACGTCCCTTCGGCTATATCTAACGGAGACATTGAGACTTTCCTAATAGACACCCTTCGTTTGGATCTCATCCATCGAAAACGAGTTGATCGTCATGGTGGAAGACTTTAAAGTCGACTTAGCGTGCCCCGATGGCAGGGGGATCGTATCTTTCCTGTCGGAACGGTTTGTAAGTGAGTGCTGCACAGAGGCCAATGGGCCAACCACGCGTCACAGATCATATATGGATTTAAACTCTCGCAAGAACGTGTCTACACTAGCAGTGCCATCGATCCGGGTGTGCCACAGTGTCGACAAAGGTATGGTCATTGTGGTAACCAGTGAGACAAAATTGAAAACGATTACAACACGATGTTACGTGTGTGTTTCTTTATTCAATCAATATAGCCATAACCATGTAAAACAATATAGTTAGTTGTCAATATAGTCATTTCTATAAAGCTTTGCCGGTTATTCTTTTTCACAGAGTTGTTTCGTCATCAACTTTCATTTCCATTAATTTATCCTTTTTTTTTCATTTATTAAGCACATGTTTTTTCCCCTACGTTGTCCTTGGTGTCAGTGTTTGTTGGATTCTTATTACATGGCTAATAAAAATCGGAACCCTCAGTTCACCCACTTTCCTCTCCTTTATTACATAATAAGGGTCTCGAATCTGGCAACACTGATGCCTTCAGATAGCATGTGTGGGTTTACAGACCGTGTGCCGTCACCCAAAAAGGTCACGTTCTCGTGACACCTGCGACAGAACGGAAGTTCCACGTCCGCCGCCAAGGTCTGCGAGTGGTGGTGCTGGCTAACACCCCCAGGGTTCTACAAGGAAAGATAAATACACAAGAAAGTGAACGGGGAAACGGCGCCGCGGTAGCTCAATTGGTAGAGGATCGCACGCGAAATGCGAAGGTTCTGGGATCGTTCCCCACATACGGCACGTTGTTTCTTCATCCGCTTTAATTTCCAATAATTAATCGTTTCTTTATTTAATTTGTTAAGCACAAGTAAGTTCCCCAATGTTGTCCTTGGTGTCAGTGTTTGTTGGCTTTTCATGATATGGCTTATAAAAATCGGGCCCCTCGGTTAGCCCCCTTTTTTCTCCTTTATCAAAGAGTGGAAGGGAACTATACTCACGGACAGCTTTTCTTGGCTATGAAGCGAAGGCTGCCTAAACTACGCGCGCCTTTTTCATCGCTGCTAGAAATAGTCCCGCCGTTTTGCTTACGTTTCCTTACGAGGGAAATAGGAAACACTACTTCTTTGTTCTTCACAGCACCTAATTGGAAATAATACGTAGCATTCGCCAGCCAAATATCGGTATTTTATTGCAATTTTATTTTGCTCTTTCGAGTTTTCGCACACCCCAGACCGTCGCACGTTTTGCACATCCATCAGACGCAATATGACGCCGGTGTCTTCTGGTGACTGTTTCTTCGCTTGCTATCCCGCCAATCGACTCCCCTCAGAGGCTGTTGACTAACTTTAGCAAGTAAAGACTGTTGAAGCATACAGAAAAAAATTTGTCCAGCGTCTGCGCGGAAATCAGGCGAGCCCCTCTGGAAATCGCAATCATCGGCACGTACAAACTAGCGAGCGAGCTAGTTTGTACGTGCCGATGATTGCGATTTCCAGAGGGGCTCGCCTGATTCCAGAGGGGCTCGCCTGGACAGTAATCACTCCCCCATGCACCTTGCCATACCAAGGGCAAGAAAACGCGGTGCGAGACGCTCCGATAACTAAGGCAGAACTCTTCGCGGCAGCGCAAGCTGCGAAGAGAAATACTGCTCCAGGACCAGATCAGCTCACAAATGCTATGATCCGGAACCTGAGCGACGAGCACCTAGAAAAGCTTACCCAGTAGTTTAATGAACAGATATGGGAGAGGGGCGTACTTCCACAACAGTGCAAGGAGGCCAAAATCGTGCTTAATCCGAAAGCAGGAAAACCTCATGATCTACAAAATCTCAGGCCGATATCACTAACCTCCTGTCTTGGCAAATTATTTGAGAAGGTGATCCACACACGTGTCATGTCTTACAATGAAGACCGCAACCTATTTCCCACAAACATATTCGGCTTTCGCAAACATTTGTCGAAACAAGATGTTTTCCTGCTACTTCGCGAAGTTCTATGCAAGACAACGGTTGGTGCGGAACATCTTGTCCTGGCTATTGATTTAAAAAGCGCATTCGACACTATTTCACATGAACTTATCTTATCTGAGCTAAGTGACATCGGTTGTGGACAAAGAACCTATGATTACGCCCGCTATTCCTGACCTCTCGCAACGCGACAATAGGCGTTGGCACTACGCGCTCAGACCCTTTTCCCATGCCCAATAGAGGTACACCGCAAGGGGCGATACTCTCCCCCTTTCTTTTCAATATCGGCATGAGACGCTTAGCCAAAACACTCGACGTTATACCTGGGCTAGGGTACGCGATATATGCAGACGATATTACTCTATGGGCAACCAGCGGCTCGTTAGGACAAAAAGAAGAAATCCTACAAGAAGCAGCGACCGTTGTTGAAACCTTCGCTCGCAGCAGTGGAATGAGCTGCGTGCCCGATAAATCAGAATTTATCACGATACGAGGTCGACGCCGTCAAACTCACGAGCCGGTGAACCTCTTTCTAGGAGACAGCCAGATAAAGGAGGTCCAGAAAATGCGAGTCCTCGGACTGTGGCTGCAATGCAACAAACGACTAGACCACACCATTAAAGGACCCTTAGGACTACGGTGAAACAGATCTCCCGTATGATCCGTAGAGTAACTTATCACCGAAAAGGTTTCAAGGAAACAGAGACGATCCGGCTCGCTCAGGCTTTTGTGCTAAGTCGTCTCACATATAGCCTCCCTTTCCAGGACCCCACGAAAACAGAACTAAAGGCACTAGATGCGTTGATTAGAACGTCGTACAAAGCGGCTCTCGGCCTACCACAGGGAACCTCTACCGAACGCCTGCTGGCCCTCGGGATTCACAATAACTACGAGGAGCTACGGGATGCGACGCTCATATCTCAACGGGAGCGGCTTAGCTTAACAATCCTCTGTCAGAAAATTACTTTGCCGTGTGGGTTACCCTACTCGTCCACAGTATGCGGGAGAAGAACTCGAATCTCTGCCCAGAGTCCTTCGTGAAAGGATCATTGTAGCCCCAATCCCTAAGAACATGAGTCCAGAATACCACCGGGGACGTAGAAGTGCTCGAGCTCGAAAGTTAATGCAGCAATTCGGTGGAAACCCGGATACAGTCTACACAGATGTCGCTCGATGTGGTGCTTACAAATACGCCCTCGCAGTGGTAGGAGCGGCCGCAAATCAAGGGCTTGTGACTTGCGCCACGGCTAGAGTTGCATCTGCGAATACCGCAGAAGCTTCAGCCATCGCGCTAGCTATTAAAACTAAGGACCCTCTGGGACAATCGTCGATAACTCTTAAAGATTCCCAAGTCGCATGTAGACTATTCCTCACCGGGAGGCTACCACACAGCACCACTCTCCTATTAGGATCCAACCTAATGCAGAAACACATGATCACCTGGTGCCCGGGTCACGCAAGTCTCGAGGGCAATGAGAGAGCGGACGGCGCAGCTCGTGCTTTTGTCAACCGAGTGGCCGACCACTCTCACGAAAACCCCTTTTTACCACGAGACATCCTTGAGCACCAGCGGCGCGAGCGAAGAAAGTACAGTCCACCACACCCTGACCTATCCAGGCAGGACTCTTATGACTGGCGCCGAATACAGACGCACACATTTCCAAAGATTTATTTGAAAAAAGTGATTCACCCAACGCTGTACAGCGTTCGCTGTCCTTGGTGCGGAGGCCGGCCAACTCTCGCCCACATTACGTGGGACTGCCAGAATAGGCCACCCAAAATTAATACACCAAATAGCCGGCAAACTTTCCGGAAGGGAGCAGCGGGAGACTTGGCTCGCCAGCGAGGATTGGGAGATGCAACTAGCGCTCCAAGACCAAGCACGGCGGACCGCTCAAGCCAGTCGGGCCCTGGACTAGGGGCTCCACCCACTCGCTTTCTGCATTTTTTTTTCCTCTTTTAAATAAACGTTTTGATATATATAGCGAGCGAGCTGACTTTTTTGCCGGCTCTACCGACGGAAGCCTCGGTGGCGCGTCGCTATACGACTGCTTCGGAGCTCCGACACAGCCTGCGATGCTGGCTGTTCAGAACTTGGCACACGTCATATGTGAATTAACATTGATTCACGCCCAGCTATTCTAGCTGCTTTGACTAGAGAGGTTGCGCGAGTTTGGAGAAACCGAAACCGGTGGCGAGCGCGCCCGGACTACATTGCGTACGAATACCGTCATGTGCAGAAGCTCCGCCCCCGTAGCTTTAGCTTCTTAGCCAAAAAAACTTGTCAACGAGTACAACGTCGGCGCGCTGGTGAAGCCATTTCTTCTGGCAGCTCTACGTATTTGCCAAATTACAGGTCCTCATTAGCTCTCCTGGTTAATATTACCAAGTTTTTCGTTTATATTGTCGGCATAATGCGAAATGTTGACTCCCTTGAAAACCACTGGAAGGAACTTTATTGGACGTGCGTGCGTTTTATTTATTAGTTTCAACAAAAGCAAATAAAGGTCGCATTTTTGCCTCAGTAGTGAAGCACTGATAGCGGTATATAACTATTAGACAACTGCACGAAGCAAGTTTTGTCGGCCGGAAAAGTTGCAGTACTTAAAAAATCGCTTATTAATTAAGTTAGCGAGCACGCTGTCATGGGCGCCCAAGCAAACTTTAGCAGGTCATGCTGGAAGACCACGGAATCTCGCCGCCACAAACTAGTGAGATTAAGAGCTACAAAAGCGGCGGTGAGCAAATGCTTCAACGCGTCTCCCAAACTTGATTACATAAACTCCTGCATAAGGCGAGACAAATCGTCTTACCAATAGCTTGTGGACTTGCCCCACATCATAAGCAACACCTTCGAAAAATATGAGAGGTATACGAACTGGCCTGAAAACGAGAGATGTTTCGCTAAAGTTGCGTGCTTTCTGCATTAGGTGCCGTGGCAGAGTGGGTGCCATCACATATGTGTCGAGAATGGGATACAGGCGGCTCCAGAGTGGGCTTGGCTTCGATATCCTGTGCATAATGAACGGTCCTCCGAACTCTTGTACAGTACCGGGTCTGCTCTTTGCGGACAACATCGCGTAGCTCGCCAAGAGTGTCGAGGATATTCTGCTATTGGTCACGGCATTCCGCAACAACCAATCTGTGGTACTGCAGTTCACCGGCGCCCAAGCCCACGCAGGCACGATTCTTCCCAGTGGTGCCACACAACCATCGTAAACGGTATACCGTTACTGTTGTGCAACCCTTAGTCCGTCAAAAATTGTTGTGGAGGGGCACGATGACCACATAAAACGAGGTGCTCCAACAGCATACCATTGGCTGCGCAGATGATGTATGGGTCTTGCAGCCGTCCAGCGTTGGTGTGACAACTCTGTGAACCGTTACACGTACCCGGTATGACCTGTGCTAGTGCTCTTGTATGCCTGTCAGTGAAGAGGCGAGGATGAATTGAACGCAGTAAGCGCGAGGTTGGGTGGAGTGCTATACGTTGGCTATGCGCCCGTCAGTGTCGAGGCGATTAAGGGCAACATCGGCCCGTCTTCTTCTTTCGAGCCTATAGAGCAGAAACCAGTAAGGTGTTCAGGCACTTACATTTCGAGGCTATACAAACACTCTGGAGTAGACGTCTCTAATCTGCGGGGAAAGTTTGGTTTCTTCGCTCGTCCCGTGCAGGAAGACAGCGAACGCAAGAGGGCGAAGGCAGCGAGGGCTCAGGTTAGGCAAGGGGAGAAGACGCTACGGGAGTTCGTCATGCTCTTTAAACGAACGTAGCTATATAATGCAGGTGCCACCAAACAAACATCTAAGTGTAAAACCTATACAACAGCAATGTGAGTGTTCTGCTCTTCGAGGCACGAGCAGCGTATCGGCGCACTGTCGTGTATCGACGGTGCGATTACCCGAAACCGAAAGTGCTGGCGGCGAAGTGCCGGGCGTGCGGAGCTGCGGAACAGAAGGAGGATCATCTGGTCCTGGGCTGCAGGAGCCTCGCGCCAAGCCACAAAGCGGAAAGTGCAGTTTCTTCGGCCGACAACACTTACTGCGTGTAGCTTGTGAATACTTTACTACCGCTAGCAATTCTTCGCCGTTATGGTGAAATGATTTTTCGTTTCTTTTCTGAAAGCCTTGAAATAGAAGGGGTGCGCGCTTCATGTAAAATTATTAACTACGTTGTTGAGCTTGTTAAAGTTTCGCCGTATTCTGACATTGTCTGGCAAATGCCTTTTCTTAAAACTTGAAAAACTAATGAGGACTTGTCAGGTACGAAATGCGATCCGCTTCCTTATGCGCTGGCTCCATCAGCGCAGTCCTGCGTCGTCCACCGTCAGAGTATTCATTGTTGTGTGGGCGCTATATTGCCCATTGCTTTTGTATTTGGTCGTCTGTAGATGAGAAACAATAAATACCGACATGAGAGAGAGAGACAGAGAAAAAGCATTTATTCGAACCATCGAGGTGGTTGAGATTGAGGTCGAGTGGGTGGTGGCCTCATTCCAGGACCCCACTGGCCATGGCTGCTCGCCGTACTTGCTGGACGAGAGCTTCTTGTCCCGCCAGGGTATCGCCGCTCAGCTGTAGCTCCCACCGCTCAAATGACGTGCTAGGCGTCTTTAAGTGTTGAGGTTTGCCCCCGCACCCCCACGAGATGTGGAAGAGTGTAGGGCGTCTGTCGCCGCACCAGGGGCAGATGCCGCGATATGTATGTGGGAACATTTTACTGTATCTGTGTTGGTTTGGAAATGTGTTTGTCTGAATAAGTCGGAGAGCTACGGCATCTTCAGTGCTGAGCTTTCTTTGAGGCGGAGGATAAATCCTGCGGTTGACTCGCTGGATCTCGAGTCCGTCGCAGTAAGCCCACGCCAACTATAGCTAAAACGGGCATAAAAGCAATTAAAAAGAAATAACAGTGAATCGTTCTCTTCCGTAAACCTACTCATTGTTGTGTTGGCGCTATACTGCCCATTGCTTTTGTATTTCGTCGTGTGTATACCAGAAACTATATATACCGACATGAGACCACACCAACTATAGCTAAAACGGGCATAAAAGCAATTAAAAAGAAATAAATAGGTATTGAAACAGCAACCCAAAAGCAATTTCAAGAAACAAGCTAATTAAAGAAAATTCGAAGCCGTAGCCGGCTAAGTGTCGCGAAAGGATACCGTCAAAAATACACTTTACTTGGCTTGAGAAAAATAAGCACGGCGAATTGCGTATATCCAGGCTTCTCGGAAATCAAAGGTTAAAACCGGTGCCTGTGATGCGCAGCTGTGGCACTGCTGCTTATTTATTGCAATTGAAGTGAACTAAAATGAGGGAAGCTGCTCCGATACAGACACGCTGAACGTCAGCCCAGTCAAGTAGGCATCCGTCCAGTCGTTGTGAGGTTTCCTGTTTGACAGGAGGTGGGCAGGGCAGGAGGCGTCAAGGCCATCATTTCCAAAAGGGGCGACTGCGTGAGGGCCTTAGGCACAGAGGTGAGACTATAACCACAATAAGGGCAGGCGAAAGAAGGAAAATCATGGCACAGAGAAAATAAAAAAAAAATTGAGAGGTAAGCGAAAGGAGGACGATGAGGATTAAGCACGCAGTTAGAGCCATTTCGCACGGGGAAGTCCCGCCATAGTTGGCATAAACAGTGGAGATGGTGAAAATGAAATGTGCAAAAGAAACGTGAAGGGACAAAAAGAAAGCAAAACAGGAGTTAATCTGCATTTGGAAGAATCGAAGACAGGAGTGGGATTGGGAGGGACGGAAAGAATCATGATATGCCGAAACTGCAGGAGCAAAGCCCGCGATTTCTTAGTTCTTAGCAAGGTACGGCAGGTGTCGCCTCACGAGCACACGTTGGAGGCAGGGAGGTTGAACCGCTGTAAGCAGTATGGTAAATGCCCGTGCCCCGTGAGAAGGTGAACCAGAGTATGATTAGGAGGGAACCAACCTGGAATTTCGCGCATGCTTCCTACCCAGTTATAAATGGTGGTGTTTTGTCCTTCGCGCTGCCAATAACCATGCCACTGCCTACGTGCGATTTGAAAGCAACGCGCACGGGCCAGCTTCAGCGAGGCATGACTGTCGCGAAATGTGCCCGTGATCGCCGCGGACGATGGAGCCGAGTCAGCGAGCACATTACCAACATTACAGTCCCTGTGGCCAGGGACGTCATAGAAGTAAATCGTATGCCCCCCGAAGGCTGGCGAGAGGAGCACCTTCTTACACTGCCCGACGAGCACGTCCCTAAAGCGGCGGTTCGAAGGGCGGTCACTAAGGACAGGCAATCGGTGCAAATGGTTGTGTCTGTTTTGGCCCGCAGGATTCCACAAACACAAGCGCCTCGGCTAAAGCTATGACCTGAGCGTTGTACGCTCTAGTCACATTAATCACCCGAAACTTGCGGACAGCAGTCAATCGACCGTGCGGGTCGAACACGACAAAGGCAGCGCCCGCCACAGTGCTCGGGAAGGTGCCGTCGGTGTAAACACGGTAGCCCGGAACGAGAGAAATTCGAGTAGCCCGAACCGTAATCCGCAGGTTTATCGTGGGTGATGCGACCGCTGATCAAAATGGTGTCGAATACAATTCGGGTGCAATATATTCTGGCCATAGTGTGTTACTTGTGGAGCGTTTATAGGGAAAGTTATTTACTCAATCTGTTGAGTTCAACAGTGAGCGGAGGAGAGTTAACCAGAACGTGTAGTGCGAATGTTCTAGTAGTGTCGATGGTAAAGTGCGTCGTTGGGAAATCGTGCCACCAAACTGGGGACGCACATGCAATTACAGGAAGCAGAACCTGTCCGCATAAGCGACGTAACATCACTGGATGCATCGCGAAATGCATGCGAATAAAATACAGTAGTCGCGTAACCAATACATCGGATTTAGTCTTGAGGTAACCTACATAGGCAAAAAATTCAGTTTGCCATCAAGGACCACGCCGAGAAGTTCAATGTGATCTTTGTGTTTTGGAAGGCGGCGGTAATCGAATAGACCGACGCCGTTTGGATGTGCCTATGTGCCCTTTGATGGAGGAGACGAAAAATAACTTTTGTTGACTAATATTAGCCTCGTTTTCACGGACCCAATCCCAAACTAAGGTTACGACAGATTGCTCTATTGCCTGCGATTGCAATCGCGACGAGGCGGAAAGAAGGGCAATAGTGTTGTGTGCATACGTTTGGATGTGCACGCCCTTTGAGAGACGTAAGTGAAGAACGGAGTGAATAACGACATTCCATAATAAAGGGTTTATTGCCGAGCACAGTGGGTTTCGTATCGAAGGGCGGGCCGATACCTCGCCGGCGTTTACACGAAATACAACACTGCGGCCTGTCAGGAACGATTCGAGAAAATTATATCGGTTCGAGCGGCATGGATTCCGCCGTGAAAAGAAGAGAACCTCATCATGCCACACACTCTCAAAAGTGCCAGTGAAGCCCAAATAATTCAAGTCCCGCGGCGTTTTCACCCCTTTCAGTGCACATAGTCCCCATTTCAAGACGTTCGGGGCCAGAGCGGCAGTCCGCGCATGCAGAAAGCCAAACTGGTGAGTGTGTATGAGGTTTCTAGAATGTGAAAAATAATAGAGTGGGGAATTTAGTAATCTTTCAAATACTTTACCGCATAGCGAGTTCATGACAATGGGAGAGAGGTGAGGAGGACGGCCTGGTTTTGGTATAAAAATGATGCGACCTTCCTTCGCAAATGAGGAAAAGTGCCCTACTCTGAGCCCGGCGTTAAGTGTGATTGGAAAAATTGAGCATGTAAATGAAATAAATTTTGCACACAGATGCCGGTGATCCCTTTCCCTCCTGGCGCCTTGCGCGAGTTCCCCAGTTATATGCACGCTCTATTTCTGTAAACGCTGGAGGATGGTCGTCTGTTACTCGCTACTGAATCTCGCTCCTGCCTGAACGCGACTGCGGAAGTCTGTGTACGCTGTAGGATCATCCAAGGCCAGGTTCAATTATAATAGCGGTGCGGCCGACTCCAAAATAGAGGAGGTAGAAGCGCCGTCCGGGGCCTCAAGCGGCGGAAGATGTGTCACAAGCGAGAGCTTTGCAAATTTTAGGTAACATCATTATCATCATCAGCCTGGTTACGCCCGCTGCAGGACAAAGGCCTCTCCCATACTTCTCCAACAACCCCGGTCATGTACTAATTGTGGCCACGTCGTCCCTGCAAACTTCTTAATCTCATCCGCCCACCTAACCTTCCGCCGCCCCCTGCTAGGCTTCCCTTCCCTTGGAATCCAGTCCATAACACCTAATGACCATCGGTTATCTTCCCTTCTCTTTACATGTCCTGCCCATGTCCATTTCTTTTTCTTCATTTCAACTAACATATCATTAACTCTAATTTGTCTCCTCACCCAGTCTGCTCTTTTCTTTCCCCTGAACGTTACACCTATCATCCTTCTTTCCATAGCTCGTTGTGTCGTCCTCAATTTAAGTAGAACCCTTTTCGTAAGCCATCAGGTTTCTGCCCCGTAGGTGAGCACTGCTAAGACACAGCTATTATATACTTTTCTCTTGAGGGACAAGGGCAACCTGCTGTTCATTATCTGAGAATGCCTGCCAAACGCACCCCACCCCATTCGTATTCTTCTGATTATTTCCGTCTCATGATCCCGATCCGCCGTCACTACCTGTCCTAAGTAGATGTCTTCCCTTACCACATCCACTGCCTCGCTACCTATTGTAAATTGCTGTTTTCTTCCGAGACTGCTAAACATTACTTTAGTTTTCGGCAGATTAGTTTTTAGACCCACTCTTCTGCTTTGCCTCTTCAGGTCACTGAGCATGCATTGCAATTGCTTCCCTGAGTTACTAAGCAAGGCAATATCATCAGGGTATCGCAAATTACTAAGGTATTCTCGATTAAATTTTTCCCAATTCTTCCCAATCCAGGTCTCTGAATACGTCCTGTAAACACGCTGTGAATAGCATTGGAGAGATCGTATCTCCCTGCCTGTCCCCTTTCTTTACTGGGATTTTGTTGCTTTCTTTATGGAGGACTACGGTGGCTGTAGAGCCGCTATAGATATCTTTCAGTATTTTTACATACGGCTCGTCCCCACCCTGATTCCGTAATGCCTCCATGACTGCTGAGGTTTCGACAGAATCAAACGCTTTCTCGTAATGAATGAAAGCTATATATGAGGGATGGTTATACTCCGCACATTTCTCTAACACCTGATTGATAGCTTGAACATGTTCTATTGTTGAGTAGCCTTTACGGAATCCTGCCTGGTCCTTTGCTTGACAGAAGTCTAAGGTGTTCCTGATTCTATTTGCGATTACCTTACTAAATATTTTGTAGGCAACTAACAGTAAGCCGATCGGTCTATAATTTTTCAAGTCTTTGGCGTCCCCTTTCTTATGGATTAGGATTATGTTAGCGTTCTTCCAAGATTCCGGTACGCTCGAGGTCATGAGACAAATTTTAGGTAACATTCTAGCACAAACAATATGACTAGTGTCGCACTCTTTTATAATCGACATGCAGTGAGACAGCCGTTTCTCCTTGCGTGTGAGGAGCCTCAGCGAAGAAATGCATGCCCCACTCGGAGCATAGCCTTATTGCACTAGCGCCGCCATTGCCACCTTGACATTGGCAGGACATCAATTGTAGGCGTTACAAAACAAGCTCCAGGGGCACATATTCAACTGAATTTCCATTAACTGCGGTTAAAATATTCGTGCCAACAATTTTACAGTGACGCATCCGTCTCATGCCGGCGTGTCTTACGTAGTAGTTGGTCAATCCCTCTCCGAATCTGACATTTTACTGCCCGAAATGAGTATCTTCACGCCTGAGGCGTATGCAGCATTGTCGGCTGTCAAGCACATCAAGAAAAGAAGAATACAAAAAGCTGTTATAATAAAGTACGCCTTAAGTGTCGTAAGATCCATAATGTCATGCACTAAACATTAAAATCCTGCGCTTAGCGATATTTACTCCGTTCTGTGTACATTGTAGATCTCTAGCAAGCATATCTCACTATGCTAAGCATCCGGCCATAGAGTTATTCAGGGCAACGTGCTTGCCGATGAAACCGCTGCATCAATGGCTGCAAAAGGCACAAATTTCTATGTAGCTTACCGTCCTATAGTCTTAAAACATTTCCTTCGAAAAAAGCTAAGATGCTGTTGGCACCCCTCATGGGACACTGTACTAACAATAAACTTCAAGTCATTCAGCCACAATTTGCAAAGGGGCCGCCGTTGTCGAGAACACGACAAACCGAAGTAAACATGCGTGGACTAAGAATCGTGCTTACATACAGCATACGCTCACAATTGTTAACTGTTGGTGGGCCCCTATCTTTGGCAAGCGTGGCGAGACGTTGACTCTCCTGCACGTATTGCTTGGAAATCGGAAAATGGAAGCTGAAAGAAAAAAGCCTTTCGTTTACCTCACCGCCAGCAACTTTGACTTCATCCCGCAATGTTCCTCGGCAAAGACCCACTTTTTAATAGCAAATCAGTCATAGCCTTTTTGAATGACCTTTGTTTATTGCATGAGAAGAGAGGGAGTTAACCGAGTGGCCCGATATTTATTAATCATATCATAAAAGCCAACAGCCAATGACAACACAGGGTAAATTATTGTACTTACTATTGGAAATAAAGAAATTATAAATTAATGCAATTGAAAGTGAACGAAAAAACAACTTGCCGCCGGTGGGGAACGATCCCATGTCTTTGCATTACGTGTGCGATGCTCTACCGATGGAGCTGCCACGGCACCGTTTTCCGATCCCCTTTCTGGGGTATTTATGTGTTACTGCTAGAACTAACCCTGGGAGTGTTAGCCAGTGCCACCAGTGGCGAACCGTGGCGGCGGGTGTGGAATATCCGGCAGATGTTCCACATCCCTACGTGAGGCGCGAAGTACGCGTGAAGTACGTGAGACATTAGCACGAGATTTTTATTTTTATATTTTATTCTGACAACCAGTTCACAACATACATATTATGTTCATAGTTCTCTCCACACGCCATTCTTTCAACACATATGCCGTATCATTTAGGCATTCAAAAGCCAATATGTTAGGCCAGTATGCAAGGTTACGTCTATACGATTGTCGTATGCCTCATGTAACTTCTGGGTGCTCATTGGTCATTTTGGCCCTTGCGACATTAAAACTCCACACATCATCGACATCAATGCGGACTTTGTGAGTGCGGGAGCAAGGTATTGTGTTTTAGTTTCACTTTCCTTTTTCTCACAATTTTCTACAATTCAATATTATCTAATTTATGCTATATTTTCCTTGTCTTCATTGTCTCTAGGCTTTATATGGTCATCCTCGTTTCAGGTGTTTTTGAGGCCTAAAAGAAAGGTGATCGAAAAGATGCTTTGGCTGAAGGGCTATCTAACTACATGGGAAAGAGAAATTCTTTTTCTTGGCAACCACTGCTAAACATAAATAAAACGGCTGCGTTTTGAAAGGAAGTCATAATATAGTGACTGTGGACAACGAATTTTCAATTCACGCCATCACTTTTTAATAAACATTATTACAAATTGCAAATTTGTCCGAAACAACATTATCAAGCTTAAAACTGTGTAAGTCTGCAGTGAATAATTTTACCACTATCGTGGTAATCGAATATTATAGCACATCTAAAACTGACAAATTCCATGTGCTATGCAGGGCTGAAATACACCAGTAATATGTCAGTAGGACTCTTGAAAAACCCTTGCAAATAATTTACTAAGATATTAATTTTGGCAGTTTCGGATGCTCTGACGGATGGAGTTTACGTAACAGTGATATCTGCTCTTGTTGCAGAACTACAAATTTGTAAATTTGTGCTTCTGTTTTTATTTTTTCAGCCATATAAACTTTGTAAGCTTTAACTGGGAAGCTTTCGGCCCTAAATAAATGTTCTACCAACGATTACTACAATTTCATTCTTGTCTCTCGAGTACAACAAATTTCATGAAAATCGGCCAAGTGGTTATCTGTGAAAAGACTTTTTATGTTGCACGTGCGTTTGAACGGCCGGCATAGAAGCTGCGAAACTGCTTAAGAGGAAGCTTGAGCTCGCGTGCTCGTATCTGAATACATGTCCAAGATGAATTCGTTTTTTCTAGGCGAACACTCCACTAAATTTGAAGATATTTGTTGCATTTAAAAGAAAAACTTATAATGTAGTTACTGTCCGTTTCGAATTTTTCGTTTCGATCGTCAATTTTTTATTAAACATTCACAAATAGTCGAACATTTTCAGAAAATGAAACTGTTATGTTTACAACTCTCTAACTAAGCAATAAGAAATGACGTCACAATTCTGTGAATTGCACGTGATAGTACATATAAAGCGGACAAAGCTTGTGTTACACATGAATCTAAAAGAGTCAGTTATATGGAACTACAGGTTTTGCAGAACGCTTGTACACAAAGTAACAAATTCACGTAAGATATAAATTGAGATATCGAGCTAGTAGGCTTTGAATGATCTAATGGATGCCGTATGCAGGACCGCAATATCTGTTCTTGATGCAGAGCTATTAGTTTGTTCACTTCGATCTTCCATACTTTTTGAACTTTAGAATTTTTGGAAATCTCTTTAACAAAATTCATGCCCTAAATCTAACTTTCGCTTGCGACAGTCACTATAATTGAACTTTTCCTCTCAAATGCAACAAATTCCATTAAAATCGGTCCAGGGGTCACTTCACAAAAGTGTTTATGCGTTTTCATGTATTTGAATAGCTCGCGTCGAAATGGAGCCCGAGCTAAAGCTTCCTCTTAAAGCGACACTAAAGCGACGCAACAAATCAGTTTAGACTAATAAAGCATTGTTGCAGAACACAGCAGGCAGTCATTTCAAAATAATAGTTTGATTATTAGACGAGGAAATGAAGGTCTAAGTATCAGTATTTGAATTTCGTGCAATAACCTCGACGCCGGTACGTCAGTGTGACATCAGGGATTCCAATGTATGTTTTCGGATTTGCGCCGCGTCAGATGAGTAAAGGTTGCTGAAACTTGCCATGTTGAATATTTGGTTTCTTTAGAACACAATGTAGTGAATCTGTGCGGCTAAATAATTAGGTAGGCCCTAGAAGATGCCATCAAAATCCATGGCCCGCAGGGCCGTCTGCGTCAGCAGGCGTTTGGTGTGTTGCGACACCACGTACCCGAGCACGCGAGGGTTGGACCCTCCCGCGTGTAGCCGTGCGCGGCTTAGCCATCTACGGGGAAAGGGGGATCCTGGAGGTTGAGCCAATGCCGAGTGTTCGGACCTTTGTGTCCCCTCTTTCGAGGTAAGACACCTCTTTGGTCTCTGCTTCACGTAGACGGCACCCCCGGACTGACCTACCCGGGGGACGTCGGTAGTTGCCTTTTCCTGTCTCTCTCTCCCTACAACATTCGTCTTTCCCTTATTTTCCACCTTTCCTATCTTCTTCTGGCTTACTTTTACTTCCAATTTTTCCAGTCAGCAAGGGTTAACCTTGTGTGAATAGCCAACCTTGGTTATTTCATATTTGGCTATAGTGGTAATTTACAGCTACTGTTTGCAGGCCGTGTTTCACAGGTCGTACAGCGTCCCCTTGTAGGACTCCACGGTGGGTGGCTGGCGTTACTGCCGAAATATCAGATATCTTTATGGATAGCTCATTTCCTCAACTACCTGATTGCCCTGAGAAAAGAGGTGGCACCGATGAAGTTTTTCAGTTTTTCGGACGCCAAGTCCACAAATTCCCACGTTTCCATGTAGTTCACTCGGAAAAACCCGGCAAACCAGTGCGCACCTTTTCACCTTTCCTTGTATCCAAGACTTTGACTGATGTTTTTGGAGACGGTTATAAGGCGACCAGGATGGCAAGCGGCGATCTCCTGCTGGAGCTCCGCGATAAGAAGCAATACGAGAAACTGCCGAAACCAGTGTCATTTGGGGAGTCCCAACAGTAACCCCGCACCGTACTATGAACACCACCCGCGGCGTTGTGTCGGACGATGACTTGCTGGAGCTCACTGAGGCTGAACTCTTGGAGGGCTTCGGTGAACATAATGTAATCAATGTCAAAAGATTAAGAAGGGGCGACATGGCAAAGAAATCCAAACCAAGCACTTGATAATCACCTTCGGATCAAGTGTCCTGCCCGAGTCAATCGAGGAAGGGTACATCAAGCTCCGTGTTTGGCCATATGTGCCCAATCCGCTCAGATGCTTCAAATGCCAACGTTTCGGCCACAGTTCGCAGAGCTGCCGTGGCCGTCAAACCTGTGCGAAGTGCAGTACCCATGAACATACTTCTGAAGCTTGCGAGAACAGTCTCCACTGTGTAAACTGTGAAGGGGAGCACGCCGCATACTCGCGGTCGTGGCCATCCTGGAAGAAAGAAAAAGAAATTGTGACAATAAAAGTAAAGGAAAATATCAGTTTGAAGGAGGCACGCAAGCGGGTATCCTACCTGCCCAAGAACACATTTGCCGAAGTGGCGCGTCATGGGGCAGTGCTACAACGGTCTCCGGCGGCTGTCCGACTCACACCCAGTGAGGCGGCAGAAACGCCATTCGCCCCCTCGGCGGCTACAGCTGGCGCTTCTACCCCAACCCAGCAGAAGGGGCCACCTACCTCCGGGCAGGTGCCCCCAAAGGCCTCGTCCAACGTGCCCAGGCCTTCACGCCAAAGAAAGCGCTCGGAAGAGCGCGTGTGCAGCGCTTCGCAAGAGGTGATGGACACAACCACCAGCACGATGGCGCCACCAGCGCCTAAGGAGAGGCGAGGCACTCTCGATAGCTCCAAAAGAGACAAAACTTTCGTCACGGCGCCTGAAAAAGGCCCGTGAGCGAATCGTCGTCTCTTCAACGCATAGCACCGAACACATATAGCATAATGGACACACAAATACTACACTGGAATGTACGAGGACTTCTGCATAACCTCGACGACATTAGCGAAATAATACACAAACACAATCCGAAGCTGCTGTGTGTTCAAGAGACACATCTCAAACCTAGCAATACAAATTTTCTTGAAAACTACACCATCTCCCGCAAAGACCTTGAGGAAGCTAATGCCTCCGGCGGTGTAGCAATAATAGCCGACAAGGCGGTAGCTTGCCGACCCGTCGCCCTTAACACGCCCCTTGAGGCTGTGTCACTTCAGGCTATCCTTTTAATAAAATAGTAACTGTGTGTCCCATATATATGTACCGCCGAACCAGCGCCTTAAAAAAAACAGACTTTTATAACCTCATTCACCAGTTTCGCGAGCCTTATATACTCGTGGGAGATACTAACGCACATAACACAATGTGGGGAGGCTCGCGATGCGACGCGACAGGTCGACTTATTGAAAATTTCCTTTTAACCACCGGTGCCCGACTCTTTAATAAGAAAGAACCAACGTATTGTAATCGACATCGTAACTCGTACTCATCAATAGACCTGGCGATCGGATCCGCTTCTCTCTTTCCTGATTTAGAATGGCATGTAATTAAAAACCCATTCGGAATTGATCACTTCCCAGTAACGCTGAACTTTGTCAACAAACATGACTTGCATCCACACTTCCCTCGCTGGAAACTGGCCTCAGTTGACTGGGAACGTTTTAGGGAATCCACCGACATATCATGGGATTTTATAGATAATTTTACTATAGATCATGCTGTTTCATACTTCACCACTTTTATCATTGACGCCTTTGAAAAGTTCATTCCTCAAACAAAAGGCACTTCATCCAAAAGACGGGTCCCCTGGTCCCCTGGTGGAATGGCGATTGTAGAGAGGCGCGGAAGAGACAAAATAAAGCCTGGAACAAACTGCGTGAAAGTCGTACAGCGGAAAATTTTCTAGAATTTAAACAAGTTAAATCACAGGGAAGAAGGACGTGACGACTGGCAAAGAGGGCAAGCTGGCAGAGTTTTTTCTCCCGTATAAATTGAGATACTCAAGAATCTAAAGTGTGGGATGGGCTGAAAATGCTTAAGGGTCAAGAAATTCATCCGTTACCTCTAGTAAACGGTGAAGCAAACCGCTTCGAAGACCAAGCTGACGCCTTTGGCGAACACTTCCAATACGTTTCCAATTCTAACCATTACTCCAAGGCGTTTTTAAAATACAAACAAATAGCAGAACACAAGGCTATCGACCGCAAATGCCGACAGAACTAACCCTTCAACGCGCCTTTTAACATCGCCGAGTTGAGAGCCTCCCTGACTGCATGTCAGAGCTCCGCACCTGGACCGGACAGGATCATGTACGACATGATTAAACACCTCCCCAGTGATACTCAAATTACTCTGCAAGCACTTTTTAACGCAATGTGGGCTGCAGGACACCTAACTAACGCATAGAAAGAAGCCCTGGTCGTTCGCATTCTGAAATAGGGCAAAGACCCCACATTAGTAACAAGTTACCGCCCAATTGCCTTCACAAGTTGCATATGCAAACTTTTTGAAAAAATGATAAACCGTCGACATTTACGCTTTCTTGAATTAAATAAATTTCTTGATCGGTATCAGTGTGGTTTTAGAGTAGGACGATCTACAACCGACCATCTAGTGAGCATGGAAGCAAACATTCCCGACGCCTTCGTGCATAAACAGTCTTTCTTATCCGTGTTCCACGACATCGAAAAGGCGTACGATACAACTTGTCGCTACGGTATCCTGCGTGACCTATCGACGCTGGGCATCCGCGGCACTATGGTAAACATCATAGAAAACTACCTGCAAAGCCGTACATTCCGGGTGAAAATAGGCAATGTGCTGTCGCGTGCATTAATATAGGAAAATGGGGTACCCCAGGTAGGCGTACTGAGCTGCATGCTCTTTGTAGTTAAAATGAACACGCTTCGTAAAACATTACCCCCATCTATTTTTTATTCCGTCTACGTAGACGGCATACAGGTAGGTTTCAAATTCTGCAACCAAGCAGTCTGTGAGAGGCAGGTACAAGATTGCTTAAACAAAGTCTCCAAGTGGGCAGAAGAAAACGCATTCAAAGTGAACCCTAGCAAAAGTTCTTGCGTTCTTTTCACAAGAAAAAAAGGGCTTGCTGCGGATCCGACTGTTGAAATATATGGGCAACGAATACCCGTAAACAACGAACACAAATTCCTAGGTGTTACACTTGACTCCAGGCTTACATTCATCCCCACACATAAAATATCTTAAAGCAAAATGTCTTTAAAACAATGAACTTACTTAAAATCCTATCCCACACAACATGAGGTAGCGACAGAAAATGTTTATTGAATCTGCACAGGAGCCTAGTTCGATCACGACTGGACTATAGTGCTTTGGTTTACCACTCTGGCACCCCGAGCGCGCTAAAAATGTTAGACCCCGTCCATCACCTGGGTATCGGCCTGGCCACTGGCGCCTTTAGAAGAAGCGCTGTCGAAAACCTATACGTAGAGCCAGATGAGTGGTCACTCTATTTTCAGAGAACATACATCAGCTTCTCCTACTTTCTTAAAGTGCGCTCTAATAAGGAACATCCGTGTTTCACGACAGTAAAGGACTTGACGTGTGAAAAACTTTTCCGTAACAGACCCTCCATGAGAGTTCCTTTGTCACTGCGTGTAAGATAACTTAGTGAAGACACGGATGTCCCGATACTCGAACATCGCCAAATGGCTCCTGCTAATCGATTACCGCCCTGGGAGTGGCAGGTGATAGAATGTGACATATCCTTTGTGGAGGTCTCGAAGCACGCTCCTGAGTTTGAAATTGCTATGCATTTCTGAGAGCTTCAATCGAAGTACTCCTGCTACGAATTTTACGCAGACGCATCCAAATCCCATGCTCGCGTATCCTACGCTGCTGTTGGTCCCTCTCTTTCTGAATCTGACGTTTTGAACCCCCTAACAACTATCTTCACTTCAGAATCCTATGCAGTACTGTCTGCAGTAAAACATATAAAGACACTGAAACTTTACAGAGCAATAATTTTCACAGACTCGTTAAGTCTTGTAAGAGCACTCATTTCTTTACAAAAGCATTCAAATCCCGTCTTCAACGAACTCTACACAAACTTATGTAACATCTACTGATCACATAGACATGTACAAGTATGCTGGGTTTCTGGCCATAGAGGAATCGAGGGAAATGTGCTTGCTAACGAGATGGCCAAATCTATGGCATCGCAGGGTACTCGTTCTGCTGCAGTCCCTGCCACAGACATGAAGCCTTTCCTCAGAAACAAGCTGCGAAGCCACTGGCAACGCTTTTGGGACGCAGAAACGATTAATAAGCTTCACGTAATTAAGCCTAAGTTAGGTTTCTGGCACCCAAGAACGAAAACACGAAGAATAGACGTCCTGTTCACTAGACTAAGAATAGGACACGCCTTCGGCACTCATAACTTTCTCCGGACCGGCAACGACCCTCCAGCCTGTGGTAGATGCGGTGACAGGCTTTCTGTCCTCCATGTCTTCCTGGAGTGCCGGGAAGCCGAAAGAGACCAGGAGGAAACATTTTCCGTTTGCGTACAGCCATCACGTCCTTCTGCATGCGGCCATGTTTCTTGGTGTAGAACCTATTTGTAAGACCAAAGCAGTCTTCGCTTACTTGAAACATGTTGAGCTACCCGTGACAAGCCCAATTATTCCGTAGTACATCCTCTTTCCAGAGGATACATCTACGATAGTGTCCTTGGCTTTTAAGGGCTCTGGTGAGGCAGAAGTGCTCCAAACATTTTAGCATCTCACGTATTTTATGTATTGCATCATTCTTTCTCAATGCCTTCTAATGTTCATAGTACACGTCAATAGTCATTTCCATAATTTTATTACTCGTGCATTTTATGGAATTTGCATCGGCTCTTTACAGCCCCTTTACAGCCACGGCACATTAAGATCACAGAACCCATCTGTCCACTGCGAACTCATTAACATTAGTATACCGCTCTTTGGCCAAACCTGGCCCTTGCGCTATTAAGCATCAAACACCATCATCATCATCAAAATCCATAACGTCACGGCGACCAGGTGCGGGAACTTCAAAGGGCGTCGCCACCCGTCTTTCGTTCTTGCGCTTTTTCTGGCTTACCAAGAGTCTTATCGTGGTAAGAGTGGTGTTTTTGGTGTAGTGGAGAGGAAATTTGCTGATCCAGAAGAAATCATTTTTCTCCTTTGTGTCCCTCTAAGCTTTCTTTTAAGCTCAGCTGCAAAGAAAGTGAACGTGCTCTTGCTCCAAGTAAGTTGCTGTCCACGATGGGGCTGTCAGAAGCGACGGCGCAGAATTAGGGACGCAGAACTCGGCTATCCCTCATTATGAACTCTCTACTGAAATAAGTTAAATAAGAGGTTTGCGGGGTGCACAAAGCTGCCTCAATGCGGCTTTGCACATTTTAATAAATGGCAATTGGTGACATTATCGCTGAAAAATATTTTAGCAGTAATTGGGAGAACTAAGGCGTACTTGTCGGGAGGGAATCACGCACCGCTACCATAGCGAACGCCTCCGGCACTACCCTCTACCTTGTCTTGTACCTTCGTAAGGACTGCGCAATAATAAGCCGGTCACTGGTAATACCTTTCACGGAGTGTTGAAACGCTCACGTTGTAGTGACGCGCCGATGGTTGACAACCACCGTGGTACTCTCGTCTATCGTTAAAGGGACACTAAAGTAAAAAATGATTTCTTCTGTATCAGTAAATTACCGTTCTACAACACCAAAAACCCCAATCTTACAACGATAAGACGTTTGGTAAACCAGAAAAAGCGCAAGAAAGAAATACGGGTGGCGTCGCCTACTTAAGTTCCCCCACCTGGGGGCTGTGACGTGTTGGATTTTGATGGCATCTTCTAGGACCCACTATTATATATAGCGGTACAGATTGACTACATTCTATTCTGAAGGAACCAAATATTAAACATGGCAAGTTTCGGGAACTTCTATTCAGCCAACGCGGCCCAAATGCGAAAACATACTTTGGAATCCCTGACGTCACGCTGACGTACTGACGCCGGGGTTTCGGCGCGAAATTCAAATACCGATACTTGGAGCTTCATTTTCTCATCTAATAATCAAACTATTCGTTTGAAATGACTGCCTGCAGGGTTTTCAAACGATGATTCATTTGTCTAAACTGGTTTATTGTTTCGCTTTATTGTCCCTTTAAAGCCTGATCTAGGCGTCATTCGCGTCGGTTTTTAGAAGCGAAACTTTCCTCTGCCAACCGCGCGTGGTTACGTTACCATGGATACGGCCTGGCTGTTCTCTTCACAAATAGACCAACCAATCACAGCGGAGTACGGGCGCCAAGTGCGAAGCTGTGTTCCTTGTAGGGCGAGCAGATGGCGCTTGCCTTATGCATTAACTTTACAAGATAGACGAATACCAGACAGTTGGCGGCAAAGTAGAATGAATTTAAATCATAAATGTAAGGGGGAGAAAGATAGAATTCACTCGTATAGAACGTTGACCATTACATTGGTAATATACAGGGTAGCAATGTAGGCAAGCACATAAAGCATCACGCATGGGCAGAGAATAATGGCACTTTGCGAGAACATCAGAATGGCTTCAGAATAAGTAGGCGTTTAGATGATAACATATTTGTTCTTATACAGTGTATTGAAATATCAAAAGGACATAGCAGATCGTTATATGTGGCCTTTTTAAACATTACAGGAGCCTATGACAACGTAGACCGCAACATATTGTGGGATATTCTGGAAGGGGAAGGCTTAGGTGGCGATCGGCTACAGCTTTTGAGAGAGATTTACCCAAAAAATGCCGTTTGCCTTGAATGGGAAGGGATGAGGAGCGAGGAGAAAGTTCATATCAACAAGAGACTGAGGCAGGGGTGCCCTGTATCCCCGCTGCTGTTTATGATGTACATGGTGAGGTTGGAGAGGGCGCTAGAAGGAAGTAATATCGGGTTTAATCTCTCATACAAACAGGCGGGTACTGTAATAGAGCAGCAGCTTCCAAGTTTATTTTATGCGGACGACATTGTGTTGCTAGCTAACAAGCAAAGTTATTTGCATCGTCTAGCTAACATCTGTGGGCAGGAAGACAACACTTTAGGTTTGAAATTGAGTGTTAGAAAATCAGGTGTTATGGTATTCAATGGAAACAGTGGACAGACAGTGGAGATACAGGGCGAGGAAATAATTCGGGTAACAGGATATAAATATCTTGGCATATGGATAAACCAAGGCAATAGATATATGGAAACACAGGAAAAAACAACAAGAATGCAGGGGAAAAGAAATGCAGGCATAATGAAGCACAGAACACTATGGGGATGCTATAGGTACGAGGTCCTCCGAGGTATATGGAAAGGTGTAATGATTCCAGGACTTGCTTTTTGAAATGCAGTTGTTTGATTTAAAATATGGGTACAATAAGGACTCGACGTCAACCAACGGTCAGCGGGTCGCCTCGCATTGGGCGCTCACGGGAAGACTACAAATGAAGCTGTACAGGGTGATACGGGCGGGACTAGTTTTGAAGTGATGGAAGCTCGCAGTAAAATGGAGTATGAAGAACGCCTGAGGAATATGGAAGAAAGTGATTGGGCCTGGAGAGTATTCAGGTATCTGTACAGGGAAAACATTGCTTCACATTGGAGGAAAAGAACTAAGAAGCTTACCAGCAACTATGCGACCTGTAGGGTGGGTAATACAGCAACGAAGAAGGTCAAGTGGAAAATCAGAGAGGCTGAAATAATCTCATAGGTAGCGGCAATGGAAAAAAAAGCTGCCATGAGTAACTACTTAAGAGGAAAAAACGAAATCAGGAAAGAAACAATTGATGATAACTCAAAGGGAAGCTCATTAGTTTTCGAAGCGAGATCGGGATCCCTTAGAACACGCACCTATAAAGCGAGATATAAGACGGAAGATTAAGCATGTGCTTGCTATGGTAAAGATAGGGAGTCTATGGAGCATGTTTTATTAGAATGTGACGAGTCTACCCAGTGGTCAATTTAGGTGTCACTGGCCTCCTTGAAGCACTTGGGTTCAGCGAGGGCCGTGAAAAAGTAAACATGTCCGCAATAGACCTTAGTAAGAGGCGATTAGAGGATTGGTGGAAGAAAAGTAGGGAAACGACAAAGAACGGAGACGTACAAAAGCACAGTTCGAACTAGGGGGGCAGAAAATTTGAGAGGGGTGATTCATATAGTGCTCTTTTTCTCTTTTTTATTGTATAACATAGGTAGGACATTAGGCAGTATGATTACAAGAACTTGGAGGCACAACCCACCGCCCCGTTCCAAAGGGGACGCTCATAACATCCATCCATCCATCCATCCATCCATCCGCGGCAACACGGTAATGAATATAATAATCACTTCGCGCTGATAGAATGCATTCATATTGCGCTGCCTATTTATGCGCATACGCGTGCTGCCCCTAAAACAGTGATTCGTTCAAGGCTTCTGCCGTCCTCGCCAGTTGTCAGTATTTCCGTTTAACAAAAGGGTCGGTATAAGTGTGTGTGTGCGTGTGTGTGTGCGTGCGTACGTGTGCAAATACGTGTTTGTGTGTGTGTGTCTGTGTGTCGTCTCCGCGTGTACTCGTGGTTTAAACTCTTTGTACAGTGAGGCAAAGCTTCGCTGTGTATAGATTCCAGCTCGTTGGATCTGCTCCATATTCTACACATATGACTCCTCCAAGGTTCTAGCGCTATTCTTGGTACCCGCGTATATTCCACAAAAGTACTTCACTACTCGCGTCGCGCGTCCACACTGGAGACGCAAGGCTGGGCGATAATATAGACAGATAATATAACGGTAACCTTCGAGAAAGTTCCGATTCATGAAGGCGCGTCTTGCTTAATGTGATGACTTTAAGTCATTTACAAGTACAAGGATACGAATACAAGTGCGCGTGTCAATACTGAGACGCAAAATACTTTTTAATGAGAGCCGCTCGTGGTGAAGATCTTGAGTCCATCCCCCAGCTCATCTACCCTGAACGTCAAAAAGTGAGGGTGCGCATTGAAGTGACGCTGTCCTTGACGGTGAGGTGGGGAGGCTTCGCGTTAGTGGGCTTAAATGACAAAGCTGTTATTTAAGGCAGGTAGTGTTATCTCTGTTACGCGTACTTCGGTGAGCGGTTTACATTTGACCATGAACGCGTCCTGGCAGTCGGACATTTGTTGGTTGACTTCCAGGGACAGACGTTGACGTCGTGTCAGCAATAGTCTTCTAACCACCAGCTTACAGTCGAGTCGGGAGGAATGTCACTGGCGATAGTCAGATGTTGGTTTCTGCACTGCGACGACTTCCGGAAGTTTGCGCGCATTCCACGCTTTTACTGTGAAGGCGTTTACGGCAACCGGAAGCGGATCGAAAACAGTTTATGCCTGTTTCCGAGGTTTCGAGAAAAAGAACTTCATTACATGCGAAGCTTATATCTTGAGGAAATGTGTGGAATGTTAGGACGATGATATCCGGCCAATACATGAAAGCGTCTTTGTCACTAAGGTCCAAGTGAAGATGCCCATGCCGTCGTTTCTTCTCCCGTTGAGAAAAGTCATATCAAACGCGTAAGAATTTCACCGATTTCCTGGGAAGGCTGAGAACGGGATAACTTTTATTTTGAAAGCAAAGGAGGGGGGAGGGGAAGAACTTAATCGCTGATGTGTAATGAAAGTTTGAAGTGTTGTAGGTGAATAAAATATTTTGAAAAAAAAATATTACAGCTTCCCCGTTTGGTGGTATTTCTCGTGCGTTCGTATCACCCCCAAAAAGTAAACAAATACTTTTACCGAACTAATAATTGCAGACGTTCCTTTTTCCTTCCTAAAAGCGAGCACTGGAGCAATCTACCACCTCAGTTCGAGAGAGGCCTCATCTGAATTTGATTGCTCGTGCCTTGCTTGCGCAATCTTATTGTCACTTCTGTCTCGTTTCATTGCCTTTCCCCGGTCTCCTTTATGAACTATGCTACACACATAGTTTACCTTTCTTGAAACAGAAAACATGTTGTAAATGACAAACAATAAACGTTCAACTCTTCCCTTACCACCATAGAAACGTGCTCATTTTCGCTGCCTTTACCACCTTGCTGTGCCGCTTGTGGCTTGGAGGCGCGTTCACGAACGCATACTCCTACCGTATGGGAATGGCCGAGAGCCCGATGTGCGACTCCTGTGGGTGCGAGGAAACGATCGAGCACTTATTGCGTAACTGCCCTCGCTACGATGTCCAACGCCTCTCTCTGCGGGCAACTTTACACCGACTGGACTCGAGACCGTTCACCGAGTCAAAGATACTCGGACCGTGGCCACACTCGTCACTGGCTCTAAAAAGCGATTCGTGCGCTGTTGCAATACTTGAAGTGCACCGGCTTAAGAGACCGTTTATAGTGTGCTTGTGTATAGTGTCCCTCCCACACGTACTCAGTGCTTACTCTCTCCTTTTTTACTCTTTCCATTCTCCTTTCCCCCACCCCCAGTGTAGGGTAGCAAACCGGATGCTCTTCTGGTTGATCTCCCTGGCTTTCGTATCCTTGTTCTCTCTCTCTCTCTTTCTTTCTCTTTTCGCTACCTTTAAGTTTCAACGTTTTATTTCATGACGTTGTAGTCGCAACTAATACGGTGATGCATAAAATTATAGCCTGATCACTGGTGTTTTGAATGTATGTAAATCCGTAATATTTGCCGTGACAGTTTTTTTTTAGAATTCTGATGTGGACCTTCAAAGAAGCATACCCAGGAACATGAATGAAAGTAATAATTCTCAATTTTTAGTGTGAGTATTGAGAGTAAAAATTGCAAACCTTCTAACGTTTCCAAGTGCAATCTCGTAAACGTTTGAAGCTAAAAGGTATTTGCGAATTCATGTGGTAAGTCTATTTCATATATCATCGTAAGGTTGTAGTAGAGAAGAATAAGTACACCAAACCAATAAACCGCCACGAAAGGCGTTCGTATCACCTCCAAAATGCAAACGAATACTTTTGCCGAACTAGTTAATGCACGCGTTCCTTTTTCCTTCGTAAAAACGAGCACTGGAGCACTCTACCACCGCAGTTCGGGAGAGCGCTCTTCTGGATTGGATCGCACGTGCCTTGCTTGCGCAATCTTAGTGGCACTTCTGTCTCGTTTCATTTTACATCAGGCTTTCTTGTATTCCCGCACGCAAGGCGACTGTTCAATTCGAACTGGGTGTGTCGTTGCATTGGTAACTGAACCAATTCTCGCGTACTTGTGCTACATTGTACCTGACATTATCGTTTTATGTGGTATTTGCCGCCCCTCTGGCCTCAGCGTAATTTCAGTCTTTTGTTCTACTTCGTATTCTAGATTACATTTCTGTACGGTACAACTCTATCTATTCAGTCACTACTCATTGTATTATGAAAGAGGTAGCTGCTATTGGTGTAGTATCATATCGCTTTTATTCTTTGTCTCATTCGGGCTTTCGTTCTGAACGACTGATCCTTTCTTCGACTGTGTTTTCTTAAGCCTGCATTTCGTGTTCTTCCTACATTGCGCCATAATTTTCTGTATTAGGTTACCTCCATTGAATCTCTCACTCTTCTCTAAAGAATGGTATTCGGCGTTACAATACTTATTAGATAAAGAAAGCAAGACAGCCGCCTCTTTGCGAGGCGTTTTTGGCGAAATGCTGTGGACTGCCGCTGCTGCGAAAAATCTGGGAAATGCCTGCATGAGATCCGGTAGCCCCCGATGATCGGCGGGCGTCTGTTCGCACCATCAAAAAAAAGAAAAAGACGTGAAATCACGCAGAAACTCCTCTGAGAGCTGTGCAAGTATGCGTAAGCATTGTTTCACTTGCGCATCTCCACGCATCCCGGCGTCAATAACAGCTTTATGAATCTTGATTAGACCAGTACACGACGGCGCAGTGGCGGCACGAACTGGTGCAGACGGCAGCGCGAGCAGCAATGATGGCGCAAGCAAAGTACTGCAGGTGCCGGCGCCAGGTGGCGCTGATGACGTTCCTATCATTATAAGCCATCACCGCTCTTTAGCGCCTTATCCATCCCCTTGGAACCGTTGCGAACCGTGAGCAAACGTGAGCGGCGGCTTCGCATGGCACCGCCGCTCCAATCAATGCTTGTAGCATCAATCCGCGGTTTTGACTGTTAGAACGCAGTCTAACGTACTTCAAACTGCCGAGTACAGCAGCCGCTTGTCTGCGTTGAAAGTTTTTATGCAGTCCATTATTGAGCGCATATCGGTCACGGGAACGCCGCACTCAGCGCAAACAGCCCACAACCGGCTTTGGAGAAACAGATGGAACGAAAACAAATTTTGGAACACTTCTGCAACGTTATTTTGCTTACGCATGCTCTCATTGGGCAATATAACCACGCGGTCGGAACACTGACGAATGTTAACGCTATCGTTCATGCGGCTGCACACATTAGAACGGGCATACACCACCAGTAACACGGTTCACATAGTGCGTAAAGCCGAACTAGAAATGGATTCAATATATATATATATATATATATATATATATATATATATATATATATATATATATATATATATAAAGAATGGAAACTTGGAAACTTGCCTCTGCTACCTGCATGATATTGCCATGTTTTCATCACCATTACCTCAGCATCTACAAAGCTTTGATGAAGTTCTAACGTGCCTTACGACGCTGGTCTTCAGCTCAACACGCACAAAGCCGTTTCGCCAGCAAATCTATTAAGGTCCTAAAACATGTGAGCAAGGACTGCATCCGTCCTGACCCTGACAAGATTGCTGCAGTCCTTCCCTTCCCCCTTGCCTTGAAAGGCCTAAAGATTTGCGAAGCTTTGTTGGCCTCGGTTCTCATTTCTCTCGCTTTATATGGGCCTTTGCATTCTTAGTTGCGCCACTGCACAAGCTACTTGCTTCCGGTGTACCCTGCCTGTGGTCTCAAGGTTGGGAAGCCGCCTTTAACAGGTTAAAGGGGCGCCTCACGTCTTAACTTGTGCTGTGCCATATTGATGACACTGCACCGACGCCCTTGCACACAGAGGCTAGCGGCCACAGCATCGGTACCATTTTTCTACAACGCGACAACTCCTCGCGAGAGAGAGTCCTTGCGTACGCCCTCCATGTACTATCCGATACCGAGAAGAACTATACGATCACTGAGCAGGAATGCCTGCCTGTTGTTTGGTCCGTACAAAAGTTCGACCCTATCTGCACGGGTGTCATTTTGCTATTGTTACGGACCACCACGCCTTATGCTGGCTTTCCACGCTCAAGAACTTGATCGGCCGCCTGGGTGTCTGGATTCTCCGCCTGCAAGAATATGCCTTTGACATTGTTCATAGGTCTGACAAAAAACACCAACACGCTGACGCTTTTTCTCGTTCTCCGCTTCCTGCGCACCCGCTCGACATCTCCGCACCTCCGGCGCAAAGCAACTCTTCGGATGTGACTTTTACGCCTGTTTCCTCCCTAGCCTCAATAGACCACCTTCTTCCGCATGACGAACTCATATTGTCGGCGTAAGATAAACTACCTCATTGGCCCGTCACGCCCACCTAACGTGCGGATTCGACGCGAACTCACACAATTCAAGCTGGACAATCGAGTGCCGTCGCGTCGCAATTACCACCCCAACGGTCACCGCTGGGTGCCGGTTCAACCACGCTCTCCTCGAGCCCATGTCCTCCAAGCGTTCCACGATGACATGAAAGCTGGCCATCTCGGTTTCCATAAAATCCACGATTACATTCGAAGCCGCTACTATTTACCTGGACTTTCTGCTAGTATAGCGCCATACGTCGGTCCTTGTTCTCCGTGCCAGCGTCGCAAACTCCCAAACTCTGCTCCTGGCGGTGAATTTCTGCCTGTTCGGTGTTCCACCGCACCATTTGAGGTTGTTGGTATCGACCTTTACGGACCCCTCCCTGCTACTTCCACTGGCAATCGCTGGATAGTGAACGCCATCAACCACCCGACGGGGTACGCTGTGACATCAGTGATCCCTGGCTCGGCTTCAGAAGTTGCCGACTTCGTCCTGCAAGATATCATTCTTCGCCATGGTACTTGGCGGATACTGCCGAGCAAACGAAGTCTTGAACACCTTTGGTACCACCCACAAAAACGCTTCGAGCTACCATCCACAAACTAACGGCTTCACTGAGTTGGTTCATCGCAGGCTTGCAGATATGACCGCCGTATATATTAAATTTGAGCACGAAAATTGGGGCAAGCTTCTACCATTGGTCACTTGCGCCTACAACACGGCCGTTCAGCGCATCACAGGCTACTCGCCATTTTACCTAGTTTACGGATAGCCGCCAACTTACTTTCTTAGATGCTCCTGTCAACCCATCCACATCGTTTAGCGAAGAATTTGTTTCACGACTCTCTCAGTGTCGCCAGCGTGACCGCCTTAACACAACGGCCAGGCGATGAGACTGGAAGATCATTTATGACACATTCCATCGGGTTGTGTCCTTCCGACCTGCTGACGAGGCACTCCTCTCAACGCCCCTTCACACTCCTCGCTTTTGTGACAAGTTCCAATCGCGTTTCAGCGCACCATACATAGCCTTGGAGCCGACATAACCCACCAATTATGGCGTGACTGCTTTTGTCGCTGCAACAGACCGCCGTTGTCGCAGCACCGAGGTCGTTCACGTCTCCCGCATGTAACACTTCACGCTGCGTACTTTATCGCTTTGACCTGTGGCCAGGATGGCCGCTTCTAAGTGGGGGGAAATTTGTGTGGTCTTCCGCACTGCTCGTCTTCTTTGTATGTACGTTATCATCATCATCCTACGTTGACCGGCCTTCATCTTGAGTTCATAGTGAGATCATCATCATCGGGTGTGTGCCTTGGTTCGACGCCGCGTACTCGGGCCGAATAAATGTCGCCCCAAGAAAGACGTCATAACACACACTCTCTCTCACACACACACACCAACGTGTGTGTGTGTGTGTGCGTGTATAATGACCTGCTTATATTTAAATGCGTCCTGTTTCGACTCCGAATTCTGCTTTACGCGATTTGTAATCCATGACAGAGGTCCATCGTCACAATGAATAGTTGCAACAACCTTATATGGGCGAGGTGGTTCATCTTGAGTAAAAATTGAAGCAGCGCAAGGAAGACGATGACGGTAATTGAAAGCACCCACAATACTAGGAGTGGTGTACTGGCACTTGTAAAAAAAGTATTGAAAGATCCAGGCAGCTTTTAGAACATGTCAAATACGCCAATAACGAAAAGGTGTAAACCGGATGGAAAATTTACCGCATGTTTTGATAGGCAATACGCATGTGTTTCAGTCTTTTGGTTGTTTTTTTAGGCATGCAAAAAAGCTGCGTGATCTCTCAAGAATTTTTTTCTAGTTGGCAGTACAGCGCTCGTCCTGTTGTGTGCTTTCCATTGTTGTTATCGTCTTTTATGCTCTCCTTCGAGTTTTCCTCGATGAACATGTCTTTTGAGAAGCCGGTCATGAGCCGCCTATATATATATATAGCACTCCATCGGCGTAGAATTCTTGTGGTTCCATCAGGACGCCTTTGCCAATCAAACATGTAATGTTCTCCTTTTCTCCGTATATCAGATGTGTGTATGTATAGCGGCGCATCGGATATATACATATATATATATCCGATGCACCGCTTATCAAAAGAACTACTCATGATGACAAAAACCTGTCATACGGATTACACATTGCATAAAGCAGAAGTTCGCTTGCTATACGTCCTGATGGAGCCACACTCTAGTTACGAACATGTAGCGCTGAAGGAGCCAGAATTTAGGAAACTGTTCGCATTCGCCATCTTGCAAGTCCACATTATGGTTCCCGGTTACGAAAAAAGGTTTGTAGCTCTTATTCTTAGTACCGCGCGAGACAATATCAGAGCGGAAAGACGCTAATTAATGTTAGTCAGTTGCACGTGACTTTTCTTTAAATGTTTAAGATAAGCAATAAAAAGTCGCATTTTTCTCCTATGGCGAAGTCTTGATCGAAAGTGTTCTACAATTGCACGAATAAGTTCCGTCGGCCGTATAAACTGTGTGGCCCAGCAGCATATGAGCCTTGTTCACTTCCGTATCTCCGAACGCACTACCCTTCGCGGCGAGCTCTTATAGTTTCGGGTCACAGCACCTTCGATGCGCAAAAATGCGCTCTGCTCCTGGGCGTGCCACGGTGAGGAGACTACTAACATTGCTGTTGTATAGCTCTTCCCCTGCAATCTGTTTTCGTCAGTTCCGTATAATTGCGGAGTTTGTTTAAAGAGCATTGTAAACTGCCACAGCGTGGTATCCTCTTCCTTAACCCCAGCCTTCGCTGCCTTTGCCTCAAGCGTTCACTGTCTTTCTCCACGGGACGAGCGAAATATACCAAACTTTTGCTGAACACTAGCGGGTTCTTCTCCACCGTGTTTGTGCAGCCTTAAATGTACATGTCTGAACCAGCGCATCTAACCTCGTTCATTAGCCTTAGATGACCATCGAATGAAATCTTACCGGTCGCTTCTCTACAGCCTCGAAAGAATGCCAGCAATGTCGCCCTCAATCGCCTCCACAAAGACACGCGGAGAGCAAACATGTAGCTCTCTACCCAAGTTCACGCTTACGGCGTTCGATTCATCCTTGAGTCCGTACAGGCATACAACTGTCACACCGGCCCCGTGTACCGGTGTCCATAGTTGGCGCACCAACAGTGGTCGGCTGCAACCTCACATACAGCATCTGCGCAGCGAATGCCATGCTCATGGGACATTCCGTTTCACGTGGCCCTCGTGTCCATCCAAAACCTTGTTTATGCACTAATCGTTACGCCATAGTAACGGAATTGCATGCCGCAGTGTTAGCCAGGGTGATATCAAGTAGCAAAAGTACAAATACCCCACAAAGTGGATGGGATAATGGCACTACAGCAGCTCAGTTGGCAAGAGCATCGCAGGCTAATGCAAGACCTGGGTTCGTATCCCACCTGCGGTCACGTGTTTTTTCATCCACTTTCATTCCTGTGAATTTATAATTTCTTTAATTTAACTTGTACTTAAGCTAATATCCCCTATCTTGTCCTTGGTGTAAATATTATAAAAATGGAGCTCCCCGGTTCATTTTCTTGTTCATATATTACATAACTAAGATCCAACGCACACGCCTCTCTTCCCACAGGCAGCGAACGTTCTTGAAATATTCTCCGCGTGTGTGACGTGCCCCTGCCTCGTCTTCTTTTCTTGTGACAAGTCAGGCTTTGATTCGCCGCATAAGACTCCAAGGCGCCTCAAGTTGTGCGCTCAGAGTGAATTTTTCTAGTACTTTCCTTCTAGTAGTTTACGCGAGCAGAAACTGTTCAACGTTATATAAGCTTCATGATCATCCAATTTAGTCATGTTCTAACGTTTCGTCGCTAGAGTACAAATGTCATCATTTTCACACACGCCTCATGGCATAGGCGTAGGTACCTGCGATTGTATAACGCGTCTATTCTCATGGCATCATAATACGCTTTTCTCCGCGCAGGGGCGTCTGTGTCAGCAGGCGTTTGGTGTGTTGAGACACCACGTACCCGAGCACACGAGGGTTGGGCCCTACCGCGTTTAACCGTGCGCGGCTTAGCAGTGTCCGGGGAAAGGGGGATCCTGGGGGTTGAACCGATGCCGGGTGTTCGGACCTTTAAGGCCCCCCGGCGGAGGCAACACACCTTTTTGGCCTCTGCTTCACGCATACGGCACCCCCGGACTTACCCACTAGGGGGAAATCGGCAGTTGCCTTTTCCTGTCTCTCGCTCTCCCTCCAACCTTCGTCCTTCTCTCACTTTCTATCTTTCCTGTCTTTTCCTGGCTTCACTTTACTACCAATTTTTCCAAGGGTTAACCTTGTGTGAATAACCAACCTAGGTTATTTCATATTTGCTTGTAGTGGTAATGTACAGCTGGCATTTGCAGGCCGTGTTTCGCAGGCACTACAGCGACCCCTTGTAGGACTCCACGGTGGGTGGCTGGCGTTACTGCCGAAATTACAATGTCCTATGGCTACGTCCTTTCCCCCACTACCTGATCGCTCCCTGAAGAGGGGGCGCACCAATGATGTCTTAGAATTTTTTGGCCGTCAAAAAGAAACTTTCCCTCGCTTCCTGTAGCCCACTCCGAAACAACAAAAAAACCCGTGCGAGCAATCTCATTATTCCTCGTGTCCAAGTATCTTACCCAAATTTTTGGTACAGGTCACAAAGCATCCAGAATAACAAGCGGCGATATCCTCTTGGAGCTCCGCAACGAGAAGCAATATGAAATGCTACCCAATCTAGTATCATTTGGTGACGCCAAAGTAACAGTAACTCCGCATTGTACTATGAATACCACCCGTGGCGTAGTCTCCGATGATGATCGCTTAGAGCTGACTGAGGCTGAGCTCTTGGAGCCCTTCAGTGAGCAGAACGTCATCAACGTTAAGCGAATTAAGATGAGGCGTCATAATAAGGAAATACAAAACAAGCACCTGATACTTATTTTTGGCACAAGTGTTCTGCCCGAGTCCATCGAGGCCGGGTATATCAAGCTCCGTGTTCGCCCATATGTTCCTAATCCCGTGCGTTGCTTCAAATGCCAGCGTTTCGGTAACACTTGACAGAGCTGCCGAGGCCGTCAAACCTGCTCGAAATGCAGTGCTCATGAGCACACCTCTGAATCTTGTGAAAACTCTCTCCATAGTGTAAACTGTTTAGGGGAGCACGCTGCATACTCGCGGTCATGCCCAACCTGGAAAAAAGAAAAAGAAATTGTGACGACAAAAGTAAAGGAATATATGTTTCAAGGAGGCACGCAGGCGGGTATCCCAACTGCCCAAGAACACATTTGCCTAAATGGCACGTCAGGCGGCAGCGCCACAACGCTCTCTGGCGGCTGTCCGACCCACACCCAGTGAGCCGGCAGTGACGCCATCCGCCCCCAGCTAGTGCTGCTACGCCAACCCAGCAGACGGGGCCATCTACCTCCGGGCAGGTGCCCCAAAATGCCTCGACCAACGTGGCGAGGCCTTCACGCCGAACAAAGCGCTCGGAAGAGCGCGTGTCCAGCGCCTCGCAAGAGGCGATGGACAGAACCACCAGCAAGATGGCGCCACCAGCGCCTAAGGAGCGGCGAGGCACTTTCGATTGCTCCAAAAGAGACAAAACTTCCGTCACGGCGCTAGAAAAAGGCCCGTAAGCTAACATCAGTCTCTTAAACACACAGCACCCGTCACATATAGCATAATGGATACACAAATACTACAGTTAGAAGACTTCTCCATAACATTGACGACATTAATGAACTACTACACAAACACAATCCCAAGTTGCTGTGTGTTTAAGAGACACATCTAAAACGCACACAGACAAATTTTCTTCGCCAATACACCATCTTCCGCAAGGACCGTGAAGACGCTAACACCTCGTCCGGCGGTGTAGCAATCCTTGCAGACAAGTCTGTAGCTTGTCGCCAGGTAGCATTGCATACACACCTCGAGGCAGTATCAATTAGAGGGATTATTTTCAATAAGTTGGTAACCGTCTGCTTCATTTATATACCTCCAAAGTATCATCTCGAAAAAACCGATTTCTATAACCTGATAAATCAGCTGCTGAAACCCTACATACTTGTAGGTGATTTTAACGCCCTCAACGCGTTCTGGGGAGACGCGCGTTGCGACGCAAGATGCCGACTTATTGAAAATTTAATCTGACCTCTAATGCCGGCCTATTTAATGAAAAGGAACAACATATTATAGCCTTCAACACAATTCATATTCATCCGTATACCTAGCAATAGGCTCTGCTTCCCTTCTGCCTCATCTTGAATGGAATGTCATCAAGAATCCTTTTGGAACTGACCACTTCCCTATAACTTTAAAATCAATAACGCAACATGACAACCCTCCCCGGTTTCCCATTTGGAAATCAGCATCGGCTGACTGGGAGCATTTTAAATATTCTGCTCATTTACCACTCGATTTGATAAACAATTTTAGTATAGATGAAGCTGTCGCATATTTTACTGCTTTTATTATTGATGCTGCCGAAAAGTTTATCCCGCAAACAAATGGTGACTGTAGAAATACGCGAAAGAGGCAGAATAAGGCATGGGGAATATTGCGTAGGTCGCTGAATGCAGAAAATCTTATTGAATTTGAACAAATAAAGTCACCGGGGAGGCGCATACGGCGTCAGGCGAAGAGAGAAAGCTGGGTGAGGTTCTTTTCAGGCATCAGTTGTTACATACAGGAGGCGAAAGTTTGGAATGGCGTAAGAAAGCTAAATGGGCAGCAAATAAATCCGTTGCCTTTGGTGAACGATTAAGAAAATACCTTAGAAGAGCAGGCAGATACCCTAGAGGAGCACTTTGAGCGTGTGTCAAGCTCAATCCACTATTCCCAATCCTTCCTTAAACATAGAGAAATAGAGGAACGAAAGTCAATCACATTTAAATGCACACCGAATGAACCGTATAACCGGCCTTTTAGTATTGTCGAGCTGAGCGCCGCCTTGAACACATGCTAAAGCTCTGCACCGGGACCTGACAGGGTCATGTATGAGAGGATCAGAAACTTACATACTAACACACAAGTCACCCTACTCGCACTTTTTAACACGCTTTGGGCTGCGGGATACCTCCCATCCACATGGAAGGAAGCGATCGTAGTTCCTGTTCTGAAGCTGGGAAAAGACCCTCCTTGGCGGTAAGTTATCGTCCGATAGCTCTAACAAATTCTCTGTGCAAGCTTTTTGAAAAAGTGATAAATCCTAGACTTATACATTTGCTTGAGCTCAACAATATGCTCGATCCTTATCAGTGTGGCTTCAGAGAAGGGCGGTCGACAACCGATCATCGTGTGCGCATTGAAGGAAATATCCGCGATGCATTTATACATAAACAGTTTTTCCTATCGATATTCCTCGACATGGGGAAGGCGTATGACACGGCATGGCGTTACGGGATCTTGCGAGACCTGTCGGAAATGGGCATACGTAGAAATATGCTCAACATAATTGAAAGCTATTTCTCAAATCGTATCTTCCACGTGAAAATTGGCACCGTATTATCGCGAACTTTTATACAAGAAACAGGAGTACCGCAGGGAAGAGCACTCAGTTGCACTTTCTTTATCGTTAAGATGAACACACTTCGTTCTTCACTGCCACCAGCCATTTTTATTCCGTCTTCGTAGACGATATACAGATAGGTTTCAAATCCTGCAACCTTACAGTGTGTGAAAGACAGGTACAGCAGGGCTTAAGCAAGGTGTCCAAGTGGGCAGACCAAAATAGATCTAAAATCAACCCCCGGAAAAGTTCTTGTGTTCTCTTTACAAGAAAGAGAGGTCTCGTCCCAGATCCTTGCGTAAAACTGGGCGGACAACAAACACCTGTGAGCAATGAACAAAAAATCCAAGGTGTAATACTTGACTCGAGGCTTACTTTCATCTCACATATAAAATGTCTTAAAGCGAAATGTCTAAAAACTATGAATTTACTTAATATTCTATCCAACAAAACATGGGGTAGCGACAGGAAATGTTTACTGAATCTTTACAGGAGCCTAGTTCGATCAAGATTCGATTATGGTGCCGTTGTATATCACTCTGCCGCCCCGAGCGCGCTAAAGATGTTAGACCCTGTTCGCCATCTCGGTATGCGCCTGGCCACTGGCGCATTTAGAACAAGCCCTGTCGAAAGTCTATACGTCGAGTCAGATGAGTGGTCCCTCCATTTTCAGAGAACATACATCAGCTTAACGTATTTTCTCAAGGTTCGCTCTAATATGGGACATCCGTGTTTCACAACCGCTAACGACTTGACGTGTGAAACACTTTTCGGAATAGACCCTCTATGAGACTTCCTTTCTCACTGCGTGCAAGAGAACATAGCACGGAAATGGATGTCCCAGTTCTCGAACATCGCAATATGACTCCAGCTAAGCTATTACCACCCTGGGAGTGGCAGGTGATGGACTGTGACATATCCTTTGTAGAGGTCACAAAGCATGCTCCTAACCTCGAAATCGGTATGCACTTCCGTAAAGTAAAATTAAAGTACTCCGGCTGCGAATTCTACACAAACGCGTCAAAATCAAATGGTGGCGTATCTGACGCTTCTCTTGGTCCCGCTTTTTCTGAATGTGACGTGTTAAACCCCCAAACAAGTATCTTCACTGCAGAAGCAAATGCAGTACTGTCTGCGGTAAAAGACATAAAGAAACTAAAACTTGACAGAGCAATCATATTCATAGACTCCTTAAGCCTTGTAAAAGCACTTATTTCTTTACAAAAGCATACAAATCCTGTCTTCAATGAACTCTTCACACACTTATGTAACATCTACTTATCACATAGACATGTAGTGTTATGCTGGGTTCCTGGCCATAGAGGAATCGAGGGAAATGTGCTTGCTGACGAGATGGCCGAATTAATGGCATCGCCGGGTATTCGTTCTGCTGCAGTCCCTGCCACAGACATGAAGCCTTTCCTCAGAAACAAACTGCGAAGCCACTGGCAACGCTTGTGGGACGCAGAAGCGAGTAATATGGTTCACGTAATTAAGCCTAAGTTAGGTTTCTGGCACCCAACAGCGAAAACACGAAGAAAAGACGTCCTGTTCACTAGACTAAGAATACAACACACGTTCGGCACTCGTAACTTTCTCCTGACCGGTAACGACCCTCCAATTAGTGGTAGATGCTGTGACAGGATTTCCGCCTTCCACGTCGTCCTGGAGTCCGGGAAGTCGAAAGAGACAGGAGAAAAGATTTTCCTTTTGTATACAGCCATCACATCCCTCTGGATCGGGCCATGTTTCTTGGTGTAGAACTGCTTTTTAAGACCAAAGCAGTCCTCGCTTTCTTAAAAGATGTTGTGCTACATGTTACAAGTCCATTCATTTCGTAGCGCACCCTTTTTCCAGAGGATATCGCTAGGATGGATTCTATGTAAAGCACATGCCTCTAGGCCCTTGGGTTTCAAGGGCTCCGGTGAGGCAGTAGTGCTCTAGAGAATTTTATACATCTAGACAATCACGTATTTTATATATTTCATCATTCTTTCTCAATGCATTTTAATGTTCATAGTACACGCCAATAGTCATTCCCATAATTTTATTACTCGTACATTTTATGGAATTTGCATCATCTCTTTTAGGCCCCTTTACAGCCACGGCAAATTAAGATCACAGAACCCATCAGTCAACTGCGAACTCATTAACATTAACATGGCGCTCTTTGGCCACACCTGGCCCTTGCGCCTTTAAACATCAAATATTCATATATAATACACTTTTCTCTCCCTTGCGCTCGTCCTGCAGAACCTAGAACTGTAGGTGTAGAACCTAACAATCGTGATGTGGAAAGATGGCGTCGGCCGGCCGGCGTAGATCTGCTTTTGCAGTCATACGATCGACTTCGACGAGGTCGTGGTCATGCTGCTTTCGTCACACACACGTACGCTCGCGACCCGCAGAGGCAACAGCCGAATTTGCGCGTATAAGTTGTTTCTTCTCGTAAAAAGCACTGTATAGTCAGGTAACCTGCAAAATGCTTCGCATAACACTGATTCTCGCAGTGTGTGGGATCTGCACATTTTTCCGCTTCCGCCTGCTACTCATGCAATGAGGCGGCTCTTTTTCTCTAAGGTTGTTAGAAAAGTTTACCATAGCGCTATATATCACTAAATATAGTGTGTCTCGTTCTCGCATGCGCGCTAGCGCTGCGCCAGTTTCACTTGTGGCGCGGTTTAGGTAATGCATGCAAACCAGCTGGCAGCTGGCGGAGACGGAGGAGGCAGTCATCGAGCGCCATGTGTGGTAAAATCTTGTTCAATCGATGTTCCGATGGGAATCAAGGAGGCCTGAATAATTAAATAAATATCGGCCCGAACGAAGCGTCAAGGGTTCAACAATATCTCAGACTTCCGGCGTTCTATCGGCAAGCTCAAGCGCTGTCTTACATAGAACGTTGCGTAAGAGATCATCGTCGATGACTTGAGCTTTTGATGAAGTCCGCCACATTGTAGGCGCCATCGCTTGCCAGGTGGACGTCCCGGTTCCTGTTCCCTCGTGAACTGGCGCAACCAACCCCGGGGAATGGGCCATGAAAGGGCGGTGATGACGTGAAACACACAGGGACATAGGAGAAACTATATCTTCTTTTTCTTCTGTTTGGTTGCGTGCGTTTATCGAGTCGCGTATGACGAGAATGAAGTGCTCTTTCACTCTATCTTTGGAACATGTACTCTTTCTTCTGATAGGCAAGCGACCAGCAATTCTAGTGCCCCGTGCCATCCTGTATGCATTAGCCCTCGGGAAGGAAGTGGGAGTTAGGTACAAGAAGGAAGGGGAGGGGACGAACTGTCGATTCTTATTTCGCTTGGGTGTTCGTCGCTGGAATAGCTGGGAAAGGGCGCGTGCATTTCGGCAAGCGAACATTGCTCTAGCGATGTTGTCAGCAGTTGTACTTTCGACTTGCTAGGGGAAGAAAATGCAGAGTTCACTCTGAGGAAGAAAAATGTGCCCTCAAAAAGCCACAACGAAAGCAGTTTAGTGGAGTAGTTTGCTAGGCCAGTTGGTGCATGGTGATCGTATAATGGTTTCCAGCATGTACGGACGCGGGCACAAGTAAGTAGAAACGGACAGGACAACGCGTTGTTCTGTCCGTTTCTGTCCGTTGTCCTGTCCGTACCTGCTAGAAACTATTATAAGTTCGACAACGAAAGCGACTGCGCAAATGCGCACGGAAGCGATGAGAAGCCGCGGCCGCCTACGCACAGCAGCGGACGAGCCGGGACCATCGAGTATGTGCCGCACAGACAAAAGAAGGGCACGTCGTCGCGACCGTCTAGGTCCCTCCGGCTATAAGCAAAGGAGACATTGAGACCATTGTAATAGACGCCTTTGGTTGAATCTTATCCGTCGAAAACGAGTCCACCGTCACATTGGGAAATTTGAACGCCGACGTATTGCGCCCTGACGACAAGTTGATTGCATCCATGTTGTTGTAACGGTGTGGATTTGAGGGCTACACCGACGTTAATGACCCAACCAAGTGTCATAGGTCGTGTACAGATTTAACCTCTTGGAAGAACGTCTGTAGCAGTACAGTACAACCGATACCGGTGTAGCGCTGCGACCGCAAAGTTATGGGCACTGGGGTAACTTATGAAACAAAATAAACACGATAAGGACAACAAAGTTACGTGTATGTGTCTTTATTCAATCAATAAAGCAATAATCATATCAGCATTCCTGCGATACCCTATAAAGCATTCATTGAGACAGCGCCCGGTTTGGCGAATATAACATTTGCCAAAAGCGAGGGGAATGCTGTACTCCACAAGTACGTACGCTATGCGCCAGAGTGACCTGTCCAATGACCTACTGCAATAAGGTTTCACACCGCCTCAAGAAGATGGGTGACAAGTGCTGGGTACGTGTTGTGTTGTCAGCTCCGGAAAAGCTGGGGTGAATGTGCTGCCTAGTGAACGGTCAAAAGGAGAGGCCAGCGGGCGAATTGAAGCGCACCGCAGCCCTTGTTGAATGCGAAGTTGTTGTGGTGTATAGCATTCTCCTCGCCTATGCGAAATGTTATATTTGTCAAATCGGGCACTGTCTTAATGAACGCTTGCTAGTGCATGGCAGGAATGCTGCTTCACAAAGTGCCGGTCGTTATTTAGCCGACCACAGGCGCCTTTGCTAGCAGAAGCCAACATGCAAGACGTTTTTCAAGAAAACGCGTGTGTTGCACAAATTTAGCACTAAGAAAAGTTGTGAATTTCTTTAAGCTCCTTCTATCTTTATTGAAAAAGGTTACTGCGCCAGTGCGCCTTCGATGGAGCTCGAAAAAGAAACGCAACTTCTTTATGTCAGGGCAAGCGTGCGCGTCGCGTCAGCTAGATAGGCCGGGAGATTTGCAATCTTCTTGAGCGATGTGAAACTGTTGCCTTCATTAGGTTTTTTCCGCCTTTCATTGTGGCTTGCTTCGAGGAAGTATCTTTCAGCGGTAGGGTGTCTTTGCGTTGCTTCCCTGTCTAAATTAAGGCCTGTTATTGTCGACCGGCATTCTTGTCGTTCCCCTCTGCTTGTCCCTCTTTATTTGTGCGCTGGAACGTTGTTTCGCTAGGCTATTCACCACGAACTAACCCCGATGTCCACGCTTAGCGCTGTGTTCCCACCACTTCATTGGCGCTGAAGCGAGAGGCAAGCCAAAGGTTAGTTCGCTCGCTGCTACTGGCAATATCACAAAAATAGTCCTCTTATACGGGACGGATGGAAGGACGGTTTTTTTGTTGGGCAGGCAGAAACATTTTTACACATTAAAAAAAAAAAAAGAACGAATAGATCCTTTAGCCGCCGTGGTTGCTCATAGCTATGGCGTTGGGCTGCTGAGCACGAGGTGGCGGGATGGAATCCCGGCCACTGCGGCCGCATTTCGATGAGGGCGACATGCAAAAAAAAAAAAAAAAAAGAACTCCCGTGTGTTTAGATTTCGGTGCAGGTTAAAAAACTTCAGGTTGTCAAAATTTTCGGAGTCCCCCACAATGGCGTGCCTCCTAATCATAAAGTGGTTTTGCCGCTTAAAACCCCATAACTTCATTAATTTTAATAGATCCCTTGGCCTTTCTCGCACATTTCTGTTGTTGGCGGCGGTCGATGTTTCACACGCAGAGATCGCACTTTCGATCAAGCTCCAAGCTCACTTAAACTCGTAGCTGTTAATAACATACGCATACCTGAGCTTACTTTGTTGAAATGCAAGTGACAAATTTATTAACATAGTCGCTTTTACGCGTAAGCAAACCGTTAAAGGGTAAAATTGTTTGGATTCGGGGACAGTAGCCTTGACAGAGCGCTGAACTGCTTTCCGTTTGCTATGCAGGCCCTGCTTGCATTCTTCATGCCCTGGCTATCGGCCCCGTCATGTCACCTAATATGCCAGCTTCCGTAACCATCGATCATCGCTACGCCTGCGCTATTGACGAGGTGCTTTCATCGCGTCTTGCTTTCGCACCCTTCGTCGACTCATTCTGCCCGGTACAACTCGACCTTAAAACATCCCTCGGATCGACAGCAACACCATCCTCGGCCCAGTACTTAAGAACCTGGCCCTGCAACAGCTGCTTCAGTGGACCCGGGGACAGCAGCCTTCACAGAGCGCTGAACGGCTTTCCGTTTTGCTATGCAGGTGGGTACAAACCTTACCTTGTATGCTAAGAACAGCAATAACATCTGCTTATTGCTGTTCCCGTGTCCACAAGTGTTGTGCGAAATTTGTTGTGAATGTTTCTCTATGATCCTTTTATTGTTGCGCGCGGGTGATGAGAGCAACCCTGGGCCCACAACCACCCGCTCGGAAGCTTTTTTAGACATTGAATCTTTACCTTCGGATCCCACTGAACAGATGAAAGTTACTTTTCACTTGCTAAAGGACGTACACACCCGTTCGCTGCACAGTTTTAAGACACAAACGGAATTGGCACCTGACGGTAAAGCTATTAAAGCTGGACAGAAATCAATTGAAACTAAAATCACAGCGATTCAAAACCGTTTAGATGAGCTAGAGGAAAATTATAAAAGGTTAGATGAACTCAGCCAGGATATTGGCACCATTCACACTCAAACAGACGAATTTTCCGCACTGGTTACCACTTTGCAATCACGGCAGGATGATCTTGACGACAGGTCATGGCGTAACAATTTAATTTTCTATGGCCTCCCAGATTCCGCTGAAACCTGGCAGGCGACTGAGGAAAAACTGACTTTATGTTTAGTGATTGCCTAACTGACCCCCTTTCCCCTCACAAAATTGAACGCGCACACCGTTTAGGAAGATTCGCACCTAACAAATGTCACCCTATCACTGCAAAATTTTTTGAACTTCAAGACTAAAGACCCAATACTCGCCAAACGCAACAGCCTGAAGGAAATTAAGGTCACTATTAGTGAATATTACTCGGTCGCAACACGTCTAGCACGAAAAAAGTTGCTCGACTTTGCGAAAACCCAACCTGGATCCCCAACCCACAAGTTGCGCCAAAACAAATTACTTACGAACAAGAAATCTTCCATGTACGACCCAATCACTGCCACTGTCATTTCCACTGATACGAGAAGCGCACATGCCAGCTCGCCCTCTGCTACTATCTCTGCTAATACTTCCTAGGGACGAGTGACAGGACTTAATAGGACTTAACAGGACTTAACAGGACTAACAGGACGACGATAGTATCGCCTTTAACGTACCTGCCAGGAATTAGCGACCACTTACTTCTACAGTTCGATATTAAACTAGACCGTCCAAAGACTAAAAAGAAGAAAAAAATAATACGAGACGACTACAGAGCAAATTATCAGGCCATAAATAATGCACTTTCCTTCTTTATTGGCGTTTTCTTAATGGCTTTGAACACCGTAGTGTACAAACTAATTCGAACATGTTCACAGCTATAGTCAACCATCTAAACGAACAGTACATTCCTCAACGCACCATTAGAACTCACACAACCTCTCCCTGGTACAATAATTACATTAAGCGTTTATCAAATAAAAAGAGGCGCCTCTGCCGCATCGCAAAGCTTTCACCCACAATTGAACGCTGGGCATCGTATATTGTGGCGTCAAACACATATGCGCAAGCACTCAAAGACGCCAAAAAGCACTTCGAATTACAGGTTCTCCCTTCAATGCTTACCACTAATGTTAAAAAATTTTGGCGTGCAATTATTCCTTCGACTGACAACAGCTTTGCCTTAACGGACTCTTCCGGTGTTCCAATTCCTTCCGACTTTTATGCCACCATACTAAACCATACATTTTCAGAAAATTTCTAAGCCACATTCAGCACACATGCCAAGTACACAGTACCGTAACTATGTTACCATGCCCTCCATAATTGTTGCTCCATCCGGTGTCGTTAAGCTTATTGATGGACTAAGCATTCATTCTGCTCCCGGATACGACTGTATTAACTCGAAATTCTTAAAAAAACACTTGATATTATTCTTCCATCATACTATCCAAAGTTTTCCAGCAATCCCTTGACCATTGTACGCTACCTAATGAGTGAAAAATAGGCAAAGTGATTCCAGTGTATAAATCCGGCAGCAAAGCATCCCTTAATAATTATCGTCCCAACTCTCTCACCAGTACATGCTGAAAAATGGTCGAACATATTATTTTTACTAACCTGGTTAATTTCCTTGAATCGAACTCATTTTTTACGTCAGCACAGCACGGTTTTCAGAAATCTTACTCCTGTGAAACCCAATTAATATCATTTACACATGCACTACACCATATTCTTCACAAATCATCACTAGCTGATTGTATATTCTTAGATTTTTCAAAAGCATTCGACAAGTCACAAACTATTACTTCATAAACTAAAAGAACTTAACATAGACGGTAACCTTTTGAAATGGATTGAGTGTTTTCTTCTCAACCGCTCGCAATTTGTTTGTGCTAACGGCATTAACTCCGGTTTTACAGAGGTCCGTTCAGGTGTTCCACAGGGTTCCGTCCTTGTACCCCTACTGTTCCTAATTTACATTAATGATCTTCCCTCGCTTATCAACTTCCATATCCATCTATTCACTGATGAATGCGTCATCTTCAGAGAAGTTACCAATCCTAACGATATTGAATTACTTCAGTCAGACCTTACCACGATAGGGAACTGGTGCAATGAATGGTTAATGGAGCTCAATATTAACAAATGCAAAGTCATGCGTGTTTCTAGGAAAACATCTACAATACCGTCGTACTACATTAACAACATGCCGTTGGAATCGGTTTCTTCATATAAATATCTTAGTGTTTACATCACTTCTAACCTAAACTGGCCTCTGCATACTGAAAACATAATCAAAAATGCTAATCGCATGCTTGGCTACCTACGTCGCAACTTTTGCAACGTACCTACTAATTTGAAACTTTTGTTATATAAAACATTAATACGACCCAAACTCGAATACGCGACTCCGGTATGGGACCCTGCTCATGAAAACCTAATCACTGACCTCGAGATGGTTCAAAATATTTATTTTTTTATTTATTTGAGTACCCTAAGGGCCCGTTAGGGCATTACATAGGGGGGGACGAAAAAGCTTAAGCATGAGTGGAATCTGTACAATGTAAATATATGAAGGCATTAAGAACCATAAAAAACATCTAGCAGAAGCAAACAAAAAAAAAGAAGAAAGAAAAAAAGAAAGAAAAGGGTAACGAAATTTATACAATGTTTAGTAGCGTAAAACACGCATAAGAACCTCAAATGTGATGCAAACAATCAGTACCCATCGGAACACGAGTTCAAGGATGCAATCAAATAAACATTTAGGTAAACAGCCTACACAGATACATATCAGATGAAACGGAATGAATTTTACACAATGCCAAGTACTTGAAAACACTGTTTAAGTAAATATTCAAGAAAATGCGTGTTCTGACAGGTTGACACACTCTAAAAAGGTTAGCAGTGCTGCATGAAATGATGATTCCGTAAGCGAGACAATGTTTGCAGGTAGCGAGTTCCATTCAGCAATAGATAAAACTAGAGGCGAATTTTGATAAGCGTTAGTCCTGGTAAATATAGGTTTTACTTTATGAACATGGTCTGTGCGGGTAGAGATGTGGGGAGCGGGAAGAATATGGGCTCGAGCGAATGCAATGTTGCTGTGGTAAAGGCTATGGAAGAAGGTCAACGGTTATAATTTCCTGCTCATGTCAAGTGAAGGGAGATTAAGTAATTTCTTTAAGGCGGACACACTTTGATATCGAGAGTTGAAGTTAAGATGAACCGCGCAGTTTTATTTTGAACTGATTCGAGTAGGTTCGTGAGATTAGAATGATGGGGGTGCCAAATTATTGACGCATATTCTAAAGAAGGCCTGATAAGAGAACTGTATGCGCGAAGTCTGGTATCTGTGTTAGCAAGGCGTAAGTGACGTTTCAGGTAACCCAGTTTTTTGCATGCTTTTGTGGTGATGTGTTCAATGTGAGCATTCCAGCTTAAATTGGAGGTAAACAGGACACCCAAGTACTTGATTGAAGATACCGAGTCAACGGTTATACCGCGTATTGTATATTGGTCAGAGGTAGGTCGAGTTATCGAAGCAAATTTTACGTGTTTAGTTTTGGCTATGTTAATTTCCATTCCATGTGTCACACCAGTCAGTTAGTTTTGTTAAATCAGACTGCAGCACAGAGATGTCGGCAGGGCAGCTTATTTCATTATACAAGACGCAGTCATCTGCGAAGAGACGTATTTGTGAGGTAATATTAGTTGCGATGTCATTTATGTATATTAAAAATAACAGAGGCCCAAGGACGGATCCTTGAGGAACTCCCGAAGTGACGTGAGTGCGGTTAGAAAAGCAGTTGTTGAGGCTGATTACTTGAAATCGGTTCGTTAGGAACTCCTCAATCCATCGCGTCGTGTTGTAGTTAAGCTGTAGGTTTCTAACTTTCAGTTTTATAGGATTATGAGGTACTCGGTCGAAAGCTTTAGAAAAGTCAACAAAAATGGTTTCTGTACTAATGAATCTGTGCAAAGAAATGTGAATATCTGTTACAAGTTCATAAAGTTGCGTCTGACATGAGCGATTTTGGCGAAAGCCATGTTGGTTATTGAAGAGCAGGTTATTATCGTTAAGATAGGCTATAATGTGAGAGTATAGGATGTGTTCCAGTAATTTGCAGCAGATAGATGTCAGTGATATAGGTCTGTAATTATTAGCGTCTGCTGTATCGGCAGATTTAAGTACCGGTATCACTAATGCTGATTTCCAATCTTCCGGTAGGCACCCTGTCTCGAGTGATTGCTGAAATATTAGAGATAACAAAACTGAAGAGTAGTGCGAGGTTAATTTTAGAAGTTTAGCACTTATACCGTCAGGACCTGGGTTGGTTTTATGAGGAAGCCTGTCAATGGCACGAGAAACACCATGTTCCGTTATTATGATGGATGAAAAAGGGAATCGAATAGATGGTTGTTCAAGTATGTGACTGTTATCAAGTGGCAGTTCGTTAGTAAAAACTGCAGAGAAGCATTTGTTAAATAGGTCAGTGCTATCTTTTGTGTTGAGCACTGCTCCGTTTTCGGAAAGTAGTAAGGGAGCAGTGTGATCTGCTTTTGGGTTAACTACTTGCCAAAACTTTTTCGGATCAGTTTTTATCATATTGGGAAGGGTGCAATTAAAAAACTTGTGTTTAGCTTCGACAATTGTTCTTTCTGTATGGCGTGCTATGGTTTTATAATTTCGCAAGTCTTCTGGAGCATTTGTTCGGGCAGCTTTTCTGAACGCTCTTTTTTTCTTGTTTATACACTTCTTCACTTCGCGGTTAAACCACGGATCGTTCTGCCTTGAGCTGATGGTCATTCTTGGTATGGATGTAGTTTCAACTTCTTTGAGTTTATCGCGGAACAAGCTCCAGTTATCATGTACCGTTCTGTTTAGAAAATTGATTGCAAAGTCTGCTGTAAATGAGGCTAACATATCAATCATTCTGCCAGTGTCGGAGCGTGCGTAGTTGAGAATGTATTTTTTTCGCTGTATATTTCTTGGCAGGTTTCAATGAAAAGGAACATTGCACCACCCTGTGATCACTTCATGGTTCTAGCACATGTGTCACAGCAAGGTCTGGATGATTTGTTAAAATGATATCTAGTATGTGCTCACCCCGAGTTGGTTCGCGCACGACTTGAGTTAAGTGAGGAAAATACAAGGTTTCTAGAAAATGAAGACACTCAGACCTGTTGCAATTTTCCTTTAAGGAAGAGGTTGACCACTCGATACCTGGGTAATCCAAATCACCCCCTAATATTAGTATGCATTTTGGAAACTGGGATAAGACCTGTTGTAAAGCATCATTGAAAAAATGAACAAATTCGAAACGGCTATCGGGTGGACGATAGCATCCACCAATGACACATTGCGCATGTCCGATACGTGCAGAGACTCACACTATTTCAAGAGGAGAGTCGATTATCATTAGAGACGGTTGATAGTCATCTTTAATGACCACAATAACTTCGCCTCCTCGGAAGCCTTCCCGGTCCTTTCGAAAGATTACAAAAGACGGGTCAAGTGCAAGTTCGCTATTAGTGATGTCACTGGCAAGCCACGTTTCCGTACCTATTACTGTATCTGTGGTGCAAGAATGTATGAGCGTTTTCAGTGCATCAATTTTATGAAAAAGGCTGCGGAAATTTGCCAAGAGCAACGAGACTGCATGTACGGGCGTAAGCTTACGCCTCTCAGTTGTTTTTCGTCAATTACTGGAAGGTTGGTTCCTTGCAGCAACCTGTACAAAATTATTAGTGACTGAATCGAACCGGTAAACAGAATCTTTAAAATGTAGAGACATATAACGAATAGAAAAACGTTCGTTTCCCTCACGATCGCTCTTATCAAGCTCGCGCACCTTCCTACGAGCCAACGGTGCCTTAGGCGACAAGTCTACTTCTATCCACACTCTAGGGGACTCGAGATGTCTCAGTTTATGGGCATTTTGTAGGACCGCTGTTTTAGATTTAATGTTGAGGAATTTAATTATAATAGGATGGTGAAAACCGTGACGGCGCTGACCAATACGGTGAGCATGCTCAATGTCTCCAACGTTGACCTTCAAGTGAGTGGAACAAAATTTCTTCACAATGGCTTCGGATTCGGCGTATCTTTCGTGGCCCTCATCGGGTATACCCTTGATTATAAGGCTGTTGCGCCTCATTCTGTTACTTATGTCGTCCAGAACATCGACTAGTTCTTCATTTGCTTTAGATATGTTTGTCTTACCTTCCTGAACAGAATTTTTAAAGTGCTTTTTGATTTCCGGTACGCTACTAATCTTTTTTGCAATGACGGTGACCCGGGTATTTAAGCTTGCAATTTGGTCGTTAACTTGTTTTAAATCGGATGAAATTTCTTCACGAAACTCTTTCAGAAAGGTCAGTACGTCCTCAATCTTGGGCCCGGGATTACTCTCCACGTCTCCAGCTCGAAGCAAGAGCAGAGCGAGACAAATGCACAGCAATGTCAATGAGGGTATGGGGCTAAGCGCGCGAATAAAGCACGAGCTGTCATGTAAAACCAATGCGTGCGCTAACCCTGTACGTTTTATTGTTGCTAACTACAACCGCACATCGAGTATAACTAACATGAAATCTAATCTTTGCCTCCCATCGCTGGCATCTCGCAGAAAAGTTTCTCGTATTGCCCACTTCCACAAGTTGTACCATCACCATACTCTACGAGATCACCTCATCCCCCATCCAATTTATGTATCCCGTCGCATTGATCATCAGTACAAAGTTGGTATTTTATCATGCAACACAAAGTTTTTCACAATCATTCCTGCCGCGAACCTCGCGTGACTGGAACCATCTTCCCGCCGAAGTTGTAGGCCTTATTAATTATGAACAGTTCCATGAAGCCTTAGCTAATATTGTATGTACAGGTGTCATTCAAACACTCATGTAACCAACTGTCTTTGTCTTTTTCTATTTACCACTCCACCTCTGTAATGCCCTTGGCCCTCAGGGGTATAATAAATGAAATGAAATGAAAAAATGTGAGAGGCCGCAAATCATTATCATAGGGGAAAAAGGCGAATTCTTGTTTTATGGTCTTTGTACTCCAGGTATCGCAGAGATGCCGTCGCGTTCTATGACACTGTACAAGTATCGGAGAATCTTTTTTTTCTGTGTGTCTGTAAATAAAGCCAGAATTTGCCTCATATGTGCTCAGAGTTATCGCCTACATCCGAGAGCAGTAACACAAGCAGCCCAGATTACCCTTTTGCGGCGATTCAGACATTTCGGTGCACTGAGATGGCATCGAAAGGTGGGGGTATGCTAAAATATTGGGAGCGTTTCCAAAGCAGCGTCTGCTCTCTTTAGGATATAACTATCAATGAATAAATCTTTATTTCGCATTCATTCATTTATAAAGAATGCACGCTGGGACAAGAACTAAAAGCTGCTTTTTTGCAGCTTGACAAGGTTCTTGCCCGGGTTCATGCCAACGGGGACATAATAAAATACAGTTTGTACAAATTTCCTTAAAAACATGGAACGCCCATCGCACTTGTTCTTTGCAGATAGCGCATTCAAGTGCAAGAAGTTCAAGTAGTTGCAGTTGTGCGGCACTACCATGTCACTGGGTGTATCCATTTATAAACAAAATATGATCTTAACACGAACAAATAACAAAAACGCGTTTAGCTAACGGTGGTGGCACGTTGCATTTTGTCCAAGTCTGATTCACACGAAATACGCAGGACAGCTGATGTGTCTGTCGGATGTGCGAAAATCTTTCGGTTCCAAGCCCATGCGAAACGCCAGTTTACTTCTTTTTTCCTTGCAGTGGCCATGCCTATAGCAGCTTCTTCAGCTGCGGGCAGAGGTGCTCATTTATGTAGAAAGACTGGTTATCAGAAAATCCGATCTTATTCGTAGTGAGCCTATGCTTCCTGGCCTTATTAAGGACTGCATCACGTTTAGCCCTGCTCTGGAAAAGCACCACTATTTTGGGATCAGGGTCAGAATTTCGCGCGCAAATTCGGTGGCAGACTTAAATGTCCTCTTTTATTATAGCCTTCCCAAGAACGTCGCCAACTTTTCCAAGTATGTTTACGAGGCACTCGGACCTCTCCTGCTGAATCCCTTTCACTTCAATATCTTTATTTCTAGAACACTGATCTTGTCCCACTATTTTCATGACGTTTTCCTGCACTTTCTTTTTCGACGCCTCAATTTCTTGCGCTAGCACCTGTTGCGCTTCTTTCAGTGCCACATTCTCGTATCTTACTTTACTGCATCCTTTCTTTAGTCTCGAATTCTGTTTATAAAGCTCATGCTGTTCTTCAGCTCTCCTAATTCTTTGCTTAATTCGCGTTTCAGGTCAGCAATTTCAGTGGTCATAATGCAAACGTCATATGAACCTGGCAACATTTAACACTAGAACGTTATCTAGTGAGGCGAGTCTAGCAGTGCTATTGGAAAAATTAGAGGGCAGTAAATGGGATATAATAGCGCTCAGTGAAGTTAGGAGGATAAAAGAAGCATATACAGTGCTCAGAAGCGGGCACGTCCTGTGCTACCGGGCCTTAGCGGAGAGACGAGAACTAGGAGTCGGATTCCTGAATAATAAGAATATAGCTGGTAACATACAGGAATTCTATAGCATTAACGAGAGGGTGGCATGTCTTGTTCTGAAACTTAATAAGAGGTACAAAATGAAGGTTGTGCAGGTCCACGCTCCTACATCCAGTCATGATGACCAGGAAGTCGAAAGCATCTATGAAGACGTGGAATCGGCGATGGGTAGAGTGAAAACAAAATACACTATACTGATGGGCGATTTCAATGCCAAGGTAGGCAAGCAGCAGGCTGGAGACAAGGCAGTGGGGGAATACGGCATAGGCACTAGGAATAGCAGGGGAGAGTTATTAGTAGAGTTTGCGGAACAGAATAATATGCGGATAATGAATACCTTCTTCCGCAAGCGGGATAACCGAAACTGGAGCCCGAACGGCGAGACTAGAAATGAAAGACTTCATACTCTGCGCTAACCCTGGCATCATACAAGATGTGGACGTGCTCGGTAAGGTGCGCTGCAGTGACCACAGGATGGTAAGAACTCGAATTAGCCTAGACTTGAGGAGGGAACGGAAGAAACTGGTACATAAGAAGCCGATCAATGAGTTAGCGGTAAGAGCGAAAATAGAGGAATTCCAGATCAAGCTACAGAACAGGCATTCGGCTTCAAGTGAGGAAGAGGACCTTAGTGCGGAAGCAATGAACGACAATCTTGTGGGCATCATTAAGGAGTGTGCAATAGAAGTCGGCGGTAACTCTGTTAGACAGGATACCAGTAAGCTATCGCAGGAGACGAAAGATCTGATCAAGAAACGCCAATGTATGAATGCCTCTAACCCTACAGCTAGATTAAAACTGGCAGAACTTTCAAAGTTAATCAACAAGCGTAAGACAGCTGACATAAGGAAGTATAATATGGATAGAATTGAACAAGCTCTCAGGAACGGAGGAAGCCTAAAAGCAGTGAAGAAGACACTAGGAATTGGCAAGAACCAGATGTATGCGTTAAGAGACAAAGCCGGCAATATCATTACTAATATGGATGAGATAGTTCAAGTGGCTGAGGAGTTCTATAGAGATTTATACAGTACGAGTGGAACCCACGATGATAATGGAAGAGAGAATAGTCTAGAAGAATTCGAAATCCCACAAGTAATGCCGGAAGAAGTAAGGAAAGCCTTGGGAGCTATGCAAAGGGGGAAGGCAGCTGGGGAGGATCAGGTAACAGCAGATTTGTTGAAGGACGGTGGGCAGATTGTATTAGAAAAACTGGCCCCCCTGTATACACAATGCCTCATGACCTCGAGCGTACCGGAATCTTGGAAAAACGTTAACATAATCCTAATCCATAAGAAAGGGGACGCCAAAGACTTGAAAAATTATAGACCGATCACTTTACTGTCCATTGCCTACAAAGTATTTACTAAGGTAATTGCAAATAGAATCAGGAACACCTTAGACTTCCGTCAACCAAAGGACCAGGCAGGATTCCGTAAAGGCTACTCAACAATAGATCATATTCACACTATCAATCAGGCGATAGAGAAATGTGCGGAATATAACCAACCATTATATATAGCTTTCATTGATTATGAGAAAGCGTTTGATTCTGTCGAAACCTCAGCAGTCATGGAAGCATTGCGGAATCAGGGTGTAGACGAGCCGTACGTAAAAATACTGAAAGATATCTATAGCGGCTCCACAGCCACTTTAGTCCTCCATAAAAAAAGCAACAAAATCCCTATAAAGAAAGGCGTCAGGCAGGGAGACACGATCTCTCCAATGCTATTCACAGCATGTTTACAGGAGGTATTCAGCGACCTGGATTGAGAAGAATTGGGGATAAGAGTAAATCGAGAATACCTTAGTAACTTGCGCTTCGCTGATGATATTGCCTTGCTTAGTAACTCAGGGGTCCAACTGCAATGCATGCTCACTGACCTGGAGAGGCAGAGCAGAAGGGTGGGACTAAAAATTAATCTGCAGAAAACTAAAGTAATGTTTAACAGTCTGCGAAGGGAACAGCAGTTTACGATAGGTAGCGAGGCACTGGAAGTGGTAAGGGAATACATCTACTTAGGACAGGTAGTGACTGCTGATCCGGATCATGAGAGTGAAATAATCAGAAGAATAAGAATGGGTTGGGGTGCGTTTGGCAGGCATCTCTGAGATCATGAACAGCAGGTTGCCATTATCCCTCAAGAGAAAAGTTTATAACAGCTGTGTCTTACCAGTACTCACGTACGGGGCAGAAACCTGGAGGCTTACGAAAAGGGTTCTACTTAAATTGATGATGACGCAACGAGCTATGGAAAGAAGAATGATAGGTGTGTAATAAGATGATTTATTACGGGGCACTAGGCACAGTCTAGTAGCACTGGCAGTAGATGAACGCTGATCACGCGCACAGCCGACACAAGAGCGCCTTCTTCGTCTTCCTCTTCACCACAATGGCCCCCGGGAGAGAAGAGGAGCCATCCTGGCGACTTACGGCGTAGGTAGGATGAGGGGGTCATAGTACGGCTTAAGCCGGTTGACATGAACCGTGTCACGCCCGCGATGCCTATGGTCGGGTGAAGATGTCACAGGTTCTACAACATAGGTGACAGCGGAGGTACGGTCTATGACGCGGTAGGGGCCATCATAGCGTGCAAGGAGTTTGGTCGAAAGGCCAGGGCTGTGAGGCGGGACCTACAACCAAACAAGGGAACCAGTCGGGAAAACTGGTGTAAGCGCGTCACTGTCACGCCGCAGCTTTTGACTACCTTGAGCAGCGGTCGTAAGTGTTCGCGCGAGCTGCCTACAGTCCTCGGCGTATTTGGCGGCTTCAGACACAGGCGTGCATTCGGAAGCGTCGGGTCGGTATGGGAGCATTGTGTCTCTCGTCCATACAGCAGAAAAAAAGGCGAAAAGCCAGTGGTAGCTTGTGTGGCCGTATTATAGGCATACGTGACGAACGGCAAAACAGTGTCCCAGTTACTGTGATCCGAGGCGACGTACATTGTCAACATGTCACCGAGTGTGCGGTTGAACCTCTCTGTCAAGCCGTTCGTTTGCGGGTGGTAGGCTGTAGACTTGCGGTGAACGATGCTGCATGCAGCGAGAAAGGCTTGGATGACTTCGGACAAGAAGACACGTCCCCTGTCGCTGAGCAGTTCGCGTGGTGCGCCATGTCGAAGAACGAAGTTCCGCAAGATGAAGAACGCAACTTCGCGCGCAGAGGCAGCCGGGAGTGCGGCAGTCTCGGCGTAGCGCGTCAAGTGGTCGACACCTACAATTATCCATCGGTTACCCGAGGAGCTGCAGGGAAGTGGCCCGTATAGGTCTATGCCGACGCGATCGAAGGGCCGAGCCGGGCAGGGCAGCGGCTGTAGCTCACGAGGAGGGCGCTGGGGAATTTTACGCCGTTGGCACGCCGTGCAAGCGCGTACGTACTGGCGCACGAAGTGATACATGCCATGCCAGTAGAAACGCTGCCTTAGCCGAGTATACGTTTTCAGAACACCGGCGTGACCATTATGAGGAGCAGCATGAAAATAAGCGCATATGTCAGAACGCATGTGTCGTGGTATCACCAGCAGCCATTTGCGACCATCAGGCAAATAATTTCTGCGGTAAAGAACGTTGTCGCGGACAGTAAAGTGAGCGGCTTGGCGACGAAGTGTTCGAGAAGAGGGTGTGGCGGATGGGTCGTGGAGGAAATTCAGCATAGTTGAAAGCAGGGCATCCTTACGCTGCTCGTCCGGCATATCAGCGTCGTTGAAGGCTGACATGAATGCGAAGAGCGGAGACACTGAAGCCACATCACAAGGTAGCGGCGATCGGGAAAGCGCATCGGCGTCAGAGTGCTTTCTGCCCGATCGGTAGACAACGCGGATATCATATTCTTGTAAGCGGAGTGCCCATCGCCCTAGGCGACCTGACGGATCCTTCAACGAGGACAGCCAGCAAAATGAATGGTGGTCGGTGACAATGTCAAAAGGGCGACCATATAGGTATGGACGAAATTTGACGAGCGCCCAAATAATGGCCAAGCACTCCTTTTCTGTTACTGAGTAGTTGGCTTCTGCCTTCTTTAAAGTTCGGCTCGCATACGCGACGACGTACTCGTCATAGCCGTCTTTCCGTTGTGCGAGGACTGCACCAAGTCCGATACCGCTGGCGTCCGTATGTACCTCTGTAGGCGCTGTGGGATCGTAGTGTCGAAGAATCGGTGGCGAAGTAAGTAGGCGACGTAGTTGCTGGAAGGCTTCGTCACAGGAAGTTGACCACGCGGAGATGCCGTTTGTAGCGGTAAGCAAATTGGTCAGTGGTGCGATGATAGTCGCAAAATTGCGCACAAAACGCCGAAAGTAAGACCAGAGCCCTATAAAGCTGCGGGGTGCCTTAAGAGTAGTGGGCGTCGGAAACTCTGCGACCGCGCGAAGCTTGGCTGGGTCAGGAAGCACACCGTCCTTCGATACAACGTGACCCAATATTGTTAACTTGCGAGCAGCAAAACGGCACTTATGATGTTAAGTTGGAGGCCAGCACAGGTAAGGCAGGTCAGTATCTCACGCAAGCGAACGAGGTGCGTCGGGAAGTCTGGCGAAAACACCACGATATCATCAAGGTAGCACAGACATGTTTTCCACTTGTAGTTGCGAAGGATGGTGTCCATCATACGTTCGAAAGTAGCGGGCGCATTGCAGAGCCCGAATGGCATTACGGTAAATTCGTACAAGCCATCGGGCGTGATGAAAGCTGTCTTCTCACAGTCATCATCTGCCATCGGCACTTGCCAATAGCCGGAGCGAAGATCCAAAGATGAGAAGTACTCCGCGCCTTGCAAGGAGTCGAGGGCGTCATCTATCCGAGGCAGCGGATAGACATCTTTACGAGTGATCTTATTGAGTCGACGGTAATCCACACAGAAGCGTATTGACCCGTCCTTCTTGCGTACTAATACTACAGGAGACGCCCAAGGACTGTGGGAAGGGCGAATGACGCCTCGGTGCAGCATGTCGTCGACCTGCTCGTTAATGATCTGTCGCTCAGCTGTCGACACGCGGTATGGTCGCTGGCGTAAAGGAGGATGGGAACCAGTGTGTACGCTGTGAGTGACGGTTGCCGTACGCCCCAGAGATAGTTGGTCACAGTCAAACGACGAGCGAAAATTCTGAAGAAGCGCGAGGACTTGCTGGCGATATGGAGGCGGCAGATCGGCGTCTACGACAGATTCAAGAACGTCTGACGACGACGACGACAATGATGATGATGATGTGCACGGCACGGGAGAAGTGAGGGCGTCGAGTTCATAACAGGCCGTGTCGTCGGAAACATCGAGAATGTGAAGCGGGTCAAGGGGCTGAACACGACCGAGTGATTCGCCGCGCAGTAACGTCACATGGTAGTGAGACGGGTAACACACAAGCATTGAGGATAATCCAGACACAGTGGTGAGGACGGCAAATGGGAGAGGTAGGGCCTTGCGACGTAGAAAAATCGGTGACGGTGTAAAAAGTACTGTAGCGTCTGGCGCGGTAGAGCAAAAGACGGGCACAAGCACACACATGTCGGGTGGTATGTCCGTATCGGACACAATAGTGAACTTGGAGGCTTTTTGTTCAGAGGGGTCAGGCAGCGGGGCATAGGCAAGCGGGAAAAGCGCTACTTCGGCCCGGGCGCAGTCGATGACGGCACGATGGTGAGACAAGAAGTCCCAGCCGAGTATAATGTCATGTGAACATGATGATAACACGAGAAATTCAACAACGTAGACAATGCCTGCGATGACCACCCTTGCAGTACATTGAGCGAGCGGGGCTATATGCTGCGCATTCGCGGTGCTTAGAAGCATACCAGACAACGGCGTTGTGACCTTATGGAGGCTGCGATAAAGCTTTTCGTCGATAACAGAAACTGCAGCCCCAGTATCAATAAGCGCAATTGCGGCGGTTCCTTCGACCAAAACGTCCAATAAATTGCGTGGCGACTCTGCAGGCCTTGTAGAAGTCGCGAAGCTTGCAGTTCGTGCCTGCGGAACTGCAGCAACTAGTTTCCCTCGCTAGGGGACTGGCGGCGACGTAAGGGGGAAAGTGAGCGACGACGAGGGGATGGCGAACGATGGGTGCCGACAGGGCGTCGAGGAGGCGGCGAAAACTCGTGGTCGGGAAGCATCGCATGCCCGCTGGTATCGTGGGAATAGGCATATCCAGGTGGTGCGACAGTAGCGTTAGCAGGTGGCATACGACGATGGCAGAAGCGCGCAACGTGGCCGGCGACACCGCAAGCGAAGCATATGGGTCGGTTGTCGCGTGTGCGCCAAGAGGTCTGAACTGGGCGTCGAGATGGAACGGGAGGCGACGCGGGAGGAGGTGCAGCTTGAAGTCGCACTGGCGCCGGAAACGAGAACGTCGGCGGCGCACGTCGCGCGGCGACTTCGGCATAGGTCAGAGGTGCAGCCACGGGAGGGCAGGGTTGGGCGAAAGGTAAAGACCCAGCAAGTTCCTCGCGAATGGCCCGCCTAATGGGAGCAGCCAGAGATGTGTCAGGCTGGGGAGGTCCATCGTGGAGAGGCAGTATAGACAATTGGCGCGCCACCTCCTCACGAATGAAATGCTTAACCTCAACAGAGAGCGATGCTGCTGGCGTGGTGTTTGAGCGAAGCGTGAGGCCCGAGAGAGAGTCGCCAGGTGCGAGAGCGCTGCGCGCAAGGACCCTTTGTCGACGCAGCTCATCGAAGCTCTGGCAAAGAGTGTCGACAGCTGCGACAGAAGTAGGGTTCCGCGCCAGGAGCATTTGAAATGCTTCGTCCTCGATGCCCTTGAGGATGTGCTTCACCTTGTCTTCTTCAGTCATCGTGGAATCGACGCGGGCGCAAATATCAACGACATCCTCTATGTAACTAGTATAAGTCTCACCGGGCTGTTGAGCGCGCTGGCGGAGGCGTTGTTCAGCACGGAGTTTTCGCAAGGCTGGGCGACCGAAGACTTCCGCGAATGCAGTCTTGAAAGAGGACCAGGTTTGTAGTTCCCGTTCGTGATTGTGGAACCAGAGGTTCGCAACGTCAGCAAGATAGAAGATGACGCTACGGAGCTTCGTCGGGTCATCCCACTTGTTGTGTTCACTGACGCGCTCGTAGGTAGAGAGCCAATCCTCTACGTCAGTCTCACCTGATCCGCTAAAAACAGGAGCGTCCCGCTGCCGTTGCACGGCGCCGCACATGACAGGAGCGGCAGATGCGCCAAGCGGATTGTTGGGAGCGTCGTTCATAGTAGCGGCTGGAGCAGATGTTAAAGTTCGGCTGCGAAGTTCCAGGGTGAGGTCGGGGAGTGCAGCACCTTCCACCAAATGTAATAAGATGATTTATTACGGGGCACTAGGCACAGTCTAGTAGCACTGGCAGTAGATGAACGCTGATCACGCGCACAGCCGACACAAGAGCGCCTTCTTCGTCTTCCTCTTCACCACAGGTGTAACATTGAGGGATAACAAAAGAGAAGATTTGGTGAGGGAACAAACGCGGGTAAATGACATCTTAGTTGAAATCAAGAAAAAGAAATGGGCATGGGCCGGACTTGTAATGAGGAGGGAAGATAACCGATGGTCATTAAGAGTTACGGAATGGATTCCAAGGGAAGGAAAGCGTAGCAGGGGGCGGCAGAAAGTTAGGTGGACGAATGAGATTAAGAAGTCTGCAGGGACGACATGGCCACAATTAGTACATGAGCGGGGTAGTTGTAGAAGTGTGGGAGAGGCCTTTGCCCTGCAGTGGGCGCAACCAGGCTGATGATGATGATGATGCTGTCGCCGCATGCGTGTTACACTGATATGTGTAAGAACGTGTGCGACCTTTTAAATCGAAAGAAGGCTAGGTGTTTGACAACTTGAGTCAATCCTTGTTGCCTAATTTCGCGGCCTTATTGTGCGGTTGCAGTATAATACGGTACAAGATGTGGAATACAGCAGCAGCTCGGCTGCGCAGAAAGCTTTAAGGAAGTCCGTTATTGAGAACATAGAATTCACAGGAAAGTTTCACTCAGAAAAAGCAGCCGACAATCGGCATTTGAAAAGCAGAAGATACGAAAACAAGAAAAATGTTGGCAACACGTTTTAAAAGTTGTTTTGTTTAAGCGTGCCCTCATGGCGCAATATAGCCAGGCCGGCGGGATTCCGACGCACGTTCATGTTGATGTGGCTGCAGCATTTAGAATTGGTGGGCATTTGTGCTTCACCTTAGACGTGATGAAAAAATAAAAACAATAAAATAACAGTTTATATAATTAAAAAAAAAACAGAAGAAGTCTACATTGTCACTAATTTCGGTTCCTAGACGTCCACTCGCTACCCTTCACAACTGATGCAGCCTTTTCTTCGTGGTGGAGTCTATTATTGCGAACGCGTCTGACGTACCACCGGTTTCCTCGCGAGATGTTGGCCCCACGGAAACGGCAAATCCCAGCGCTTAAGCTAATGTGCTGCCTTCTGTGTGGCGTGGCGTGAAGCTGCTGCAGTCAAGGAAGAGATGACCCGCGTACTCTTCCGATTCTCCGTATGCGCGGCACTTCGCAGCCAGCACTTCTGGTTTCGGTTCATGGCGACGTCGACGCACAAGGGTGTACAGTGCTCCTGCGGTTGCCCCGCAGAGCAGACGACTCCCATTGCTGTTGTCCTATAGGTTTTCTGCTTCAATGGCGGCTTCGTGGGTCCTGTATAATTGCGGCTTTCGTTTGAAGAACATGGCATACTGCCACAGCGCGGTCTCCTCTTTCCAACCCCCGCCCTCGCTGCCATCGCCTCCTTCTGTTGGCTCTCTTCCTGCACTGGAAGAGTGAGGAAACCAAACTAACGCTCAATAATGTGTACGCGTCTCCTCCACTACGCCTGTACACCTTTGAAATGTAGGTATCTGAACACTCGTCGGGCCAGCCCCTCGTCATGCGTTACCCTCAGAGGACCGTCGAATGCAATCTTACCGGATTCTTCTCTAGCCTAGAAAGAAGACCAGGCGATGTCGTCCTGAATCACCTCGACAATGACGCCCACAAAGCCAGCTAATAGCTGTGCTTCCAACTCCGCGGTGTCTGGGTTCCATTCATCCTCGCGTTTAGGCCGACCAGAATGCAACCGAGTTAGCATCCGTGAGACCAGACACGTGTAACGGTTTGAAGAGTTGTCGCACCAACACTGGGTGCCTGAAACCCCGCATACATCGACTGCGCAGTGATTGTCATGCCCTCGTAGTATACCGTTTCACCTGGTCACGCATTAAGCCGTATAGGAAGCTAACAGTATTCCGTTGACAATGTTAGTGTGGCACAGGTGGCGAGAATCGCGTCTGCGTCAGGTTGACAGCTGGGAAACTGCAGCACCGTAAATTTCTAGGTGTTGAAATGCGTCATCACCCGTCACGGTGTTCAACGCGCTCTTCACACTCCGCGAGCTGCACTTGTGGATACGCAAGCAGCAGTACTGGCACTGTCCAAGGGTTTGGCTGATCGTCCGCAATGTACTGCAATTCGAAGCCTAGGCGACTCTGTAGCACCCTTCCCTGTATCACCGACAAATTTATCATGGCGCCCGCTCACCCGCGCCACCTCTGGCAGAAAGCACGCAACTTTATCGAATCTTTATTCTCGTTTGCAATCTATTTCAAACGCCTCACTTAATGTTCAAACGTGTCACATAACCCGCGGCGGGTATAAAGTTAGGTGAACTGATGTGGCTGGTGGATTGTTGTTTTCAGTGTTCACACTCACCTTGTGTAGTAGCTTGCGTAAGCAAGTTTTGTAGACGCGTTGAGGCGTTCGCTCGCCGCTGCTGCCGCCGCTCTTGATCTCACCAGCTCTCTGACAGCGCATTTCCGCGGTCATCGAGTGAGATCTGATCAAGTTTGTTTGTGCGCCGATGACAGCCATCTCACTAACATAAATAATAAAAGATTCTTTACTGCAAGTTTCTCGGTGGACAGAATTTACGCGCAATAGTGGACTAATACTTTACTAGCGACTCGTCATGGCTTTTGTTAAAATATTTTTTAAAAAGGCATGCACTTCCAACAAAGTTCCTTCCAGTGCCTTTTGAGCGAGTTGAAATTTCGCGATATGCTTACAATATTAACAAAATCTTTCTTTATAATTACCGGGAAAACTAATGAGCACCATTAAGGTCCACAAACACGTACCTTTGCCTAAAATACTGCCTCCATCAGTGCTCCAACTCCATGACCTTAGATAAATGAATGTTCAATTCAACTTATTTCATTTCCATTCCACATTTTCACTTGAAAGAATGGAGGATACCCGAACAAAAAGTGAATCTTTCTTCACTTACACAGATTCGGGCCCCCCTTACTAGGCAGACAGCATAACAATACGTTTTATATTTCACATAAGGTCACTCGATGGGCGTAATCGTAATTCTCATGCAAGAAAACGCTATAAAAGCACATCAAAATAATCACAAGAGAATAACAATTGTTCACTGGTATTCTCTACTTAAGACACCTGAAAAACTTTCTCAACGTTTTATTACTCGTCAACGCCACATATATTTTATGTTACAGCAGGTATAGCTTAAACGTTCGGAGAGGCTTTGGTATAACTTACGCTCACTCATAATTAAACGTGTGTGCGGTATAATACAGTGGTCTTTATTTCGGTATGGATAAAGGTGCTTGCGTATTTTTTTTTAAGTTCCGCTAATTAACGTAGTGTTCCATCAGGAAATTTAAGATTTTGTTTGTCCCGAAAAAGAATAAGAAGCGACAGTTCGGCTGATGTCCCTGCACGTTTGACGACATGAACGTCCACGTCTCACGCCATGGTACCTACAGTGTCGTGGACTCCCTCGATAACCCAAGTCATCGTTGGCGCTCTCTCACGCGTCGTTCTCTTCACACCTGCGTTTGAAATTGCCGACGAAACGCTGCGAGTTTCCGATTTTGCTGAACGCTTGACGCTACCTGCGAATATACATACCGCAAGGTATTTGATTATTCAACTGCCTCGCCGATTGAAATCGAACCATTGATTGAACAAACATTTACCACATTTGCCGCTCTACCATTGGCCCTATCGTCACCGCCCGCGACCAGCTGATTTGCGTGCATTGCCTAAGCAGCAGAAGGCAAGCAACGCGGCAACATGCCCACGAAGCTATAGGGAATAAATCGCAGTCACTGGGTCATCGTGATGACGAATAGTTGTTTTAATGCGCGTAACGCATTCCGCGCGTCAAAGTGTAAAAAAGTAAAGAAACCTTGTTGTTTATCGGCAGTGAACTCACGCCACGTTGTTCTGTCTACCATGATAATATAGACGCTAATAATAATATAGATAATATATGCCTATTATGATTAAGACTAGCTGACGGCTACAGTGGCGCCCCTGCAATCACTCGCCATGTAGTAAATTGGCCACCGATTGGAACCCCACCACGTGCTTTGCAGTGGTTGGGCTCTGAACAGTGAAGGGGAAGAGAAATGAAGCCATAATGAAGCACCGAGCGCCGCGAGGATACAAAAGGTACGAGGTGCTCCGAGGTATGTGGAAAAGTGTATTCGTTCCAGGACTTACTTTTGGAAATGCGGTTGTTTGTTTTAAATCAGGGCTACAATCAGGAGTCGAAGCGAAACAAAGGTCAGTGGCTCGCCTCGCATTGTTCCCGCACGGGAAGACTACAAATGAAGCTGTTCAGGGAGATATGGACTGGTCTAGTTTCGAAGTGAGGGAAGCTCGAACTGAAATTGACTATGAAGAATGACTGAGAAATATGGCATAAAGTAAATGGGCTGGGAGAGCGTCGAGGTATCTGTACAGAGAAAACATTGATACACAGTTGACGAAAAGAACTACGAAGCTTACCAGCAAGTACGTGGCCTGTAGGGTGGGCCGCACAGCAACAGAGAATGTCAAGCGGAAAGTCAAAGAGGCTGAAATAATCTCATGGGCAGCAGCAGTGGAAAAGAAGCCTGTCATGAGTAACTAATTAAGAGGAAAAGAACGAAATCAGAAAAGAAAAAAATGTATAATAACTCAAAAGAAACAATTTATAATAACTCAAAGGGAAGCTCATTACTTTTCGAGGCGAGATCGGGATGTCTTAGAACACGTACCTAAAAGGGAGATACAAGAGGGAATAAGCTTGTGCTTGCTGCGGTAAAGCTAGGGAAACGATGAGGCAGGTTTTATTAGAATGTGAAGACGTCTAGGGCGCAGCGGTCGTGTAGAGGTAGAGCATCCGCCTCGCGTGCAAGAGGACCGTGGTTCGATCGAATCCCGGTGCCGCGCATTATTCCACCGGATTAAAAAAATACCACGCGTTGATAAAATTGCATAAAGAGGCCTGGAGTGCGGCCTGATCCCGGTGACCAGAACCTGTAACGCACTACCTCACCGGAGCGCGATTTGCCACCCCGGTACAGTACTTGGCCACAACCTCCTATATGAATACAACAATCAAACCTCGGTCCCCAGCAGCTGCGAAGCACCTGACCACGGCGGCGGTCAGACCTGCGACGCAGCAGAGGGTGCTAAGAATCCCTTATTCCGGACAGGCCTCCATTGGAATCTGAAACTGGCAACGTTTAGCGCTAGAACGTTATCTAGTGAGGCGAGTCTAGCAGTGCTATTGGAAGAATTAGAGGGCACTAAATAGGATATAATAGGGCTTAGTGAAGTTAGGAGGCCAAAAAACATATATAGTGCTAAAAAGCGGGCACGTCCTGTGCTACCCTTCGTTCTCTGGCTTAATCGCGCGCTTGCTGTTATGGCAACGTGTTTCGTTTCAACTCACATTGTACCGGGTACGTGCGACGTACCTGTTTTGTTCTTTTTACTTGCGTTTGGTGACGGTATGATGCATGTGTACGAGCTACAGTCCCTCGCGCTTCCGCTCGACTGAACAACTGGTGGACACTACTAAAATATTGCGATCTTCACGAGTGCCTGCCCATTGTTAGGTGCTTGCATTCCCGAGAACATACCGCTTTCCGCATACTTTTCTTTGGCGCCACCCATTTGAGCCACTAATTGTGGTTGGCCTACGTTTGTTCACATGGGCGTTTATACCTCAAATCGTGAATCTGAATGTGCTGAATCTGAACTTTAGATGAACAAGTAAATAAATTGATGCATATCTTGAGTTTTTCGTGCCATAACCACGATATGATTATGAGGAACGCGTTGGTGGGGGACTTGGGATTCATTTTGACCACTTGCTGCTCTGTAATCTGTACCCAATGCGCAGCACACGGGCGTTTTTGCACTTCTCGTCCAATGAAATGAGGCCGCCGCGGATGGAAGTTGATCCTGCACCCTGCAGGATCAACTTCCTCTGCTGCCCTCTGCAGACGAGCTCGTGGTAAGATCAGTTGCAGGTCGGCCGTTCCGTACGGCAGCTTCTTTGGCGCCTTGAACTCAGCTAATGCCGATCTTGCACTCTGCACTAGAAACGCGTGTTAATAGTTCCATGGCGGCGTGGGAGCTGTCATACCTGATACATAGCGGGCCATTATTTTTAATCTTTACTAGAAATTTTAAAACTCAATTGTGGCTTGTGGCACAATACAACTTCTTGAGCTCAATTTCTCAGAGGCGGACATTACTCGCACGAGAAGTCAAAATAAATACTTCAAGAATTAACAATTTCTGATGAACTTTTGAACGAATTATATAGTACGGTACTGTTGCAATTGACAACTTGTAGTTGGTAACTTTGAGCCTCATATCCACTTCAGCCGATTTCTGAGCGTGACACTAATGTACAGATATGTGTTGACAATGTTTGCTACGAAATCTATTGGTGTTCCTGTAACTGTTTCCTTCAACGCATAACAATGCGTTGTATCTGACAACGCATTTGTAAAAATGACAGCGCGTATCTCAAAACCTGTGCTAGCTTAAATATTTGGTCCAAGTGTACGTGCCTTGTGAAATCAATCGTTTCACTTCGTGTATTGCAATATGTCCTCTAAAGTGATTCGATGGAAAGGTGATTATCGAATGCTAATTAGTCAATTATCCAGTTTGATTTTCACTGTAAGTACCGTCCGCCTCTTCGGCGAATCCCGCATAATAAGTGAATTAGTGCCATTCTACAGGTGATTTACCTTATTATAAAACATCCGGAATTTCTTCTATGATTACAGGCTTTCTGTTTACCTGAGACGAGGTTGCATAGCAACGATGCGACGTGAAGGGTACGCATATCGTACCCCATTGTAACATGTGGCTGCATGGAATTGAAAACCGGTTCGTCCTAATTCCCAATGAGGATCAGTTATGTCAGCGATCATGTTACTCTGTTTATTAGGGGCGGGGGGGGGGGGGGGGTTTGCTTACACTTTTTGGGCCATTGAATCTTTGTAGACAAAAACATATCTAATGCAGGGAGTTGTCCATAAGCTCCATTTGTGCACATGAGGGAATGACTTTGGCAATTATAGCGGCTTGGCTACAAGGTGCCATGCCCTGTCACACTGGACGTTTTAATAACACTGGACATTCGCGCCGCTCGTCAAAGCACTTGTGCGCCGGCAGCGCTCCTTCGCTCCCCATTGGAAGAGCTGAAAAGAATAATAAAATGCCATAGTCTACCAACCAATCGTTGGGCTTCGCTCCATCGTGCGTGTATAAGCGTTGGGGCAAAGGATTGCGCAAAAGTGACAAGAAGGAGTGGGAGGGGACGAACGGTCGATTGTTACTTCGCTCCTTTGTTTGTCGCGGGGAGGGCTAGGAAAGGGCGCGCGCACTTGGGCAAGCGAGCATCGCCCTAGCGACGTTGTGAGCAGCTGAACTTTGGACTTGCTATGGGCACGACGTGCGCTGTTCGCTCTGAGGAAGAAGAACGTGCCGTCAAAGAGCGGCAACGAGAGCGAAATCACGGATGCGCACGAAAGCGACGAGAAGACATGGCCAGGACCATCGAGTATGTGCCGCGCCGATGGAAGATGGGACCGTCGTCTGGACGGTCTACGTCCATGCGGCTACGTCCGAAGGACACAATGAGACCTCTCGAATGTAGGCTTTTGATTGGATCTGATCCGTCGAAGACAAGGTCGATCGTCGCAGTGGGAGAATTTAATGTCGACATAGCGCGCCTAGGCGGCAAATCGATTATATCCTTCCGATTGGAATGGTTTGGAATTGAATGCTACACGTACGCCAATGTGCCGACCACACGTCACCGATCGCGTATGGATCGAACTTTTGGCAAGAACGATTCTAGCATAAAAGAACAGTGGGGTAACGAGGAAGACAAAATAAAGACAATAACAACCACTCTGTAACGTGTGTTTCTGAATTCAATTATTATAGCAATATATCATGTAAATCAATATAGTTGTCGATATAGTCTTCGCAATACAGCTTCGCTGTTTATCCTTCTTCAATACGTGGACGGGCACTGAAAGTGTTTTTTATCGAAGGTGATGGCTTATGAGCGCTAGTGAAATGATTGCGTCAGGCAGCGGTACGTATTTGCCTCATTACGGGTCCTCATTAGTTGTACTGACTATAATTGGGAACTTTTTCGTTATTATTGTCATTATATTGCGTAATGCTAACCTCCTAGAAAACCACTGGAAGGTACTTTGTTGGAAGTGTATGCCTTTTATTCAATTCTTTTAACAAAAGCAATGAAAAGTCGCATTTTCGCCACAACAGTGAAGCTCTGATAGCGGTAGTAAAATACTAAACAACTACACGAAACAAGACTTACCAGCCGAGAAACTATCAGTAAAGAATCACCTATTAATTAAGTTAGCGAGCGCGCTGTCACGGGCGCACTTTGCAAATTTTATCAGGTTTCACTCGATGACCACGGAAACTCGCTGTCACAACGCTGGTACGATGAAGAACGGCAGCAGCAGCGGCGAGCGAACGCTTCAACGCTTCTCCAAAACTTGATTGCGCAAGCTACCGCATAAGACGCGAGAGCGCCGCGAAGAATAATCCACCAGCCATATCGGCTCACCTACATAGTCGCAGACTATGTACAACACCACTGAAGAATATGAGAAGTGTGTGAAAAGGCAGGCTGCTACAGAGTGACTGTGGCTTCGAATTCCAGTACATGGTGGACTGTCAGCCAAAACCTTCGACAGGGCCAGGTGTGCTGTTTGCATATCGACATCGTGCAGCCCCGCTGTGATGTCCAATTCAGCTGCGGATCGGGATTCGTGATTAATATTTTGGGGTTGCAAGATGTGCCGCTCTGTCTGGCTATTGGAGAGCCTCTCCAGTTAGCGTCGTCTGAGCTTTGATCAGCTCGTCTAGGGTATTGCGCAACTCAAGTGCTTTCAACCGGTCATTCGAGGCTGTGACAGGTATGCCTAGTGCCTGTTGGAAGGCCTTCCTGATAATGACGCCTACTTTGTTATTTTCGTCCGTGCTGAAATCAGGACAAACATCTACGTTCCACCGCTACCCAAAAACACGCACCCGGTATGCAACGCGGAACGGAGACGGGCAAGAGCACAGACAATGCAGAAAAGATTCGAGGGGTCTGAGGACGTGGTCTACGTGGACGCCGCTGATTAAGACGATCGCGACGCCATGGCCATCGCAACAGTAAATCGAGAGGGCGATTCGGTCGCATCCGGCACGATCCTCACGACGTCACCGGAAGTTGGGGAGGAGGCGGCAATGGCCCTGGTGGTGACGGCATCCTCCAAATTCATAGTGAGCGACTCCAAGTGGGCCATCCTAAATTTCACAAGGAGGCGTGGGTTGTTCGAAGTACTCAACATTCTGCGGACCGGTTTTCGTGACAACCGAGTCAGGGGTGGTTCAAGTGATCTGGGCGCCGGTCCACTCCAGCCTCCCGCAAAACGAGAACGTGCACAACGCGGCTCGAGGTCCAACAACCTTTCGACCTTGCCGATATTTCCACCGCTGTCTCTTACTCGTTTCGCCAGTCGGGACGGTGCAGGCTGGTGTCCTATCATGACATGGTTGATCATCATGAACAAGTGATGGCCAAGTATCCTGCAGCACACATAACTATAACTAAGCGGAAATAATTGGCATGGCGTTTGCTCCTGACCAACACCTTCCCTATTCCTGTAGCCTACAGCCGCTGTTCGCAGGAATGTATACAGCCAAATGCAAAATCTGCAAAGGCAGGGCAGACATTCAGCACATAGTTTGGCCGCGCCCCTCAAACGCAGTCATGTCCAACAGGACGATCAGTCGTCTTTGCAAATCAGGTGTATGGAGCAGCGGGAGAACGCCCTGCTCAGCTGCGATCCCGAAGTGCTAGCCCGACTCACCCGTATGGCTGAAGACGCCGCCGGGGCACAAGGACTCCTGGCTGCCGCCTAAACGGGGACGAAGAAAGAAGAGGATCTCCCACCTGTTCCCATTCCCTTGACCCCATCGCGAGCACGCAATAAATTTCTTCTCTCTCTCTCGTTCAGCTCGTCGAGTGTGTAGAGCACGTTGAAATCCGTGACGATTGGTCGTGCAGTTCAACGCCAAGAAATATACGGCGCTGCCGTTCTCCAGCTCTCAACTTGATGCAGAGGTGACTCTTTCCAGCGGTACCACACTAACATTGTCAACACAGAGAGAGAGAGAGAGAATAATGCAGAGAAAGGCAGGGAGGTTAACCAGAGGTAGTTCCGGTTGGCTACCCTGCGCAGGGGGAAGGGTTAAGGGGGATAAAAAGAGAAACAGAGTAGAAGGGGGAGATAGAAAGAAAGGGAGACAAGCACGAACAAAGCGCGTACACTACAGAGCGGTAGGGGGCGGCATTCTTAGAGTCTGTCGTGAAGCCCCGTAGACCGCAAGAACCTTAATAGCGCGAGTAAGGCCTTCAACGCGGATGTTCTTTGGGAGCATTGGCCTAAAGCTTTTAGTTCTGAAAGTGGGCGATTGTCCAACTGGTCCAGTACTCTGCACATCGCTTGTCTCTCAGCACTGTATCGCGGGCAGACACATATAATGTGTGGGAGCGTCTCGTCGATGTTACATGTGTCGCACGTGGGGCTGTTGGCCATTCCTATGAGGAAAGCATATGAGTTTGTAAAGGCAACGCCTAGCCACAGACGGTAGAGCATGGTTTGTTCACGTCGTGGTAATCCAGGTGGGAGGTGCATCCGTATGTCCGGAGACAACGAACGCAACCGACACATGGTGAAAACATTTGAGTCCCACAAGGGCAAAGTACACTCATGGGACATCAATCGCAGCTCAGCCGCAGCGTCTGTTCGCGAAAGCGGAATGAATACTCGTTGACCACTTTGATGTGCAGATCGGGCGGCTTCGTCGGCGTGGTCATTCCCGCTGATGTTACAATGTCCTGGAAGCCACTGAAAGATTATGTTATGTCCCTTGTCATAGCTTTGATGATATATGTGTCGAATTTCTGAGGCCAGTTGTTCATTGGGTCCATGGCGCATTGGGCTTCGTATGCACTGAAGGGCTGCCTTGGAGTCACTAAAGACTGTCCATTGTTGCGGTGGCTGCTGCTTAATGAAATCAAGTGCAGCACGGAGCGCCGTGAGTTCTGCACCCGTCGATGTGGTCACACGTGAAGTTCTTAATTTGATTTCCTCAGATTGTGCCGGGATGATGACTGCAGCAGCAGAGCTGTTGAGTTTTACTGAACCATCTGTGTATACATGTTGCCGGAATCTGTGCACGTGGTGAATGTGCTCCAAAGTTGCTTGTTTTAAAGCTTGCAATGGCGCTCCAGCTTTCTTTCTGATTCCTGGAATTGTCAGTTGCACTTGCGGCCGGTGCAGACACCACAATGGATCTGACAATCGAGTAGCGGGCGTAAATTCAGATGGCAAGTACGACTGATGTCTTAGAATAGTTTTGGCAAAAGTTGAAAGTGGCCTTTTTTCTGGCAAGCAAGCAAGATGGTGTGAGGGACTCCGAGTCAGGTGTCGGATGTGCGCTCTCAGGACATCTGTATCAATGTAGACTGTCAAAGGAGCGTCTCTGGCTATGGCTACTGTCGCAATCGATGACGTAGTTTTAGGAAGACCGAGACAATTCCTGAGTGCTTGGGCTTGCACGCTCTGGAGTTTGCGAATATTCGTAGTGCAAGTATTTCCTAGTACAGGTAAGCTGTACCGCAGGAAGCCCAAAAACAGTGCTTTATATAGTTGCAACATTGACGGTACTGTTGCGCCCCAGGACTTCCCGCCGAGAAATGCAAGAAGGTCCACAATGGCGGCCAAACGCTTCGTCATGTACGAGATGTGAGGGCTCCAAGACAAGTCTCTGTCAATGATGACGCCAAGAAATCGGTGCGTTCGTCTATATCGTATAATTTGGTCATTTATCCGCAAAGAATACGGGGCCATCGATTTGCGAGTAAAAGCAACGACTGCACATTTCTCAGCGGAAAGCTCCAGGCCTTGTCTTCTTAGGTATGTTGCCACAGCCGTTGAAGCTTTCTGAAGTCGTGCGCGGACTTGTACACGTGTCATGCCTGAAGCCCATATGCAAATGTCGTCTGCATATACGGAGAGCTGAACGGTTTGCGGCAACGAATCAGCGAGACCAACGAGCACCAGGTTGAAAAGGGTAGGGCTGAGAACTCCGCCTTGCGGTACACCACGACTGGTATACCTAGGTGGCGTTGGTCCGTCTTCAGTCAAAATAAAGAAAGATCTTCCATTCAAATAGTTGCATATCCAGCGAAAGGTGCGTCCACCAATCCCTACAGCCTCTAAGGCGTCCAGAATTGCATGATGATCTACATTGTCGTAGGCACCTTTAACATCAAGGAATAGGGCCGCAGTGATTCGTTTCAGATGTTTCTGGTGTTGTACGTATGTTACCAGGTCGATAACGCTATCTATTGACGAGCGGCCACGTCGAAAACCAGCCATTACCTCTGGATAGACGTTGTAAAATTCCAAGTACCATTCTAACCGTGTAAGGATCATTCGCTCCATTACCTTGCCGACACAGCTGGCCAGTGCTATTGGACGGTAAGATGACAATTCCAACGGAGATTTGCCAGCCTTGAGGAGTGGAACAAGCCGACTGGATTTCCACGTTGTAGGGACCAGGCCGTCACGCCATGATGCGTTGTATAGGCCAAGAAGGGCATCTCTGGCCTCTTGACCAAGGTTTGCAAGCGCAGAGTACGTGATGCCATCGTGTCCTGGTGACGAAGATCGCCTGCACCCAGCAAGAGCGGCCTCCAGTTCTTCGATGGAGAAAACAGCGTCCATACGAGGATCTCGGGAGCAAGGGGGCACAATGGGAGTAGGTGTGCAAGGTGAATACGTGAGCGCCGGACCCGCGATCCTTGCGCAGTAATCTTCGGCTACCTCGACTTCTCGGCGTCCTTGCTGTAGGGCTAGAGACTTAAATGGACGACGCTGTTGAGGAGCTGTTCGAAGTCCACGGATTGTTCTCCAGACAACCGACAGAGGTTTACGCGGGTCGAGAGACTCACAAAACGATTTCCAGCGTTGATTTTGCAGTACAGCAAGGCGACGCTGAATTTTCTTTTGAATGCGTCTGGCCTCTCTAAGGTCGTAGAATGATTTAGTCCTTCTGTACCGTCGCTCTGCTCACCGGCGGATTGCACGGAGGCTCTGTATTTCCGAATCAAAATCTGTGTATTTCTCTAATGGCCGAAATGAGCGCATAGCATCCTGCATAGCCTTGGCGATCTCAAATTCTAGTGTGGACGAAATGCCTTCGTGGCATGCGTCTTCCATAAGTGATTTAAACACGGGCCAATCTATTGTTTGTTTAAAATTTGATGGAACGGATTTGGTGAGGCCTTTTATCCTCAGGTAGGTAGGAATGTGGTCGCTTCCGTGGGTTTCTATATCTGCGAACCAATGGACGCAGCGAGTCAGGCATCGCGAAACAAATGCTAAGTCTAAACAACTACTGTACGTCCGGCCGCGCAGAATCGTGGGACTACCATCATTTAGGCAAGAAAGTTCATGATCGCAAGCAAAGGACACGAGGTTTCTTCCTTTGGAATTTATCTTGTTGCTTCCCCAAAGTGAATGATGCGCGTTGAAGTCCCCAACAACAATCCATGGACCAGGTGTCGCATCTATAATGTCACTCAGTCTCTGCCTATCGAAACGACTTGATGGAGAAAGGTAAGCGCCCACTAAAGTAAACGCGAGTTTTTGTTTTTTCACGGTCAAACACACGTACTGATTAGTGTCATGTGGCGGCACTGGATGCACAACGTAAGTCAGTTCACACCGTATGTAGATGATCACTTTGCTAATGTCAGTACAAGTCGATGACACATGAGGTTCATAGCCTGAGATCCGGACGGGTTTCTGTAGCTTCGGTTCACAGACGACAACAATGGGGAATCGATTGGTGAAAACGTAATGGCGAAAATCACTGCGGGATTTCAGGCCACGGGCATTCCATTGCATAAGAGATGCTTCCTTGACTTGTCTGAAGAACGGCTGACGCGGTAGAGCCATTGCGCTTGCTACTCGAGGCTCGCAAGAACCGGATCCAGGCCGTTCAGCACTTGTAGTGCACCTCGAGCAGATGGCGTCTGCATGTCATTTATCAATACGCGAATGACTTTCATTAGAGATCTTATTATGGCGATTACTTGCTTGTCTTGACCTCGCACGTGATCTGTGCCCTCATTGGTTCGTCGGTAGTCCACCGTCGACCTTTGTTGGGCTGGAGGACTTAATGTCGGAAGTGCAGGCCAGTCGTTTGCAGTAGAGGTATTCACTGCGTCATCAGACACCGTGTTGTTAGTGTGGGTGAGCGCCTTGGGAGCACCAGCCTCAGGAAGTATTGTCTGTCTTGCGACGGTATCAGTATTTCTAGTAAATGACGATCGTCTACGGTGACGGCGGACACTACGCCGTCGCACTTTGGCGGCGGCCTCTCTGTGAGTTGAGTTGTCCCTCACCATTTGTTTTAGGACTTTCCGCTCTGTCTTGTGTCTCGGGCAGTCTCTCGACGATGCTTCATGGGGACCGGAGCAATTGGCACACTTGAAATGAGTCGCACGGCAGGCATCAGCGCTGTGCTGCTCAGAACATCTTGCGCACACGGTCGAATTTGTGCATATGCCGCTGACATGCCCGATCTTCAAACAATTGCGGCACTGAAGTGGTCTTGGAACGAACGGTCGCACTGGATGACGAAAAAATCCAACTTTCACGTGGGACGGCAAGCTACCTCCCTTGAAAGTTATCCTCACGCAGCGTGAATCTCCTAGGCCACGGATTTCAATAATAGTTACACCTGCACTGGCGGGTTTGACCAAAATAGGCAGATCGTTGTCGTCGATTGACTCATCGACATCATAAATCACACCTGATATAGTATTGCTATCCTGTGGTATTATGGTGCGAACATTTATCTTGCCCAGCATTTTCACTGTACTCAAGATATCCAATGTTGCTCTGTTCTTGACATCAACCGCGAGAATGTTCTTCCGGGTGCTAATTCTCATATCCGTGATCTCATTTGGAACCAGAGCCTCTAGTGTTACAGATATGGCTTGCCTGTTTAACCGATTCAGGTTGTCGGTCGGCGTCTCGGGCAAGAAGAGGATGGTATGAGCCGTGTCATGGGCCTTTGCTGCCGCCGTCGTCCTTGTTGAAGACGAGGATGCAGTGACGATTCTCCTCTTTCCTTTCTGCCTCACAACTGTCAAGTAGTCACCGTCATCCGACAGATCTTCTTCTGAAGCAGAGTAGTACAGCAAGGTGTCCTCGCTGCCTGTGTCGCTCATCAGGTGATTGCGCTTCCTCGGAGCGCTCGACGCTGTGACGTCTGTCTCCTCCGGAGGTCTAGCTGACTCCGCTTCCATCGCCGAAGGTCTCGGAAGCGGCGCCTCCCAAAAACACGCAGAAATACTCGCAAAATGAGAGCAGTAGAAAACGGGGTTCCACACAAGAGCCACTTCTTCGTCTACAATATGGTTACCTTGATATAAGGCTTGATGCATAAAAAATGTTGTGGAGGGACCCGAGGACCAGGCGAAACGGGACACTATGAGAGCATGCCCTGCGCTGCGCAGACGAGGTACGTCGGGTGTTGGTGCGACAATGAAGTGCTGGTGCGACAACTTTGCAAATCGTCACACGTGCCCGGTGTCATCTTTGCTAGCGCTGTTTTATGCCTTTCGGCGAACACGCGAGGATGAATGGAACGCAGTCAGTGCGAAATTCGGTCGAGAGCTTTAGGTAGGCTATTTACGTGTCATATTCGAGTGGATTGAAGGCAACATTCGCTGGGATTCTACTTTCCAGGCTATAGAGAATCAACCATTAAATATTGTTCGACGGTCGTCTAATGCTAATGAGCGGCAAGAGGCATGCCCGGCGAGTGTTAACGGATCTCTATTATAAGGGTGTACAAACACAATGGAGTAGGCGCCTCTACATTATTGATTGTAAGTTTGGAATGTAAGTCCCGTGCACGAAGACAGCGAACGCAAGAGGACGAAGGTGGCGAGGTCTCGGGTTAGGAAAGAGGAGACCACGCTATGGCAGTCCGTCATGCTCTGTGCATGAATGCTGCCATTATACAGTACCCCAGAAACAATCATTGGAGTGTAAAATGTATACAACAGCAATTTGAGTGGTCTTCTCTGCAAGACATGCGCCGCAGCGCAGCGCACAGCGCACGCTGAAGCGGAAGTGCTGGCTGCGAAGTTCCGGACGTGCGGAGCTACGGAAGAGGACGGGGATCATCTGGTCCTCGGCTGCGGGAGCAGGGAGCCTACATGTATGCTTTGATTAATGGCCGCGACAGCCTTTTTGAGGGTACTTGCCGCGGCAAGCTAAATTGTGTCTTATACTTGCCGACAAATTATAAGATATGGGAGCAAACATGGTGAAATACCAGTCGACAGATCACGTTTCCCGCAAGCCTTCGTGAAGTAAAACAATTTAGTTTTTTTAATAAACTTTGGCTTCAGCAGCCACACACATATGCCGTGTCGGTGTGCAGTAGACGGCATGTCGGCGTTTTAGTTAAACAGGTTAGTAAGCAGAGTCCTTATTACAGCGCAGCTCGAGAAACGCCCTATATATATATTATGTACTTCCGGAAGGTAACGACGATGTTTAATTGACTTCACATACTTGGCGTGCGACAATACTAAACTACGCGCACGCTAACTTTACTTATAACTTGTTGGTTTATACATGTCGCATGAAAAGCAATAGAAGAAAGGAAGTTTGATGTGTTAAAACATAAAAAAGTGCGTTTATAATATGAAATTTATAGGCAGGTTTCGTGCATGCATTGGTATTAAACTAAATTGGTATTGGTATTAAACTAAGCGCGCGCCAACATGCGTACATGCGACTGCGACAAAAAAAAAAAAAAAAGCAGGAGCGCGCAGCGACTTTTAGCGAAAGTGTGGTCCAGAATTGTTGCTCAACACATTTGGCGGGAAATAATGATCAAAATTTTGTTGTTGTCACCACCACCAAAACAGCAATTGCTTGTAGGTTTGCTCTGCAGGAGCCTTGCACGAAGCCCCACAGAGCGTGGCAAGTGTAGTTATTCGACTGACAAAGTTCACTTCCTGAAGTGGTTGAACACTTTGCTACCGCTTTCGCTGCTACACCACTGGGACGAAAATATGGCCTTTCATTTGCTTTCTTCAAACAGTCAAACAAAACGATCCGCTTCCTTAGGTACTGGCTCCATCCTCTATGCGATATCACGAGCAGTAATTCTATTCCCAATCGCAATTGTCACTGGTATATAGTGACAGGGAATATTGAAATCGAAATCAATGAGGCAAGAAGAAATGCTTCTTTTAATTCCCACACGCAAATATTTGATCACCTTGGAATGAAAAAAATGATCACGTCTATACAGCTTACTGCGAGCGCAGTGATTTTTCGTAGCTACTAGGTACACTATCTCATTGTATATCGACCTGTCGATGTTAAAAAAAAGGCAGTACTTTCACAATTACCTTTGTCCAGAAAAATAGATTATTTCTACGCCAGGGAACAACTATTACGTGCAATCAAGAACATACACGATCCCACGCATGTTAAACAAAGTTTCGTAGAACAGTACTGACCTCATTCAGCTTCCGCTGACAACACTATAAGACATCTTTCGCTCATCGAATAATGTTACTCACTATTTCTTGATATAATTTCTTGTTGAGGCGTCTCTTACTTTGCATGTGCTTCTGTTAAAACATATGCGCTTGTTTGATTAAGTTGCGCAAAGAGAAATCTCCGGCCGCCTTTCAAAAGACCTATTCATCATCGCCGCTTTTCAAAAAGCCTAGTCATCATGACGATAAACCAGTAACAAGTATTACATGTTGCGTAAGACACCATATATCAGAGGGTAGTAATGCTGATCATTACCAGGCTTTTCAAAAGACTTACTCATCGCCGCTTTTCAAAAGACCTATTCATCATGACAGTAAACCATGCAGTAACGCGGATTACATGTTGACATGGAAATTTATTGACCCGTAGGCACGCTTACAACTGTGGTATGAACTTAAAATACAATAGAAGGTATAGCAAATGTAATACATCATACTTGATGTAAACAAAACAGATTAGCAAATGAAATAATAAATGGTGTCTGCTTGACACTGGCTTTGCCACACACAACAACAACAACAAAACAACATTACAGCGTCCATGCAATAGTATTATTGTCAGCCTAAAATTTACGAAACACACCCGGGGCACATACAAATACAAAGTCTCAACTCAGGCAAGAATTGAGCACTATTCTGGCTGTAGAAAGACTTTGCCTTGGGAGACGGTTAGGTAACGCATAGACCAGAGGCGAAAAAACTCCGCTTCACCGAGTTTGAACTGCTGTTCTTCAAGATGACCCCATACTATCACCTGTAGTTTTCGCATTCTTGAGTACATTGCTCTATTTGACTGTCTAGATCGCTCTGCAATATTGCGGAAACACCACAAAGCGTAGCAAGCGCTGTACTAGGCGCAATTCGCAAACCGATCTCGGCGATGTGTTGGCCGCACGAAGGATATTCCAAACATTCTTGCAACTAGCTTCCAGAAGGTGTGTGCTACAACGCACTCCTTTACTACATGCATGCATTGATCGTTCGCTACCATATGCCAGCGTTGAAGCCTGTCATGTTGCGTAAGACGCCATAACCAGGAGGCGGCAATGCTGACGGAGCCAGCACCCCATGAAGCGGTTTGTATTTGCCATCTTACAAGTCCACATTAGTTGTACCGGCTACTGAGAAAAGTTTTCTGCCGATATTGTTAGAACCTTGCGACAATAGATCACGCTCAGAACCGCCATTATTATTTTTGTTGATAATACATGCAGTTATTTACTTGTTTAGGAAAAAAATAAAAGGTCACATTTTTGTCACAGTGACGACGTTTTGATAGAAAGCACTCGACAATTACACGAAGTAAATTTGGTGGGCCAAATAAACTGTACTTGCTGCCCTCTGCAGCCCGGCACCAGTTGAGTCTCGTTATTTTTCGCGTCTCCGCACGCACGGCCCATCGCAGTAAGCACTTCGAGTTTCGGGTCACAGCGCCGTCGATGCACGCAAAAGTGCGCTGTGTTCTCCTGCATGCCACGCCGAGCAGACCACTCACATTGCTATTGTACAGCTTTCAGACTACAATGCTTCTTTCGTGGGTCCTGTATAATTGCGGGGTTCATTTAACGAGCATGGCAGACTGCCATCGCGCGTTATCCTATTCCCTTATCCGAGCCCTCGCTGCCTTCGCCCGCTTGCGTTCGCTGTCGTCCTGCACGGAACGAGGCAAATAAACCAAACTTTCGTTGAACGCTAGAGGCGTGTACTGCACCGTTGTGAAGAAGTACGCACAAAGTACCGAGCAAAAGAGCTAAAGACATTTCGGCCATCCTCAACAAGAGGAAAAGAAAGACAAGGGAGGCTCGAGCAGCGAATGAGAAGGGGCTCGCGCAACGGAGATCGTTGGAACGCCGGCACGACTAGGGCCGCCGGGCCTACGGAACCGACATCTACCGGTGAGGTTCACTTGACCGGGCGCCCGTCTTCGGGAGAGGGAACGCCTCGGGTCGTTGTACGGCACGAGACCTCGGAGCGGCCTGCTGCAGCCTCAAACCCGCATCTGCGCGCGAGGTTCGGGAGAGTGAGCGTCTGTCATCGAGACGAGGGGTGCCTCGGGTCGTCGCCTTGCACGAGGCCTCAGGTCGGCCTGCTGACATCTCAGAACCCGCTTCTACGCGCGAGGTTCGGGTGACCGGGTGACCGGGTGTCCGTCATCGAAACGAGCGCCTTGGGCCGTCTTCTTGCTGGGGACTCCGGAGTGACCTGTTCGCGTCTACGGAGCTGTAAGCCATCCACCTTTTCCGACACCGTGCTGCTGCGTCTGCTCTTGCACGCCGGTCATCACTCTACCAGCGAGCGTTGCACCTCAAACCCTCTTGGAATCTCACCACGCTCCGGACTTCAATCGCAACTTCGTGAGACTACATTTCTTTTTTTTTTTACCTCTTTACGAACAGCCTGACATGCCTGGTTCTAGTTGAAGGTATTCTTCGTGATTATGTGCCGTCAAATATAATTCTCGTGTGCTTGCTAACCATTCACCGTCTCCTCCATCTTCCTCGCGTCACGCGCTTTGCAACGTGACAATCCTAACCCATCACATATCTGGCGTCCGCGACATGACACCTCTTACGCTATCGTGAAGTGAATCACATTGCATATTCGTGTCTGACGGGTGAGGATGGAGACAGAGAAGCTTACGGCAATTGGAACAGAACTGGGGTTGACTGGCCCGGCACTCAAACAATGGGTAGACGAAGAGCGCGCATGCGAAAGGGAAGCGCGTGAAGCACGCCTGGCTGAACGCGATGCAGCAAAAGAAGCTGATGCCGAAGCGCTAGCTAGATCAAAGGCAAAAAGGGCAGTGCTCGAGCTCACGTTAAAATTGAGGGAATTAGATGCGACAGCGGGTGGCATGACTGCTGGGCAGCTTACAGAGAGTGTGCACGCAGGTGCTGCCGAAAGGTACCGAAGTCCGCACAACATAATCCCAGCGTTGAACGAAGAACGCGATGAGTTGGATGCATATATTGAACGATTTGAGCGCGTCGCAACGAGCCAGGGCTGGCCACAAGACAAATGAGCCCTATCGCTAAGCCTCTGTTTGACAGGCGTAGCTCTAAAAACAGACGCTTTTGCAACGCTTCAGGTTCACGGAGGAAGGCCACCGAAGCAAGTTTCTGTCGGCGAAACCTGATAATTCCGAAACTGGTAGACAGTTTGCCGGTCGTCTATTGGGATATTTTGATCACTGGCGAGAAATGGCCAATACGGACCGGACATATGATGCCCTGCGGGACAAGATTGTCTCAGAACAGTTCCTGTTGACTTGACATGAGAAACTGGCAGTCTTTTTGAGAGAAAGGAACTGTCAGGGACTTGACAAGCTAGCGGAAGCTACTGATTATTACCTGGAGGCGCAGGGGTTAGTCAACCTTGGCAAAGGTAAAAACGAGAGAGAACATAGCAAGCCACCAGGTCAAGCTCGAACTCCTGAACGACAAGAAGAAAAGGAAAGACCACGCTGCTTTCTTTCTGGTAAACGTGGTCACAGAGCTGCTGATTGCTGCGCTAATACGAAGCGTCCAAATGCAAATACATCTTTCTGCGGAAAGTGCCGCCGCAGTAGACATAAGACAGGTTATGGCCCAAAAAAAAAACTAACAGTACCGAAGAGGCTTCGTGCTCGATGCAGCAAGTAGACATGCCCATCAAGTAGACATGACAGCAAGTATACATAAAAAGACGCAGACCTTGCATCGAGTTCCCGGAAGTTCGGAACGCGGGAGAACGCAGACGCATAAACGAGAAGAAAAATGTAGGCCTACTGCCGAAGGTGTCCTTGAAGTACATCCCGCTACTGTCTTGCGAGATACAGGATGCGACCCTATTATTGTCAAAAGGTTCCTCGAACCAGACAGTAAGCTGACAGGAGAAATTTCCTCGGTCTGTCTTCTGGATAGAAGATTGTTGAAGCTACCTGAAGCAACCATGGAGATCGCGTCACCGTTCTTCACAGGCAAGACTCGGCATGGACAATCCTTTATATGATATTGTCCTGGGAAATGCGAAAGGTGTACGGAATGGCTGCAATCCTGACAACGAATGAAAAAGACATCTTTATACACCGAGCGCTGCGGATCAATCATTTACAGCAGAAGGCGGAAACTGTTCTACCAATGAATGCATGTCTGCTGACATTTTATCATCGGCTGCTAGTGAAACCAGGGACAAGTCGGAAGTGGCAGCGACAACCAGAAAGAAAATCAACAAAGTTACTCTCTCTCTCTCAAAGAAGCCTAAACAATAAAGAATAAAAAATTAAGGAAAGCACCCATTGCCGACGTCACTGCCCCTCCGTTTACCTGGTCGGCCGCGTCCGGAGTTTCGCCACGGTGTCCGCCTCGTATGATCTTTGAGGTTATGAGTGTCGTACACAATGACGAAAATATTCACGCAATCATGATGTTGATGGGAGGGCCATGGTCAGCGTATACTAATAAAATTTGTGAACCTATTTTAATAAGTTACCTTCCTCAATAAAATGTTTTAAGTCTACGCATTTTGGACCTTTCTCTGAGGCCTCCACGTTCGGCTACTTTCTCTACATGGTATATAGGCGTATTCAACAGCGCATGTTCACTTCAAACAATGACGTGATTCGGCAGCGGGAAGCACAGCTATAGTTTGTTTAGATTGTCGAATCAAAACACACAAGTTATTTGAACACTTTATTTTTATTTTTTATTCATAAGAACCTCACATGCCCTATGGCAGTGCAGAAAGCAAGGGGAGAATTTCGAATGTTAAAGACATAAAAAGTACCAGTTTCCAAGCGGAACAGTCCTCTATAAAGATTGCTGTATTATACAATATTCAAGGCACAGGGAATACAAATCAATACCCGACGGCACACGAACACTTGTTGCCATTAACCGAGCAAACGGAATACTGTTTCTCAAAATAGTACACAACATTGCGAAAATGCGCGATAAAATACACTAGACTGGGCATTCGTGAACGGTAATAAATGGGTAAAGCGTGACTAAGTGACAGCTGAACGTGTCGGGGTTAGTTATAGACGCTATGTTGACAGGGAGGCCATTCCAGAGACGAATGGCACGAGGTAGGGCAGATGAATTAAGTGCGTTGGTTTTCCCGCATATTTGCATGAAATCCAACTGATTATATAATCTGCGTGAAAAGCAGTGTGGTATTTGAACTTGTAACCGGGTTCGTTTATTAGGGCAAATATATTTGTGCAATAAGCACAGAAGAGCGATGTTGCGGTGGCTGCCTAATGGCTGCAGCAGAAGGTCTAGTTTAATTTGGGTAATGTATGAGTTTATATTCTAGTTACGGGATATGAACAGGGATGCTCTATTTTCTGTCGTTTCTGTCACATTGATTCAGTAACTTTGATGAGAGGACCAAATTCAGGAGGCGTGCAACTGTGCAGAATGAATGTTTGGAAAGCGAGTTTTCGAATGTTTGTCGGGGAATTTCGCAAGTTGCGTCGTAGATAGCCAAGAGAACGTGATGCTTTGGCACACGTCGAAGTGATTTATGGGAGATATGAAATATTCTCCGTAAGAAGAACACCAAGCTACTTGAATGATGAAGCGTAGGAAAGCATAGTGTTATTAAGGTGATATGAAAATTTAAAATTTACACATTTTTGGCTGAATTACATAACCCCGCACTTGGTAAACTTTAGTGTCATGACCGAGCCATCTGTTACACCAGTTATCGATAAGGTTAAGATCTGCTTGAAGTTTCAAGTGACCGTCAGTCGTGTGGATAGGACGGTAGATTATGCAGTCATCGGCAAAAAGGCGCATGCTGGAAGTAATCTGGGTGGGTAAGTCGTTAATGTGGATTAATAAAAGTTAGGACCCGAAGACGCTGCCTTGAAGCACACCAGTGCTAACAGAAGAAGGTGGGGAAGAGAAATTGTTAACAACAGGAAACTCTTCTCGAAAAAAAAAGAAAATTACGAATCCAGGATAATGTCAAAAAGTCAAGTCGTAAAGCAGATAAATTAGAAATTAGGTGGCTGTGAAGAAGTACACACAAAGTACCGAGTGCAGGAGCAGACGACATTGCGGCCGGCCTCAACAAGAGGAAAAGAAAGACGAGGGAGGCTCGTGGAGCGCATGAAAAGGGGCTCGCGCAACGGGGATCGTTGGAACGCCGGCACGACTAGGGCCGCCGGGCCTACGGAACCCACATCTACCGGTGAGGTTCACCTGACCGAGCGTCCGTCTTCGGGACAGGGAACGCCTCGGGTCGTTGCACGGCACGAGACCCCGGAACGGCCTGCTGCAGCCTCGAACCCGCATCTACGCGCGAGGTTTGGGAGAGCGAGCGTCCGTCGTCGAGACGAGGAGCGCCTCGGGTCGTTGCCTTGCACGAGGCCTCAGGTCGGCCTGCCGGCATCGTGGAACCCGCTTCTACGCGCGAGGTTCGGGTGGCCGGGCGACCGAGTGGCCTGTTCTCGTCTACCGAGCTGTGGGCCGTCCACCTTTTCCTGCCCCGTGCTGCTGCGTCTACTATTCCGCGCCGGTCATCACTCGACGAACAAGTGTTCCACCTCAAGGACTCTACGTGTCACCACACTCCGGACTTAACCGCAACCTCGTGAGACTACATTTTTTTTTCTATTTACGAACAACCTTGTATGTGTGGGTCTAGCTTAAGATATTTTACTTGTCTACGTGCCGTCTAATATAATTGTGTGTGTGCTCATCTTGCACCGTCGCCTCCATCTTCCTCCCGTCACACGCTTTGCAACGTGACGGTCCTAACAACATCACATATCTGGCGTCCGCGAACAGGACTGCTCTTACGCTATAGAGAAGAGCAGCACATTGCATATGCGTGTCTGACGGGTGAGGATGGAGACAGACAAGCTTACGGCAATTGGAAAAGAACTGGGGTTGACCGGCCAGGCACTAAAGCAATGGGTAGACGAAGAGCGCGCACGCGAAAGGGAAGCGCGTGAAGCACGTCTGGCTGAACGCAATGCAGCAAAAGAAGCTGATGCCGAAGCGCTAGCTAGATTAAAGGCAGAAAGGGAAGTCCTCGAGCTCAAGTTAAAGTTGAGGGAGTTAGATGCGACAGCGGGTGGCATGACTGCTGGGCAGCTTACAGAGAGTGTGCACGCAAATGCTACCGAGAGCTACCAAAGTCCTCACAAACTAATTCCACCATTTAATGAAGAACGCGATGAGTTGGATGCATACATTCGACGATTTGAGCGCGTCGCAACGAGCCAGGGCTGGCCACAAGACAAATGGGCCCTATCGCTAAGCCTCTGTTTGACAGCAGTAGCTCTGAGTGTTGTCGGCAGAATGGCACCGGATCATGCCATGGACTATGCGACACTAAAACAGACGCTTTTGCAACGCTTCAGGTTCACGGAGGAAGGCTACCGAAGGAAGTTTCGGTCGGCGAAACCCGATAATTCCGAAACTGGTAGACAGTTTGCCGGTCGTATACTGGGATATTTCGATCACTGGCAAGAAATGGCCAATACGGACCGGACATACGATGCTCTGCGGGACAAGATTGTCTCAGAACAGTTTCTGATGACTTGCCATGAGAAACTGGCAGTCTTTTTGAGAGAAAGGAACTGTCAGGGACTTGACAAACTAGCGGAAGCTACTGATCATTACCTGGAGGCGCAAGGGTTAGTCAACCTTGGCAAAGGTAAAAACGAGAGAGAACATACCAAGCCACCAGGTCAAGCTCGAACTCCTGAGCGACAAGAAGAGAAGGAAAGACCACGCTGCTTTCTTTGTGGTAAACGCGGTCACAGAGCTGCTGATTGCTGGACCAATACGAAGGGTACAAATACAAATACGTCTGTCTGTGGAAAGTGCCGCCGCACTGGGCACAAGACAGGTGACTGCCCCAAAAAACCGAACAGTACCGAGAAGGCTTCGTGCTCGATGCAGCAAGTAGACATGTCCAAGGCAGTAACCGAAGAGACAAAGACCTTGCGTCGAGTTCCCGGAAGTTCGGAACGCGGGAGAACGCAAACGTACAAACGAGATGAAAAGTCTATGCCTACTGCCGAAGGTGTGCTTGAAGGACATCCCGCTACTGTCCTGAGAGATACAGGATGCGACTCTATTATTGTCAAAAGGTCCTTCGTACCAGACAGTAAGCTGACAGGAAAAATTTCCTCGATCTGTCTTCTGGATAGAAGATTGTTGAAGCTACCTGAAGCAACCGTGGAGATCGCGTCACCGTTCTTAAAAGGCAAGACTAGAGTTTTATGCATGGACAATCCCTTATATGATGTTGTCCTGGGAAATGTGAAAGGCGTACGAAATGCCTCCAATCCTGATAATGAATGGAAAAGACATCTTTATACACCAAGCGCTGCGGATGAATCACTTAGAGCAGAATGTGGAAACTGTTCTACCAATGAATCCACCTCTGCTGACATTTTATCATCGGCTGCTAGTGAAACAAGGCGCAAGTCGGAAGTGGCAGCGACAACCAGACAGACGAGATCAGGTTCGCATTCGTTACCAGTACCAGCTATAAACCCCCTAGACATCAGCCCAATCGATATGAAAAGCAGGCAAAGGGAGGACAGCAGTCTACGTAAATGCTTTGACGCAGTGGACAAAGAGATGAAGACGAGGTTCGCCGACGTCCAATTCTTTGTAAAGGAGGGAATTCTTTACCGAAAGTACACACTGCGGTCAAAGAAACAAATGGAACAGCTTGTCGTGCCCAGAAGCCTTCGTCATTTTGTGATGAAGATGGCTCACGAAGGGATCCTTGCCGGACATCAAGGAATAAAGCGAACCACAGACCGTGTGAGCGAAGAGTTCTACTGGCCTGGATTCCAATCAGACATCACGCGATTTGTTAAATCGTGCGATACGTGCCAGAGGACTTTTCCCAAACATCTAATAGGTCGAGTACCATTGGCAAATACTCCCGTCATTGATACCCCGTTTAAGAGAGTTGCCATTGACATTGTGGGACCATTATCTCCCACGTCAGAGAAAGGGAATAAGTACGTTCTTACAATGGTCGATATGGAAACGCGGTATCCTGACGCTGTGGCACTGCCTAGCATTGAAACAGAAAAAATAGCTGAGGCACTTCTAGAGATGTTCTCTCGTGTGGGAGTCCCACAGGAGATAATCAGTGACAGAGGCACATCATTCTCGTCACGCCTGATGAAGGAGCTAAGCCGTCTTCTCTCTTTTACGCAGTTGCCAACAACTCCATATCATCCGATGGCAAATGGCCTTGTGGAGAGGTTCAACGGCACCCTTAAACAAATGATAAGACGAATGTGTCAAGAGAGCCCGAAAAAATGGGACCGGTACTTGGCACCCTTGCTTTTTGCTTATCGCGAAGTCCCTCAGTCAAGTCTGGGTTTTTCACCCTTCGACTTGTTGTATGGCCGTTATGTCAGAGGACCCATGGCGATATTGAAAGAATTATGGACAGGTGATCATATTGATGATGACGCAAAAACCTCATACGGGTATGTAGTCGAGCTACGGAAGCGTCTTGAAGACACTTGTCGTTTAGCCAAGGAGGAGCTTCAAAAAGCAAAACTTTTACAGAAGAAACACTACGACCGGAAGGCCAGACCACGTCATTTAGCTGTTGGAGACAAGGTTTTGCTACTGCTACCTTCGGACAACAACAAATTGATTCTTACGTGGAAAGGGCCATTCACTGTACTTGAGAGGAGAAATGACGTCGATTACGTTATTGACCTCGGGACAAGGACGACACTGTTCCATATAAATCTACTGAAAAAGTATGAGGAACGGCCACCTATATCACCGCCATTACCGGAAGCGTCAGCTGCTTGTCACACTGATGATACCGAAAATGACGATCTACCATGTGTACCATTTCAAGGAAAAGAATCGGTGGCCGACGTGAGTCTATCGGGATCGCTCTCTCCTGACCAGCGCGCTCAAGTCACGGGTCTACTGAGTATATACGAGAATGTATTCACCGAGGTTCCCGGCAAGACACATCTCGTCCAGTGTAAGCTGAAACTTACCACGAATACACCCGTAAACATGCGGCCCTATCCAATACCATTTGCTACCCAAGAAGCGGTACAAAAAGAAATTGGAGAAATGCTACGACAAGGCATCATAGAACCATCTGAGTCCGCCTACCAATCACCTATAGTTATCGTGAAGAAAAGAGACGGGACGATGCGTCTATGCATTGATTTCAGGCAACTCAACAAGATACTGGTCAATGACAACGAGCCTATACCTCGGGTGGATATTATCTTTGGGAGACTGGGGAACGCACAGTATTTTTCAAAGTTTGACTTTTCTAAGGGTTACTGGCAGGTGCCCATGGATGAAGAGTCGAAACCAATGACAGCTTTTGCTACGGCATCAGGCCTATATCAGTTCCGCTTCATGCCGTTTGGCATTAAAACAGCACCAGCTGTTTTCAACCGCCTCATGAGAAAAGTAGTAGCAGACATACCACATATTTACTACTACTTCGATGACGTGCTCATTGCCACTGAAACGTGGGACGAACACGTGGGTACAATTGAGTCATTTCTACAACGAGTGAGAGAATCTGGGTTGACAATTCGTCCAAGAAAAAGTGAAATTAGTCAAAGATCAGTGAAATTCCTCGGCCACCTTGTTGGAAACGGTGTCATGCAACCGCAGGTCGAAACACTAGACAAAATACAGGCTGCGAAGCGTCCGCAGACGAAAAAAGAAGTACGCTCGTTTCTCGGACTTACGGGGTATTACCGAGACTTCGTCCACAATTATTCCGAAGTAACCTACCCGCTCACTGAACTGACCAAGAAAAGAGGCCCTAATAAAGTAGTTTGGGGAGAACGTGAACAGAAAGCCTTTGATGAACTCAAGATCCTCCTGTCTACACCACCTATATTGAGAGCACCAGATTTTTCCAAGCCTTTCGTACTCCGCACCGACGCATCATCAACAAGTATAGGTGCCATACTTATGCAGCGCCATGAAGGAATTCTGCACCCGGTGTCATATGCAAGCCGCCGACTACAACCACGAGAAATTGCATATTTAACAGTTGAGCGAGAAGCCCTAGCTCTTACGTGGGCCGTCCAAAAGTTCCACATCTACTTGTTTGGACGCACGTTCATATTACAGAGCGACCATAAGCCCCTTGTTTACATCAAGTCGGCCAAGCACATCAACAGCCGTGTTTTACGTTGGAGCCTCATACTTATGGAGTATGACTTCTCGGTTGAGTATATTAAAGGCAGCGAGAATGTAGGCGCAGACTATATGAGCCGGTTGCCAAGCACATAAAAGAGTGTCTGCGGAAACATGGTATTTCAAAAGCACGAACGTTAAACCGGTGTGACTTTAATGTCGAACAACAAACATTTCCTGGCATGTTAGTATTGTGGATTTTTTTTTTCACCCTCTATCGTGGTGTTGTGCCTTGTTAATGTAGTCATCATGCCGAGTGTGCGGTGCTCGAAACTCTAGTGTTGTAGTAATTTTTATGTGTACTCTTACATACCGAGTGTGCGGTGCTCGGAACTGTAGCACTGTGGTAATTTTTATGTGTACTCAAACGTACCGAGTGTGCGGTGCTCGGATCTGTGGTGCAGTGGTAATGCCCTTGTGTTGCGTGTGTGCTACGGTGGACCCGCAGATATCAAGTAGCCTCAAGTTCTTTGAACGAAAGAACTTTCTTAAGTAGGGGGTGATTCTGAAGAAGTACACACAAAGTACCGAGTGCAGGAGCAGACGACATTGCGGCCGGCCTCAACAAGAGGAAAAGAAAGACGAGGGAGGCTCGTGGAGCGCATGAAAAGGGGCTCGCGCAACGGGGATCGTTGGAACGCCGGCACGACTAGGGCCGCCGGGCCTACGGAACCCACATCTACCGGTGAGGTTCACCTGACCGAGCGTCCGTCTTCGGGACAGGGAACGCCTCGGGTCGTTGCACGGCACGAGACCCCGGAACGGCCTGCTGCAGCCTCGAACCCGCATCTACGCGCGAGGTTTGGGAGAGCGAGCGTCCGTCGTCGAGACGAGGAGCGCCTCGTGTCGTTGCCTTGCACGAGGCCTCAGGTCGGCCTGCCGGCATCGTGGAACCCGCTTCTACGCGCGAGGTTCGGGTGGCCGGGCGACCGAGTGGCCTGTTCTCGTCTACCGAGCTGTGGGCCGTCCACCTTTTCCTGCCCCGTGCTGCTGCGTCTGCTATTCCGCGCCGGTCATCACTCGACGAACAAGTGTTCCACCTCAAGGACTCTACGTGTCACCACACTCCGGACTTAACCGCAACCTCGTGAGACTACATTTTTTTTTTTCTATTTACGAACAACCTTGTATGTGTGGGTCTAGCTTAAGATATTTTACTTGTCTACGTGCCGTCTAATATAATTGTATGTGTGCTCATCTTGCACCGTCGCCTCCATCTTCCTCCCGTCACACGCTTTGCAACGTGACGATCCTAACAACATCACAGTGGCACTGGGGCACGCGGTCAAAAGCTTTAGCAAAGTCAAGAAAGATACACTAAGTTTGAAAGTTGCAGTCCGTGGTAAAGTGCAAGTTAGTCGTTAGTTCAAATGAACGTGTAACAGGAAAATCCTTTCCTAAAATCATGCTCATTAGAAACAAAAAAATTGTGAGCTTCTACGTGGTTGTAGACGTGAGAAGTGATTACGCGTTCAAGTATTTTGCAACATGTGCAGGTTAATGATGTGAGGCGAGTGAACATCTCCAGATTTGTCAATTGGTATAATTTCAAGGGGGACGTTCATAACATGCACCTATCCATCCATCAAGTTTTGAAGATATTCGTTACTGTCGACTGTTAGAACGGCGGCGCACAGGATGCTAACGCGCTCTGCTACGGAGATGAAAAGACATAAGATGGAGACACGCGGCCAGTGGATTGAAGGAGAGAGGGATCACAAGAAAATGTAGGGGCTTGATTTTTTATTGGCAAGTATATTCAGAAAGATTAGAATTAGAATTTCGCCGTTGTCTTCTGTCATTTACCAAACAGCTCCGGTCACCGAACAGAAAGTTTTATCATTCGAGCGAAACTGATGGGCAAATAAATCGTAGCTAACCACGAATTATGTGTATATATATATATATATATCTATATATATGTATATATATATATATATATATATATATATATATATATATATATATATATATATATATATATATATATATATATATATATATATATATATGTGTGTACATATACTTGTAACAATCTACAAACGCGCCATAGATTTAAATGTTCCGACCATAGAGATTCCTCTCACAATTACTGGACGGAGCCCTGGAGCTATGTTCGTCATAGCTATGTTAGTCAGCCATCATAGGAATGATGTGTTGTTCCTGTATTTGTCTTGAATTTGTTGCATCTTCGCACTTGGAGTTTCAATTGTTCTTGTGAGTTTGTATAGTGCGCTTCATTTTGCGCCTAATTTGAGCATAAATTTCGGAGCAAGCTATATATTTTTATAGGAGCTGGTATTAAAACTCAACAAGCACGCAAAATCGCTGCTAAGTACAGTCAGAGTCCTTCCATGTTTTTCTGGTCACGAAACTCCGCCGTCACTCTATGGGAGAGTGTTCATATGCTACCCAATGATGCCGCGACGCGGCGCCACTGTGCCACAGAGGGCATCGTTCGCGTACCGAAACGCGTGCGCAGTGCGAGGCGAGCTGAGTGATCTGGTGGGTTCTGTGCATGTGCTGCGCTATTTTTCGAGTGCTGGGTTGTTTAGCTGAAGTGGCGGTGTGGGACAACGATGCCGAACACGTGTTCTAAGTAACAGCTGAAGAAGAAGAATGGTGGTATCTCTAACAAGCCATTTAAAAAAAATTGCTGTATTTGTGATGTGCCGACTTGTGTTCGTTTCAGAGTTGTTTTGCGATGTGTTATCAAATGCTTATGCTTCGCACTTTCTTGTTTATAGAAACAATCGATTATGCATTCTGTATTTAATGTCATTCGATTGCTGGTGTTTGGAAAAATGAAAGGACTCTGGTACAGTGGTTCCGCTTGTCTTGGTGTCCGTGGCGTAAATGTTTCCAAATCGGGATTCGGTGCTACAAGTGTTGTGCTCTAATCTTGCTGTCGGTCAATTTTGTTATCTTTTATTTGATTGTTTAAAATTTATTCATTGTTTATAATCATCACTTTGCAATGTAACGAATCCATCCAAAGTGATACGGACGCAGTTTGAGCAAATCCATGTACTTCCGATTATTCGCGCGCTGGCTGAACTGCCCTGCGTGCAGCTCCCGTAGACACTAGCGCCACCGTTCCCTCTAGTGGTAATTGTATGAAGCTTTATTGCTTCCGAATGCTGAATGCCTCACTTGGTAAACGCCATTAAGGCCACTCTCAGGCCGCCCCTCGAGCTCTTACAAACATATGAGGACGGCAACCAGGCATTCTGTGGTAGTGAGAGAGGGCGAATTGGACGAAGCGGCCCTAACTGACCAAATCGGCATCCACGTTGTAAAATTACGGACATTACGCACTCCTTCAAACATTTGTGCACGAAGATGTGGTCGCATTACGTGGTCGCATTGTGGTGTAATATATAACCTGGTCAAATGATATATATATATATATATATATATATATATATATATATATATATATATATATATATATATATATATATATATATATATATATATATATATATATATATATAAAGATATACACACACATCATGATCCACTTACATTTCCAAAGAATAACGGTTTTTTAACTCATGTATTGAGCTCAAGGCACGCTCAGTGGTGCCCTGCAATAGGGGCGCCAGACCTGCAAGACGGTAGTCACCACCGAGAAGAAGATGGAAGTACCCGTTGTGTGTGTGTATATATATATATATATATATATATATATATATATATATAGAATGCGCGGCTTTATCTGCGTCCTGTATCCACTCCAACTGCTGCTTTACGCAATTTGCAATCCATGACACTGGTTCATTGTCATAATAAATGGTTGCAACAGCCCAATTTTCGCGAGGTGGATCATCTTGAGTAAAACTTGAAGCAGTGCAAGGAAGACGATGACAGTGATCGAAAAGTACCACAACACGATGAGCGGTGTATTGACACATGGAAAAAAAGATATGGAAATATTACACGGCTTTTATAGCATGTCAAAAAAGACCAGTAACCAAAAGGTTTAAACCGCATTCGTACTGCCTACAAGTATAGGTGCTTATCTAAAAATCGCATTTCAACCTTTTGGTTGCTGTTCTTTGGCATGCTCTTAAAGCTGTCTGATCTTTCAGGAAATTTTTTTCCAGTTGGCAGCACAGCGCTCGTCCAGTTGTGTGTGTTTTCGATTGTTGTCGTTTTCTACGCGCGGATTCGAGTTTTCTCAATTAATACGCCTTTTGGAAAGCCGGTCTTGAAACGCCTATATATACAATATATACATAGCACTTGATCGGCGTAGAATTTCTGTGGCTCCATCAGGATGCCTACATATGCACCGCTCACCAAAAGAACTACTCTCGATGACGATAAACCAGTAATACGAATTACATATTGCCTAAAGCAGAGGGGTCGATTGGCAACGGCGTCCAGATAAAGCCTTAGTGGTGTGGGACGTGCTTTGGAGCCAGCACTTCAAGAGGCGCTTCTTATTCGCCACCTTGCACGTCCACACCAGGTTTCCCGACAACAAGGAAAAGTTTGTGTTTGATATTGTTGGCATATCGCGAAACGGCAATACGATGAAAAAGCAGCTGTATTTATTTCCGGCAGTTGCCCAGGGCTTTTATTATAGTGTTTTTAGAAACGCAACAAAAAAAGTCGCATTTTTGTCCTAGTGACGAAGTCTTGATAGAAAGTATTCGACAACTACACGAAGCAAGTTTGTCGGCCGAATAAACTGCACTTGCTGCCCTCTGCAGCCCAGCAACAATCAGCCTCGTTCTCTTCCGCATCTCCGAACGCACCACCCTTTGCAGCCAGCACTTCCAGTTTCGGGTCACAGCGCCGTCGATGCACGAAAGTGCGCTCTGCTCCTGGGCGTGCCACGGCAAGCAGACCACTCACATTGCAGTTGTGTGGATTTTACACTGTAATCCTTCCTTCGTGGGTCCCGTATAATTGCGGGGTTCGTTTAAAGAGCATGAGAGACTACCACAGCGCGGTATCCTCTTCCCTAACCCGAGCCCTCGCTGCCTGTCTTTCTCCATGGGACGAGCGAAATAAACGAAACTTCCGCTGAACACTATAGGCGTCTGCTCCACCGTGTTTGTACAGCCTTGGAATGTAGATATCTTAACAACCACCTCTGTCCTCGTTCATTAGCCTTAGACGCCCATCGAATGAAATCTTACCGCTTGCTCCTCTGCAGCCTCGAAAGAAGGCCAGTCAATGTCGCCCTTAATCTCCTCGACAGAGACACGCGGATACCCAACCTGTTGCCCTCCGCCCAACTTCACGCTGACGGCGTTCAATTCATCCTTGAGTGCCTGGAGGCATACAACAGCTATAGTAAAAGTCACACCTGGCACGTGTAACGGTTTGCATAGTTGGCGCACCAACACTGGACGGCTGCAACCTCACACACACCATCTGCGCAGTGAATGCCATGCTCTAGGGACATCCCGTTTCACCTGGTCCTCGTGTCTATCCAAAAGCTTGTTTATGCACTAATCGTTACGCCATCGTAACGGAATTCCATAATGATGATGATGTTTGAGGTTTAGTGACGCAAGGGCCCGTTACGACAAAAGAGCGCCATCCTAGTGGTAATGAATATGCAGTGCTCTGATGGGTTCTGTGAGTTAATAGTGACGTGGCTGTAGAAAGGCCTGAAAAAGTTGGTGTAAATTGCATAAAATGTACACGTAATAAAATTATGGCAATGATTAATGACGTGTACTATGATCACTAATATGCATTAAGAAAGAATGATGCATTATATAAAATATGCGAGATGTTAAATTGCTTAGAGCACTAGTGCCTCGCCAGAGCCCTTGAAACACAAGGGCCTAAAGGCATGTGCTATTCAAAATAATTCTCACAGCGGCATCCTCTGAAGAGAGGAGGCGCTAGGAACGTGGGGGGCTAATAACATGCAGCACAACATCTTTCAAAAAGCCTAGGACTGCGTTGGTGTCAAAGAGTGGTTCTGGACCAAGTAACATAACAGGATGAAGGGGAATGTGCTGCTGGTATACTAAGGGAAAATGTTTCTTTTAGATTAGGCTTCCCGACACGCCAGTAGGACGTGGAGGACAATCAGCCCCTCCCCGCATCTACCACAGGTTGGAGGTTCGCTTCCCGTGAGTAAAACGTTATGTGTGCCAAATGTGTGTCCTATTCTTAGACGACAGAATAGGACATCTGTCCGGCGTGATTTCGTTACAGGAGGCCAGAAACCTAATTGTGGCTTTATTACATGCAGCTTATTATTTGTTTCTAGGTCCCACAAGCGTTGCCAGTAGTTTCGCAGTTTTCTTCTTAAAAAAGGCTTCAGGTCTGTGACAGAGACCGAAGCAGTAGGATTAACTGTATGCATTCAAATTGATGTGGTCACCTGGTCCACTACAACGTTACCATCGATGGCCCCATGTCCAGGCACCCAGCATACAATCACATGTTGGTTAGATATATATGCTTTGCACACGACAGTGTAGAGTTCATTAAGTACCGGATTTTTGTGGTTACAGAATGACATTAAGGCCTTCACAACACTAAGGCAGTCCGTACAAAGAACTGATTTCTGGAGCTTTGACTTCTTTATATGCTTTACAACCGACAATAGTGCGTAGGCCTCAGCCGTAAAGATAGTAGTTTCCGGATGTAGTAAATCGGATTCCGAGAAGGATGGACCGACGGCTGCATAGGACACCCCGTCGCGTGACTTCGATGCATCTGTGTAGAACTCCGTGCAGGAGTATTTGTACTGTAGTTCCCGGAAATGGATTTGGATTTCAATCTCTGAAGCGTGCTTTGTGACTTGCACGAAAGATATATCGCATTGTATCAGCTGCCACTCCCAAGGAGGTAGCAACTTGGCTCGATGCATTAGGCGGAGCTCGAGGAGTGGGACATGCGTTTCATCACTAAGCTCCCTCACACACAGCAAGAAAGGCTGTCTTACGGAGGGATGATTATGAAAGAGTGTAGCATATGTCGTATTGTTAATGGTATTAAAACACGGATGTTGCAGATTATAGTGGACTTTCAGAAAATATGTTTGGCTGATGTATGTTCTCTGCAGATGAAGTGACCATTCATTTGATTCTGCATATAAACTTTCAATGGGACTTGTTCTGAAAGCTCCAGTGGCCAGTCGGATTCCTAGATGGTGGACCGGATCTAACATCTTTAGCGCACTCGGGGCTGCAGAATTATAGATCACGGCACCGTAGTCCAACCGTGATCGAATGAGGCTTTTGTAAAGATGAATTAAACATTTCCTGTCGCTGCCCCATGTTGTGTGGCATAACACTTTCAGTAAGTTCATTGTTTTTAAGCATTTGACGTTGAGATTCTTTATGTGTGGAATAAAAGTTAATTTAGAATCAAGTATGATGCCCAAGAACTTGTGTTCTTTGTTCACAGGAATTCGCTGGCCATACATTTCGATACTGGGATCTGAAATGTGTCCTTTGTTTCTCTTGAAAAGCACGCAAGAACTCTTGTTGGGGTTCACTTTAAATCCGTCTTCTTCTGCCCATTTGGACACTTTGTTCAAGCCCTGTTGTACTTGCCTCTCACATACTGTAAGGTTGCAGGTTTGCAAACCTATCTGTATGTTGTCTACGTAAACAGAATAAAAAATAGCTGGCGGTAATGAAGCACGAAGGGTGTTCATTTTCACGATGAAGAGCGTGCAGCTAAGCACACCTCCTTGATGTACACCAGTTTCCTGTAGAAAAGGTCGCGACAATAGAGTGCCGGTTTTAACACGGAAGGTACGTTTGGACAAATAGCTTTCTAGTGTATGTAACATATTTCCACGAATGCCGATTTCCGATAAGTCTCGCAAGATCCCGTATCGCCACTGTTTATGTATAAATGCGTCCCGGATATTTCCTTCAATACATACAAAATAATCAGTTGTGGAGCGCCCTTCTCTGAAGCCACAATGATAGGGATCAAGCCTTTTGCTCTGTTCAAAGAAATGAATGAGTCGCCGATTTATCATTTTTTCAAACACCTTACACATGCAACTTGTGAGGGCTATCGTGCGGTAACTTGCCACTGAGGAAGGGTCTTTGCCTGGTTTCAAGACAGGGACCACAATGGCTTCCTTTCATACGGTTGGAAGGTACCCTGCATCCCAGATGGTGTTGACAAGTGTGAGTAGTGTAACTTGCGTATAATTGTGTAAGTTTTTGAGCATTTCATACATGATTCTATCAGATCCTAGTGCGGAGCTCTTGCATGCGCTCAAGGCACCTCTCGATTCGGCAATACTAAGAGGACGGTTGTGGGGCTCATTCTTTTGACTTTTTCTTGTTAATGGCTTACGTTCTTCTATTTGTTTATATTTGAGAAAAGATTGCGAATAATGGTTTGAACTTGACTCGCTCTGAAAGTGCTCCACAAGTGAGTCTGCCTGATCTTGCAGTGTATCGCCCTTTGTATTTACCAGAGGGAGTGATTATGTTTGTCGCCCTCTCATTCTATTTACCCTGTTCCAGACTTTGGCCTCATCTGTAAACGAATTAATACTCGATAAAAACTTCTGCCAGCTTTCTCTTCTGGCCTGTAGGCGGGCTCTCCTGCCTTGACACTTTTTTAAAGTTGACTAGATTCTCTGCAGTGGGAGAAGTGCGTAGCAACTCCCACGCTTTGTTTTGTTTCTTACGAGCGATCCCACAATCGTCGTTCCACCACGGGACATGCCGTTTACATGCCAAGCCATTTACTTCTGATATGCATTTAGAAGCAGTATCTATAATGAAGGCTGTAAAATAGTGCACATCAGCATCAATTCCTAAAGAAGACATGTCATTCCATGAGATACTAGTGAGAGTTTGGATCTTCTCCCACTCGGCTGTATCCATCTTCCACCAAGGAGCCTGTGGTAGATATTCGTTTTCTTTATGTGTTCTTAGAAGTATGGGGAAGTGGTCGCTCCCGTAAGGATTGTTGGTAACTTCCCATTCGAGTTCAGTATACACGGGGAAACTAGGCTGAGGTCAATTGAAGAAAATGTTCTGTTTGCGATAGAATAATATGTGGGTGTCTTCTTATTCAGCAGACACGCACCGGACGAAAAAAGGAATTGTTCAACGAGACGACTTCGCCCATCGATACGAGTCTCCCCACAGGCGGCTGTGCGCATTGAAATCGCCAAGAGCAACGTAAGGTTCTGGCAATTGATCTATCAAGGACTGAAATTCATGTTTGTTTAGTTGGTAATGCGGAGGTATGAAAAGCGAGCAAATGGTGATGAGTTCTTTTAGTAGGACAACTCGAACCGCCACTGCTTCAAGGGGCGTTTGTACCTGTAAAGGTTATACAGGTATACACGCTATACTTCTATGAGGGACAATGGCAACACCGCCCGATGATGCGACGGCATCATCGCGATCTTTGCGAAAAGTTATATACTGTCAGAGAAAGTTTGTGTGTGTGTTTTTTAAGTGTGTTTCCTGTAAACACAGCACTTAATTATCTGTGTATCCATGTTGGTAGTAAATAGGTGCTGTATGTACAGAAACAGAAGTATTAATTAGAGATTTCAGAGATTAGATTACAGAGCTCTTTCGAGGCCCTGTAATCGGGGTTTTGCCCTTTCTGGAGCGCTCGAGGGAGCCTCGCTGCTCCTTAGGCGCTTGCCGCGCCGTGAGGACAGGTGTAGGCTCCATCGCCTCTTGTGAGGCGCCGGACACATGGTCTTGCAAGCGAGAAGTTTTCTGTGAGTGTCCTGCCTCGGAAGGCAAGACCCCTGCGACCACCAGCCCTGAGGTCGATGGGGCTCCCTGAAGGATTTGACTGCGCCGGCTGTTGCCAGCGCTGGAAGGGGCCGGGGAGGTTGGGGCAGCCTCGGCTGCGCCCACTTTCGGGGTCTGCTGTGTTGGCGTAGCAGCGTTAGCTGCAGCCACCGAGGGGGCGGATGGCGTCACTGCCGCCTCACTGGGTGTGGGTCGGACAGCCGCCGGAGACCGTTGTGGCGCTGGCACCTGACGCACCACATCGGCAAAGGTGTGCTTTGTCAGAAAGGATACCCGCCTGCGTACGTCTTTGAAACTTGTTTTCTTTTACTTTAATTTTAACTATTTCCTTTTCTTTCTTCCAGCATAGGCACGACCGCGAGTATGTAGCGTGCTCTCCTTCACAGTTTACACAATAGAGAGAGTTTCCACAAGATTCAGAAGTGTTCTCATTAGCACTGCATTTAGCGCAGGTTTGGTGGCCTCGGCAGCTGTGTGAGATGTGACCGAAACGCTGGCATTTGAAGCAACGCAGGGGATTTGGAACATGTGGGCGAACACGGAGCTTGATATACCCGCCCTCGATGGACTCGGGCAGAACATTTGTGCCAAAAGTAAGTATGAGGTGTTTGGTCTGTATTTCCTTATTATCACGCCTAATCTTAATTCGCCTAATGGTAATGACATTCTGCTCACTGAAGTCCTCCAAGAGCTCAGCCTCAGTCAGCTCCAAAAGATCATCATCGCAGACTACGCCACGGGCTGTATTCATAGTACGATGCGGAGTTACTATTACTTAGGCGTCGCCAAATGATACTAGATTGGGTAGCTGTTCTTATTGCTTCTTGTTGCGGAGCTCCAAGTGGAGATCACCGCTTGCGATTCTAGATGCTTTGTAACCTTGACCAAAAACTTGGGTCAAAGACTTGGACACGAGGAATGGTGAGAGTGTTCGCACGGGTTTGTTTGGTGTTTCGTAGTGGACTACATGGAAGCGAGGAAAAGTTTCTTTTTGACGGGCAAAAAATTCTAAGACATCATCTGTGCGCCCCCTCTTCAGGGAGCGATCAGGTAGTGGGAGAAAGGAAGTAGCCATAGGAGATTGTAATTTCGGCAGTAACGCCAGCCACCCGCCGTGGAGTCCTACAAGGGGACGCTGCAGGGCGTGTGAAACACAGCCTGCAAACGCCAGCTACACATTACCACTATAACCAAATATGAAATAACCTAGGTTGGCTATTCACACAGGTTAACCCTTGCTGCCTGGAAAAATTGGAAGTAAGCGGAAGCTAGGAGAAGACAGGAAAGATGAAAAGTAAGAGAAAGACGGAGATAGGAGGGAGAGAGAGACAGGAAAAGGCAACTACCGATTTCCCCCGGTGGGTCAGTCCGGGGGTGCCGTCTACGTGAAGCTGAGACCAAAGGGGTGTGTTGCCGCCGCCGAGAGGCCGTAAAGGTCCAAACACCCGGCGTTGGCTCAACCACAAGGATCCCCTTTTCAACGCACACGGCTAAGCCGCGCGCGGCTACACGCGGGAGGGTCCAACCCTCGTCTGCTCGGGTACGTGGTGTCGCAACGCACCAAACGCCTGCTGACGCAGACGCCCGTGTGAGGACGAAATTCCACGTCGCAGTGTTAGCCAGGGCGATATCAAGTAGCAGAAACATAAATACCGCACAAAGTGTACTGGGAAACGGCACCGCAATTGGTAAGAGCATCGCAAGCTTACTGCGAAGACGTGGATTCGTATCCCAGCAGCGGTCAGGCGATTTTTCATCCACTTTCATTTGCGTGAATTTATCATTTCTTAATTAAACTTTTACTTACAAGTAATTACCCCTATCTTCTCCTTGGTGTCATCGGGTGTTGGCTTATTATTATGGTATAATAAAAGCTGGAGCCCCTCGGTTCCCTTTCTTGTCCCTTCATATTGCTACGGAACAGCCGCCACAGTGTGGCTGCACTGAGGAGAAGGAAGACGACGTGGCCACCGCTTGATATAGCGTCGCCATCATTGCGACCGTTTGTCTACGTGTAAATATATTGTAAATAGACTCGTACGTCAGCTACACGTAACATTAATTTGGTGGAGGTGGACGTTCCCCGTACCCGTCATGGAGCTTCGCAGCGGTCGCAACGGCGGCAGTGAAACTTCGCCTCCTGCTGGCGGCACTTCATCTACGCAACCGTCTCCGCCTGCAGCCCCGACCTAGGTCGCCATTTCCCCACCTCGGGATCCTGGTGTTTTCAACGTAGTCGGCAGTCCTGATGTTGACGACTGGCTCCGCTTATACGAACGTGTCAGCACCAATCACAGGTGGGATTCGACTATTATGCTCGCGAACGTTCTTTTCTACCTCGACGGAGCTCCACTTGCATGGTTCCAGACTCACGAAGTGGAGATCTCGAGCTGGGATCTCTTCAAAGAGAAGCTCCGTGACCTTTTTTGGCAATCCCTTCGGTCGTCAAATCAATGCCGAGAAAGCGCTAGCCACACGTGTACAGATGTCGACCGAGTCCTACGTGTCCTACATCCTCGACGTCTTGGCCCTTTGTGCCAAGGCTGACCCGACCATGTCTGAGGACGATAAGGTAAATCACGTCCTCAAAGGGATTGCTGACGACGCCTTCAATTTACTGGTGTTTACCAACGTCACCAGCATCGATGCGATCCTCAAGGAGTGCCGCCGTCTTGAGCATCTAAAAGCCGCCGGGTATCCCAGCACATCACGCGACTTCCCAACACAGCGGCCCAGGTAGCACACAAAGTCTTGAAAACGTCGTATTAAAGGATTCAACGTCTGAAACGGATTTTTGACCAAAATCGACGCATCAAAGACGTTCCAAACAACATAGCTTAAAAACGAGGGGTGAATACGTTTTGATAACGTTGGAAGCCAGACAGCTTAAAAACGAGGGGTGAATACGTTTTGCAAACCACTCAAAACGCCACCGCCACGCCACGGCGCGTCAGCCTCTTTAGCGGCTTCTACAATATTCAACAACCCATCAACGCGATCCAACCTTGCGCAAGGTGGCGATACCGTCGTCAAATCATGTGACCAAGGGGGCCACGTGATTCGTGATGCCGGGCAGCCGGGCGAGCCGAACACCCTCTCAATATTCTTAAGGCCTCTCCTGACCCTCCTTTCCACACACGCTACGTCACACCATGTGTCCGGCTGCTCGACCGGCATGGCCATTCCCGCAAGAGACAGCACAAACGCCAATGCCGACGCCATCCCTGTTCCCGCGTTCGCCACGAACGCGCGTGGAGCGCGCGCAAGTGAACTTGAGCGCAGCCGGCGTCTCATCCAGCGTCTGATTCAGTTGACTCGCTAGCAGAGTCAGCGGCGTCAGTCAGTCGCTGCCACCTCTTCGCCGTGCAATGGTCCTAATGCAATACAAGTGTTTTGTTGTGTTTACTTGTGTTTACTTAGACAACCTCTGCAACGTCAGCAGTATCTTTTCCGTGTGGCTGTTCCTTTGTGGCCTGTATACGTGTACTATCGTAGGAATGGAAAGTTCACCCGGAGTTCATCGCTGAATGCCTGCCTTGTTGCGGCGAGTGTAACTTTGTGAAATATGGGCCGGTGCTGTGTTCCCGGGTGCCGTGGAAACTATGACAATGGCCCAAAAGTGCGTGTTTACTGCTTTCCAAGAGACGAAGCACTGAAGAAAGCATGGTTGCGAGCCATTCCACGGAAGGATTTCACACCTACAGCGCATTCGAGGGTAAGGCACTGAAGCTTTGCTTCAGGTAATTTTTTTTAGTGATGAGCTTTTGCTATTGTATGGACTGTGACGCCAAGAATAGAAAGTACCCTTCGTACGCAGTGAGAGCATTTTAAATAAAGTACGGATTGGACAGCAGGCATTTATTTCCGCGGATGAGCGCTAGAGTGTGCGTACATCTGTACAGGAATAATAACATCTTTAGGGACGCTCGAACGAACTTCATTCTCACATTTTAGCTCGTATACCTAGATTATCGCCCTTACTATAAATTGCGTCACTTCTGTGTGCTACAATTTTTGTCTGTTTGCGTGGAAAATGTGGAAAATGTCCACGCTCTTAAGATGCTTTTTACTGAGCGTTTTATGCAATAGACAGTTCTGACGAATGGCCTTCCCTCATTTCATTTTCTCACGCAGGTATGTGAACTGCACTTCCACGCAGATGACTTCATCATGACGTTGTCTCATCAAGATGAACAGACAGGAAAAACAATAGAGATGAAGCGTGATAGACTGCAGTTGAAGAAGGATGTTGTGCCTTCTCTGTTCCCAAACTGTCCAAAATATTTTTCCTCAATGCCAGCACGCAGTGAATCGCCAGACACCAAAAAAGCAAGAAGGGAAAATGCTGCGCTGCAGGAGGCTATGAGAAGATCCCTTGAATCTAATGAACTAGAACACAAAAGAAACAAAATTTCATCATACGAGGAACGTAAAGCTAAGCTGTCTGGGATTTGCAACACAACGTTTTGGACTATTTCTGTCGATGAAAAGTGCGTTATGTTTCTTCTCATTGAGAACGATCCTTCACCTAATGTGAAATGCGCCTTGCTAGTTCTCCCAGATCTATCACTTTCCGTTTTCCTGAACGGAGTGTAGCTTCAGTCGCTTCCTTGGGGTAGCACTGTGCCAATTCAAGTATGTGACACCTCCAGTCTGTCCTTGTTGCTAGAGGAGATCGAGAAACACTTACATGATATATCTGGAGTGACGAAAGAGTCGAAGGAAACTAAAGTATTGCACTTTGTCAGTTCACTTCTTGCAGACGTCATTGAGGACAGTGATACGCCGAAAGAACACTCTGCTTTGTTGAAATTTCTCGGTGAGCAGATAACACTTCTTCTTGCGAAGCAGCGTGTGTATAGTCCAGAACTATTGGTATTCGCAAGCATTATGAATTCAATTTCTCCTCATGCTTATCACTTCACAAGAGCTGCATCAAGAATTATCTTGCCCCATCCTTCCACACTCCGGCGTGTTTGCTCAAATTACAAAGCTGACCCTCTTCTTGAGCAAAAGCAAACGCACTACCTTTCCTACATTCGAGAACGAGTGAAGTCAATGCAAGACCATGAAAAGACCGTCACCCTGATGATTGATGAGATCCACATAAAACCATACTTTGACTACAAAGGGGGCACAATAGTAGGATCATCGGTTCATTCCACAGAACCCGCCACAACAGCTCATGTGTTCATGGTACAGTCGCTCCTTTCTGCGAATAAGGCTGTCATTCACATACTGCCTGTGAGCAAAATCAGCGCAGAAATTTTGCAGGAGTATGTATGTAACAGATCCAACGCATACATTTCTCGTTCCACAGGCAGCCAACTTTTTCAAAATACTCTGCGCGTGCGTCACATGCCCCAGCCTCGTATTATTTTCTTCTTACAGGTGAGGCTTTGATTCACCGTTTAAAACTGCAAGGCGCTTCATTTGGCGTGGCGAGACCGACTTTCCCCAATCCTTTCCTTCAAGTAGTTTGCGCATGGAGAAACTGGGTGACGTTACAGCAATTTTATGATCGCCCAAGTTCATCACATTTTAACCTTTCGTCGCCAGAGTACAAATGTCATCGCTTTGACACACTTCACATTGCATAGGCGTAGGTACGTACGATTATATGACACGTGGTTGATGATGACGTCTTAATACGCTTTTTTTTCTCCCTTGCGCTCGTCTTGCAGTACCTATAACTTCAGATGTAGAACTCGGCAATCGTGCTGTTGAAAGATGGCACCGACCGGCCAGCGTAGATCTGCTTTTGTTGTCATACGATTGTCTTCAACGGGGTCGTCGTCATGCTGCTGTCGTCACACACACCTACGCTCGCGACCCACACACACAACTACTGAATTTAAACATATAGGTTGGTTATTCTCGTAAAAATGCTGTATAGTCAGGTACCTGAAAAATCCTTCGCATAACACTTATTCCCGCAGTGCATGGGATATGTATAATTTTCCACTTGGGAGCGCTCATACCTGATACACGGCCTGCCATTATTTTTTATCATTACCCGACTTTTTAAAACTCACTTGTGGCTTGTAGCACAATTCTACTTCTTGAGCTCAATTACTCTGAGGCGTACATTATTTGCGCGAGAAATTAAAACAACTAATTGACTAATTAACCAATTCTAACTAACCTTTAAACTAATTATAATATACGCCACTGTTCCACTGGCAAGTTGTATAGCCAGTTACTTTGAATGTGATGTCAACTTTCACCGGTTTCTGAGGAAGACAATAATTCAGAGACAGATGTTGACAATGTTTGCGATGAAAGCTATGCTTGTTCGAGGAATTATTTTCCTTCAATGTATAAGAATGCGTTTTGTTACATAGGTTAGCAGAAAAGCAGTGCACTTTAACTTTCGCAGCGCGTATCTCAATATTGGTGCTAGCTTCGAAATTTATTCTAAGTGTATGTGTCCTTCTGAAATCACTCGCTTCAGTTCGTGTATCGCAATATGTGCTCTAATGTGATTAGTTGGAAAGGTGATCGTGTAACTCTTGTTAATTAGTCAATTATCCATTTTGATTTTCAGTCTAAGTATCGACCAGTTCTTCACCTAATCCAGAAGAAAGAGGGAATTAGTGCATTATGCCGTAGGTGATTTACGCTGTTATAAAGCATGCGAAATTTCTTCCATGATTACAGGCTTTCCCTTAAGCTGTAGACGACCTTTTGTACCAATGATGCCGCGTGAAGGGCACGCATAACGCACCACATTGTAACCAGTGCATGTGACGATTGGTTAGTTGTAGCTGACAATTAGGATCACTTTGGTCAGAGAGGACTTTACTCTCTACCTATTTCTTTCTTTCGGCGGGGTGGGGGTGGGTTGGGGGTTATGCTTACAGTTTTTGGCCATTCGACCACTGCTGACAAAAATATCCGTCAAATGTCAATACGCTCAATTAGCACACATGAGTCAATGACTTTGAGAATTAGCGACTTGGGTATCATTGCCGAGTGCGCAAGTAAGACAGAGATTTTCAGGAACCTGGGTGTCAATCTTATTTAGATCTTCGAAATTTGTCAAATAATGACAGAAAATTTGCTAATTTGCTTCGACGGAGCGTTATTTGTGGACCAGTATGAGCAGGGTCATTCTAGCAGGGTCTATAACAGAGTATGAGCAGGGTCATTGTTTCACATACTTCAAGGTATGAAATCGTGTTGTGGTTTAAAGCAATCATTAACCGAAAAGTATCGTCCTGGCCCCATGTTATAACATTGAAAAAAACTTCAATGAAGCAGATGAATGTCCGTGTGGCGTAGTTTCTGACAGAAACTACGACATACGGACAGTCATTTTACGAACGGGCATTTCTTTAATCTCTGTATTTAATCTCCTTAATCTCTGAACGCACCTGCAGCGCGCGCCTTTGTACGACCTTTCCTCGTGTCCGTGTTGGTTTCGCTGCTTGAAAAGATGTCGCCGGGGCAGCAACGCGTTTGCACGCTGCTGATAATCGCTGCTTCGTTTCTTTCTTTACCGTCAATTTATCAGCGTTTCATGGAATAACCGTTGAAGTTTAAAGGTACGTCCTCACTTGCGCAAATAAGCGCGCGCAAGGCGCATTCGCGGCAACAATTCGCTATTATAGCAGCTTGGGCTTGTTGGTTTTTCATCCTATTGTTAACAGCGCAAAACGTAGACGGCACACGAGACGAGGAAACGACACCACAAGCGCTGCCGAAGTAAGCGCACCGCCTTGCGCGCTCTTACATCGGCAAGTCAGGACATGCCTTTATTCTCCTACAGCGATTTCCTTCAGCGTTATTCGCTAGAGGGGAACGGAAATTGAAATTTGAAAGTTGTCACAAACGTTTCGCATAACGCTATATATATTGCTACTTAATGTATAAGTCTGGTTGTCGCATGCTCGCTTATCTGAGCCAGTTGTACCTGTGGCGCGCTTTAGGTGATGCATGCAAACCAGCTTACAGCGGGCGGAGGCGGTAGGGGCAATGGTCTCGCGCAACGTATGGCAAATGTTTGTTCAATTGATGTTCTGAGGTGAACCGGTGAAGTATTTCAATAATTAAAATAATTAGGGTATGTGTATCCACTGGCAGGTAGAGTTGAGCGTTTACCAAAATCTGAGACTCGCGGTTTTCGATAGGCAAGCTGAAGCGCCGGCCTAAACAGAACGTTGCGTGAGAAAGCATCGTCGACAACTTGAGCTTTCGAGATAGTCCGCGACAATGTAGGCGCCATGGCTTGTCAGGTCAACGTCCTTAACGTTGAAGCTTGTTCTTGTTCCCTACTGAACCGGCGATAGCTACTCTGGGGAATCGGCCATGAATAGGGTGGTGATCACGTGAAACACACGGAAATTTCGGCTGAAACTGTTTTTTTTTTTTTCCTTCTTCCTCGGTATATATTAGAGGGAAGCTGAATGTGGTTAGGTTCTGGGAAAATTTTCGTGCGTCTATCCGGCCGTGCATAACGAGAATGTTGTGACCTTCCTCTATGTCTGTGGTACACGTGTTATTTCCTCGGTTAGGCGAGTAGCCACGAATCGTAGTGCCTCGAGCCACCTTGCTTGCGTGAGCCCTCGCGCAATGGAGTGGGCGGTAGGAACGAGAAGGAGGGGGAGGGACGAACTGTCGACTGCTATTCTATCACTTTCGAGAGGGGCTCCGAAAGGGCGCATACGCAGCGACGTTGCAAGCAGTTGCATTTGGGGTTTGCTATGGGCAGGACGCGCGTAGTTAGCTCTGAGGAAGAAGAACGTGCCCTCAAAAAGCGAGAACGAGAGCAAGAGCGCGAATGCGCAAGAATGCGGCGCGAAGCCGCTGGCCCCGAACGCGCAGTGACTGACGAGCCGGGACCATCGAGGGTGTGTCGCGCACACGCAAGACAAACCGTCGTCGCCATGGTCTACATCCCTCCGGCTACATGCAAAGGAGACATTGAGACCTTTCTAATAGATGCATTTGGTTGTATCTCATCCGTCGATAACGAGTCCATCGTCATAGTGGGAGACCTTAACGTCGAAACAGCGCGCCCCGACGGCGAGTGGATTGTGTCCTTGCTGTTCAAACGATTTGGAATTGAGTGCTACACCGACGTCAATGAGCCGACCACGCGTCGCAGTTTCTGTATATATTTAACGTTTTGGAATAACGTGTCTAGTATAGCAGTACAACGGATCTCGCTGTACCACTGAGACCACAAAAGTTAGGGCTACTGTGCTAAAGACGATAAGGACCACGAAGTTACGTGCTTGCGTCTTTATTCAATCAATAAAGCAATAACCATATCAGCATTCGTGCGATACTCTTGCAGGCGTTCATTGAGACAGCGCCCGGTTTGACCGATACAACATTGCCCAAAGGCGAGGGGAATGCTGTGCACCACAGGAGCGTCCTCTATACGCCACAGCGACCTGTCCTGTGCCCTACAGGCATCAGGTTTCACAGCGCCTCAAGAAGGTGGTTGACAAATGCTGGGTACGAGTTGTGTTTTCAGCCACGGAAAAGTTGGGACGCATGTGCTGCCTAGTGAACGGTCACAAGCAGAGGACAGCCTGTGAGATAAAGCATACCAAAGCCCTCGTCCAAAGTTAAGTTGGTGTGGTGTATAGCATTCCCCTCGCCTTTGGGAGAGGTTACATCGGCCAAACCGGCGCTGTCCTAATAAACGCTTGGTATTATCCCCGAGAGCGTCCTACAGGCCGCTCGCGTCCCGTTAGGGCACGGACTCGCGCCTGTCGTCTGCTGCAGTTCTGGCGGTGTCCGGGCGTCTTCTGCGGTGTTTTCGTTTGTTCGCCCTCGTTCCCTCTGCTTGTATACTTATGGCGGTCACCTGAAATGTATTTTTACGACGTCTTCGTTCGCAAAAATTTATTCAAAGAGCTTATTTCAGAGAATACAGTTCTCAAAGGTAGCGCTACAGTGCCGGACGAAGTAGCGCCGAGCAGCTCATTGCGCGTTTTTTCTGCTGGTACGAACGGCCTGCAGAGGTACCGACCTACAATATTCTCCCAGGCCACCGCAGCAGCGGGGCTGGTGATCTACGGTAAAGCGACCGCCTAGTCAACAGCCCGTTGGCGCCGGCATGTCTCCTGCGGCGACTCGCTTTGAAAGGAGGACAATACTGTATATCATATTGACCGCAAATAAAGACGCGGACAGCGGGAGAGAACACATAAACAATACGTCAGTCCCCCAGCCTTTTGGCGCCACCTTGTCTACTGCGGCAACTCACTTTGAAAAAAAAAACGATGCGCCGAGTCAACAGGCAGTTGGCGCCGCCATGTCTGCTGCAGCGACTCGCACTGTGAAGACGACAATACGCGCGTCACCATGCGGGCGGGGCCGGTAGGTCTGGACCCAGTCGGCGGACCATGCATTGTTGGTGGAGTCGCCGCCTCCTTCCCGGTTTAACTGAAGCAGGGGAAAGTTTTGTGGCGCCGTCTCACGGCTCCTAGAAGTCGTCAGTCAATGGACAGACGCGGCGGCCTCTTTCCTCGGAGTCGACACCGGGATCAAGAGGCGCCTGCTCGGGACATGACACTTGTCTGCGAGAACCCTCTCACATCGGTGTGGTTAGTGCAACCGGTGCGGAAGTAAGTGTGTAAAGCGGGAGACACATGGTGCGATTTTCCGTGCGATCTGTCGTGCGGCGCGTCGTGTGCGACTTGCCGCATGCGGCGATTCGGGACACATGGTACGAATGACCGAGCGGCGGGTAGCTCCGCCCAGAACCGGCGCCCCTGCGTGGAAGCTCGGAATGCTGCGTAACTTCGAACGGAAAGTGAAAGCAAACGTATTTGCACAGCTCTCTTGTTTGAAACAAACGATGACAATATAAACACGCCTATGCAAGCACTGTAGACGTGTTTCCGCAAGGCCGCGTCAACAGTAACGGCTCCTTTGACAGCCGCCGATGGCTATAGGAGCCGGCAGGCACAGCTCGCTCGGCCATCGAATCCGACACCGGTGGCGCTTGTGACACGATCGCTTGCAGCTCGTATAACGAAGCGTCTATGTTAGTCGGCACAACGTGTACACAGTTATCGTACGCTTAATTTGCAGCACATTTGATTTCATTGGCGCCGACGGAAGCGAACGAGCATGCCAGGCGAGCTTGCGATCGCTGGGAGACTGTGTAGGCCTATCTCGTCGGCCGGCTATCCGAGGACGAGGGCCCATGCCGATGCGTCCGCAGCTCGTAATAAAGCGCCTCAATTCATCAGCACAATCAATGCCTGAACATTTGTCTTTCTCTTAAGAGAAAATACGGTTCGTTTTCTCGGTGCCGTTAGTAGCGATGAGTAAACACGCCAGTCAGGCGAGCCGCTGCGTATAGACGGTTGCTGGCGCATCTGCGCTGACCGCGTCCGATTGCAAATCACGCCAACTATTTACTATATCGCACAACGTTTTATAACATGCACTCTTTCGAGGCCACTTTATTCTATCAGTTATTTCGTGTCAGAAACAAATTGCAGCTTATTTATGTGCCGCCGTCACCGGCGAAAAAGGCCTTCGTTTCGACCAGGGAGAAAAAAAAAAAAACAGACATCGGAGCGGCGAGGCGCTTGCTCGCCGGCCCCGCCCCGTCGGGTCTACGTGGCCGTGACGTTCGCGCTACCGGCGCTGTCATTGGCTGCGGCCGCCCGACCGATGCGGCAGTCGCACGACAATATTCAGCGAGTTGGTCGCATGCGGGGCATGCGATTCGGCGCCGCGTGCGGTGGATTTGGTTGAAAACCTGTTGAGTGCGGCTGCTGATGCGAATGGTCGTACGACCGATCGCACCCAAAATCGCACCATGTGTCTCCCGCTTAAAACCTCCCCCTCAAAGGCGGGTCAGCTACGATGCCTTTGGACGCTGCGAACTGGTCGTCGGTGAACTGTCGGTTTCCCTCACCTAGGGATCTAGGGAGGACAGAGTTTATTTAAGGAGTCATTGGCGGCTCCTAAGTGTGCATTCCCCTCTCAGTCATGTTAGACTGAAGAACTGTAACATTCTCATGTAGATACTGTCAATAAATCCCACACTCCTCGTTCTCGATGAGCACAAGTTTCTCCCTTCAACAACGTCCTCAGCGTACATAATTTGGACAACGGCATGGGCCAGCTACCGTCTATTTCATGCCCGACTCCAAGCATTACAATGCGCGGATCGACAACTACAAAAACATAGCATATAAGAGTCCAGTTATGATACAATACCAGCCGCGGTGCAACAAGTATGTCAGAAACGCTGGCTATATATGACTTCTAAAACAGTTACCTTGATTTTAATCCTCTAAAACAGGTTTGCTCACGACGAGTATAGAAGTTCATGGTATAATATTGAATTTTTGTATTTCTTTACAGAAACGCACGCCAGTAACACGATGACTTAACCAGTTTAGATTCTACCAGCACCACTTCCCTCTTTAACTGCTTCTCCAAATGAGGCGGTTCTTCACGCGTTTGTTATAAGCTGCAGCATTTTGAAGTAAAGCTAATTGAAGCTTACAGCTGTTTGCAGAATACGAAAAGGAATGTACCAATATTTCTTTTTCCGTGCTACACGTTCAACTCACTCGAGTAATTTACTGGTGCTTTTTGCTTGAGGAATATACATGACGAATCTGTTTGGAATGTAACGCAGATTTCTGTCGTTCCCCAGGCAGCCAACTTTTTTGAAATACTCTCCTCGTGCGTCACTTGCCTCTGCTTCGACTTATTTTCTTGTGACAGGTCACGCTTTGATTCGCCGCATGGCATAGGTATAAGTACGTACAATTGTATAACGCGTACTTGCTGATGACATCATGATAGGCGTTTCTCTCACTTGCGCTCGTCCTCTAGAACCTAGAACAGTAGACGTACAAGTTAACAATCGTGATGTGGAAAGATGGCGCCCACCGGACGGCGTAGATTTCCTTTTGCTGTCATACGATCGTCTTCGAACGAGTCGTGGTCCTGCTGCTTTTGTCACACACACGCACACTTGCGACCCACACACACAACTCAATTTACGCATATAGGTTGCTTCTTCTCGTAAAAAAACACTGTACAGACAGGTACTTTCAAAATGCTTCGCATAACATTGATTCTCGCATGGAATTTGCACAATTTTCTACTTGCGCCTGCTACTCATGCAGTGAGGCTGCTCTTTTTCACCTCCGATAATGTAGCACAAGAATATAATTACACTATTTCTCAAGTTGTTGTGCAAGAGGAGCAAGATAAGATGCGGACCAGGTAGGAAAGGGCAGAGTTCCTAAACTTGCCTAAACTTTACGGCTCAACAAGTGTCGTGTCGATATAGAATTGCGTTACCTAATCTTCGGCTGTCTCGCGATTCGCGCAATGTTCGCTATGTCGAACGCGATCAGACAAAGTCCCATAGCCGAAAATAATTTGACTGGAAAGTCTACTCTTCTTCAATACATAGGTGGCGTAGTAGTGCTGCGGAAAAATATTCCCGTCTCTAATCTGATTCCCCTTCGTTCTCAGGCTAATTCGCGCGCTTGCTGTTATTGCAACGTGTTTGGTTTGAACTCGTAGTGTAGAGTTTGCGTGCGACGTACCTGTTTTATCCTTTTTACTTGCATTTGGTGACGGTGTGGCGACTGTGTACGAGCTACCTTCACTCGCGCTTGGAATCGACTGAAGATTTGGTCGACACTAGTAAAATATTGCGACCTTTCTCACTGCCTGCCCATTCTTTGGTGCTTGCAGTCTTGAGAAAACACCGTTTTGCGCATAATTTTGTTTGGCGCCACCCATTTGACCCACTAATTGCGCTTGGCCTACGTTTTTGCGCATCGGAGTTTCTACACCAAGTCATGAATCTAAATGTGCGATATATCGCGGGCTTAAAATATGAAAACTTTTGGCGAACTCGTAAGTAAAATTAATGCATATCTGCAGTTTTTCGTGCTATAACCTCGATATGATTATGAGGAATGCGTTGGTGGGGGAGTACGGGTTTATTTTGATTACCTGGAGCTCTCTAATGTGCAGCCGATGCACAGCACACGGGCAATTTTGCAGTTCAAGATAAGGAATCTTGTTGTGGTTTAAAAGAATAATTAACCGACGTATATCCTCCTCGCCACATCTTGTAACATAAAAAAAATTTAACGAAGCAGAGGCAGTGCCGTTTACCCGTCGCCAGTAGAAGGTGCGACACATACCCAGTCATTTCACAGACGGGCATTCCTTGAATTCGTGCAGTTTGGGGAGGTGCACGCATACGCAGGTACAGCACGGCCTTTTGTTCTTTTCGTTCGGCTGTTCCTCGTGTCCGTGTTGGTTTCGCTGGTTGAACAGAGATCGCCGGGCCAGCTACGCGCTTGGACGATGCTGTTGATCGCTGCTTCGTTTCTTTGTTTACCCTCTATTTTACCAGCGTTTTATGGCATCGCCGTTAAAGTGTTGCTGTCCTACAGCGATTTCCATAAGAGTTATTTTGCTAAATTTGAACGGAAATTGCAATTTTAATGTTGTTGCAAAGGTTTAGTATAACACTATATATCGCTAAATATAAGTTTGGTTCTTGCATGCTCGCTAATCTGCGCCAGCTGCACGCGTGGAGTGGTGTAATTGATGCATGCAAATCAGTTGACATCGGGCGGAGACGGTAAAGGCAATGGTCGAGCGGGAAATATGGTAAATTTTTGTACAATGGGTGTTCCGATGGGAACGGATGAATAAATAAATTAATCAAAATATGTGTATCTACTCGCGCGTAGCGTCAAGCGTTGAGCGAAATCTGACACTTGCGGCGTTCCATCGGCAAGCTCACGCGCTGGCTTAAACGGAACGTTGCGTGAGAGAGCATCATCGATGACTTGAGCTTTTGAGGGAGTCGGCGTCACGGTAGGCACCATGGCTTGCAAGGTGGTCGTCCCTGACAAGAAACTTGTTCTTGTTCTCTTGGAGCTACGGGCAGCGACGCTCATATCTCAACGGGAGCGGCTTAGCTTAACTTCCTCTGGCAGAAAATTACTTTGCCGCGTGGTTTATCCTACTCGTCCACAGTATGCGGGAGGAGAACTCGAATCTCTGCCCAGAGTCCTTCGTGAAAGGATCATAGTAGCCCCAGTCCCTAAGAACATGAGTCCAGAATACCACCGGGGACGTAGAAGTGCTCGAGCTCGAAAGTTAATGCAGCAATTTGGTGGAAACCCGGATACAGTCTACACAGATGTCGCTCGATGTGGTGCTTACAAATACGCCCTCGCAGTGGTAGGAGCGGTCGCAAATCAAGGGCTTGTGACTTGCGCCGCTGCTAGAGTTGCATCTGCGAATACCGCAGAAGCTTCAGCCATCGCGCTAGCTATTAAAACTAAGGACCCTCTGGGACAATCGTCGATAACTCTTACAGATTCCCAAGTCGCATGTAGACTATTCCTCACCGGGAGGCTACCACACAGCACCACTCACCTATTAGGATCCAACCTAATGCAGAAACACATGATCATCTGGTGCCCGGGTCACGCAGGACTCGAGGGCAATGAGAGAGCGGACGGCGCAGCTCGTGCTTTTGTCAACCGAGCGGCCGACCACTCTGACGAAAACCCCTTTTTACCACGAGACATCCGTGAGCACCAGCGGCGCTAGGGAAGAGAGTACAGTCCACCACACCCTGACCTATCCAGGCAGGACTCTTATGACTGGCGCCGAATAACGACGCACACATTTCCAAACCTTTATTTGAAAAATGCCATTCACCCAACGCTGTACAGCGTTCGCTATCCTTGGTGCGGAGGCCGGCCAATTCTCGCCCACATTACGTGGGACTGCCAGAATAGGCCACCCAAAATTAATACACCAAAAATAGCCGGCAATCGTTCCGGAAGGGAGCAGTGGGAGACTTGGCTCGCCAGCGAGGATTGGGAGATGCAACGAGCGCTCCTCTACCAAGCACGGCGGACCGCTCAAGCCAGTGGGGCCCTGGACTAGGGGCTCCACCCACTCGCTTTCTGCATTTTTTTTCTCTTTTAAATAAACGTTTTGAGATATATAGCGAGCGAGCTGACTTTTTTGCCGGCTCTACCGACGGCAGCCTCGGTGGCGCGTGGCTATACGACTGCTTCAGACTCCGACACAGCCTGCGATGCTGGCTGTTCAGAACTTGGCACACGTCGTATGTGAATTAACATTGGTTCACGCCCAGCTATTCTAGCTGCTTTGACTAGAGAGGTTGCGCGAGGTTGGCGAAACCGAAACCGGTGGCGAGCGCGCCCGGACTACATTGCGTACGAATACCGTCATGTGCAGAAGCTCCGCCCCCGTAGCTTTAGCTTCGTAGCCAAAAAACGTTGTCAACGAGTAGAACGTCGGGGCGCTGGTGAAGCCATTTCTCCTGGCAGCTCTACGTATTTGCCCCATTACAGGTCCTCATTAGCTCTCCCGGTTAATATTACCAAGTTTTTCGTTTATATTGTCGGCATAATGCGAAATGTTGACTCCCTTGAAAACCACTGGAAGGAACTTTATTGGACGTGCAGGCCTTTTATTTATTAGTTTCAACAAAAGCAAATAAAGGTCGCATTTTCGTCTCAGTAGTGAAGCACTGATAGCGGTATTAGACAACTGCACGAAGCAAGTTTTGTCAGCCGGAAAAGTTGCAGTACTTAAAAAATCGCTTATTAATTAAGTTAGCGAGCACGCTGTCATGGGCGCCCAAGCAAACTTTAGCAGGTCATGCTGGAAGACCACGGAATCTCGCCGCCACAAACTAGTGAGATTAAGAACTACAAACGCGGCGGTGAGCAAATGCTTCAACGCGTCTCCCAAACTTGATTACATAAACTCCTGCATAAGGCGAGACAAATCGTCTTACGAACTGGCCTGAAAACGAGAGATGATTCGCTAAAGTTGCGTGCTTTCTGCGTCAGGTGCCGCGGGGGAGTGGGTGCCATTACATATGTGTCGAGAATGGCATACAGGCGGCTCCAGAGTGGGCTTGGCTTCGATATCCTGTACATAATAAACGGTCTGTCGAACTCTTGTACAGTACCGGGTCTGCTCTTTGCGGACAACATCGTGTAGCTCGCCAAGAGTGTCGAGGATATTCTGCTATTGGTCACGGCATTCCGCAGCAAGCAATCTGGGGTACTGCAGTTCACCGACGCCCAAGCTCACGGAGGCATGATTCTTCCCAGCGGTGCCACACAACCATCGTAAACGGTATACCGTTACTGTTGTGCAACCCTTAGTCCGTCAAAAAATGTTGTGGAGGGGCAGGAGGACCACATAAAACGAGGTGCTCCAACAGCATACCATTGGCTGCGCAGATGATGTATGGGTCTTGCAGCCGTCCAGCGTTGGTGTGACAACTCTGTGAACCGTTACACGTACCCGGTATGACCTGTGCTAGTGCTTTTGTATGCCTGTCAGTGAAGACGCGAGGATGAATTGAACGCAGTAAGCGCGAGGTTGGGTGGAGTGCTATACGTTGGCTATGCGCGCATCAGTGTCGAGGCGATTAAGGGCAACATCGGCCCGTCTTCTTCTTTCGAGCCTATAGAAAAGAAGCCAGTAAGGTGTTCAGGCACTTACATTTCGAGGCTATACAAACACTCTGGAGTAGACGTCTCTAGTCTTCAGTGAAAGTTTGTATTCTTCCCTCGTCCCGTGCAGGGAGACTGCGAACGCAAGAGGGCGAAGGCAGCGAGGGCTCAGGTTAGGCAAGGGGAGACGACGCTACGGCAGTTCGTCATGCTCTTTAAACGAACGTCCCTATAAAATGCAGGTGCCACCAAACAAGCATCTAAGTGTAAAACCCATACAACAGCAATGTGAGTGTTCTGCTCTTCGAGGCACGAGCAGCGTATCGGCGCACTGTCGTGTATCGACGGTGCGATTACCCGAAACCGAAAGTGCTGGCGGCGAAGTGCCGGGCGTGCGGAGCTGCGGAACAGAAGGAGGATCATCTGGTCCTGGGCTGCAGGAGCCTCGCACCAAGCCACAAAGCGGGAAGTGCAGTTTCTTCGGCCGACAACACTTACTGCGTGTAGCTTGTGAATACTTTACTACCGCTAGCAAAACTTCGCAGTTAGGGTGAAATGATTTTTCGTTGCTTTTCTGAAAGCCTTGAAATAAAAGGCGCGCGCTTCATGTAAAATTAATAATTCCGATGTTGAGCTTGCTAAAGTTTCGCCGTATTCTGACATTGTCTGTCAAATGCCTTTTCTTAAAACTTGGAAATCTATTGAGGACTTGTCAGGTAGGCAATGCGATCCGCTTGCTTACGTGCTGGCTCGATCAACACATCGGTACCTCCCTGCAATTACCGTATTCATTGTTGTGTGGGCGCTATAGTTGCCCATTGCTTTTGTATTTCGTCGTCTGTTTATCAGAAACTATAAATACCGACATGAGAGAGAGAGACAGAGAAAAAGCATTTATTCGAACCATCGAGTGGGTGGTGTCTCATTCCAGCACTCCACTGGCCATGGCTGCTCGATGTACTTGCTGGACGAGAGCTTCTTGTCCCGCCAGGGTATCGCCGCTCAGCTATACCTCCCACCGCTCAAATGACGTGCTAGGCGTCTTTAAGTGTTGAGGTTTGCCCCCGCACAACCACGAGATGTGGAAGAGTGTAGGGCGTGTGTCACCGCACCAGGGGCAGATGCCGCGATATGTATGTGGGAACATTTTACTGTATCTGTGTAGGTTTGGAAAGGTGTTTGTCTGAACAAGTCGGAGAGCTACGGCATCTTCAGTGCTGAGCTTTGTTTGAGGCGGAGGATAAATCCTGCGGTTGAGTCGCTGGATCTCGAGTCGGTCGCAGTAAGCCCACGCCAACTATACCTAAAACGGGCATAAAAGCAATTAAAAAGAAATAACAGTTAATCGTTCTCTTCCGTTAACGTACTCATTGTTGTGTTGGCGCTATATTACCCATTGCTTTTGTATTTCGTCGTGTGTATATCAGAAACCATGTATACCGACATGAGACCACACCAACTATAGCTAAAACGGGCATAAAAGCAATTAAAAAGAAATAAATAGGTATTGAAACAGCAACCCTAAAGCAATTTCAAGAAACAAGCTATTTAAAGAAAATTCGAAGGCGTAGCCGGCTAAGTGTCGCGAAAGGATACCGTCAAAAATACACCTTACTTGGCTTGAGAAAAATAAGCACGGCGAATTGCGTATATCCAGGCTTCTCGGAAATCAAAGGTTAAAACCGGTGCCTGTGATGCGCAGCTGTGGCACTGCTGCTTATTTATTGCAATTGAAGTGAACTAAAATGAGGAAAGCTGCTCCGATACAGACACGCTGAACGTCAGCCTCATCAAGTAGGCATCCGTCCAGTCGTTGTGACGTTTCCTGTTTGACAGGAGGTGGGCAGGGCAGGAGGCGTCAAGGCAATCGTTTCCAAAAGGGGCGACTACGTGAGGGCCTTAGGCACAGAGGTGAGGCTATAACCACAATAAGGGCAGGCGAAAGAAGGAAAATCATGGCACAGAGAAAAAAAGAAATTGAGAGGTAAGCGAAAGGAGGACGATGAGGATTAAGCACGCAGTTAGAGCCATTTCGCACGGGGAAATCCCGCCATAGTTGGAGAGATGGTGAAAATGAAATGTGCAGAAGAAACGTGAAGGGACAAAAAGAAAGGAAAACAGGAGGAGTTAATCTGCATTTGGAAGAATCGAAGAGACAGGAGTGGGAGTGGGAGGGACGGAAAAAATAATGATATGCAGAAACTGCAGGAGCAAAACCCGCGATTTCTTAGTTCTTAGCAAGGTACGGCAGGTGTCGCCTCACGAGCACACGTTGGAGGCAGGGAGGTTGAACCGCTGTAAGCAGTATGGTAAATGCCCGTGCCCCGTGAAAAGGTGAACCAGCGTACGATTAGGAGGGAACCAACCTGAAATTTCGTGCATGCTTCCTACCCAGTTATAAATGGTGGTGTTTTGTCCTTCGCGCTGCCAATAATCATGCCACTGCCTTCGTGCGATTTGACAGCAACGCGCACGGGCCAGCTTCAGCGAGGCATGACTGCCGCCAGATGTGCCCGTGATCGCCGCGGGCGATGGAGCCGAGTGAGCGAGCACATTACCAACATTATAGTCCCTGTGGCCAGGGACGTCATAGAAGTAAATCGTAGGCCGCCCGAAGGCTGGCGAGAGGAGCACCTTCTTAAACTGCCCGACGAGCGCGTCCCTAAAGCGGCGGTTCGAAGGGCGGTCACTTAGGACAGGCAATCAGTGCAACACAAGCGCCTCGGCGAAAGCAATGACCTGAGCGTTGCACGCTCTAGTCACATTAATCACCCGAAACTTGCGGAGAGCAGTCAATCGACCGTGCGGGGCGAACACGTCAAAGGCAGCGCCCACCACAGTGCTCAGAAAGGTGCCGTCAGTGTAAACACGGTATCCCGGAACGAGAGAAATTCGCGTAGCCCGAACCGTAATCCGCAGGTTTATCGTGGGTGATGCGACCGCTGATCAAAATGGTGTCGAATACCATTCGAGTGCAATATATTCTGGCCATAGTGTGTTACCTCTGGAGCGTTTATAGGGAAAGTTATTTACTCAATCTGTTGAGTTCGACAGTGTGCGGAGGAGTGTTAGCCAGAACGTGTAGTGCGAATGTTCTAGTAGTGTCGATGGTAAGGTGCGTCGTTGGGAAATCGGGCCACCCAATTGGGGATGCACATGCAATTACAGGAAGCAGAGCCGGTCTGCATATGCGACGTAACATCACTGGCTGCATCGCGAAATGCATGCGAATAAAATACAGTAGTCGCGTAACCAACACATCGGATTTAGTCTTGAGGTAACCAACAAGGACAAAAAATTCAGTTTGCCATCAAGGAACACGCCGAGAAGTTCAATGTGATCTTTGTGTTTTGGGAAGGCGGCGCTAATCGAATGGACAGACGCCGTTTGGATGTGCCTATGTGCCCTTTGATCGAGGAGACGAAAAATAACTATTGTTGACTAATATTAGCCTCGTTTTCACGGACCCAATCCTAAACGAAGGTTACTACAGATTGCTCTAGAACCTGCGATTGCAATCGCGACGAGGCGGAAAGAATAGCAATAGTGTTTTGTGCATACGCTTCGATGTGCACGCCCTTTGAGAGACGTAAGTGAAGAAGGGAGTGAATAACGACATTCCATAATAAAGAGTTTATCGGCGAGCCCAGTGGGCTTCGTATCGAAGGGCGGGCCGATAGCTCGCCGGCGTTTACACGAAATACAACACTGCAGCCTGACGGGAACGATTTGAGAAGATTATATCGGTTCGAGGGGCATGGATTCCTCCGTGAAAAGACGAGAAACTCATCATGCCACACACTCTCAGAAGTGCAAGTGAAGTCCAACTAATTCAAGACTGGCGGCGTTTTCACCCCTTTCAGTGCACTTAGTCCCCATTTCAAGACGTTCGGGGCCAGAGCGGCAGTCCGCGCAAGCAGAAAGCCAAACTGGTGAGTGTGTATGGGGTGTCTAGAATGTGAAAAATAACGGAGTCGGGAATTTAGTAATCTTTCAAATACTTCACCGAATAGCGAGTTCATGACAATGGGAGAGAGGTGAGGAGGACGGCCCTTTCAGTGCACATAGTCCCCATTTCAAGACGTTCGGGGCCAGAGCGGCGGTCCGCGCAAGCAGAAAGCCAAACTGGTGAGTGTGTATGGGGTGTCTAGAATGTGAAAAATAACAGTGTCGGGAATTTAGTAATCTTTCAAATACTTTACCGAATAGCGAGTTCATGACAATGGGAGAGAGGTGAGGAGGACGGCCTGGTTTTGGTATAAAAATGATGTGACCTTCCTTCCAAAACGAGGTAAAGTGCCCTATTCTGAGTCCGGCATTAAGTGTGATTGGAAAAATTGAGCATGTAAATGAAACAAATTTTGCACACAGATGCCGGTGATCCCGTTCCCTCCTGGCGCCTTGCGCGAGTTCCCCAGTTATATGCACGCTCTATTTCTGTAAACGTTGGGGGATGGTCGTCTGTTACTCGCTACTGAATCTCGCTACTGCCTGAACGCGACTGCGGAAGTCTGTGTACGCTGTAGGATCATCCAAGGCCAGGTTCAATTATAATAGCGGTGCGGCCGACTCCAAAATAGAGGAGGTAGAAGCGCCGTCCGGGGCCTCAAGCGGCGGAAGATGTGTCACAAGCGAGAGCTTTGCAAATTTTAGGTAACATCATTATCATCATCAGCCTGGTTATGCCCGCTGCAGGACAAAGGCCTCTCCTATACTTCTCCAACAACCCCGGTCATGTACTAATTGTGGCCACGTCGTCCCTGCAAACTTCTTAATCTCATCCGCCCACCTAACCTTCAGCCGCCCCCTGCTAGGCTTCCCTTCCCTTGGAATCCAGTCCATAACACCTAATGACCATCGGTTATCTTTCCTTCTCATTACATGTCCTGCCCATGTCCATTTCTTTTTCTTCATTTCAACTAACATATCATTAACTCTAATTTGTCTCCTCACCCAGTCTGCTCTTTTCTTTTCCCTGAACGTTACACCTATCATCCTTCTTTCCATAGCTCGTTGTATCGTCCTGAATTTAAGTAGAACCCTTTTCGTAAGCCTCCAGGTTTCTGCCCCGTAGGTGTGCACTGCTAAGACACAGCTATTATATACTTTTCTCTTGAGGGACAAGGGCAACCTGCTGTTCATTATCTGAGAATGCCTGCAAAACGCACCCCACCCGATTTGTATTCTTCTGATTATTTCCGTCTCATGATCCGGATCCGCCGTCACTACCTGCCCTAAGTAGATGTATTCCCTTACCACTTCCACTGCCTCGCTACCTATTGTAAATTGCTGTTTTCTTCCGAGACTGCTAAACATTACTTTAGTTTTCGGCAGATTAGTTTTTAGACCCACTCTTCTGCTTTGCCTCTTCAGGTCATTGAGCATGCATTGCAATTGCTTCCCTGAGTTACTAAGCAAGGCAATATCATCATGGCATCGCAAATTACTAAGGCATTCTCGATTAAATTTTATCCCCAATTCTTCCCAATCCAGGTCTCTGAACACGTCCTGTAAACACGCTGTGAATAGCATTGGAGAGATCGTATCTCCCTGCCTGTCGCCTTTCTTTGTTGGGATTTTGTTGCTTTCGTTATGGAGGACTACGGTGGCTGTAGAGCCGCTATAGATATCTTTCAGTATTTTTACATACGGCTCGTCCACACCCTGATTCCGTAATGCCTCCATAGCTGCTGAGGTTTCGACAGAATCAAACGCTTTCTCGTAATGAATGAAAGCCATATATGATGGTTGGTTATATTCCGCACATTTCTCTAACACCTGATTGATAGCTTGAACATGGTCTATTGTTGAGTAGCCTTTACGGAATCCTGCCTGGTCCTTTGCTTGACAGAAGTCTAACGTGTTCCTGATTCTATTTGCGATTACCTTACTAGATAGTTTGTAGGCAACTAACAGTAAGCTGATCGGTCTATAATTTTTCAAGTCTTTGACGTCCCCTTTCTTATGGATTAGGATTATGTTAGCGTTCTTCTAAGATTCCGGTAGGCTCGAGGTCATGAGACAAATTTTAGGTAACATTCTAGCACAAACAATATGACTAGTGTCGCACTCTCTTACAATCGACCTGCAGTGAGACAGCCTTTTCTCCTTGCGTGTGAGGAGCCTCAGTGAAGAAATGCATGCCCCACTCGGAGCATAGCCTGATTGCACTAGCGCCGCCATTGCCACCTTGACATTGGCAGGACATCAATTGTAGGCGTTACAAAACAAGCTCCAGAGGCACATGTTCAACTGAATTTCCACTAACTGCGGTTAAAATATTCGTGCCAACAATTTTACACTGACGCATCTGTCTCATGCCGGCGTGTCTTACGTAGCAGTTGGTCAATCCCTCTCCGAATCTGACATTTTACTTCCCGAAATGAGTATCTTCACGGCTGAGGCGTATGCAGCATTGTCGGCTGTCAAACACATCAAGAAAAGAAGAATACAAAAAGCTGTTATATTAACGTACGCCTTAAGTATCGTAAGATCCATAATGTCATGCACTAAACATAAAAATCCTGCGCTTAGCGATATTTACTCCGTTCTGTGTACATTGTACATCTCTAGCAAGCATATCTCACTATGCTAAGCATCCGGCCATAGAGTTATTCAGGGCAACGTGCTTGCCGACGAAACCGCTACATCAATGGCTGCAAAAGGCAACAAATTTCTATGTAGCTTACCGTCCTATAGTCTTAAAACATTTCTTTCGAAACAAGCTAAGATGATATTTTTTTTTTTAAATTATGGGGTTTTACGTGCCAAAACCACTTTCTGATTATGAGGCACGCCGTAGTGGAGGACTCCGGAAATTTCGACCACCTGGGGATCTTTAACGTGCACCTAAATCTAAGTACACGGGTGTTTTCGCATTTCGCCCCCATCGAAATGCGGCCGCCATGGCCGGGATTCGATCCCGCGACCTCGTGCTCAGCAGCCCAACACCATAGCCACTGAGCAACCACGGCGGGTTAAGATGATATTGGCAGCACTCATGGGACACAGTACTAACAAACTTCAAGTCATTCCGCCACAGTTTGCGAAGGGGCCGCCCTTGTCGAGAACACGACAAACCGAAGTAAACATGCGTGGACTAAGAATCGTGCTTACATACAGCATACGCTCACAATTGTTAACTGCTGGTGGGTCCCAATCTTTGGCAAGCGTGGCGAGACGTTGACTCTCCTGCACGTATTGCTTGAAATTCGGGAAATGGAAGCTGCAAGAAAAATGCCTTTCGTTTAGCTCACCGCCAGCAACTTTGACTTCATCCAGCAACGTTCCTCGGCAAAAACCCACTTTTTAATAGCAAATAAGTCATAGGCTTTTTAAATGACCTTTGTTTATTGCATGACAAGAGAGGGAGTTAACCGAGTGGCCCGATATTTATTAATCATAAGAAGCCAACAAACAATGACAACACAGGGTAAATTATAGTACTTAATAATGGAAATAAAAAAATTATAAATTAATGCAATTGAAAGTGAATGAAAAACAATTTGCCGCCGGTGGGGAACGATCCCACATCTTTGCATTACGTGTATGATGCTCTACCAATTGAGCTACCGCGGTGCTGTCTTCCGATCCACTCACTGGGGTGTTTATATGTTACTACTAGAACCAACCCTGGGAGTGTTAGCCAGTGCCACCACTCGCAAACCTTGGCGGCAGTTGTGGAACATTCGGCGGATGTTCCACATTCCTACGTGAGGCGTGAAGTACGCGCGAAGTACGTGGGACATTAGCGCGAGATTTCTATTTCTATATTTTATTCTGACAACCAGTTCACAACATACATATTATGTTCATAGTTCTCTTCACACGCCATTCTTTTAACACGTATGCCGTATCTTTTACGCATATGAAAGCCAATATGGTAGGCCAGTAAGCCAAGTTACGTCTATAAGATTGTCGTATGCCTCATGTAACTTCTGGGCGCTCATTCGTCATTTTGACCCTTGCGACATTAAAACTCCACACATCATCGACATCATTGCGGACTTTGTGACTTCGGCTCCCACCGGTAGCAACGTATTGTGTTTTACTTTCACTTTCCTCTTTCTCACAATTTTCTACAATTCAACATCATCTAATTTCTGCTATATTTTCCTTGTCTTCATTGTCTGTTGGCTTTATATGGTTATACTCGTTTCAGGTGTTTTTGAGGCCTAAAAGAAAGGTGATCGAGAAGATGCTTTGGCTGAAGAGCTATCTAACTACATAAGAAAAGAGAAATCCTTTTTCTTTGCAACCACTGCTAAACATTAGTAAAGTGGTCGCGTTTTGAAAGAAAGTCATAATATAGTGACTGTGGTGAGCGAATTTTCAATTTAAGCCGTAACTTTTTTAATAAACATTATTACAAATTGCAAATTTGTCCGAAACGAAATTATCAAGTTTAAAGCTGTGTAACTCTGCAGTTAATAATTTTATAACTATTGTGCTAATCGAATCATATAGCACATTTAAAATTGACAAATTCCATGTGCTTTGCAAGACTGAAATACACCAGTAATATGTCGGTAGGACTCTTGAAAAACCCTTGCAAATAATGCACCAAGATATTAATTCTGGCAGCTGCAGATGCTCTGACGGATGGAGTTTACGAATCTGTGATATATGCTCTGGTTGCCAAACTAGAAATTTGAAAATTTGTGCTTCTATTTTCATTTTTTCAGCCACATCAAATTTTGCAAGCTTTAATTGGGAAGCTTCCGGCCCTAAATAAAAGTTCCACCAACAGCCACCCCAATTTCATTCTTGTCTCTCGAGTACAACAAATTTCATGAAAATCGACGAAGTGGTTATCTGTGAAAAGAGTTCATGTTGCACATGCGTTTGAACGGCCGGCATAGAAGCTGGGAAACTGCTTAAGAGGAAGCTTGAGCTCGCGTGCTCCTATCTAAATACACCTCAAAGATGAATTCGTTTTTCTGGGCAAACACTCCACCAAATTTGAAGATATTTGTTGCATTTAAAAGAAAAAGAACTTATAATCTAGTGACTGTTGGTTTCGAATTGTTCACTTAGATCGTGAATTTTTTACTAAAAATTGACAAATAGGCGAACATTTTCAGAAAATGAAACGGATATGTTTGCAACTCTCTAACTCAGCAATAAGAAATGATATCAGAATTCTGTGAATTGCATCTGATAGTACATATAAAACGAACAAAGTTTATCTGTTACACTTGAATCTAAACGAGTCAGTTATATGGAACTACAGGTTTTGCAGATCGCTTGTACACAACGTAACAAATTCACATAAGATATAAATTGACATATCGAGGTTGTCCGCTTTGAACGATTTAATGGATGTCGAATGCAGAACCGCGATGTCTGCTCTTGATGCGGAGCTATTAGTTTGTACACTTCGAGCTTCCATATTTGTTGAACTTTAGAATTTTTGAAAATCGTTTTAACAAAATTCAGGCACTAAATCTAAATTTCGCTTCCAACAGTCACTAGAATTTAAATTGCTCTCTCAAACGCAAGAAATTCCATTAAAATCGGTCCAGGGGTCACTTCACAAAAGCGTTGATGCGTTTTACATGTATTTGAGTAGGTCGCGTCGGAATTGAGCCAGAGCTAAAGCTTCCTCTTAAGCTTTCTTTTAAGGTCAGCTGCCAAGAAAAATACCGTGCTGTTGCTCCAAGTCGTCTTCTACGAAGGGGGCTGTGAGAAGCGACGGCGCAGAATTAGGGGCGCAGAACGCAGCTATCCCTCATTTTGAACTCTGTACTGAAATAAGTTAAATAAGAGGTTTGCGCTGTGAAAAAAGCAGCCTCAATATGGCTTTGCACATTTTAATAAATGGCAATTGCTAGCATTATCGCTGAAAAATATTTTAGCAGTAGTTCGGAGAACTAAGGTGGACTTGTCGGGAGGGAATCACGCACCGCTACCATAGCGAACGCCTCCGGCACTACCCTCTACCTTGTGTTGTACGTTCGTAAGGACTGCGCAATCATAAGTGGGTCACTGGTAATAATTTTCACGGAGTGTTGAAATGCTCACATTTTAGTGACGCGGCGATGGTGGACAACCACCGTGGCACTATCGTCTATCGTCAAAGCCTGATCTACGCGTCATTCGCGTCGGCTATTAGAAGCGAAACTTTCCTCCGCCAACCGTGCGTGGTTGCGTTACCGTGTTCCGTGACCGTAGATGCGTCCTGGCTGTTCTCTTGACCAATAGACCAACCAATCCCAGCGGAGTACGGGCGCCACGTGCCAAGCTGTGTTCCTTCTAGGGCCAGCGGATGGCGCTCACCTTATGCTTTAACTTTACGAGATAGACGAATACCAGACAATTGGCGACAAAGTAGAATGAATTTATTCATAACTGAAAGGGGGAGAAAGATAGAATTCACTCGTATAGAACGTTGACCATTAGATCGGCAATATACAGGGTAGCAATGTAGGCAATCAAATTAAAGCATCGAGCATGGGCAGAGAATAATGGCACTTTGGGAGAAGATCAGAATGGTTTCAGAATAGGTAGGCGTTTAGATGATAACTTATTTGTTCTTATACAGTGTATTGAAATATCAAAAGGAGAAAGCAGAACGTTGTATGTGGCCTTTTTAAACATTACAGGAGCCTATGACAACGTAGACCGCAACATATTGTGGGATATTCTGGAGGGGGAAGGCTTAGGTGACGATCGGCTACAGGTTTTGAGAGAGATTTACCCAATAAATGCCGTTTGCCTTGAATGGGAAGGGATGAGGAGCGAGGAGAAAGTTCATATCAACAAGGGACTGAGGCAGCGGTGCCCTTTATCCCCGCTGCTGTTTATGATGTACATGGTGAGGTTGGAGAGGGCGCTAGAAGGAAGTAGTATCGGTTTTAATCTCTCATACATACAGGCGGGTACGGCAATAGAGCAGCAGCTCCCAGGTTTGTTTTATGCGGACGACATTGTGTTGCTAGCTAACAAGCAAAGTTATTTGCAACGTCTAGCTAATATCTGTGGGCAGGAAGGCAACAATCTAGGTTTGAAATTTAGTGTTAGAAAATGAGGTGTTATGGTACTCAATGAAAACAGTGAACAGACAGTGGAGATACAGGGCGAGGAAATACGTCGCCTCGGGTAACAGACTATAAATATCTTGGTATATGGATAAACGAAGGCAGTAGGTATATGGAAATACAGGGAAAAAACAATAACAGTGAAGGGGAAGAGAAATGCAGCCATAATGAAGCACAGAGCACTATGGGGATACAACAGCTACGAGGTCCTCCGAGGTATGTGGAAAGGTGTAATGGTTCCAGGACTTGCTTTTTGAAATGCGGTTGTTTGCTTTAAATTTTGGGTACAATCAGGACTCCACCTGATCCAAAGGTCAGTGTGTCGTCTCGCTTTGGGCGCTCACGGAAGACTACAAGTGAAGCTGTGCAGGGTGATAAAGGCAGGACTAGTTTTCAAGTGAGGAAAGCTCGCAGTAAAATTGAGTATGAAGAACGTCTGAGGAATATGGAAGAACGTAAATGGCCTGGCATAGTGTTCAGGTATCTGTGCAGGGAAAACATTGATTCACAGTGGAGGAAAACAATTAGGAAGCTTACCAGCAAGTATGTGGCGTGTAGGGTGGGTAATACAGCAACAAAGAAGGTCAAGCGGAAAGTCAGAGAGGCTGAAATAATCTCATAGGTAGCGGCAATGGAAAAGAAACTTGCCATGAGTAACTACTTAAGAGGAAAAAGTGAAATCAGGAAAGAAACAATTTATAACTCAAAGGGAAGCTCATTACTTTTCGAAGCGAGATTGGGATCCCTTAGAACACGCACCTATATAGCGAGATATTAGACGGAAGAATAAGCATGTGCTTGCTGTGGTAAAGATGGGGACTCTATGGAGCATGTTTTATTAGAATGTGAAGAGGTCTACCCAGCGGTCAATTTAGGTGCCACTGGCCTCCTTGAAGCACTTGGGTTCAGCTATAGCCGTGAAAAAGTAAACATGTCCGCAATGGACATTAGTAAGAGGCGATTAGAGGATTGGTGGAAGAAAAGTAGGGAAACGACAAAGAACGGAGACGTACAAAAGCACAGTTCGAAATAGGGGAGCAGAAAATTTGGGTGGGGTGATTCATAGTCCCTTTTTTTCTCTTTTTTATTGTTTAACATAGGTAGGACATTAGGCAGTATGATTACAAGAGCTTGGTGGCACAACCCACCGCCCCGTTCCAAAGGGGACGCTCTTAACATCCATCCATCCATCGATCCGCGGCAACACGGTAATGAGGAAGGGATCACTTCGCGCTGATATAATGCCTTCATATTGCGCTGCCTATTTACGCGCATGCGCGTGCTGCCCCTGAAACAGTGATGCTTTCAAGGCTTCCGCCGTCCTCGCTAGTTGTCAGTATTTCCGTTTAACAAAAGGGTCGGTATAAGTGTGTGTGTGCGTGTGTGTGTGCGTGCGTACGTGTGTGTATACGTGTTTGAGTGTGTGTGTCTTTGTGTGTCGCCTCCGCGTGTACTCATGGTTTAAACTCTTTGCACAGTGGCAGAAACCTTCACTGTGTGTACATTTCAACTCGTTGGATCTGCTCCACATTCTATACATATGACTCCTCCAAGGTTCTAGCGCTATTCTTGGTACCCGCGTATATTCCACAAGAGTACTTCACTACTCTCGTCGCGCGTCCACACTGAATACGCAAGGCTGGGCGATAACATAGACAGACAATATAACGGTAACATTCGAGAAAGTTCCGATTCATGCAGGCGCGTCTTACTTAATGTGATGACTTTGATTCATATACAAGTACAAGGACACGCATACAAGTACTCGTGTGAATACGGAGACGGAAAATACTTTTTAATGAGGGCCGCTCGTGGTCAAGATCTTGAGTCCATCCCCCTTTTCATCTACCCTGAACGTCAGAAAGTGAGTGCGCGCATTGAAGTAACGCAGTCCTTGACGGTGAGGTGGGGAGGCTTCGCGTAAGTGGGCTTAAATGACAAAGCTGCTCTTCAAGGCCGGTAGTGTTATCTCTGTTACGCGTACTTCGGTGAGCGGTTTGCATTTGACCATGAACGTGTGCTGGCAGTCGGACATTTGTTGGTCGACTTCTAGTGACAGATGTCGACGTCGTGTCAGCAACAGTCTTCTAACCGCCTGCTTACAGTCGAGTCGGGAGGATTGTCACTGACGATAGTCAGATGTTGGTTTCTGCAGTGCAACGCCTTGCGGTAGTTTGCACGCGTTGCACGCTTTTTACTGCGAAGGCGGTTACGGCGACCGGAAGCGGATCGAAAACATTTTATGTCTGTTTCCGAGGTTTCGAGAAAAAAAAAACTTGATTACTTGCGAAGCTTATATTTCGATTAAATGTGTGGTATGTTAGGGCGACTAGATTCGGGCAATCCTAGGAAGTGTCTTTGTCAATAAGGTCTAAATGAAGCTTCCCATGCCGTCGTTTCTTGTCATATGGAACACGCAAGAATTTCACCGATTTCCTGGGAAGGCCTAGAACGGGATAACTCTCTTATTGAAAGCAAACGAAGGGGGAGGAGAAGAACTTAATCGCTGACGTGTATCGAAAGTTTGAAGTGTGTAGGGTAATAAAATATTCTGAATAAAGAGTTTACATCTTCCCCTTTTGGTCGTATTTCTCGTGCGTTCTACGAGACGTATAGTTGCCTTTCCCCAGTGTCCTTTATGAACTATGCTGCACACATAGTTGACTTTTCTTGAAACAGAAAACATGTTGTAGATGACGAACAATAAATTTTCAACTCTTCCCTTACCTCACTAGAAACGTGCTCATTTTCGCTACCTTTACAACCTTGCTCTGCCGCTTGGTGCTGGGAGGGGCGTTCACGAACGCATAGTCCTACCGTATGGGAATGGCCGAGAGCCCAATGTGCGACTCCTGTGGGTGCGAGGAAACCATCGAGCAGCTATTGTGTACCTGCCCTCGCTACGATGTCCAACGCCTCTCTCTGCGGGAAACTTTACACCGGCTGGACACGAGACCGTTCACCGAGTCAAAGATACTCGGACCGTTGCTACAGCCGTCACTGGCTCTAAAAAGTGATTCGTGCGCTATTGCAATACTTGAAGTGCGCCGGCTTAAGAGACCGTTTATAGTGTCCTTGTGTATAGTGTCACTCCCACACGTACTTACTGCTTACTCTCTCCTTTTTTTCCTCTTTCTTTTATCCTTTCCGCCACCCACAGTGTAGGGTAGCAAACCAGATGCTCTACTGGTTGGCCTCCCTGCCTTTCCTATCCTTGTTCTTTGTCTCTCTCTCTTTGCTGCCTTTAAGTTTGAACATTTTATTTCGTGACGCTGTAGTCGCAACTAATACGGTGATGCATAAAATTATAACCTGATCACTGGTGTTTTACATGTATGTAAACGCGTAATATTTGCTGTGACAGTGGTTTTGAGAATTCTGATGTGGAAGTTCAAAGAAGCATACCCTGGAACATGAATGAAAGTAATAATTCTCAATTTTTAGTGTGAGTATTGAGAGTAAGAATTACAAACACTCTAACGTTTCCAATTGCAAGCTCGTAAACGTTTGAAGCTAAAGGGTATCGCGAATGAATGAGGTAAGTCTATTTGATGTATCATCGTAAGGTCGCAATAGAGAAGAATAAGTACGCCAGATCTATAAACCGCCACGAAAGGCGTTCATATCACCGCAAAAAAAGTTAACGAATACTTTGGATGAACTAATTAATGCAGGCGTTCCTTTTTTCTTCGTAAAAACGAGCACTGGAGCAATCTACCACCGCAGTTTGAGAGAGCGCTCTTCTGAATTGGATCGCTCGTGCCTTGCTTGCGCAATCTTAGTGGCACTTCTGTCTCGTTTCATTTTACATCAGGCTTTCTTGTATTCCCGCACGCAAGGCGACTGTTCAATTCGCAACGGGATGTGTCGTTGCATTTGTAAGTGAACCGGTTCTCGTGTACTTGTGCTACATTGTACCTGACATTATCGTTTTAGGTGGTATTTGCCGCCCCTCTGGCCTCAGCGTAATTTAAATCTTTTGTTCTACTTCGTATTCTACATTATATTTCTCTACGGTAGACCTCTATCTTTTCAGTCACTACTCATTGTAATATAAAAGAGGTAGCTGCTATTTGTGTAGTATCATGTCGCTTTTATTCTTTGTCTCACTCAGGCTTTCGTTCTGAACGACTGATCCTTTCTTCGACTGTGTTTTGTTAAGCCTGCATTTCGTGTTCTTCCTACATTGCGCCATAATTTTCTGTATTAAGTTACCTCCATTGTATCTCTCACTCTTCCCTAAAGTCTGGCATTCGCAGTTATAATACTTATTAGATAAAGAAAGTAAAAGCGGCCGCCTCCGTGCGAGTCGTTTTGCGGTGAGATGCCGTGGACTGCTGCTGCTGCGAAAAATCTGGGAACTGCCTGCATGCGATCCGGTAGCCCCCGAGGAGAGGAGGGCGTCTGTTGGCACCCGCAAAAAAAAAAAAAGGATAAATCACGCAGAAACTCCTCTGAGAGTTGTCCAAGTATGCGTAAGCATTGTTTCACTTGCTCATCTACACGCAGCCCGGCGTCAATAACAGCTTTATGAATCTTGATTAGACCAGTACACGACAGCGCAGTGGCGGCACGAACTGGTGAAGACGGCGGCGCGAGCAGCATTGATGGCGCAAGCAAAGTACTGCAGGTGCCGGCGCCAGGTGGCGCTGATGACGTTCCGATCATTATAAGCCATTACCGCTCTTTAGCGCCTTATCCATCCCCATGGAACCGTTGTGAACAGTGAGCAAACGTGAGCGGCGGCTTCGCATGGCACCGCCGTTCCAATCAATGCTTGTAGCATCATTCCGCGGTTCTGACTGTTGGAACGCAGTCTAACGTACTTCAAACTGCTGAGTACAGCAGCCGCTTGTCTGCGTTGAAAGTTTTTATGCAGTCCATCATTAAGCGCATATCGGTCAAGGGAACGCCGCACTCAGCGCAAACAGCCCGCAACCGGCTTTGGAGAAACAGAAGGCACGAAAACAAATTTTGGAACACTTCTTCAACGTTACTTTGCGTACGCATGCTCTCATTGGGCAATATAACCAGGCGGTCGGAACACTGACTAATGTTGATGTTGACGTTCATGCGGCTGCACACTTTCGAACGGGTAAGCACTACCAGTAACACGGTTCACATAGTGTGTAAAGCAGAACTAGAAGTGAATTCAATATGTATGCATGTATGCATGTATACATGTATGTATGTATGTATGTATGTATGTATGTATGTATGTATGTATGTATGTATGTATGTATGTATGTATGTATGTATGTATGTATGTGTGTGTGTATGTGTATATATATATATATATATATATATATATATATATATATATATATATATATATATATATATATATATATATGTATATATATATATATACAGAATGGAAACTTGCATATATATAACAATGGAAAACTTCCCTCTGCTACCTGCATGATATTGCCGTGTTTTCATCACCATTTCCTCACTATCTACAAAGCTTGGATGAAGTTCTAACGTGCTTACGACGCTGGTCTTCAGCTCAACACGCAGAAATGCCGTTTCGCCAGCAAGTCTATTAATGTCCTGAATAATGTGATCAAGGACTGCATACGTCCTGACCCTGACGAGATTGCCGCGGTCCTTGTCTTCCCCCTCGCCTTGAAAGGCCTAAAGATTTGCGAAGCTTTCTTGACCTCGGTTCTTATTTCCGTCGCTTCATACGGGCCTTTGCATTCGTAGTTGCGCCACTACACAAGCTACTTGCTTCCGGTGTACCCCTCCTCTGGTCTCAAGGTTGTGAAGCAGCCTTTAACAGGTTAAAGGGGCCCCTCACGTCTGAACTTGTGCTGCGCCATATTGATGACATTGCACCGACACCCTTGAAACACAGACGCTAGCGGCCACGGCATCGGTGCCATTCTTCTACAACGCGACAACTCCTCGCGAGAGAGAGTCCTTGCGTACGCCCTCCATGTAGTCACCGATACCGATAAGAACTCTGCGATCACTGAGCAGGAATGCCTGCCTGTTGTTTGGTCCGTACAAAGTTTCGACCCTATCTGCACGGGTGTCATTTTACTATTGTTACGGACCACCACGCCTTATGCTGGCTTTCCACGCTCAACAACTTGATCGGCCGCCTAGGTGTCTGGATTCTCCGCCTGCAAGAATATGCCTTGGACATTGTTCATAAGTCGGACAAAAACATCAAGACGCTGACGCTCTTTCTCGTTCTCCGCTTCCTGCGCACCCGCTCGACATCTCGGCAACTCCGGCGCAAAGCAACTCTTCGGATGTGACTTTTACGCCGGTTTCCTCCCTAGCCTCAATGGACCGCCTTCTTCCGCATGATGATCTCACTTTGACATCTTGCCAGCGGGCAGACTCATATTCTCGGCGTATGGCAAACTACCTCATTGGCCCGTCACGCCCACCTAACGTGCGGCTTCGACGCCAACTCGCACAATTCAAGCTGGACAATCGAGTGCCGTCGCGTCGCAATTACCACCCTAACGGTCACCGCTGGGAGCGGGTTCTACCACGCTCTCTTCGAGCCCATGTCCTCGAAGCGCTCCACGATGACATGACAGCTGGCCATCTCGGTTTCCAAAAAAATCTGGACTTTCTGCTAGTATAGCGCGGTACGTCGGTCCTTTTTCTCCGTGCAAGCGTCTCAAACTCCCAACCTCTGCTCCTGCCGGTGAATTACGGCCTGTTCGGTGTCCCACCGCACCATTTGAGGTTGTTGGTATCGACCTTTACGGACCCCTCCCTGCTACTCCCACTGGCAATCGCTGGATAGTGACCGCCATCGACCACCCGACGTGGTACGCTGAGACATCAGTGATCACTGGCTGGGCTTCAGAAGTTGCCGACTTCGTCCTGCAAGATATCATTCTTCGCCATGGTGCTTCACGGATACTGCCGGGCAACCATGGAAAAGCTCTCACCTCGCAACTTCTAAACTAAGTCTTGCGCACCTTTGGTACCACCCACAAAAACGCTTCGAGCTACCATCCACAAACTAACGGCTTCACTGAGTTGGTTCATCGCAAGCTTGCAGATATGACCGCCGTATATATTAAATTTTAGCCCGAAAATTGGGGCAAGCTTCTACCATTAGTCACTTGCGCCTGCAACACGGCCGTTCAGCGCATCACAGGCTACTCGCCATTTTACCTAGTTTACGGATAGCCGCCAACTTATTTTCTTAGATGCTCCTGTCAACCCATCTACATCGTTTAGCGAAGAATTTGTTTCACGACTCGCTCAGTGTCGCCAGCGTGCCCGCCTTAACACAACGGCCAGGCGACGAGACTGGAAGATCACTTATGACACATTCCATCGCGTTGTGTCCTTCTGACCTGGTGACGAGGTACTCCTCTCGACACCCCTTCACAATCCTGGGTTGTGTGACAAGTTCCAATCGCGATTCATCGTGCCATACATAGCCTTGGAGCCGACATCACCCGCCAATTATGGCGTGACTGCTTTTGTCGCTGCAACAGACCGCCGTTGTTCCAGCACCGAGGTCGTTCACGTCTCCCGCATGTAACACTTCACGTTGCGTACTTTGACCCGTGGCCAGGGTGGCCGCTTCCACGTGGGGGGGGGGGGGGGGGGGGGGGATTTGTGTGGGCTGCTACACTGCTCGTCTTCTTCATCTCTATGTTATCATCAGCATCCGACGCTGACCGGCCCTCATCTTGAGTTCCGGCGAGGTCATCACCATCGGGTGTGTGCCTTGGTTCGACGCTGCGTACTCGGGCCGAATAAATGTCGCCCCAAGAGAGATGTCATAACACACACTCACGCACACACGTGTGTGTGTGTGTGTGTGTGTGTGTGTGTGTGTGCGTGTATAATGATGTGCTTATATTTAACTGCTTTACGCAATTTGTAATCCATGACAGAGGTCCATCGTCATAATGAATAGCTGCACCAACCTTGTATGGACGAGGTGGTTCATCTTGAATAAAAATTGAAGCAGCGCAAGCAAGAGGATGACAGTAATTGAAAACACCCACAATTCGAGGAGTGGTGTACTGGCACTTGGAAAAAAAAGTATTGAAAGATCCACGCAGCTTTTAGAGCATGTCAAAAAGCGCCAATAACGAAAAGGTGTAAACATCATGCAAAATTTCTCGCCTGTTTTGTTAGGCAGTACGCATGCGTTTCAAGCTTTCGGTTATTTCTTTAGGCATGCTATAAAAGCTGTGTGATCTTTCAAGAATTTTTTTTCTAGTTGGCAGTACAGCGCTCGTCCTGTTGTGTGTTTTCCATTGTTGTCATCGTCTTTTATGCTCTCCTTCGAGTTTTCATCGATGAACAGGTCTGTTGAAAAGCCGGTCATGAGACGCCTATATATATATATATATAGTATTCCATTGGCGTACAATACTTGTGGTTCCATCAGGACGCCTTTGCCAATGACACTTGTAATGTTCTCCGTATGTACATGTATCAGATGTGTGTATATATAGCGGTGCATCGGATATATACATATATATACCCGATGCACCGCTTATCAAAAGAACTACTCATGATGAGAAAGAACCAGTCATACGGATTACACATTGCATAAAGCAGAAGTTCGCTTTGCTATACGTCCTGATGGAGCCACATCCAGGGTACGATAATGCAGCGCTACTGGAGCCAGGGATTTAGGAAACGGTTCGTATTCGCCACCTTGCAAGTCCACATTAGTTTCTTCGGTTATCAAAAGAACTACTCATGAAGACAAAAAACCTGTCATATGGATTACACACTGCATAAAGCAGAAGTTCGCTTTGCTATGCGTCCTGATGGAGCCACACCCAGGGTACCAAAATGCAGCGCTGATGGAGCCAGGCATTTAGAAAACGGTTCGTATTCGCCACTTTGCAAGTCCACATTACTTTTCCCGGTTATCAAAAGAATTACTCATGATGACAAAAAACCAGTCATATGGATTACATATTGCATAATGCAGAAGTTCGCTTGGCTATACGTCCTGATGGAGCCACACCTAGAGAAGGTAGGCGAAGCGCTGATGGAGCCAGCAATTTAGGAAACGGTTCGTATTCGCCACCTTGCAAGTCCACATTAGTTTTCCCGGTTACTGAAGAAAGGTTTTGGCCCATATTATTAGCATGGCGCGAAACGGATATCAGAACGGAAACTCGTTCATTTGCTGTTTGCCAGTTGCACATGTCTTTTGTTTAAATGTTTAAGACGAGCAAAAAAAAGTCGCATTTTTCTCCTACTGGCGAAGTCTTGATCAAAAGTGTTCTACAATTACACGAATAAGTTCTGTCTGCCGTATAAACTCTGTAGCCCAGCAGCATATGAGCCTCGTTCTCTTCCGCATCTCCGAACGCACAAGCCTTCGCAGCGAGCACTTCTAGTTTCGGGTCACAGCACCTTCGATGCGCAAAAGTGCACTCTGCTCCTGGGCGTGCCATGGCGAGGAGACTACTAGCATTGCTGTTGTATAGCTTTTCCCCTGCAATCCTTTTTCATGAGTTCCGCATAATTACGTGGTTCATTTAAAGAGCATGGCAAACTGCCACAGCGTGGTATCCTCTTCCTTAACCCCAGCCTTCGCTGCCTTTGCCTCAAGCGTTCGCTGTCTTTCTCCACGGGACGAGCGAAATAAACCAAACTTTTGCTGAACACTAGCGGGTTCTATTGCACCGTGTTTGTGCAGCCTTGAAATGTACATATCTGAACCAGCTCATCTAACCTCGTTCATTAGACTTAGACGACTATCGAATGAAATCTTACCGGTCGCTTCTCTGCAGCCTCGAAAGAATGCCAGCGATGTCGCCCTAAATCGACCCCAAAAAGACACGCGGATAGCCAACATGTAGCTCTCCACCCAACTTCACGCTTACGGCGTTCGATTCATTCTTGAGTCCGTACAGGCATACAACAGCGTTAGTAAAATTCACACCGAGCTGGTGTACCGGTTTCCATAGTTGGTGCACTAACAGTGGTCGGCTGCAACCTCACATACACCATCTGCGCAGCGAATGCCACGTTCTTGGCACATCCTGTTTCACGTGGTCGTCCTCTCCATCCAAAACTTTGTTTATGCACTAATCGCTACGCCATAGTAACGGAATTGCATGCCGCAGTGTTAGGCAGGGTGATATCAAGTAGCAAAAGCACAAATACCCCACAAAGTGGATGGGAAAAGCAGCACAGTTGGCAAGAGCATCGCAGGCTAATGCAAGACGTGGGTTCGTATCCCACCTGCGGTCACGTGTTTTTTCATCCACTTTCATTTCTGTGAATTTATCATTTCTTTAATTTAACTTGTACTTAAGCTAATTTCCCCTATCTTGTCCTTGGTGTAAATATAATAAAAATGGAACTCCTCGGTTCATTTTCTTGTTCATATATTTCATAACTAAGATCCAACGCACACGTTTCTCGTTCCACAGGCAGCCAACGTTTTTGAAATATTCTCCGCGTGTGTCAAGTGCCCCTGCCTCGTCTTCTTTTCTTGTGAAGGGTCACGCTTTGATTCGCCGCGTAAGACTCCAAGGCGCATCAAGTTGTGTGCTGAGAGTGAATTTCCCTAGTACTTTACTTTTAGTAGTTTACGCGAGCAAAAACTGTTCAACGTTGTACAAACTTCATGATCATCCAATTTAGTCATGTTTTAACGTTTCGTCGCTAGAGTACAAATGTCACCATTTTCACACGCGCTTCATGGCATAGGCGTAGGTTCTTGCGAGTGTATAACGCGTCTATGCTGATGACGTCATAATACGCTTTTCTCCCCGCAGGGGCGTCGGCGTCAACAAGCGTTTGGTGTGTTGCGACACCACGTACCCGAGCACACGAGGGTTGGACCCTCCTGTGTTTAACCGTGCGCGGCTTTGCCGTGTCCGGGGAAAGGGGCATCCTGGGGGTTGAGCCGATGCCGGGTGTTCGGACCTTTAAGGCCCCCCGGCAGAGGCAACACACCTCTTTGACCTCTGCTTCACGTAGATGGCACCCCCGGACTGACCCACTCGGGGGAAATCGGTAGTTGCCTTTTCTTGTCTCTCGCTCTCTCTCCAACCTTCGTCTTTCTCTCAGTTTCCATCTTTTCTGTCTTCTCCTGGCTTCTCTTTACTTCCAATTTTTCCAGGCAGCAAGGGTTCACCTTGTGTGAATAACCAACCTAGGTTATTTCATATTTGGTTATACTGGTAATGTACAGCTGGCGTTTGCAGGCAGTGTTTCACACGCCCAGCAGCGTCCCCTTGTAGGAAACCACGGTGGGTGGCTGGCGTTACTGCCGAAATTACAATCACCTATGGCTACTTCCTTTCCCCCACTACCTGATTGCTCCCTGAAGAGGGGGCGCACCGATGATGTCTTAGAATTTTTTGCCCGTCAAAAAGAAACTTTCCCTCGCTTCCATTTAGTCCACTCCGAAACACCAAACAAACTCGTCCGAACAATCTCACCATTCCTCGTGTGCAAGTCTCTTACACATGTTTTCGATACAGGTTACAAAGCATCCAGAATGGCAAGCGGCGATCTCCTCTTGAAGCTCCGCAACGAGAAGCAATAAGAAAAGCTACCCAATCTAGTATCATTTGGTGACGCCAAAGTAACAGTAATTCCGCATCGTACTATGAATACCACCCGTGGCGTAGTCTCCGATGATGATCTCTTGAAGCTGACTGAGGCTGAGCTCTTGGAGGGCTTCAGTGAGCAGAAAGTCATCAACGTTAAGCGAATTAGGATGAGGCGTGATAATAAGGAAATACAGACCAAACACGTGATACTTACTTTTGGCATAAGTTTTCCGCCCGAGTCCATCGAGGTCGGGTATATCAAGCTGCGTGTTCGCCCATATGTTCCTAATCCCCTGCGTTGCTTCAAATGCCAGCGTTTCGATCACAGTTCACAGAGTTGCCGAGGCCGTCAAACCTGCGCGAAATGCAGTGCTCATGAACACACCTCTGAATCTTGTTAAAACTCTCTCCATTGTGTAAACTGTGAAGGGGAGCAGGCTGCGTACTCGCGGTCGTGCCCAACCTGGAAAAAAGAAAAACAAATTGTGACGATAAAAGTAAAGGAAAATATAAGTTTCAAGGAGGAACGCAGGCGGGTATTCTACCTTGCCAAGAACACACTTGCTGAAGCAGCAAGTCAGGGGGCAGCGCCACAACTGTCTCCGGCGGCTTACCGACCCACACCCAGTGATGCGGCAGTGACGCTATCCGCCTCCCCGGCGCATGCAGCTAGTGCTGCTACGCCAACCCAGCAGACGGGGCCATCTACCTGCGGGCAGGTGCCCCCAAAGGCCTCGACCAACGTGCCGAGGCCTTCACGCCAAACAAAGCGCTCGGAAGAGCGCGTGTCCAGCGCCTCGCAAGAGGCGATGGCCACAACCACCAGCAAGACGGCGCTACCAGCGCCTAAGGAGCGGCGAGGCACTCTCGATAGATCCAAAAGAGGCAAAACTCCCATCACGGAGCCAGAAAAAGGCCCGTGAGCTAACCTCAGTCTCTTAAACACACAGCACCCAACACAGATAGCATAATGGACACACAAATACTACAGTGGAATGTTAGAGGACTTCTCCATAACTTTGACGACATTAAAAAACTACTACCCAAACACAAGCCCAAGTTGCTGTGTGTTCAGGAGACACATCTAAAACGCACACAGACAAATTTTCTTCGCCAATACACCATCTTCCGCAACGACCGTGATGAGGCTAACACATCGTCCGGCGGTGTAGCAAGCCTTGCAGACAAGTCCGTAGCATTAGCCGCAGCCAGGTAGCATTACATACACCCCTCGAGCCAGTGTCAATTAGAGGGATTATTTTCAAGAAGTTGGTAACCGTCTGTTCCATTTATATACCTCCAAGCTATCATCTCCGAAAAACCGATTTCTATAACATGATAAATCGGCTGCCGGAACCCTACATACTTGTAGGTGATTTTAACGCGCACAACACGTTGTGGGGAGACGCGCGTGGTGACGCAAGAGGCCGACTTATTGAAAATTTTATTCTGACCTCTAATGCCTGCCTATTTAATAAGAAGGAAGCAACATATTACAGCCTTCAACACAATTTATATTTATCCATAGACTTAGCAGTAGGCTCTGCTTCCCTTCTGCCTCATCTTGAATGGAATGTCATCAAGAATCCTTTTGGAAGTGACCACTTCCCTATAACTTTAAAATCAATAACACAACATGACAACCCTCTCCTGTTTCCCATTTGGAAATCAGCATCTACTGACTGGGAGCATTTTAAAGAATCTACTCATTTACCACTCGATTTTATAAACAATTTACCATAGATGAAGCTGTCGCATATATTACTGCTTTTATTATTGATGCTGCAGAAAAGTTTATCCCGCATACAAATGGTGGTTCACCTAAACGACGTGTACCTTTGTGGAATGATGACTGCAGAAATACGCGACAGAGGCAGAATAAGGCATGGGGAATATTGCGTAGGTCGCTGAATGCAGAAAATCTTATTGAATTTAAACAAATAAAGTCACAGGGGAGGCGCATACCGCGTCAGGCGAAGAGTGAAAGCTGGGTGAGGTTCCTTTCAGGCAGCAGTTCTTACACACAGGCTGCGAAAGTTTGGAATGGCGTAAGAAAGCTAAATGGGCAGCAAATAAATCCGTTGCCTTTGGTGAACGATCAAGTAAATACCTTAGAAGAGCAGGCAGATACCCTAGGGGAGCACTTTGAGCGTGTGTGAAGCTCAATCCACTATTCCCAATCCTTCCTTAAACAGAGAGAAATGGAGGAACGAAAGCCAATCACACGAAAATGCACACAGAATCAACTGTATAACCGGCCTTTTAGTATTGCCGAGCTGAGAGCCGCCTTGAACACATGCAAAAGCTCTGCACCGGGACATGACAGGGTCATGTATGACATGATCAGAAACTTACATACTGTTATGACTGCAGTGTTCTTATCATTTCTCAGTTGAAGTCTACAGCAACACGTGCCAATCTGGTTGCCTATCTTATGTTTTCTTACTGCCTTTCCCTTCCCCTCCTTCCTTAACCTGTCTTATATTCCGACGTGTACTGCAAGTAAACGCCCATTCTTCCATCTTATCAGCGTGTGTCTGCCTCGCCCGCGACAAGCGCAGTGTCCGACCTACGATGTAACAGTGGCGACGAGAAACGGAAAGCAAAACCCCTGGCAAAACCTTGAAGCACTGGACGGCAGCTACGCTACGTTGCGACGACTCGACGATGGCACACCAGTAACTGCCCGACTTCGACGACGAAAGGGACAACTGGAAGGCCTATGCTATCAAGGCAGAGGCATACTTTGAGGCACCGGGCGTGAAGGAGTCGGCAAAGAAACGGGCGCTTTTGGTGGCAGCTTTAAGCACGCGCACCGTTCAAATATTAGCAGGACGAGTAGCGCCGAAGAAGCCGAATTCTTTGGAGTACGAAAACGTCTTGAAAGTCTTGGCCGAGTTTTTTTATCCCAAGCGGCATGAGATTACCGAAAGCTTCCGCTTCTTCAACCGCTGCCAGCTTCACGGTGAGTCTGTTCAGGAATTCATTACTGAAATTCGTCGCATTGCGGGCAACTGCAATTTCGGTACCATGCTCGACCAAATGCTACGGGATAGAATTGTGCGCGGCATAAGATCGAGTGCACTGCAGAAAAAACTCCTGACAAAGAGAGATTTGCCATTAGAAGAAGTTGCGAAGGAGATTTGCCCGATGCAAGGGGTGTTCTCCGGTCGTTGAAAAGTAGTCTGCAAATGCAATCTTCTAATCTGCCCTGGTTCATCTTCTTCAGCCCGTCTTTAACAGTTCGGATGGCTCTCTCTGCTAGGCCATTCGACTGTGGATGACCGGCGGCCACCTACAGGACCCGCGGCACACCTACAGCTGAAGGAGGGAGCCACGCCCAAGTTCTGTAAGGCCCGATCTATTCCCTTCGCTCTACGCGACAAGGTATCTGAAGAGCTTGATAGGCTCGTGGCATTAGGCGTCTTGTCACCAGTGCCGCATTCCGAGTGGGCTACGCCCATTGTACCCGTCCTTAAGAAGGACGGCACCTTTAGAATTTGTGGCGACTTCAAAGTCACTTTAAATTCGGCATGTGAGCTGGAGCAGTACCCATTGCCAGTAATCAATGACATGTTCGCGTCCTTAAGCGGTGGAAAACATTTCAGCACACTAGATTTACGTGACGCATATAACCAAGTACCTCTCGATTAGGCATCGCGACAGTTATGCGTGATTAACACGCATAAAGGTCTTTTCTGCTGCAACATATTACCTTTCGGCATTGCCTCTGCGCCAGCCATTTTTCAACGCAGAATGGAAACAGTTCTACAAGGCTTGGTGTCCGAAAGAGCAGGAAGTGAGGACGTGCGTAAAGCCGTTCTAAAGCGTTTCCGCGAGAATGGTGTTAAACTGCGCCTTGAGAAATGCAAATTTCGGCAAGCATCCGTTACATATCTCTGCCGTCGAATCTATCAGCAAGGGTTGCACCCAATAGAAAAGAATGTCGAAGCTATCGCAGAAGCACCTAGCCCGAAAAATGTAGCTCAGGTTCGTTCTTTTCTTGGCATGATCACTTTCTACGCAAAAGTTTTGCCGAACATATCGCCTCTGCTCGCTCCACTGTATCGGCTGCTGGAAAAGAACAGGCATTGGCTCTGGGAACAAGAGCAGCAAACGGCGTTCGATAAAGCAAACCGGTGTTTGCAGCAAGCAGGTGTGTTGGTTCACTTCGACCCTTCACAACCGCTTAAGCTAGAGTGCGACGCATCGCAAAAAGGTATCGGCGCAGTGCTTTTTCACACGAAAGGGAACTTCAACAAGCCTATCGGATTTCCTTCAAGGACATTGTCGAAAGCAGAAAAATATTATTCGCAACTTGAACGTGAAGCACTGGCCCTCGTATTTGGAGTAATGAAGTTTCGTAATTATCTTCTAGGCCGAGGATTCATTTTGGTCACAGATCACCAGCCGCTCCTGGGCCTGTTGAGACCGGATTGGCCCAGACCGCCTCTGGCTGCTGCTCGCATACAGCGCTGGGCGCTGTATTTGGGAGGATTTCGCTGCAAGTTACAGTATTCGCCAGGCAAGCAGCTCCTGAACTCTGACGCGCTTAGTAGGTTGCCACAAGAAACTTTGGAGCCAACCACGGAAGGGGAGCCACCTGACTACGTTCTGGCACTCGTATGTGTCCAGGAGGGGCTGGTCTCGGTAGAAGAACTGCAGACGCAGACGGCAGGTGACGCAGTACTTTCAAAGGTCGTGCAGTACACAAGAGACGGGGGCCTCCAAGCTCTAAAGCATTAGAACGAAGCTTACTCTCCTTTTACGACCGCAAACAGGAACTGTCATTGGCCCACGGTTTGCTGTATTGGGGCCGTAGAGTTGTCATTCCAGTTAACGCGCAACCTAGAATGTTGCACATGTTGCACGAGACACATCAAGGATCATCGGCGATGAAATCAATCGCTCGGTCAGCTTTTTGGTGGCCAGGAATGGACCACGACATAGAACAACTGTCAGCGGGGTACACAAGCTGCATACAAAATCGAGCAATGCCGGCATCTGCTCCGCCAGTTAACTGGCCGACATGCCAGGAGAACTGGCCAAGAGTGCATTTAGATTTCACGGGGCCAATCAAAGGAAACATGATCCTTGTTCTCGTCGATGCTCGCAGCAAATGGATTGAGGCCGAACCAATAAAACAGGCGACCACATCTTCGACTATTACTTGCCTGCGCAGCCTCTTTAGCAGGTTCGGCATCCCTCGCACCATAGTTTCAGATAATGGGACGCAGCTTGCTAGCCAAGAATTTGATGATTTTGCGAAAAACAATAACATAACCCACCTGCGCACGGCTGCGTTTCATCCACAGTCGAATGGCCTAGCAGAGAGAGCCGTCCGAACTGTTAAAGATGAGCTGAAGAAGATGAACCAGGGAAGATTAGAAGATTGCCTTTGCAGACTACTTTTCAACTACCGGAGAACACCCCTTGCATCGGGCAAATCTCCTTCGGAACTTCTGCTTGGCTACCAAATCCGTTCCCGCCTCGACACATGTCTTCCTCCTTTGGGTGCAGGAATATGGGGAACATCGGACGACTGGACTTTCACAAATTGACAATTCGCTGCGCCGCAACAATATCTGTTTTTTTGTGTGTGTGTGTGGCCGGGGTAAAAAATAAAAAATAAAAAAAAACGCAAAGGAAAGCATGTTGGCCACAATCGAATGCCTACTTTGGGCACCTGCTGTGGCTACCGTCGGAATATGGGAGAAAATGTGAGAAATTTAGTCCACCGAGAACTATACGCATACTAATCGGTATCCTATACTGGCGAGGCAAGGGTTTCCGGAGAGGTTGTGCTCAAACGAACGCGGTGCAATCCGTCGAGTCCCCATTGTGATGGCGGCGAGCGACCATTGTTCCTCTTTCTTGTCTGCTAGCCAGAAAGCGTCCAGAACTCTTCCAGGCGAAAATCCTCTCGGCTAGAGAAAACCGAACGCGCACCGAAGTGCGCCGCGAGGTGGTCTGGGCAACACGAGAAAAACGCATGCGCTTTCGCTGGCTCTCGCAGCCCGCGGTTTGGGTAGCGCGAACAAAAAAATTGAAAGGCTCAATTTGTCCTCGCGAATAAAAGTCAAAGTAGAAAAAATAAATAAGAACGTAGTTACCTTGGCTGGTTTTAGGGTCTTGACATGGATGCTTTGGTGTAGGTGAAAAAAAATCTTGATATGTTTTATGTGATATGACGGCACAAATGAACCACCACAACGCATCACCTCATCGGTCCTCGCTGCGTGCTGTGTCAACTTGTCTGATAGTGTGTTAATTTGGCTTGCCTCGTTGTATGTTCCGATGTAAGACTTTAGAAAAGTTAATGCACCTTTGGCGTCAAATATTTATCGGAAAATTAAACCTACAAAGTTCCGCAGTTGAAAGTCTGAAGCACAACTTTAGAAATGTCCATGCACCTTTCACATGAAACGTTTATGCCACCTTTATACCCATAAAGTTTTGAAATGGAAATACATGCGTTTCGTAGATACCATGGCCTCAGCGAGACGCCGCGGCGAGCCCGTTCGCCATCAAAACGCCCTTGAAACTTTGTGCTCGGATGGGGCTGCTTGGCGTTATGTGACTCCCGGTGCATGGGCGTTGCCGCGAAATCCAGCCCGAGTTTGCAATGTTCGCGGTGAAATATGTTTGCGGCCGGGAAAAAGAGATTCTAGACACAATTCAGAATGATTTCCGCCGCCGGGGGTTGCTTTGGTCGGTCGTCAATGGAAAGCACGCAAATATTTCCGGAGGGAGGGGGGGCTGGAGCCCCATAACCCCCCCCCCCCCCATGGCTACGCCCTGTGATATATATATATATATATATATATATATATATATATATATATATATATATATATATGTATATATATAATGTTTTACTTAAGGTGAACCAACTCACCGAAATCAAGTTGTTGCAAGTATTCATTATGACGATGAAGTAGTGTCATGGATTACATATCCTGCAAAGCGGAATTTGAGTCGAAACAGGATGCAGTTGGATAAAAGCCGGGCATATATATATATATATATATATATATATATATATAAAGGACACTAGTTCATCGTCATAATGAATAGTTGCAACAACTTGATTTCGGCGAGTTGGTTCACCTTAAGTAAAACTTGAAGCAGCGCGAAGACGACTATGCGAATTATCGAAAACACACACAATAAGACGAGCGCTGTACTGGCAACTGGAAAAAATTTCTTCAAAGATCACACAGCTTTTATAGCATGTCAGAAAACACGAATAACCAAGAGATTGAAACGCATGCGCACTGCCTCCAAGTTTATGTGCTTATCTAAAACATTTATCTGCTATTTTTCTAGGCAGTGCGCATGCGTACCGCCTTCAATATACTTATTCATCATCACGATAAACCAGTAACACGGATTACTTATTGCGTAGGACAATACGAGTGCTCTCGCCACAGTGCTGATGGAGCCAGCGCTATATGAAACAGTTTGTATTCGACACGTTACAAGTCCACATTAGTTGTCCCGGCTATCGAGAAAAGTTTTCTGCCGACATTGTTAGAATGTTGCGAAACTAAATCACGCTCGCACCGCAATTATTATTTTTGTTGATAGCGCATGCTCTTGTTTACTTGTTTTAGGGAAAGAAATAAAAAGTCACATTTCTGCCCCAGTGCGTCGATAGAGTCGCATAGAGAGTCGCATAGTCAACCTGTAGCTCTCCGCCCAACTTCACGCTGACGACGTTCCACTCATCCTCTAGTCTCCGCCTACAGGCTTACAGCGTAGGCAAAAGTCGCGCCGGGCACGTGAAACGGTTTCCACGGTTGTCGCACCAACACTGGAAGGCTGCGACCCCACATACACCACCCGCTCACCGAATGCCATGCTTTCGGGGCACAGCGTGTCACGTGGTCCTCGTGTGCCTCCACAACAAATTTTGTGCATTAATCGTTACGCCATGGTAACCGAATCCCTTACGGAGTGTTAGCCAAGGTGATATAAGGTAGGAAAAACATTATTACCCCCAAAAGCAGATGGGAAAATGGCACCGCAGCAACTCAATCGGTAAGAGCATCGCATGCGTATTGCAAAGACGTGGGCTCGTATCCCACCTGCGGTCAATTGCTTTTTTCCTCCACTTTCATTTCCATTAATTTACCCTTTCTCTTGTTGAATTAGTGCTTGCAAGTAGTTGCCGTTATGTTGTCCTTTGTGTCGGGTTGTTGGCTTCATATGAAATTATAACAAAAAAGGAGCCCCTCGGTTCCTTTTTGTCGTTCATATATATTTATATATATATATATATATATATATATATATATATATATATATATATATATATATATGTATATATATATATATATATATGTGTGTGTGTGTGTGTGGGGGGGGGGGGGCGTTTGTGGGGGTGTATACATGTATATACGGAGGAAAACATCCAACGCACACTGCTCTCGTTCCACAAGCAGTCAACTTTTCGAAATACTCTCGGCGTGCGTCAAGTGACCCTGCCTTGTCTTCTTTTCTTGTGACAGGTCGCGCTTTGATTCACCGCGTGAGAAGGAGGATGTCTCCCTACTGCCGGTGAGACCGACTTTCCCCAATACTTTCTTTATAGTAATTTGTGTCAGGATAAACGGTGCGACGTTGTACCAAATTCATGACAGCCCCAGTTCATCACTTTTTCGTGTATCGTCGCCAGTGTACAAATTTCATCGTTTCCACACACGTCACATGGCATAGGCATAAGTATGTACGATTGTATAACACGTAGTTGCAGCTGACGTAAAAATGCGCTTTTCTCTCCTCTGCGCGCATCGTGCAGAACCTAGAACTGTAGGTGTAGAACCCAACAAACGTGATGTGGAGAGATGGCGCCGACTTGCCGGTGAAGATTTGCTTTTGCTGTCATACGATCGTCTTCGACGGGGTCGTGGTAATGGCGCTGTCCTCACACACACGTACGCTTGCGCACCGTGCACACACACAAATATTCGATTTACATATATAAGTTGGTCCTTCTCGTAAAAGAAACGCTGTATGGTCAGGCGCCTGCTAAATGCTTCGCATAACATTGATTCGCGCAGCGCATGGGATTTGCACAATTTCCCACTTCCGCCTGCTACTCATACCATGAGGCTGCTTTCTTTCTCACTTATAGATGTAGCACAAAGTTATAATCACACTATTTTGCATGTGTCAATAGAAGAGCAGCCCGATAGGATGCGTACCAGGTAGCAAAGGCCAGAGTTCCTAAACTTGCCGAAGCTTTACGGCTTCAACAAGTGTCGCTCGTTTGGTGATATAGAACTGCGTTGCCTAATCTTCCGTTGGTCCGCCATTTGCGCATTGTTTTCGATTTAGAGCGTGATCAGGCAAAGTTGCGTAGCCCAAGATAATTTGATATGAATGTTTATTCGTGCGCTTGCTGTTATGGCAGCGTGCTTCGTTTCAACACGTGTTCTACTGCTTGCTTGCGACGTGCCTGTTTTATTGTTTTTACTTACGTTGGGTGATGGCGAGGTGACTGTTCACGAGCCAGAGTCACTCGCGCTTCCAATTTAATGAGGCTGTAGTCGGCACCACCAAAATACGGCGACCTTCGTGGGTCCCTGTCCATTCCTGGGTGACTCCATTGTACGGCACACGTCACTTGGCGCGTACCTTTCTTCGGCGCCCACCATTGGTGGCTGGCCTACTTTCTCGAAAGCGGTCGTCTTATAGGGGACGGAGGCAGGGATGGCTTTGTCGTTGGACAGGCATAGTAATGCTTCCGCATTTAAAAGAAGCGAATAGCTGCCTTTGCCTCTCTCGCAGATTTCTGCTGTTGGCGGAGGTCGGTGTTCCACACGCAGAGATCGGACATGAGATCAAGCTCTAAGCTCACTCACACTCGTAGTTGCTAATAACATACTCATACCTGAGCATAATAACATACCTACCTGAGATTATTTTGTTGAAATCTAAGTGACAAATTTATGAACATAATCACTTTTCCGCATAAACAATGCCTTAATTAGTAAATGCGAGAGGTCGCACAATCATTATCATAGGAAAAAAGGCGAATTCTTGTTTTATCATTTTAGTACTGCAGGTTACGCAGAGATGCCATCGCGTTCTACGACACTCTGCAGTGTTTCGGAGAATCATATTTTTTCTTGTGAGTCTGTAAACAAAGCCACAATTTGCCTCATATGTGCTCTGAGTTGTCGCCTACAGCCGAGAGCAATAACACAAGCAGCCAAGATTGCCCTTTTGCGGTGATTCGGAAATTTCGTTGCACTAGGATGGTGTCGAATCGTGGGAGTATACCTAAAATATTGGGAGCATTTCCAAAGCAGCGTCTGCTGTCTCTAGGGGATAACTATAATGACAGATATCGAAGAGTTTGTCTTCAATACACAAATATTAGTATAAAGGCTGCTCGTATGACTGCTGTCACCCTATTGGCACTGATACGTCTCTCTGCGCCATAAAGGGGTATCATTGACGGGCAAGGTGCTCGTACATAGCGACCGCGTTGCGGTGCGCCGGCCCACTCATTATCTGAAACTATTCTTTTTTATTACAATATCTTGCTTGCCGAGTTGTTCACACTTTCTCTGTATCGGGTGTCATTGTTTCAAACCAACTTTCGTGGCTAGATCCTGAAGATAGGGTGGTGTAATAATGTGGTCTGATGCGGGTGGTGCTGCAGCTTGAAAAATGTGGGCCGACCAGTAATGTAGTGCAGTGCAAAAATTCGTGACCGTATGAAGTGCCGTGCACCCCTCCTCAAAACCCTGGTAATTTAGCATGAGATAATCCTTCATCGACCTCAAGTTTCGATCGCCTCCCAACTGTTTTCTTTGTTTTGGAAAAATGGTGGCGGAGCAGTCCGCAGTGTTTCTTCAACTGCAGTCATCACCACAGACGAAGCTAGAAAACGGATAATTACAAGGGGGCAGTGGGAAACGGTACTGCTCAGCTGGGATGCTGATACTCAGTCCAAGGCTCTCCAGATGGCCCAGGTGGCCGCCAAAGGAGCAGGGGCTCCTGGCCAATGGCTAGAGGAAGTTTTAACTTTCACCACTCTTGACCCCATCGTGGACAATCAACAAAGTTAGTCCCTCTCTCTCTCTCCAAGAAGCCTGAAAAAATTAAGCCGTTAAAAATTAAGGAAAGCACACATTGCCGTCGTCACTGCCCATCCCTATGCGTCATTGGCCACGTCCTGAGTTTCCACAGTCGGGGCCGCGCATGTTCTATAACGTTCTGAGTATCATGCAGATTCGCGAAAAGAATTCATGCAGTCACTGTGCTGATGGGAGGGAAATGATCAGTGTAGATTCATAAAATTCATGAACTTATGATAGAAACTCAACTGCCTCAATAAAACGATTTTTCCTCCGCATTTTTATCTTTCTCTGCGGGCTCCACGTCCGGCTACTTTCTCTACATGGTAAATAGCCGTACTCTGCACCGCACGTTCACATGAAACAATGACGCGATTCTGCAGCAGGTAGCGCATTCTTAGACCCTAGTTACACGGGCAGCTTAAACGCGGTTAAACTAAACCGTGGGTTATTCGCGCAACCGTGGTTAACGCGAAACCATAGTCCGCCAGAGTTACACGAGCAATCCGATCACATTTAATGGTCTGATGACTCGTAACGTGATCTCATGCGTACAGGCTTAATTTTGAACAATTTTTCTTCGACATTTGATTACAGTGTTATAAAGGTGTTATTTTCGAGTAACACAATTGCCATATACGAGTTTTAACGTGTAAGACTGCGTTTTGCGCGTGTAGGTTATTTATTTTCGGCACTCGAGCTCTCAGTTGTGAGCATACCTGGTGGGCATACAACTATATAAAAAGTCAGAATGAAGGGTCACAAATGCGGAAATATATAATCAAACTAGGTCTACTGAACGAAAAGGTAAAAAAAAATTCTTAATGAACGAATGAATATTTCAACGAACAAACATTTGTTACATAATTAAAGAGCGTATAACTTTACGCGGATGTACTATAAAACTATACGCTTGCATTTACAAAAAAAAATGAATCAAAAAGGAATAAAAGGCAGTGCTTTGAGGAGTTATTATATGTACACTGCGAATTCACTTTGCACAAATTATCACAAAAATGTACTTGTTAAAAATACTGAAGTTATACATTTAAGAGAAGCGCCATCAATCTGGACAAGAATGTGAGACGCCCACAAACACACAGCATGTGTGTGTGTCTCACTTCACCAGTTTGATTGCGCTGTACTTAAAATTTTAAATTATGTACTTAGCAATCATTTCCGTTTAGAGGCGCGCGTTTCGACTACTGGAGGGCGGATCGGCCAGATTATCTTCCCAAATGGGTATCAGTGCCTCAGCTATCGCGTCAGGCCATAGGATACGCTTTTTGGAAGATATCTGGGAAGCGCCAGCGCTTGACTCTGGAAAAATACCGTCCGCCATTTTGACAGTTTCCGGAACGTTGGTTACACTAAACCGAGGTTGCCAAGCTCGGTTGGCGGTAAGCCACGGTTAGCGGCCTAACCGCAGTTTCGCCTGCCATGTAACCGCACTAACAGCGTTTAGCGATAACCGCGGTTACGTTACCGCCGTTAAGGTCAACCGTGTAACAGGGGTATTAGTGTGCTTAGATGGTCGAATCAAATCGCGCGAACTTTTCGAATACCTAATGCCACATGGATTGCCGCGTAAATGTATTTTCTTGCAGGCACCAAGACAATACGTAAATGTGCTTTAATTATTGCCACGTGTACACCGCCTAATAACGACGAGCCCATTCTCCTAGAAGATGCACGATTAACTTTGATTAAAGAAGTTGTATCTCGTTAACGTCAAGTGAAAGTTTCAAACACAACTGCCTCGTCTTAGTAGTGGCGTTCAGGCACTGTACCCGGGAAAACGTATGTGCCGATGCCTCCTACAAAATCGAATGCGGGTTTCTCGAATCTATGGAATAGACGATAGCCGTGACAGAACATGTGTAATTCGAAAATTCCTCCGGTGATATTATTGCCGCTCTTCCGAAGGGGTGAATCTCCGAAATTACTTTATTGAATGCAAGAATATTGAAAGGGTGATCGAGTTTCCTGTTGTGTTTGTAACTAAATGGCCATCGTAGAAACAGTTTAATTGGGTGTTTTATGATTCTGGTCTTGCAGGATCCCGATATCATGATATAAAACTGGGTAGGCTGGCAGGCATTCTCAAATCATGAACAGCAGGTTGCCGCTATCCCTCAAGAGGAAAGTCTATAACAGCTGTGTCTTACCAGTACTCACGTATGGGGCAGAAACCTGGAGGCTCACGAAAAGGGTTCTGCTGAAATTGAGGACGACGCAACGAGCTATGGAAAGAAGAATGATTGGTGTAACGTTAAGGGATAAGAACAGAGCAGATTGGGTGAGGGAACAAACGCGGGTAAATGACATCTTAGTTGAAATCAAGAAAAATGAATGGGCATGGGCCGGACATGTAATGAGGAGGGAAGATAACCGATGGTCATTAATGGTTACGGACTGGATTTCAAGGGAAGGGAAACGTAGCAGGGGGCGGCAGAAAGTTACGTTGGCGGATGACATTAAGACGTTTTCAGGGACAACATGGCCACAATTAGTACATGACCGGGGTAGTTGGAGAAGTATGGGAGAGGCCTTTGCCCTGCAGTGGGCGTAACCAGGCTGATGATGATGATCATGATGATGATGATGATGATGATGATCTCGCCGCATGCGTGTTACACTGATATGTGTAAGAACGTGTGCGACCTTTTAAGTCGAAAGAAGGCTAGGTGTCTGACAACTTGAGTCAATGCTTGTTGCCTAATTTCGCGGCCTTATTGTGCGGTTGCAGTATAATACGGTACAAGATGTGGAATACAGCAGCAGCTCGGCTGCGCAGAACGCTTTTAGGAAGTCCGTTATTGAGAACATAGAATTCACACGAAAGTTTCACTCAGAAAAAGCAGCCGACAATCGGCAGCTGAAAAGCAGAAGATACGAAAACAAGAATAATGGTAATAACACGTTTTCAAAGTTGTTTTGTTTAAGCGTGCCCTTATGGCGCAATATAGCCAGGCCGGCGGGACTCCGACGCACGTTCATGTTGATGTGGCTGCAGCATTTAGAATTGCTCGGCATTTGTGCTTCACCTTAGCCGTGATAAAAAAAAATAAAAACAATAATATAACAGTGTATATATAAAAAAACAGAAACAAAACAGAAGAAGTCTACATTGTCACTAACTTCGGTTCCTAGACGTCCACTCGCTACCCTTCACCACTGATGGAGCCTTTTCGTGGTGGACTGTGTTATTGCGAACGCGTCTGACGTACCATCGGTTTTCTCGCGAGATGTTGGCCCCACGGAAACAGGAAATCCCAGCGATTAAGCTAATGTGCTGCCTTCTCGGTGGCGTGGCGTGAAGCTGCTGCAGTCCAGGAAGAGATGACCCGCGTACTCTTCCGGTTCTCCGTATGCGCGGCACTTCGCAACCAGTACTTCTGGTTTCGGTTCATGGCGACGTCGACGCACAAGGGTGTACAGTGCTCCTGCGGCTGCCCCGCAGAGAAGCCGACTCCCATTGCTGTTGTCCTATAGGTTTGCTGCTTCAATGGCGGCTTCGTGGGTCCTGTATAATTGCGGCTTTCGTTCGAAGAACATGGCAGACTGCCACAGCGTGGTCTCCTCTTTCCCCACCCCAGCCCTCACTGCCATCGCCTCATTCTGTTGGCTCTCTTCCTGCACGGGAGGAGTAAGGAAACCAAACTAACGCGCAATAATGTGTGCGCGTCTCCTCCACTACGCCTGTACGCCTTTGAAATGTAGGTATCTGAACACTCGTCGGGCCAGCCCCTCGTCATGCGTTACCCTCAGAGGACCGTCGAATGAAATCTTACCGGATTCTTCTCTAGCCCAGAAAGAAGACCAGGCGATGTCGTCCTGAATGACCTCGACAATGACGCCCACAAAGCCAGCTAATAGCTGTGCTTCCAACTTCGCGGTGTCTGGGTTCCATTCATCCTCGCGTTTAGGCCGACCAGTATGCAATCGAGTTAGCATCTGTGAGACCGGACACGTGTAACAGTTTGAAAAGTTGTCGCACCAATACTGGGTGCCTGCAACCTCGCATACATCATCTGCGCAGTGAATGGCATGCTCTCGTAGTATCCCGTTTCACCTAATCCTCGGGAGCCTCCTATACATGTTTTGACGCATTAAGCCGTAAAGCAAGGTAACAGTATTCCGTTGATAATGTTAGTGTGGCACAGGTGGCGAGAATCGCGTCTGCGTCAGGTTGAGAGCTGGAGATCTGCAGCACCGCATATTTCTAGGTGTTGCACTCCATCACCGCCCGTCACGGTGTTCAACGCGCTCTTCACACTCCGCGAGCTCCACATGTGGATACGCAAGCAGCAGTACTGGCAATATCCAAGAGTTTGGCTGACCATCCACAATGTACTGCGATTCGAAGCCAAGGCCACTCTGTAGTACCCTGCCCTTTATCGCCGACACATTTCTCATGGCGCCCGCTCACCCGCGCCACCTCTGGCAGAAAGCACGCAACTTTATCGAATCTTTACTCTCGTTTGGAATCTTTTTCATACGCCTCACTTAATGTTCAAACGTGTCATATTACCCGCGGCGGGGCAAAAGTTAGGTGAGTCGATGTGGCTGGTGGATTGTTGTTTGCGGCGTTCTCACTCACCTTGTGTAGTAGCTTGCGTAAACAAGTTTTGTAGAAGCGTTGAGGCGTTCGCTCGCCGCTGCTGCCGCCGCTCTTGATCTCACCAGCTCTCTGACAGCGAATTTTCGCGGTCATCGAGTGAGATCTCGTCAAGTTTGCTTGTGCGCCCATGACAGCCATCTCTCTAACATAATCAATAAAAGATTATTTACTGCAAGTTTCTCCGTCGACAAAATTTACGCCCAAGAGGGGACGAATACTTTACTACCGAATTTTCTATGCTTTTGTTAAAATATATTTAAAAGAGGCATGCCCTTCCAACAAAGTTCCTTCCAGTGCCTTTTGAGTGAGTTGAAATTTCGCGATATGCTTGCAATATTAACAACATCTTTCTTTATAATTAGCGGGAAAACTAATGAGCACCATTAAGGTCCATAAATACGTACCTTTGCCTAAAATACTGCCTCCATAAGTGCTCCTACTCCATTACCTTAAATAAATGAATATTCAATTCAATTTATTTCAATTCCATTCGGCATTTTCACTTGAAAGAATGGAAGATGCCCGAACAAAAAGTGAATCTTTCTTCACTTGACAGAGATTCGGGCCTCCCTTACTAGGCAGACAGCATGACAATACGTTTTATATTTCACATAAGGTCACTCGATGGGCGTAATCGTAATTCTCATGCATGAAAACGCTATGGAAACACATCAAGATAATCACAAGAGAATAACAATTGTTCACTGGTATTCTCTACTTAAGACACCTGAAAATTTTCGCAACATTTTATTACTCATACACGCCACATATATTTTATGTGACAGCAGGTATAGCTTAAACGTTCGCAGAGGCTTTGGTATAACTTACGCTCACTCATAATTAAACGTGTGTGCGGTATAATACCGTGGTCTTTATTTCATTACGGATAAAGGTGCTTGTGTATTTTTTAAGCTCTGCTAATTAACGTAGTGTTCCATCAGGTAATTTAAGATTTTGTTTGTCCCGAGGAAGAATAAGAAGCGACAGCTTCGGCTGATGTCCCTGCACGTTTGACGACATGAACGTCCACATCTCACGCCATGGCGCCTACAGTGTCGTGGATTCCCAGATAACCCAAGTCATCGTTGGCGCTCTCTAACGCATCGTTCTGTTTACGCCTGCGTTTGAAATTGCCGACGAAACGCTGAGAGTTTCTGATATTGCTCAACGCTTGACGCTACCTGCGAATAAATGCACATACGGCAAGTTATTTGAATATTCAACTGCCTCACCGATTGAAATCGAACCATTGATTGAACAAACATTCACCACATTTGCCGCTCTACCATTGCCCCTATCGTCACCGCCCGCTACCACCTGTCTTGCGTGCATTGCCTAAACCGCAGACGTCAAGCAACGCGGCAACATGCCCACGAAGCTATACACTGTAAACACAAATTAGCCCATATGAGCGTTTTAGCAGCTGACATCCCCTTTTACCTCCCGAGCCGAAAATGCGTACCTCCACGAAAGGTAGTAAAATGGGCTGAAACCTTCATTTTTCTCGGGTCCCCAGGAATCGGAGTATAGTAATGGTGAAACGGGCGTTTCTAAGAAGCGACCGCACGCAGATTATAATGGGAGCTTAAGAATATGCCCATTCAACCTTCTGCGCCGGTCTTCCACCCAGGTGTTGCACGTAAGCGGCAATTGTATACTCGGCGAAGAACCGGTGTCAGGCTCTACGTCCGACGGCCGTCATCCGTAATTTAATTGCCCGGACCACCTTGAACGGATAATTTCTGTCATGTGCCACCGTGCTAACCAATGCGTGGACCAATGAGCGGAGAGAATCATCCCCAGCCGTCTGCACCATGCATAGTCTGCACTGTCAACATGCGGGTCAGCTTGCTGAGCGCCTTAGCCCATTTGTTATTATTATCGTCGAATTACAGACTTGTTAAGGCACTCGGTATAAAATTTTCAACCAAGTGTGAAGCCACCTGGAGTATCTGCAAGTGAATTTCTCCATGGAAGTGGATATTGTGGCGGAAAGACGTGGCGATGAGTGGTGTGTAGTGCAGTCTTTTGTAGAACGAAGCGCATCTGGCAGATGCCGTGGCAGTGACTCGCATATAAGGATTCGTTCGTGTGCAGGTAACTACGATTGCTACCTTCGTGAGCCTGCTCAACAACTTGATAAGAGCAAATGAGTGATAACTTTCGGACTATCGCATCAATACTCGCATGGCCGATATGCTTTCTTTTTCTTCCCTTTCTTGACCTACGTGTTGCCGAATAAAGAATGTACTACATTGCATAAATAGAGTGACTTGTTCAACAAATATTTTGAGAAACTTGTTTCGCGCAATAATCCTCAAACATATGCGTTCGTGGTCAAGTGGTATGAAGTTTGCCGTAATATCGGAGCGACGATAGCTTTTCACGTTACCCTAAGGCACGTTATTCACCGCATTCTGAATGTGGGCGCGGCGAAAATGCGGCGGTGCGCTAAACTTGAATTTCTAATACGCGAACCTTGTCGCGCATACGAAAACAACGCTAACTGGGGTCGCCGTTGCGCCTGCACAGCTTGCAAGCTAGATCGCGTATTTCAGAGTACTCGACGTTCGCCTAAATAACAAGGATGTACTACTAACTGTTTCAATTGATGACTGCTATTCATTGTGCACGCATGCAAGTCATAAGCGCCATAATATTTGTTGCCAAAATTGCAGAAATACATTTGCATTTTACATATTCTAATAATAGACTTCGTTTTTTCGGTATAATATGCCAAACATCAATAAACTTCTCCCCACGGAAACTGTATAAAGTGTACCTGTATGCAAGTAATCACCAGTCACTGTAAGCAGGTCTTTTTGTAGAGTAACATTGCAGTATACGTTATTAGAAGCTGCTTTGCAAGAAACACATCTTGCGTGGGAGCAGTCACTAACAATGGTCAGCCATGGGCTCACTCGAACACAGCCTGCATGAAATCCATCATTAAAAACAGCCAACCACAACTATGCTCGAATGCAAGAGCAGTTGCTGCCACCTATAAGTGCAGTCCTCGCTGGCTTTTGTTAATGACAATCTCAATGCAGGCTGCAATAGAGAAACGCTGTGGCTCATTGTTGTTATTGATGGCTCCCATGCAGCCTGCATTACAGCAACAGAGCACATCTTGTATGGAAGCTGTCACTACCAACGGTCAACCACGGGCTCACTCGAACACAGCCTGCGTGACAGCCATCATTAAGAACAGCCAGCCACAACAATGCTCGAATGCAAGAGCAGTTGCTGCCGCATATAAGTGGAGTCTTGGCTGGCTTTTGTTAATGACAGTCTCAATTCAGGTTGTGATTGAGAGAGGCTGTGGCTCGTTATTGTTAGTGATGGTTCCCACGTAGCCTGCACTACAGCAACACAGCTCATCTTGAATGGGAGCTGTCACTAACAACTGTCAGCCATAGGCTTGCTCGAACACAGCCTACGTGAAAGCCATCATTAGGAACAGCCAGCCACAACTATACTCGAATGCAAGCGCAGTTGCTGCCACCTATAAGTGCAGTCTTCGCTGGCTTTTGTTAATGACAATCTCAATGCAGGCTACAATAGAGAGAGGCTGTCGCTCGTTGTTGTTATTGATGGCTCCAATGCAGCCTGCGTTACAGCAACAGAGCACATCCTGCATTGAAGCTGTCGCTACCAACGGTCAACCACAGCCTCACTCGAACACAGCCTGCGTGACAGCCATCATTAAGAACAGCCAGCCACAACTATGCTCGAATGCAAGAGCAGTTGCTGCCACCTATAAGTGCAGTCTTCGCTGGCTTTTGTTAATGACAATCTCACTGCAGGCTGCAATAGAGAGAGGCTGTGGCTCGTTGTTGTTGTTATTGATGGCTCCCATGCAGCCTGCGTTACAGCAACAGAGCACATCCTGCATTGAAGCTGTCGCTACCAACGGTCAACCACAGCCTCACTCGAACACAGCCTGCGTGACAGCCATCATTAAGAACAGCCAGACACAACTATGCTCGAATGCAAGAGCAGTTGCTGCCACCTATAAGTGCAGTCTTCGCTGGCTTTTGTTAATGACAATCTCACTGCAGGCTGCAATAGAGAGAGGCTGTGGCTCGTTGTTGTTGTTATTGATGGCTCCCATGCAGCCTGCGTTACAGCAACAGAGCACATCCTGCATGGAAGCTGTCGCTACCAACGGTCAACCACAGCCTCACTCGAACACAGCCTGCGTGACAGCCATCATTAAGAACAGCCAGCCACAACTATGCTCGAATGCAAGAGCAGTTGCTGCCACCTATAAGTGCAGTCTTCGCTGGCTTTTGTTAATGACAATCTCACTGCAGGCTGCAATAGAGAGAGGCTGTGGCACGTTGTTGTTGTTATTGATGGCTCCCATGCAGCCTGCGTTACAGCAACAGAGCACATCCTGCATGGAAGCTGTCGCTACCAACGGTCAACCACAGCCTCACTCGAACACAGCCTGCGTGACAGCCATCATTAAGAACAGCCAGCCACAACTATGCTCGAATGCAAGAGCAGTTGCTGCCACCTATAAGTGCAGTCTTCGCTGGCTTTTGTTAATGACAATCTCACTGCAGGCTGCAATAGAGAGAGGCTGTGGCTCGTTGTTGTTGTTATTGATGGCTCCAATGCAGCCTGCGTTACAGCAACAGAGCACATCCTGCATGGAAGCTGTCGCTACCAACGGTCAACCACAGCCTCACTCGAACACAGCCTGCGTGACAGCCATCATTAAGAACAGCCAGCCACAACTATGCTCGAATGCAAGAGCAGTTGCTGCCACCTATAAGTGCAGTCTTCGCTGGCTTTTGTTAATGACAATCTCACTGCAGGCTGCAATAGAGAGAGGCTGTGGCTCGTTGTGTTGTTATTGATGGCTCCCATGCAGCCTGCGTTACAGCAACAGAGCACATCCTGCATGGAAGCTGTCGCTACCAACGGTCAACCACAGCCTCACTCGAACACATCCTGCGTGACAGCCATCATTAAGAACAGCCAGCCACAACTATGCTCGAATGCAAGAGCAGTTGCTGCCACCTATAAGTGCAGTCTTCGCTGGCTTTTGTTAATGACAATCTCACTGCAGGCTGCAATAGAGAGAGGCTGTGGCTCGTTGTTGTTGTTATTGATGGCTCCCATGCAGCCTGCGTTACAGCAACAGAGCACATCCTGCATGGAAGCTGTCGCTACCAACGGTCAACCACAGCCTCACTCGAACACAGCCTGCGTGACCGCCATCATTAAGAACAGCCAGCCACAACTATGCTCGAATGCAAGAGCAGTTGCTGCCACCTACAAGTGCAGTCTTCGCTGGCTTTTGTTAATGACAATCTCACTGCAGGCTGCAATAGAGAGAGGCTGTGGCTCGTTGTTGTTGTTATTGATGGCTCCAATGCAGCCTGCGTTACAGCAACAGAGCACATCCTGCATGGAAGCTGTCGCTACCAACGGTCAACCACAGCCTCACTCGAACACAGCCTGCGTGACAGCCATCATTAAGAACAGCCAGCCACAACTATGCTCGAATGCGAGAGCAGTTGCTGCCACCTATAAGTGCAGTCTTCGCTGGCTTTTGTTAATGACAATCTCACTGCAGGCTGCAATAGAGAGAGGCTGTGGCTCGTTGTTGTTGTTATTGATGGCTCCAATGCAGCCTGCGTTACAGCAACAGAGCACATCCTGCATGGAAGCTGTCGCTACCAACGGTCAACCACAGCCTCACTCGAACACAGCCTGCGTGACAGCCATCATTAAGAACAGCCAGCCACAACTATGCTCGAATGCAAGAGCAGTTGCTGCCACCTATAAGTGCAGTCTTCGCTGGCTTTTGTTAATGACAATCTCACTGCAGGCTGCAATAGAGAGAGGCTGTGGCTCGTTGTTGTTGTTATTGATGGCTCCAATGCAGCCTGCGTTACAGCAACAGAGCACATCCTGCATGGAAGCTGTCGCTACCAACGGTCAACCACAGCCTCACTCGAACACAGCCTGCGTGACAGCCATCATTAAGAACAGCCAGCCACAACTATGCTCGAATGCAAGAGCAGTTGCTGCCACCTATAAGTGCAGTCTTCGCTGGCTTTTGTTAATGACAATCTCACTGCAGGCTGCAATAGAGAGAGGCTGTGGCTCGTTGTTGTTGTTATTGATGGCTCCCATGCAGCCTGCGTTACAGCAACAGAGCACATCCTGCATGGAAGCTGTCGCTACCAACGGTCAACCACAGCCTCACTCGAACACAGCCTGCGTGACAGCCATCATTAAGAACAGCCAGCCACAACTATGCTCGAATGCAAGAGCAGTTGCTGCCACCTATAAGTGCAGTCTTCGCTGGCTTTTGTTAATGACAATCTCACTGCAGGCTGCAATAGAGAGAGGCTGTGGCTCGTTGTTGTTGTTATTGATGGCTCCCATGCAGCCTGCGTTACAGCAACAGAGCACATCCTGCATGGAAGCTGTCGCTACCAACGGTCAACCACAGCCTCACTCGAACACAGCCTGCGTGACAGCCATCATTAAGAACAGCCAGCCACAACTATGCTCGAATGCAAGAGCAGTTGCTGCCACCTATAAGTGCAGTCTTCGCTGGCTTTTGTTAATGACAATCTCACTGCAGGCTGCAATAGAGAGAGGCTGTGGCTCGTTGTTGTTGTTATTGATGGCTCCAATGCAGCCTGCGTTACAGCAACAGAGCACATCCTGCATGGAAGCTGTCGCTACCAACGGTCAACCACAGCCTCACTCGAACACAGCCTGCGTGACAGCCATCATTAAGAAACCCAGCCACAACTATGCTCGAATGCAAGAGCAGTTGCTGCCACCTATAAGTGCAGTCTTCGCTGGCTTTTGTTAATGACAATCTCACTGCAGGCTGCAATAGAGAGAGGCTGTGGCTCGTTGTTGTTGTTATTGATGGCTCCCATGCAGCCTGCGTTACAGCAACAGAGCACATCCTGCATGGAAGCTGTCGCTACCAACGGTCAACCACAGCCTTACTCGAACACAGCCTGCGTGACAGCCATCATTAAGAACAGCCAGCCACAACTATGCTCGAATGCAAGAGCAGTTGCTGCCACCTATAAGTGCTGTCTTCGCTGGCTTTTGTTAATGACAATCTCACTGCAGGCTGCAATAGAGAGAGGCTGTGGCTCGTTGTTGTTGTTATTGATGGCTGCAATGCAGCCTGCGTTACAGCAACAGAGCACATCCTGCATGGAAGCTGTCGCTACCAACGGTCAACCACAGCCTCACTCGAACACAGCCTGCGTGACAGCCATCATTAAGAACAGCCAGCCACAACTATGCTCGAATGCAAGAGCAGTTGCTGCCACCTATAAGTGCAGTCTTCGCTGGCTTTTGTTAATGACAATCTCACTGCAGGCTGCAATAGAGAGAGGCTGTGGCTCGTTGTTGTTGTTATTGATGGCTCCAATGCAGCCTGCGTTACAGCAACAGAGCACATCCTGCATGGACGCTGTCGCTACCAACGGTCAACCACAGCCTCACTCGAACACAGCCTGCGTGACAGCCATCATTAAGAACAGCCAGCCACAACTATGCTCGAATGCAAGAGCAGTTGCTGCCACCTATAAGTGCAGTCTTCGCTGGCTTTTGTTAATGACAATCTCACTGCAGGCTGCAATAGAGAGAGGCTGTGGCTCGTTGTTGTTGTTATTGATGGCTCCAATGCAGCCTGCGTTACAGCAACAGAGCACATCCTGCATTGAAGCTGTCGCTACCAACGGTCAACCACAGCCTCACTCGAACACAGCCTGCGTGACAGCCATCATTAAGAACAGCCAGCCACAACTATGCTCGAATGCAAGAGCAGTTGCTGCCACCTATAAGTGCAGTCTTCGCTGGCTTTTGTTAATGACAATCTCACTGCAGGCTGCAATAGAGAGAGGCTGTGGCTCGTTGTTGTTGTTATTGATGGCTCCCATGCAGCCTGCGTTACAGCAACAGAGCACATCCTGCATGGAAGCTGTCGCTACCAACGGTCAACCACAGCCTCACTCGAACACAGCCTGCGTGACAGCCATCATTAAGAACAGCCAGCCACAACTATGCTCGAATGCGAGAGCAGTTGCTGCCGCCTATAAGTGCAGTCTTCGCTGGCTTTTGTTAGCGACAGTATCAATTCAGGTTGCGATTGAGAGAGGCTGTGGCTCGTTGTTGTGAGTGATGGCTCCCATTCAGCCTGCATTACAGCAATACAGCACATCTTGAATGGGAGCTGTCACTAACAACTGTCAGCCATCATCATCATCATCAGCCTAGTTACGCCCACTGCAGGGCAAAGGCCTCTCCCATACTTCTCCAACTACCCCGGTCATGTACTAATTGTGGCCATGTTGTCCCTGCAAACGTCTTAATGTCATCTGCCCACCTAACTTTCTGCCGTCCCCTGCTACGCTTCCCTTCTCTTGGAATCCAGTCCGTAGCTCTTAGTGGCCATCGGTTATCTTCCCTCCTCATTACATGTCCGGCCCATGCCCAATTATTTTTCTTGATTTCAACTAATATGTCGTTTACCCGCGTTTGTTGCCTCACCCAATCTGCTCTTTTCTTATCCCTTAACGTTACACCCATCATTCTTCTTTCCATAGCTCGTTGCGGCGTTCTCAATTTCAGCAGAACCCTTTTCGTAAGCCTCCAGGTTTCTGCCCCATATGTGAGTACTGGTAACACACAGCTGTTGTACACTTTCCTTTTGAGGGATAGTGGCAACCTACTGTTCATGATTTGAGAATGCCTGCCAAACGCACCCCAACGCATTCTTATTCTTCTGGTTATTTCAGTCTCATGATCCGGATCCGTGGTCACTACCTGTCCTAAGTAGATGTATTCCCTTACCACTTCCAGTGTTTCGCTACCTATCGTAAACTGCTGTTCTCTTCCGAGACTGTTAAACAGTACTTTAGTTTTCTGCAGATTAATTTTCAGACCCACCCTTCTGCTTTGCCTCTCCAGGTCAGTGAGCATGCATTGCAATTGGTCTCCTGAGTTACTAAGCAAGGCAATATCATCAGCGAATCGCAAGTTGCTAAGGTATTCTCCGTCAACTTTTATCCCCAATTCTTCCCACTCCAGGCCTCTGAATACCTCCTGTAAACATGCTGTGAATAGCATTGGAGATATCGTATCTCCCTATCTGACGCCTTTCTTTATAGGGATTTTGTTGCTTTCTTTGTGGAGGACTACGGTGGCTGTGGAGCTGCTATAGATATCTTCCAGTATTTTTACATATGGCTCATCTACACCCTGATTCCGTAATGCCTCCATGACTGCTGAGGTTTCGACTGAATCAAACGCTTTCTCGTAATCAATGAAAGTTATATATAAGGGTTGGTTATATTCTGCACATTTCTCTATCACTTGATTGATAGTGTGAATATGGTCTATTGTTGAGTAGCCTTTACGGAATCCTGCCTGGTCCTTTGGTTGACAGAAGTCTAAGGTGTTCCTGATTCTATTTGCGACTACCTTAGTAAATACTTTGTAGGCAACGGACAGTAAGCTGATCGGTCTATAATTTTTCAAATCTTTGGCGTCCCCTTTCTTATGGATTAGGATTATGTTAGCGTTCTTCCAAGATTCCTGTCAGCCATAGGCTCGCTCAAACACAGCCTCCGTGAAAGCCATCATTAAGAACAGCCAGCCACAACTATGCTCGAATGCAAGAGCAGTTGCTGCCACCTATAAGTGCAGTCTTCGCTGGCTTTTGTTAATGACAATCTCAATGCAGGCTACAATAGAGTGAGGCTGTGGCTCGTTGTTGTTATTGATGGCTCCCATGCAGCCTGCGTTACAGCAACAGAGCACATCCTGCATGGAAGCTGTCGCTACCAACGGTCAACCACGGCCTCACTCGAACACAGCCTGCATGACAGCCAAAATTAAGAGCAGCCAGCCACAACTATGGTCGAATGCAAGAGCAGTTGCTGCCACCTATAAGTGCAGTCTTCGCTGGCTTTTGTTAATGACAATCTCACTGCAGGCTGCAATAGAGAGAGGCTGTGGCTCGTTGTTGTTATTGATGGCTCCCATGCAGCCTGCGTTACAGCAACAGAGCACATCCTGCATGGAAGCTGTCACTACCAACGGTCAACCACGGGCTCACTCGAACACAGCCTGCGTGACAGCCATCATTAAGAAAAGCCAGCCACAACTATGCTCGAATGCAAGAGCAGTTGCTTCCACCTATAAGTGCAGTCTTGGCTGGCTTTTGTTAATGACAGTCTCAATTCAGGTTGTGATAGAGAGAGGCTGTGGCTTGTTGTTGTTAGTGATGGCTTCCACACAGCCTGCATTACAGCAAAACAGCACTTCTTGAACGGGAGCAGCCACTAACAACAGTCAGCCATGGGCTCACTCGCAGACAGCTTGCATGAAAGCCATCATTAAGAACAACCAGCCACAACTATGCTCGAATGCAAGAGCAGTTGCATCCGCCTATAAGTGCACTCCTGTCTGGCTTTTGTTAATGACAGTCTCAATGCAGGCTGCAATAGAGAGAGGCTGTGGCTCGTTGTTGTTATTGATGGCTCCCATACAGCCTGCGTTACAGCAACAGAGCACATCCTGCATGGAAGCTGTCACTCCCAACGGTCAACCACGGGCTCACTCGAACACAGCCTGCGTGAAAGCCATCATTAAGAACAACCAGCCACAACTATGCTCGAATGCAAGAGGAGTTGCATCCGCCAATAAGTGCACTCCTGTCTGGCTTTTGTTAATGACAGTCTCAATGGAGGCAGCGATAGAGAGGCTGTGGCTCGTTGTTGTTAGTGATGGCTCGCACGCAGCCTGCATTACCGCAACACAGCACTTCTTGAATGGGAGCAGCCACTAACAACGGTCAGCCACAGGCTCACTCAAACACAGCCTGTGTAAAAGCCATAATTTAGAAAAGCCAGCCACAACTATGCTCGAATGCAAGAGCAGTTGCTTCCGCCTATGAGTGCAGTCTTGGCTGGCTTTTGTTAATGGCAGTCTCAATTCAGGTTGTGATAGAGAGAGGCTGTAGCTCATTGTTGTTAGTGATGGCTCCCATGCAGCCTGTATTACAGCAACACAGCACTTCTTGAATGGGAGCAGCCACTAACAACGGTCAGCCACAGGCTCACTCAAACACAGCCTGTGTAAAAGCCATAATTAAGAAAAGCCAGCCACAACTATGCTCGAATGCAAAAGTGCAGTCTTGGCTGGCTTTTGTTAATGGCAGTCTCAATTCAGGTTGTGATAGAGAGAGGCTGTAGCTCATTGTTGTTAGTGATGGCTCCCATGCAGCCTGTATTACAGCAACACAGCACATTTTGCATACAGGATCTGTTCTGAAAGTAGTAGGACTGGCTTTGTCCTTGGCGAACGGGCGGACGTGAGGCGGTCTGCGCGCGCAGGATCGGTGAAGGGGGATATTGGGCACGCTGGGAAAAATCGGCAGTCGGCTCTCGGCCGTTGCAGACCTTTGTCGAAACGCCTCGTTACGGATCGAGAATCATGGAGCCTTTACTTGATCAGCGATACGCGATGAAGTTTTGTGTAAAGCTTAGTAAAATGGGCGAAGGGACTCACAACATAATTAAGGAGGCCTGTGGTGATGCTGCTATTGCTAGATCAGGCGTTTTTCAGTGGCACAAGCTGTTCTGAGAAGGTAGGGAAAGAATGGAAGACGACGACCGCTCCGGACGCACTTCGACCAGCAAGACGAATGAAAATGTGTCGCGAGTGAAAAATTTACTGAACAGTGATCGTAGGATGAGTATCACAATGATTGCTGATGACTTGAGCGTTCCTCAAACCCAAGATTATGAGATCGTGACAGTGAGGAAAGTGTACACGAAGTTCATGCCGCGATCGTGTTGTCAGAGGAGCAAAAGGCAACTGGAGAGCGATCTGCCAGGATCTTTTTCACCATGTGAATGACGACCCCGACTTTTTGGACAATGTAGTGACTGGTGATGTGACCTCGGTGTTTGATTACGCCCCGGAGAGCAAGTGGCAGAGCTCAGAATGGCACACCCCTTCTTCCCCACACCCCAAGAAAGCATGCATGAGCAAATCCAAGCAAAAGTCCATGCTCATTTGCCTTTTTGATCGACATGCATGCAGTCATCCACAAAGAGTTAGTACCACCCCGGACCAACAGTTAATGCAGTTTTTTTACGTGGAAGTCCTCAAAAGACTATGAAAAAGCATTGTTCGTGCCCGCCCAGACATCGCCAACAATTGGCGGCTGCACCATGACAACGCGCCAAGACACACACAGCGTTCCGCGTAGTGGAGTATCTTGCCCAGCACACGGTGGCAACGCTGCCTCAGCGGCCCTACATCCTCTACTTGGCCCCGCCAGGCTTTTCTTCTATTCCCGAGGATAATATCGACGCTCAAGGTGAAGCATCACGAATCGATAGTGGCGGTTCAACAGGCTGTGGCGACGAAGCTAAACAGCATTCCAGTCCAGGCGTTCCTCAAGGCGTACGAAAACAGGAAACCTCGTTGGCAGCAGTGTGTAGATGCGGAAGCGTGTTACTTTTAAAAATTCTAATCGTTTGTACTATTCTCATGAATAAACAAAAAAAAAAACTGAGTCCTACTACTTTCACAACAGACCCCGTAGGAGCTGCCACTAACAACGGTCAGCCACGGGCTCACTCGCACACAGCTTGCGTGAAAGCCATCATTAAGAACAGCCAGCCACAACTATGCTCGAATGCAAGAGCAGTTGCTTCCGCCTATGAGTGCAGTCTTGGCTGGCTTTTGTTAATTACAGTCTCAATTCAGGTTGTGATAGAAAGAGGCTGTGGCTTGTTGTTGTGAGTGATGGCTCCTATGCAGCCTGCATTACACCAACACAGGACTACTTGAATGGGAGCAGCCACTAACATCGGTCAGCCACGGGCTCACTCAAACACAGCCTGCGTAAAAGCCATCATTAAGAACAGCCAGCCACAACTATGCTCGAATGCAAGAGCAGTTGCTGCCGCCTATAAGTGCAGTCTTGGGTGGCTTTTGTTAATGACAGTCTCGAGTCAGGTTGTGTTAGAGAGAGGCTGTGGCTCGTTGTTGTTAGTGATGGCTCCCATGCAGCCTGCATTGCAGCAACACAGCACTTCTTGAATGGAAGCAGCCACTAACAACGGTCAGCCATGGGCTCACTCGAACACAGCCTGCGTGAAAGCCGTTATTAAGAACAGCCAGCCACAACTATCCTCGAATGCAATAGCAGTTGCTTCCGCCTATGAGTGCATTCTTGGCTGGCTTTTGTTAATGACAGTCTCAATTCAGGTTGTGATAGAAAGAGGCTGTGGCTCGTTGTTGTGAGTGATGGCTCCCATGCAGCCTGCATTACACCAACACAGCACTTCTTGAATGGGAGCAGCCACTAACAACGGTCAGCCACGGGCTCATTCAAACACAGCCTGCGTAAAAGCCATCATTAAGAACAGCCAGCCGCAACTATGCTCGAATGCAAGAGCAGTTGCTTCTGCCTATAAGTGCAGTCTTGGCTGGCTTTTGTTAATGACAGTCTCGATTCAGGTTGTGATAGAGAGAGGCTGTGGCTCGTTGTTGTTAGTGATGGCTCCCATGCAGCCTGCATTGCAGCAACACAGCACTTCTTGAATGGGAGCAGCCACTAACAACGGTCAGCCATGGGCTCACTCGAACACAGCCTGCGTGAAAGCCGTTATTAAGAACAGCCAGCCACAACTATCCTCGAATGCAATAGCAGTTGCTTCCGCCTATGAGTGCATTCTTGGCTGGCTTTTGTGAATGACAGTCTCAATTCAGGTTGTGATAGAAAGAGGCTGTGGCTCGTTGTTGTGAGTGATGGCTCCCATGCAGCCTGCATTACACCAACACAGGACTAGTTGAATGGGAGCAGCCACTAACATCGGTCAGCCACGGGCTCACTCAAACACAGCCTGCGTAAAAGCCATCATTAAGAACAGCCAGCCACACCTATGCTTGACTGCAAGAGCAGGTGCTTCTGCCTATAAGTGCAGTCGTGGCAGATTTTTGTTAATGACAGTCTCAATTCAGGTTGTGATAGAAAGAGGCTGTGGCTCGTTGTTGTTAGTGATGGCTTCCATGCAGCCTGCATTACAGCAACACAGCACTTCTTGCATGGGAGCCATCACTAACAACGGTCAGCCATAGGCTCACTCGCACACAGCTTGCGTGAAAGCCATCGTTAAGAACAGCCAGCCACAGTTATGCTCGAATGCAAGAGCAGTTGCTTCCGCCTATAAGTGCAGTCTTGGCTGGCTTTTGTTAATGACAGTCTCAATTAACGTTGCGATAGAGAGAGGCTGTGGCTCGTTGTTGTTAGTGATGGCTCCCATGCGGCCTGCATTACAGCAACACAGCACTTCTTGAATGGGAGCAGCCACTAACATCGGTCAGCCACGGGCTCACTCAAACACAGCCTGCGTAAAAGCCATCATTAAGAACAGCCAGCCACACCTATGCTTGAATGCAAGAGCAGTTGCTTGTGCCTATAAGTGTAGTCGTAGCAGACTTTTGTTAATGACAGTCTCAATTCAGGTTGTGATAGAAAGAGGCTGTAGCTCGTTGTTGTTAGTGATGGCTTCCATGCGGCCTGCATTACAGCAACACAGCACTTCTTGAACGGGAGCAGCCACTAACAACGGTCAGCCACGGGCTCACTCAAACACAGCCTGCGTAAAAGCCATCATTAAGAACAGCCAGCCACAACTATGCTCGAATGCAAGAGCAGTTGCTTCCCCCTATAAGTGCAGTCTTGGCTGGCTTTTGTTAATGACAGTCTCAATTCAGGTTGTGATAGAGAGAGGCTGTGGCTCGTTGTTGTTAGTGATGGCTCCCATGCAGCCTGCATTACAGCAACACAGCACTTCTTGAATGGGAGCAGCCACTAACAACGGTCAGCCACGGGCTCATTCAAACACAGCCTGCGTAAAATCCATCATTAAGAACAGCCAGCCACAACTATGCTCGAATGCAAGAGCAGTTGCTTCCCCCTATAAGTGCAGTCTTGGCTGGCTTTTGTTAATGACAGTCTCAATTCAGGTTGTGATAGAGAGAGGCTGTGGCTCGTTGTTGTTAGTGATGGCTCCCATGCAGCCTGCATTACAGCAACACAGCACTTCTTGAATGGGAGCAGCCACTAACAACGGTCAGCCACGGGCTCATTCAAACACAGCCTGCGTAAAATCCATCATTAAGAACAGCCAGCCACAACTATGCTCGAATGCAAGAGCAGTTGCTTCTGCCTATAAGTGCAGTCTTGGCTGGCTTTTGTTAATGACAGTCTCAATTCAGGTTGTGATAGAGAGAGGCTGTAGCTCATTGTTGTTAGTTATGGCTGCCATGCAGCCTGCATTGCCGCAACACAGCACTTCTTGAATGGGAGCAGCCACTAACAACGGTCAGCCATGGGCTCACTTGCAGACAGCTTGCGTGAAAGCCATCATTAAGAGCCACCAGCCACAACTATGCTCGAATGCAAGAGCAGTTGCTTCCGTCTATAATTGCAGTCTTGGCTGGCTTTTGTTAATGACAGTCTCAATTCAGGTTGTGATAGAGAGAGGCTCTAGCTCATTGTTGTTAGTTATGGCTCCCATGCAGCCTGCATTGCAGCAACACAGCACTTCTTGAATGGGAGCAGCCACTAACAACGGTCAGCCATGGGCCCACTTGCAGACAGCTTGCGTGAAAGCCATCATTAAGAGCAGCCAGCCACAACTATGCTCGAATGCAAGAGCAGTTGCTTCCGCCTATAATTGCAGTCTTGGCTGGCTTTTGTTAATGACAGTCTCAATTCAGGTTGTGATAGAGAGAATCTGTGGCTCGTTGTTGTTAGTGATGGCTCCCATGCAGCCTGCGTTACAGCAACACAGCAGTTCTTGCATGGGAGACGTCATTAGGAATGGTCAGCCATGGGCTCACTCACACACAGCTTGCGTGAAAGCGATCATTAAGTACAGCCAGCCACAACTATGCTTGAATGCAAGAGCAGTTGCTGCCGCCTATAAGTGGAGTCTTGGCTGGCATTTGTTAATGACAGTCTCAATTGAGGCTTCAATAGAAAAAGGCTGTGCCTAGTTGTTGTTAGTCATGTAGCCTGCATTGCATTAACAGCTTTTTACTTTCTTATTACAAACTTCTTGGTGTCATCAACCACAAAGCCAAAATTACACAATGCGAAGAACAAAAATTATGAAACACTAGTTAAATATATGAGCATATAATTTGTTTTCTTTTTGAATGAGCTATACGCATGGTAACTTTTCTTCATAGCAATTGATCATTCCATTTCAAAGCAAATTGAGGGTTCCACACCATGTTCTGTTGCACTTACAAGTTGATATTGGCAATGTGACTGCATGCCACCATACGAAAACCTTTGTGTAACTCTTAGTTAACAGCTCCACTGTGAAATTTGGCTTTTACAGCTGGTACATGCCCATGGTAACAAACCACCGCTTGAAAACCCTATATGGTATATTCTAATAAACACAAAGAATAGGACATAAATGTGCTGAGCAACAGCACCATTATTGGATAGTTTATAAGTGGAAGAACATAGCAATCAGGCACCATGTAGCACTTAATTTCTCTTCACCTCTCAAGCTGTCGAGGTTCCGTAGCTGTGTGTCACGAAGGATTAAGAAACTGCATTGCAAAAAGTAACATGCCGAGTTTGTAGACTGTGCTGTTGGAGTAGATTATAAAATTCCCTCATCATGTCGCAACATATACTTTGGCCAGACTGGCCGCTGCATTAATGAGCACCTGGAGGAGCATCTGAGCAGTCGTTACTGACACAAACGACCTGGCACCTAACAGGGCATTGCAAGATGTGCACCTGGCAAGCTCGACTCAAAGGTACATCAATATGGATCCAGGGTACTCCTGCCCAATAATTATCTGTAGCGTTTTTTGTAGATTACTTTGATCAGAATATTCTTGCGCTTCTTATGTCTGGGTTCCTGTAACTAGAACCATGACGTAATAAAGGTGCCAGTTAAAACTATGATTTATTGCTGCTGTTGTTCTGCACAACATTGCATTTTGTTTACTAGAAACTTCTATTTGATATCACTCCCTTGATCTTTGTGATGTAATGGCAGTTTCTCCACTCATGCTTTTTATGTCTGGAATGTATTTTTATGTCTAGCACACTTCTATACCTACTTACAAAGATTAAGGAAGCTTATAAAAACTTTTACAAGTAAGTATAGAAGTGTGATGTACTGAAGATGTTGGTTGAGAGTATTGCCTTGTCCTTTCTCTTTGTGTCTTCCTGTTTGCACTAAGCATTGTTATGAATACGCATGAACTTGTTCTTCATTGCATCCTGCTGAGTAAAAGCACTGCAATTACAGAACATAGTTGACAAATGAAAGCAACCAAATATGCTCATGTTGCACTTCAGTAATGCCTTTTATTTGGCACCTTTTTTGCTGTAAAATGCAATACAATGCATTGTACTTCCATTTCAATGCATTAATGAGATTAACGAGTAGAAGCACCATTTCATCAACTGCACAAGTCACCACAAAAGTCTAACATAAGAAAATACTTTAAAACATGCAGAGTTGCTCACAGCTGTGTAATGTTTATATGTATATTCTAAATGTGAACTTCATCTGTAATGCGCACTTTCAGGGCACTTACCCCTATCGCATCTCTTTGAAGTCTGACTGGGTACAGTTGACACTAACTTTGTTGTCTTCATTTCATCTGCTTGAAAAATACAGCATAGCTAAATTGATTTAAGGTTGTCCAAAATGCGTAGTCATCCTTGTAATAAGTATACTTCGTCATTCTGCTTGAATTGAACTAATTGCATTTGTTTATGCATTGTATGATTTACTGCAAACCAAATTAAGTGACATCTGAATCCAAGCTGGTTGGCCCAACAAAATATTTGAAATTAAAAAAACATGTGGCAAAGAGGAGTGTTCTTCGCTAGTTCAAGCCACTTGCAACACTGCTCTGTATGTTCGTTTGTCACTGGTACTTGGTTACAAGACCTGAGCTGCCTATTTTATTCTCTTGTTAGAAGTCGTCAGTCTGCACAAGTGAAGAAAGCATAGCGAGGGTTGACATAGTTTGTGTTCCTTACCTTGTAAAGGTACAGTGGGTCATAAAACACATGTGCAGTGTCTTCAACTATGACATTGTGAGCAGTGTTTTCCACGACAAAAGCATGCATGTGGTCGTCAAAATACTTTGTTCCAAAAATTGAACTGAAAAGAAAATATTTCTGGTCACAGGACACAATCAACACAACCTGGGCAAAGTGTGGAAGGTCATCATCTGGTACAAAGAGTGGCAGCATACAACCCACACTGATTTTTCTTTCGCACACTTTGACAGAAGTCAAACTATGCACATCTGCCATATGCATGTCAAGCTCATGCAGTCTGTCCTTCAAAAGGTCTGGTAATGAGTTTATGTCCATTCTTGCACTACCTGTAGTAGCCACAGATTCTAGTGGTTGGGTTAATGAGTACATAAACTGCATCTGATGTCGGCGGCTCAAGGTTCCACAAATGTTCTTAAAGTTACGAGTTTTCCTTGCAACTGTTTTGAAAAATTGATGTTTTGCCTCAAAACGCATGCAGGACAACTTGCACAGAGGACCATACAAAAAAATAAGCCTGGGGTAATGGAACATATAGTGCATTTTCGGAATGATTTTTACATTTGGAAAAGTTTCTCTAAATGCAATGTAAAAATCATCAATGAGGACTTGCAATTGCGCAGCTGCACCACAGCACAGTTGTGGTGCAAGTACAATGTCAACGATTGCACGCAATGCAAGGTACACATCATATGCAGCATTTCCCTTTGCAACTACATCGCCCACAAGCAGTGAAAAGAACCGAAAAAAAAACAAAGCTTTTCAGCAGCAGAACCTTTTATGGCTGATGTGCCAAACACTGAGTGATGGGACAGAGGAGGTAGTCGTGATTTTTTCTCCCCTCCTTGCAAGGGAAATGAGCTAAGCCTCTCATTTAGCTGATCAAGAGTGAACACACGGCATGACATAATGTGGCGCAAGACGTGTTTCATGGCAAATGGAATGACTCCTTCGAACAGGTCATGCATAACATCAGGCGGAAGGCCTTTCGTCACATCAAATGACTGAAGTGAACTTAGACAGCTTTCACCACTGATCCCATAAACATTGCTGAGGCTTGAATCAGTCTTCAACAGATTAATATGTTGAGTATGCATTTTCTGTGTTCGAACGAGAAACTCTTCTTCATTCCACTTCTCACTGATGTCCTCTTTCTTTGCCAAGCAGAAACGGCAGATTGGCCCCGATGAAAAGCATTCTCGGAAACCGCCAATTTGATGGCTAGACAAGTTATCTCCACAGACATAAAGAAGAGAGCCTTTAATGAGTTCTCCATCAATCGCAACTCCTTGGGATTCTAGCTGCTGTATGTCCTCAAGTAATGGTTGGACAATTCTGTGCAATGTGAATCTGGCTACAGTGGAATTTTTCACAAGAAGAACAAGGTGCTTGCTGTCAACTTTCGAGCGAAATCGGGGTGGCAAGTTTAGAATTGTTAGATATCCAGCCAAGACTTTGTGTTTTCCATGCTTGCTTCCTATGGGATTGCAGACTTCAAATTCATCAAAGTACAGCTGTAGAGCAAAAAGTTTCTGATTGCTGGCATTCTTGAACAAGCAGTGCTCGTTGAAGTACATGCCATCAGGCACATCCTGTAGAAGAGTTGAAGAAGGTTTGCGATTTGTTTGGAAAATGTCATGGGCACTTGAGACAGCCTTTAATGTTTCCAAAATTGGAATGTATTCATAGCCGTCAGAAGTACCTTGATCTTCAAGGTATACTGTCCGCGGAGGAACAAACGTATGTGAAGTTTTCCACCAGTTTTCTCGGCCTGTTTTTGTTCTGAGCTGCTCAAGTTTTGTAATAGTGGTTGCATTGAAGTCTGCTCTAAATTCTGAAATGAAGTTTATCATATCATTCGTAACTTCATTCAAGGTGCTCTCAGGTAACTGCCTGCCTTCTTGCCACTTTAGCAACAACGAAGACAGAACGATAAGACACTGAACACTGCTGTCGGGAGTGCCAACATCAACACACTGACCACTGGTGTTAAAAATATCAACATCCAAGCACGCCTGTTCAGCTGCTTGCCCAACAGGCTGGGTGGGATAAGTTTGTAGTGTTTCTTCGAGGTTGTCAGCACGGGGTGCCAAGGATGCATCAGCTGTGGTTGTCTGGAGGAACAGATGATTGTGATGACGGCTGACATGTTTACGGAAGGAGCTATAAAGCCTATAAGTTTTTTCACAGCCTTCCAAGTCACATTTCCAGTTGTCCTCCGTGCCATGCCAGGTGCAGAAATGACGAAAAAGAGATGACAAGGAGTGGGTCCTCTGGTGGCACCGGTTGCAAGCATATGTGTCCATGCGTGATGTACTGGCTGCAACACAAGATTACTGAATAAGCGTAACTTCCCCTCTTAAGTAACTACAAAAGCCATAAAATGATCAGGCAGCAGCTGCAGCAATCCCAATAAAAAAGGTCTGTTGTTGAGGCCTTTCGGATTTTTGAATGGGATCCAACTGGTTCCAATTGGACATCATAGGAGGGCCAAGTTCCAATTTGGCTTCATGCAACTTCCAATTAGTTCAAATTGGGCATCATGAAAAGTTCAGTTGGTTCCAGTTGGACATCACTGGTGGTTGCATAGTATGACAATTGGTCCCAAGTGGACACAATTGATGAGTAATATTGTGAAACAGCAAAATAGTTTATACTAATAATAGCAGAATTATAATGTTAGTTTTCAAGTAGAAGATCTTTGTATTTGTCAAGATAAAAATCTCTCTTGAAATTTTTACCTATTTCTCATGAACCACTGGCATCACTTTGTCAATTAAATATTGCTTACATATATGGCACCTGACGTCTCTCTCATATAGTGAAATGGTGAATATTGGTTGTCAGCGAAGAGAATTGTCAGTGTGTGTTCATGCATGAGCATGCTTCTCGAAAAAGAGTTTCGAGTATATCGGTGTTATGTTGATGTGAGGGCCCATCTGGGTTTCATTTCTTTTCCAACTTTTTTTTTTTCATGATGGTCCCAAAGAGTCCAATTCAGAGACCAATTGGGTTCGACTGTGTTAAAAAAAAATTAAAGAAATCGGTCCAATTGTTCTTGTTGGATTTTTCCAATTGGCTTCCTAAAGCAGAATTGCAAATATCCAATTAGTTCCAAATGGAAATTTCCAATTGGTTCGAGCAATTCTTGCTTTTTATTACTGGGATGCCATTTGCAGATGTAGAACTTGATATACATATAAAAAAACTGACTATTGGAGTCATTTCAACGCCAAGAGTCGGATAAAGAGAATGACAAACAAGAAGGTTATTTTTAGTATCAAAAAAAGATCAAAACGACCCCCCCCCTCTTTCTCTTATGCCGAACGACAGGTGCTGCACTGCACATGCAGAGAGCCCCACAAGAAACCAATGAAATTGTTTATGAACCACTGCATCTAACTTACCCTCCATCCCTCACATTTGCGTGCGAGAACTCGGCAATCACGCAGCACAGAATCACATCGATATACGATGCCGTCGATCGTTACTGCGTGCTGTAACAACGGAAATTTCGAAACGCTGCTGTAGCAATAGATTCTACATCATGTAGTACATACGTCGTGCTTTTTGTCCGAACTGAACGCAGCAAGAATTAACGTCAGCTCAACTGGCCGCCCGGGTAACAAAGTTAATTTTAATTAATGACTTAATTAACGAATCATTGACCATAATTAACGAATCAAATGACCGGTTCGTTGATTAAGTGACGGGATCATTAATTGCTTAATCGATTAATTACATTTGTAAAATTTTCACATTGACCAATTTCTGAAAATAAAAAAATAAATATCAGGCTCTACATTAAAATTTTGCTTCCAATAGTCACTAGAATCTAACTTTTTCTCTCAAAATTAACAAATTTCATTAAGATCGGCCCGGTGGTTATTGCAGAAAAGCATTTCTGCGTTTTACATGCATTTAAACATGCGGAATCAGAGTTTGACCCGAACTAACAAAGGGAAGAATTACGGAAAGAGGCCATCATCGACAATTTCAACAAATAACTTGACCCATAAGTTCAATGGCAGACGACACTCGAAATTATAAAAACGACAATCGAAACCAAAACACCAATTTCGGATTGCGATACTTCTTGCAGGCGGCGCTGTGGTAGCGTCATTTCGCTGTTTGGCGCGCTTTAGATATAAGAACTTTAGGCGCCTCTTTCGGTACGCGCTGGTGCCCGCCACTTCCTCGCGTACTTTTCAGTGCGGTCGTACAGTTATGGCAGGCACAGTTTGCCTCGAAGTCCTGGAGGATGGCCAAAGAAAGAAGATTTCGCTGCCAAACGGCGCCTACGGCGAATTGCTACGTGCTTTACGCTCTCTGACCGACATCAATGACACCACTCTGGTAAGTAATTTTAATGTACTATACAAGTAGCGAGAACTGGGCGATTTGGAATATGTTCCTGATCTATCACCGCAAGAACTTTGCCTGTATAGTTCGTTGCGCTGACAGATCATGGAAGTAATCTTAATTTAACTTTTGTGTATTGCTAGACGCCGGTTCTGTTAAAATTGCTGCAATGTTGGCATAACTGTGTTGGCGCGCTTTTCCAGTGTGGCCCGCGAAACGTTAATTCCAGACCCGTTTGCTACATAATCCAACTCGAAATTGTAGCTTTAAGAGGCTTTTTGTTGAATTACTTGCGGCTCCAAACTGGCGGAGAAGTTCGTCGTGAAGGCGCGGTACTCACAAGCGCGGTTCGCGCTTGCTGGCAAACTGTTGGCGCGCTTTGCGGGTCGTTGTGTCCCAGTTGAATTATTTCTAGGGCTGACTATTTCAAAGCACCACGATATACCTAATATACTTGGAAGACAGTATGTGCTGCCAAAGCGAAATTATCTTTCAAAGTTAAGCTTTTTGTTGTGTAAAGCGGAACACCTGATTTATGCGGACTTCATTTTATTCTCCTTCATTCCTTGAGCTTTTCTAACTTGTGGCGTTTCTTACAATATTCCTCTTATTTTGAATGACAACTATAAGGAGTAACCTGCGCAGTTATATGCGTAATTACGCTTAGTAACTTATTACTCAGGCGCGCGAAGTCTTGTTGCGGCTTAGGATAGTTTTTACAGTAGCAAATTTTCGTATTACGTATTTTCATTTTGCTCTTTCATAAGCTTGCAGCAATATAGGAATGTGTTTACGAGTGTGTAAACGGAGCATTCTTTACTTGAATTTCAACTCCAGCATTATCCAAATTATTGTGTTGTTGGATGGGCTTTGGTTGCATGATTTCTGGCACGTTAGCAGCACAAACTTTATACAGATAACTTTGTCCCACATTTGATCTTGCACTTGTGTCTAATTTTGGAGCTCTTGAATTTTCGCTGCGGTATTGTATACATTCCCCCTTGATCATATTAGACTGTTTGTGAACATGGACCATTCACCTCGGAAGGCTCGTTTCTTCATTATAATGTTAAATTTATCTGCCAGATCCAGATGTACGACGAGGAGGTTGAAGATTACGTTGACTTGGATATGCACAGCAACATCCTAAACAAGGCCAAAATAAGACTGGCACGGAGGATAGCCCCTCAAATGGATGTGAGTACGGTTACAGGTTGACGTAGTTGGCATCAAGTGAAAAGGGTCATAATTGTTTAATGGTGTCATAGTTCGTACATAACTTTCAGGAGAGCAGCCAGCAACCTAGGATGGAGAACTATTAAAGAAGGCTAGAGTGCGCTAGTAAGAGGCAGCAGGGATTGCAGCACACTGAAACTGATAAAACTTGCGCACATATCAGCAGTTGTTTGTAAGGTACATGTAAGAATGTTAAAAAATAAACATGTTGTTGAGGTTGTATAGAAAATCACATTTTTTAGTAGATGACAATGTCTTGTTTGCCAGCATTTTGTATCTATTACATGAAGGGTGCAAAATGGTGCGCATACACAGAGAAGCACATGCAAAACATCGCACTTGTCTTGCCTTTCTCTGTGTATTTGTCTCAATTTGCAGTTCTCTTCTAATAGCTATGTTTTGCAAATAGCCAAAGAAATACTTCAAAGAATCCTGTGCCCTCTTCACTCAGTTTTCTGCCTCGCTTGCTGCCTGGACACCTTAAAGCTGTATCAGGCATTGGTATATGCCAGGCTTTCTACATTGCAGTGTTGCACAACAGAAAGCTGTTTAGGCACAATTAATTTTTCAAAGGACTGACAGGTGATTTTTAAGGACCGAGATTTTTATGATACAACAATAAACTCGTCCTCGGAAGTGTTTATACCTCCAGCAGTTGCTTCCGAAGGTGCAGGGAAATTTAATAAGCAATTTTTTTTTTATCTGAGCAACACTAAAACACATTGCCCCCATGCTAGCAACACTGAAGAGTAAGAGCGATGCCGATAACCTGCCTTGTAAATTGGGAATGCAGAATGATGAGTGGGTTTCACTACATAGGGTTTCTGTGGTACGCCATTCTTTTTTTTTTTCAATGTGAAGCATTCTTTGCGAACTTTGGGCACATTGAGTGTGTCTATCTAGCTATCTAGCTTCTATTTCGGTGGGGCTGGTGGTGTCAACCAACTTGAGCTGCTGGGTATGTGCTCATGGTCTCGCTGCCGTGTGGTCACGACATTACTGTCAGTCGAGCTGCATTATCCGACTCTCGCATCTGATGTCATTTACTACCTGCGCTGAACCAGACGGCCTGCGCAAGATACTGGTATGTCGGCTGCAGAACAGCGGATGGTTGCTGCCTTTGCACGAACAGCAAATTGATAGCAAGTTTTCCCCCTCATGCACGCTATCAGCTCCTGCTGCACACAAAGAAGCTCTTGGAAAACTGCAGCTTCGTCAAGAAATGCATGAACTTGTACATTGCATTCTTTGGAAATTTACTTGAGCAGCTCTAGGATCGTGTACCACAGAGGTACTACTTGGTGCAGAGAAAAGGGGTTGTGTTTGCCATGATTGAGCAACGAGACAAGCCCACATTTGTTCTGACCCTCAGATTGTCTGAACTCCACAATGAGCGTCCGCTTAAAGTAATTGAGAGAGTCAGAGCTGGTGGAGGCACACCGCCGCAGGGTCGACGCTATAGCCAGCTACCTACAAAATGCATCGCATGACTTCGATTCCCACTGTACGTGGGATCTGCATAGTTTCTTTTAAATGGAACCAGCATATCTGCTTACGATCCTTTCACTTGCAGACAGTTTCGTATCTGAAGCCATGCATACTTTCAACTGGTTGCATGAATGTGCAACATGAATTTACTTTTACTGAAAAAATCCAGGCTTCATAGCATGATTACAGTATAAAGATATTGAAAAAATTTACACAAATTTTAGGACTGTTATCTGGCTGTTACACCGGTGTGCAGGCGTCCAGTGAAAAAGATTGTTAAAAAAATAAAAATAAATAGTGTTAGCAAACCGCATGAAAAGTCCAAGAATGGAAAGGAAATTATACATCATAGCAGTTTCAATGGTTTGCAATTAAGGCATGTTAATTGAAATAATATAGTATAATATAGTAATGAGAAATAATAGGTTATCAGAAAATTGTATTCTGTTTTAACTGCAGTATTAACAGAGCATTCACCTTATGAATACTTACATGTGGCGTCAACAAACAAGAGCAGTTACAGTGCCTCCAGACTTGTGCAATGTGATTCCATATATTGACTATGTGCGTAGCTCGCAATATTCTATATGTCCTTGCTATATAAGCTCAGCCTTGTTCTATAAATAGCTCACTTGAGCTGTAAATATAGGTTTGAAGTGGAAGTATGTTTAATGGGTATATGCGTAATGAACACCCACTATGAAGACCTTGGCTTGGAAGTGGTGGGGTGTGCAAAGTTAAAACAATTACTTTACTGTCTTGACAATTCATTCATTAAGCTACATTGCTCTGCCTCATGTTTTCCGTTTGAAAAGTTAAATATATGTGCATCTCGCAGCGTGCAGGCCCTGCGTTTGCTGTTCGAGGTGGAGGCAACACGGAAATGACTCAGTCTAGGTAAATTATTAGTACCGAAAGGGAAAAACCACACATTTTGGGATATTAGTGTTTCTTATTACTATTTTTTTGGTTACTTAGATATATAAAGCAATCTGTATATTGCCTTGCAGTGCTGTTACAGAATGTGCAGAGGAGGTGCAGCATGTACAGTCTGTGCCGTTGGAGAAGAAGAAGGACTACTTAGATATTGTGCTACCCTCTTTTGACCATTACGAGGAAGTGCTTCGTAGAAAAGTCCCAATAAATTGTGCAGTGCGACGTGCTATTATCAACAAGCTGTTTGCAGCTTGCTTCAAGATAGCTTGGTGAGCGCTCCATTATGCTTCTATTGCTTTCAGCTTTAATTCGCTATTTTGACTACTCAATGACTCAACCTTTCATCATAAGTGTTCAGCGTTGCCATAAGATGTTGGTAATGAAATAGTTGCACAGAATACACTACCTGTGTGATAACTTTATCTGCTTGCTGTAGTGCCAGAACACAGAATTGCTTCCAAAGCAAGCAGAATCTGTCTAAAAGTATTAGTGCACCATTTAACACTGTTATGATTATATCAATTGTCACGAACAGTGCATACATAGACGAGGGACAAAAAGGGCGACGAATACAAGCGCTGTCCCTCGTTTTTGTCCCTCGTCTATGTATGCGCTGTAAGTGACGATTGATACCATGGAATACCAGCTAGCCCGTACCCAAACCTTGCTTCTGTTATGATGAGCCTAGAATTCGGTCTTAAGTCTGGGAAATGTTCCAGCTTGCTTTCCCTCCTTGAGGTAACTGCCCTCCTTTACGAGATAACATCGCCCTATGACCCCTGCTACATCCTGAGTGGACACTGGCAACCAGCAGGCCACAAAGAGGAGGGGGGCATCGATGTAGCAACATGACAATGCTGCGATGGCACCCACTTCACCTGGTCCAGATTGTGTCAACACCAATTGGCACTCAGTTTTTTAAAGTGCTTGTAACTCAGCATCAAGTGCAGATTTCAGAGCGGAAAAAATTCCGAATTGGTGCTCAAGGGGCCCTAAAACACTTCTAACTAATTGTAGAATGACGTCACTGTAAAGTATCATCAGCCTGGTTACGCCTACTGCAGGGCAAAGGCCTCACCCATACTTCTCCAACTACCCCGGTCATGTACTAATTGTGGCCATGTTGTGCCTGCAAACTTCTTAATCTCATCCGCCCACCTAATTTTCTGCTGCCCCCTGCTACGCTTCTCTTCCCTTGGAATCCAGTCCGTAACCCTTAATGACCATCGGTTATCTTCCCTCATTACATGTCCTGCCCACTGCTGTAAAGAATGTTGCCTAGCAAATCTTGTGCCACAAAATTTGTTGTGTACTTCAAGCATAAGTAGAGTTAGAGGTATTATTGCACTGATGCAGTTTTCTCTCCTTTCATGTCCACTAGCATGCCAGAAGCTACACAGGGGGCTAACAAGGCGTCACGCAAAAATTTGGGAATTTAAAAATATTTTTTGTGATGCTACTTTTGGTTCAGCCGTGCATGACGCACTCTCAATGCGAGATGGGCACTTGTGCTTGAGCTATGTCATTCACAGAGGCTAATCAGAACACAGTTGTCAGAGCATTGCACTGGTGAGAGGACACGTTGCAGCACCCTGTGGTGGCTGTAGTATCTATGCCACGCTGCTACATAGCTCTGGCGTGATCTCCCACAGTGCACAGCAGACGCAGCTCCACAAAACTCGTGTGTAGACAGAAGTACAAAGACAAAAAAAATGTTTTTAGTCTTTGAGATCACTTCCATGTGTATTTTGCATTTATTATACTTAAGATTAGCAATTTAATTAAAACTGGCAAATATTATTTTGCACTGGTTTTTCTTGGGAAAAAGAATACAAAATCGCCCATTTATTAATTCTATGATTATTTCACTTTATGTACAGGTACCCTTCTAGACAGTTGTACCGCGTAGCTGCCGAGAGGCTTGTCAGTGCATACCCACACCTTGCTGACAGAGTTGGCAGCGGAAATGGCCTGGTAAGTTTCATACATCCCATACTGTCGCCATACTTACATTTCTAAGAAAGAAATATCATTTCTACCTCATATGGACAATTCAATTGCACCATGTATCTGCACTTCTGAGCTGCCATGTTATATTATGGCTGTTGATTCTCGTGGTCATGTAGAGATGATCAAAGGGATAAACTTTGTGTTGTCTGGTGTTTTGCTTTGTGCTAATAATGGCACACATGTTTCAGTTCATCCAGAACTTCTCCTTTGCTACAGATAAGCTTTTACAAACAGTGTTCATAGTTTGTGATGGAGTATGGTCATGAAGGAAAAGAGATAAGTGATGGGACTCATCTGGGAGTTTAATCTGAGCCCAGCATCAAATTAAACTGTTGCACCATTTGTTCAGCAGCTATCTGCCTATCAGCAAGCGATACGGCATCAACTTATGATTCATCAAGTAGCAACGGTTGGCCACTTCATTTTTTGCCGTTGTGGCCTGTTTGACTGCATTGAAATCACCTGCACCATTTCACGTCAGGCTGCAGCATTGTTATTGTACACTGCAGCCAGGTTGGCATGTTTTCATGGCATTAGGTCCGTTTAAATGCAAAAAGTGGATCACTGTTTGGGCTTCTACCAGCTTTATGATGCATGCTGCCATCTTTGTTTTGATGCCCTAGGGGTGTTCTGCAGCATTATATATATATATATATATACATATATTCCGCCGGAACTAGAGATGTACGCTAACTTTTATGTTTGTCGTTATGCCTATTCCAAGTTTATGGCGTGGATGTTGTGAACTTTATGGCCGGACCTTCTGTTAATAAGCAATTATGTTCGATGCATAAAACAAACTGCAATTATGGTCATACTTCTATGTGTCTACAGGCAATACCAATAAACTTCTAAGTGCTTTTAACAGTAGTGATATGTTTCCAATTCTTCACAGGACTCGTGGGTCATGGCATTGAGAAACAAATTCAAGAACATGCGTAAGAAGGCGGAGAATTGCTCTGAAGAAATGTTGGCAAAAAAAAGGCACTTCCTGGTCAAGCGCAAACAACAGATGGCTTCTGGTGAAGCTACAAACAAGAAGTTATGCCGCCTTTTTGTGAGTTGCAGCTGAAAAGCTTTCCGACATTTTCCAACAGTACTATGGTCAAGCAAGTGCACTGCCATTTTGTGGAGCTGCAAACTGCAAACTGAAAGTGACAGACCTAGGACAGTATACAGTCGCCGACCGTTTATTCGGACCTCACGGGGACTGCAAAAATGTCCGAAAAAGCAGATTAAGAAAAAAAGAAGTTCTTTATTTCCACGCACTTATTCAGGCTTGGCAGTAGGCTTGAAGAAATTGTGAATGCGCCATTGCATGCTGTTCCATGTACACGCAATCAGATATGCCTAAATCTGAGAGGGTCGTACGGTCACTATAGGCAGCTGAAAGCACAGTCACTGCTTGTACTCGGAGTCGTCCGGCGGTGTAGCAGAAACCTGACGAATGATCTTGCCGTCGTCGAGCTCTGGACATGTCAGTACAGCAGTGTTAGCACCTGTGAAACTGCGAAATGAGATGGTGTCCGGAATCGCAATGCAACTATTGCTCAGGTCTGGGCAGAAGATTTTCGGTGTCAGTAGGGAGCACATCGGAAGGCGACAAGTCCTAGGCCTCCCGGCACCCGCTTGCTGGCATTCCCCAGCGCAGTCTGCGCGGGCACTGTCGGCGCCATCAGACACTTAATGTGATGTTTCCGTATGCCGCGTTGGATCATCACTTCTACACAGCATACAAAGCAAACACCACCATGCTGACACCAGTTGCACAAACGAAAAACGTAACCTATTCGCACCCTCGTGCACAAAGAAGAAACAAATCAGCTGCTGGATTATCTTGACGTGGCTTACTAAGCTGAGACCGGAACTGCTGTAGCCACTCTATCGAAGCAGGCAGAAACTATGATGATGAGCGGCGATTTGCAGTAGCCACTTCGTGGGGCAGCAAGGAAGCTCCGTTCAAAACAAATATGGCATTCAGCAAGTCGAACCATGCACTAGTCAGAGTCTGTGCATGGTACTCTCAATCGACTTGGCTCAAGGAGTGTCCGAAAAATCGGACGAGAGGTTGCAAGGTGTCTGAACTTTTGGCAGTTGTATAATTATACATTATGGTCTATCGGGAGAATGGCCTTGCCGCGAATCAGACCGAATAATCGAGCATGTCCGAATTTTTGGAGTGCAAGTCCGAGAAATCAGTCGGCGACTGTAGTATCATGCAACCAGTATTTCCAGGCAGTGTATAAAACCGGAGGTCACAGGGAAATGAGGGAGGGGGCTTGCACGGAACACATGCATGATAGAGTAATGGCTTCTCTCTACACAATGATACCAAAGTAAGGGAAGTGCAATTGCAAAGATCTAAGCGGTAATAGTGCAACATCTTTATGTTGCAGGTGGTTTAGCAAGTGACCACTTTTGCTGACCGAACTGAAAGACCTTTCACACGGGAATCCTGAAAATTGTAACTGACACAAAGAAAACGCAGCTTACAAATTGCGTAATGTTCCAACTTAGAGAGGGCAAAAAATATATTTATGATTTCATAATTGTTGTACTTTATTTGCAGAACGTTGTTCAATGAAATAAAATAAATTTAGTTGTACGCACAAGCCTATAGCATGAACAAGAAAGGGTAAACCTAGCTTTTCAACGAGAGGGGCAAGAAAGGACATTTTTGGTTATCCTTCAGTATGTCTCGTAACAGTAAGCTTCTTTACGAATTCAGCCTGTGCATACTTTGCTACATGCTAAACAGGCAGCCAAGTGTATTTTGTCTCACATGCATTTATTCTCTATGTTAGTGGCAAAATTTGAAAAAATCGGAAACTTCGAAAGTGAGTTTGTGCATGCAAATTAAAAAAACATCAATCATGTTCATTGTCATTCGCATTTCCCCAAGGTTATCTACTGCGATCAGTTATGTTATATGCAAAAGCATAGTGCCTTATCTTGTTCCGAGTGCAAAAGAAAGCCATGAATAATGTATAGGCTATGGTGACCATTGGCATCTCTTAGAAAGTTGCATGTCACGTCATGATGGCTTCCATTTGTTCCATGAACTAAAAAGCAATCTACAGTGATGCTCAAGGACTGCAGGTGTTTTCTTATATGTACACACCACAGAAATAAAAATTAAGTTTGAGTTGGAGCCTTTTGTTTTAGTGTCAGTTTGGTTCACATGATGACCAAAACAGATTTCATGCATCTCTAGTCAGCTGCTGTTCTTTGACTTTTGAGTGAAAGATTAGCAACTATTAGCTGCATATATTGAAAAGCATTCGGGTTCCTTCTGTATTGCTGCACGTTGCTTCTTAGTCCATGGAACATATGGAAGCAAATAATGAAACCTAAATACAATTTTCATCAAATTTACCATTGACATACACATCACTCATGCTTGGGTTTAAAACACTTATGTCATTTTGCAGTGCGACACTAAAGCAGAGGCTGCGGGGCACTGATAAATGCAGCATATGCACCATTGGTTGCTTAGCTTGTATTCAAAACAAAGCATACCCACTGTTCCATCTGTAGAGAGTTAATTTAAACACACGAAATTTGTAAGTTAGACTTCTGACAGTAGGTGGAGCATGTGCCTATGGCCTGTGTTCTGGTGCTGTGTCTCGGCAGGGAAGCCAGGGTGAGTGAATATAGCAGGTCCATTTGCACATTGACAGGCTAAAGAATCTACACATAAACTGTTGAATAATCAGATAAAGGGACAACGAAGAACCAGCTATGTGGCATGAATTGTTTGCTGAACCTATATGCAAAGAAAAAAAATTGACATGAGCTGAGGATTGACAGGGAAACCATGCCAAGCCAGTGTGGAATCTGCACTTTGACAGTGTTACGTTTCGCCTACGACGCGCGGTATAGCCGGCGCGGATGCAACGGACGCCGGGGCTTCCTTCAAAGCGGCGGACATTTTGGCCCGTTCGGAGCTGCCGCGAAGCCTCCCCGCCAAGCGCGTCCAGGCGTGTTTCAGTGCCACGTGTCTTCGTGTGTGCGTGTGTGTGTGTGTGCCCACGCTTGTCAAAGCGCAGCAGCCGGGGAGAGGAGCTCCCCAAGTGTGAAGCGAAGAGGTCTGATCGGCGCCTGCTCGGCGGCTGAGTCACTACACTCGTCTCAACGTGTCTCTCAGTCTGTCCGTACCCGCCGTCACGAGGCCTTCCTTCTTGCCCTCAACTGCGAAAGTATAAGAGCAGCTGCCCCCGGACGCCAAGAGAGAGGCTCCGATTTCTTCTGTTGAGTTACGTGCTCTCCCGTCTCTCACTTCGGTCGACCTGACCGCCCGCTCTTTTGCGATGTTAGAATAAACCAGTTGTTCTGTTACCAGTCGACTCATGCTTTGCCGAGACCTTCGGATGCTTCCAGTGCCCCAGGCCGCCAGGCCAACGCTACCCTTGGGGCTTGCGACCCATTTGCAACAACGGGCGTCAGCGCTGAGTTTGGAACAACTCGTGTCAGCACTGAGGTTCCAACAACTCGTGCCAGCGGTGCGATTCTAACAGCTGGTTGCCAGCGGTGAGATCGCGACAACGGAGGCCAGCAGCGAAGAGATGCGGTTGACTGTATGCTGAGCAGCACAACGACCATCCGGGAGCAGTGCAACCAGCCCTGTGTGATGACTGGTCGCCTGCAGCGGAACGACTGCGCTGAATTCTTGGCTGCGAGGTTTGGTGAGTGTGGGACTTTCTTCTACTGAGTTTTGCCAGGCTTTTGTTAGTGTCAGAAACAGAGCTGGTAATTGTGGTTGTCGTTGCTGCCGGGTTAGTTTGCGGCAAGACAATAGTAGGCAGTAGAGAAAGCAGCGTTCAGAGCAGCCATGGATTTGAAGTCGTTGCGCAAACCGAAATTGCTGGAGCTTGCAAGAGAGTTGGGTCTGGATGTCTCAGACAAACTCAGAAAACCAGAACTGCTGAGGGCTATTCTTGAGTTAGAAGCTGAGGATGACGAGCTGTCGGAATGCCTTGAGACCATTGAGGAGAGGGAGACGGCAAAAAGACAGGAGCGCGAACGTACAGAACAGAAAGAGAAAGATGAGCGCGAATGAAAAGAACAAAAAGAAAAAGAAAAAGAAGAGCGCGACCGGCAACACGCTTTGGAAATGAAGCGTCTCGAGGTAGAGATGGAACGCGCTCGTAATGGAAGTCAGGCACACGGTGCAGGAGAACGAGTATTGTTCAAAATGACTGACCTGATGCGGCCGTTTAAGCTTGGAGAGGACATTGGTTTGTTCCTGGTTAACTTTGAGCGAACGTGCGAGAAGCAGGGGTTCTCTCGGGAAACGTGGCCACAGCGCTTGCTCACTTTGTTACCCGGCGAGGCGGCCGACGTAGTCGCTCGCTTGGAGAGAGAGGAGGCAGAGGATTTCGAGAAAGTGAAATCGAGTCTGCTAAAAAAGTACAGGCTGTCAGCGGAGGCGTTCCGTCGGAAGTTCCGGGAAAATGAGAAAGGCAGAAGTGAGTCGTATACAGAGTTTGCCTACAGGCTAATGTCAAACATGCAGGAGTGGCTCAAAGAAGAGAAAGCGTTTGGTGACCACGAGAAAGTTCTGCAGTGTTTCGGGCTGGAACAGTTTTATAGTCGGTTACCTGAGAACGTGCGGTACTGGGTCTTGGATAGGCCAGACGTTAGTACGGTGGCTCGAGCCGCTGAGCTAGCCGAGGAGTTTGTGACGCGTCGGGCTCGCGGAGCTAAGGACGGTCAAAAGGGTGAATTTGGCTCCAAGTTTGAGAGGCCGAAGTTCACGCCCATGAGAAAGCGGTTCGAGACGAGGCAAGCGCGCGTGTGTTATACGTGCCAGAAGCCGGGTCACGTTTCGGCGCAGTGTCCGACCGAACGTAAGGAGATGGCGACAGCCGAAGCCGAACGCAGAAAGCGGTTCGAGACGAGGCAAGCGCGCGTTTGTTATACGTGCCAGAAGCCGGGTCACTTTTCGGCGCAGTGTCCAGAAACAAAAACAAAAGTCGTTTTTTTGTCCTTATGCAGCACTGACGAGAACATGAAGCTTCTCGAGCCTTACATGCGAGACCTCCTCGTGAACGGGAAAGAGTGCCGAGTGCTTCGCGATTCAGCAGCTACGATGGATGTAGTTCACCCCTCCTACGTAGAACCCGATATGTTCACGGGCGAGTGCGCATGGATCAAGCAAGCCGTGGAAGCTCACAGCGTGTGTCTGCCCGTAGCAAAAGTGCTGACTGAAGGACCTTTCGGAGCGCTTGAGACGGAGGCGGGAGTGTCATCTATGCTGCCCCCCCTGTACCCGTACCTATTTTCGAACAGGTCCGATCACCTCCTGCGCGAGAAGGGGCTTTTGTTTGGTGAGGCGTTCTGAGTGCTGCTAAACTACTGTAAGGAACTAGGCAGTAGTATAAAAGGGGAAAGAGCCTGGCAGGGCTTAGTGAGGGTTGTGCCGTGCTTGCTGACTGAGCGGTTGAGTTTCGGCGTAGTTCTAACGCTTGCCGGGAACGAGAACAAAAATGTCAACTCTCCCGAAGTCACTTTGCAGTGTCCTGTGTGAACCTGAACGAGAGAACGAGGCCTTCTCTGCGCTGCGCTCAAGAAACGCCGAAGGACGACCGCCTTCGGTTATGAGCATCATCAAGCGACATCCCTCCGGACAGCGGATGCAGTCCCCTGACCATCGGGATCTCCTTCCCCCGGCGGGGCGGTCTGTTACGTTTCGCCTACGACGCGCAGTAGAGCCGGCGCGGATGCAACGGACGCCGGGGCTTCCTTCAAAGCGGCGGACATTTTGGCCCGTTCGGAGCTGCCGCGAAGCCTCCCCGCCAAGCGCGTCCAGGCGTGTTTCAGTGCCACGTGTCTTCGTGTGTGCGTGTGTGTGTGTGTGCCCACGCTTGTCAAAGCGCGGCAGCCGGGGAGAGGAGCTCCCCAAGTGTGAAGCGAAGAGGTCTGATCGGCGCCTGCTCGGCGGCTGAGTCACTACACTCGTCTCAACGTGTCTCTCAGTCTGTCCGTACCCGCCGTCACGTGGTCTCGTCACGAGGCCTTCCTTCTTGCCCTCAACTGCGAAAGTATAAGAGCAGCTGCCCCCGGACGCCAAGAGAGAGGCTCCGATTTCTTCTGTTGAGTTACGTGCTCTCCCGTCTCTCACTTCGGTCGACCTGACCGCCCGCTCTTTTGCGATGTTAGAATAAACCAGTTGTTCTGTTACCAGTCGACTCATGCTTTGCCGAGACCTTCGGATGCTTCCAGTGCCCCAGGCCGCCAGGCCAACGCTACCCTTGGGGCTTGCGACCCATTTGCAACAACGGGCGTCAGCGCTGAGTTTGGAACAACTCGTGTCAGCACTGAGGTTACAACAACTTGTGCCAGCGGTGCGATTCTAACAACAGGTATTGGAATTAGGGAACTTTTTCAAAGTTCTGAATTGGGAGAAAGTGACGACAAAGTAAGCTGTAGCATGCAATGTCTGCTGTAACATACATTAAAAAGGCCCAAAGGGATGGAGGAGCAGTCAGAAAAAAAGGGGAAGGGGGCATTAAAAGGGTTAAGCAAGGCAAGATTACACGTATATAATGTGATGTAATGCTGCAGACTTGCTCTTCAGAAATATTTACCTCTGCATTCTTGTGGTTTTGCTGCATCATTTCAGTTACTGCATCTCAGTAAAGCCAATTGAAATCATCGTATAAACACGCTCGCTTGCCCATCAATAGTTCATAATTCGAAGGACTACTCAGTGGCGTTCAGTTGGACATTAATGCTTTCGCATTCACAACTTGTAAGAAGGGCTTGATTTTCCTTGTGTTTCAGGATTGCAGTCATCTTGTAGCATATGGAGAAACTGCCGAGTCATTGAGGCTGCACAACGAATGGCTTCAAGACAATGCTGGCTGCCAAGATGAAGAGGCAGTAAGGCCGAGGCTGCTTGCAACAGCAAAAGACAGGCATGAACAACTTCGCAGCCTTACGCTGTCAGATGCTCTGTTGCTGTTCCCCTTTCTGGCAACTGAGGCATCGGTATGCTCTAGCAAGAGCTTTTGTCATCTTTTTTGTTTTTGTTTTACTGGGTTCTTAGCTTTAAGTTAAGGCAGTGGCTTAAGTGTTTCAGTCAGTAATTGTGGCATTTTTCTTTCAGGACAAAGCAAACAAGTGTCTGTATTGCAGTGACAAAATAACATAGGATAACAAAACTGAGTTGTATTTTGGTATGAGTAAGCTTAGCAAACTCTTATGTAATGATAAAGTAATGACAAGAGCACAACCATAAGATGCTCAGCATTGGAAGTGTGTAGAATATATGCATCAGCATAGTGCTATAACCAAGGTTAAAAAAATTTTAATACAGTGTTCCACCAGTCACATTTGTCTTCAAAGATGTGGTACAGTCACATACCAATGATTTATACATGTTCATACAGCTTCAAGGTACTGCCATTCGCCCCATAGGCATAATTTATATGGAGAGGCAATGTTTTAGATGTCTTGCAACTCACCGGTTGACTTAATTGAAAGGTGCCTTTATTGCTGTTGGTTGTGTAAGAAGAAAACAGGGAAGGCAGAGAAAGCATAGTGGAAACTAATTGCTTGATTGAAATGTGGAAGTATAACAAAAATGGCCAGGCTTAGCTTGGTTAAGCCAAGAATGCGTTGCATATTGCGCGAGTTGGGGCCCAGATTTTCCTCCGGCTGTCGTGATGTCACGTCACGTGGTTGCGCTAAAGGTCAATGGTGGCTGCCCGGCCGTGCCCAAGGGCTGAACTGAGTGATTGCAATATGCAATGCATAAAAAGGCAAATGAAAGGAGCGAAGGAAAACAGATACAGTAAGGAGCCAAGTTATGTGTGCGTTTCTTCAAGACTACAATAGTGACTATTCTACCATTCACTTCTTTGGTTTACCACGCACATAATGCGGTGATAAGTCCTTCTTTGGCATTAATTCTGCCTGTCGAGAACTCTTCTATGCAATGAGTGAGAAGAATGAAGTGACCCAAGGTGCTTGATTGTGAGTAACTGCTATATAAGAAAACACTCAATGAATCTAGATGAACTATGCGTGAATAATTATTTCTTATTTAAAAATACCACTCATAAGGCAATTAGAAAAAAAAGTGGACTAAAAGACCATTTGCTACATGTTTATTTGTCCACTTTCATTTCCCTTTTTCTTATCGCTTCTACGTTTAAATCAACCATAATTTACCTGGCTTTCTGGATTTGTTGACTGTTTTCTTATGTAGTAACAACAAGCAATCTTAACTCCGACAATATGCTGATGCCGTACGAAGGTTTATTGGCTGGTTGCTTGCTCCTAAGCTTATGTACTACTATGTGATGCCTGCTCTAAGAGATGTTTGACATCTGCTGCCTTGGCTGTCCTTGCACAATTGGTTTTCACTATTGCATTAGTTTGCTAGCAGAGCAAAGAATTCTTGAACATTCTTTTCTTTCCAGCTTCTCGTGGAGTTTGACCTACTTTTCCAAAGAAACGTGATGGAGGCAATGGAGAATGGCTGCAAGCAGCTTGGTTACACTATTCTGAGCTTTGGAGAAGCAGAAGAGGTTGTGGCATTTTCCGAAGTGGGATCCGGTAAATATGTTTCTATGATGACGCTCTCAAAGGGCAACTGGCATTTTTTTAACCATATTGTAACATTGTCATATTCAAATGGCATTGGCAGTTCTGTCACCCGTAGGGTGATTTAGTTTGCTTAGAAGTTCACCAGTAATATTAAATAACCAATAAATGAGATACCGAAATAGGTAGCTGCTTCGTGTGACAATAGATCCTACACCACCATAATGTAAACATGCAGTACATGTGGTGCTAACGCCAAAGAAGCCAAGCGGATCATTTCTCCTGACACAAAGAGCTCTTACAGAGTTTCCAAACTAGGCAGTGGCAATTTAAGTGAGGATTCCAGCAACAGTGGCGGTGTTGTCTCTGATGTCACATACACAGGGTGGCCAGTAGAAAGTCTCGAATCAAGAATGCAACCAATCTTTAAAATTCATCTTCAGCCGTATAGTTTGGTACAGATACTCAGAGTGCAAAAGAGAACACATATTCCAAATTTTATTAAAATCGGTGGACATAGAAAAATCGCCGGTGTTGCCCTTAAAGGGAGTTCAGGAATTGTTTTTTGTGGGGTGATGGCAACTACGGTGGTGGTGGGGTCAGCATCGGGTATCAGAAAGTCGGCAATGCTGGTTGAATTGAAACCTTGAATTTCTTTTTTACTTGTACTTGCAAAGAGTTATAAAGTAAGTTGTTTTTTGTATACCTTACTCAACTATATTTGTGCTGCTTACCTAAGCCAGTAATGGGCAATTATTATGTGCTTTCTCACTTCTCCAATGGAGAGCTGAGTTAACCTAAATAAGCTAGTTAAAGGGCTCTTAAATCACCTCTGGCTTTTTTTGCACAATGTATAAACATGCGCATCGCATAAGTCATTCTGTAATGACCATCTTTGTGAATGTAGCAATGCTATGCTCTGCGAAGAACCCAAAAATTTTTAAAAGAATCTTGTGCTCTTCTCCCGGCTTTTCTGCTGCCTCCTTTGCATGCTGTAATGCACGCAGGGTGTTGTCGCAACCCTTACTTTTCGCTGCCCTGCATGGAGTTGGTGGGAATATGCAGAGAGAACAGAGTGCAGTGAGGAGGGTAGCAAAGGCCTGCAACTTTGCTAATACGGAACCATTGGAAAAATTCTGGTTGTATGTTCATTGTGAACACCGCTGCCACTTTAACATTTTTGAGTGGTTTAGTGGTTGTCTAATGTGATGTTCTGAATTCTTTGTGATCTTGTTCTGAAGTGTTGTAACCATAGTTTTCTCTACAGTTAAAAAATAGGATGTAGGTATGTTTCGATATGTGGAATACTTGGCAGTATGTTATGAAACCATGAAACATGAGGGAAAGCATCTAAAAGAAATGTTAAAATATGCCATAGTTCTAAGGGTGGAGCAAGCGCGCGAGTTTTCAGCACATACCATTTCTTCCCGTTTAATTGAGCAGCGAGCAGACGAAACTAGACCCACAGTCATTGCTACTGGTGGTAATCATCCTTTGGAAGATTAAAGCACAAGTTATTTCACTAGTTATGTGTACCTCAAGTGTTTATCACAGTAGATGAATTACCCATGCAGGGCTCTGAGGCGCTATATAAAAGCTGTAAGCTGTTTGGCGTGAAAGGTTTCCTAAGCATTCTACAATATCTGATTTCTTTTTTAACAGAGGATGCTGTTCCGGCAGCTCTGCAGTTTGTAGCAAAGCGCTGCAAGGAGCCCATAGATAGCATCATTACGCAGGTGAGTGCCTGTAGGATTCTGACTATCAAGATGCTTCTGTTGCGTTTATCATTCTGATTGGCTTTCTGTTCACTTTGTGTTTCAGTGTGCTACATTTGGCTATTAAAATGAGCACACAGGAGTTAAAAGCAGATTGTTTATTTCTTATTAGACTTGCATGCAAGGATGGGACGTCGTACAAAGAAGGGACACACAACATGCACAAACTTCAGCTGGTTTTTGTTGTGACAGCGACATATATATACGCTTCCACAATCGGGAAAAAAAAACAGGATGGCAAGAAAACAAACAAAACCATGTGCAAAACTGCATAGCCACTAGTGAAACCAAACGTCATTGTCATACCTTTTCACTGCCCAGAAGCAATATATGTGATATATATGATATAAGCGATATATGTGAGAAAATAATATTGTGCATCTCTTAAAGATAGAATAACACCCATTGCATGACTTGCAGTGTTCTGCCATGTGGCCTTCGATACCTTGCTTTACCTTGCGGCGATGTTCTGCTAGCCTCGTTTACGTATCGGCTGGTTTGACCGATATAACACTTGCCGCACGACAAAGGAACCCGATATACTACACTTTCTTTGCATGCAACGAACTCGTGCGGTGTTATATCGGGCATTATATCGGTCAAACCAGCTGATGCATAAACGAGAGGCTAGCAGAACATCACCGCAAGGTAAAGCAAGGCATTGAAGGTCACATGGCAGAACACTGCAAGTCATGCAATGGGTGTTATCCTATCTTTAACAGATGCACAATATTATTTTCTCACATAAATTGCTTAACCAGGGAGATAGTTGAAGCCAGAGAAATTCTTCGGCATGATCAGAGTTGTGTTAGTGCCCCATCTGTAGCATTAAGGGATAAGGTAGTGAGGTTTCTGGGCGGTGAAAAGGTATGACAGTGACAACGTTTGGTTTCGCCGGCACATGTGGCTATGCAGTTTTGCAGCAAACGTGGTTTTCTTTGTTTTCTTGCCATCTCTTTTTTTTTCTGATTGTGGAAGCGTTTATATATGTTGCTGTCACAATAAAAGCCAGTTGAGTTTGCGCATATTGTGTGTCCCTTTTTTGTTTGACGTCCTGTCTTTGTGCGTGCAAAACGCTAATAAGAACCATGTACAACCAACTCGGCCAAAACCTAATGCCTTTGTTTATTTCCTCTAACTGCCACAGGATACTTTTGCCAATAGGCATCATGCTTTTAAAGGACACTAAAGGCAAATATTAAGTCAAGCTGAAGTGATAAATTAGAGCTCAAGAACATTTAAGGCCTCAATATTACCTTGAACAAAGCTTTATTAATCGAGAAATTTACGTAAGGTCAAGAGACAATCGGACTCACCCAGGACATTCAAGTACTAGCCTGATGACAAAGGCACTCATTATAACTGTCACTAGTTATCAACCACTTGTAACAGATAATTGTATTGCAATCTAAGATGAAAAAGATGTCCAGTTTTATTTCATATTTAGGAAAAGGAAGCCCTGACAACCACGCGGGTGGTTGAAAGGTTTCATTTTCTCCACTCTATCGCCTGTATTTTCACATTCCAGTAGTTATCGTGTAGTGCTGAGCTGGTTTTGCTGGCTCAAGAAACTCGCGTACTGCGAATAGCAGAGAATGCCACATCCATGTGATATTGTGGTATTCCTGAACAGTTCACACGACTTGACCAAGAGCAGCTGCAGCAGCAAATCCAACACTCTCTCTTTGCTCTGTTGCTTCTTGGCTGCGTGCTTGCGCTTTCTGCAGAAAACCGTGATGTCTGTTGGGCACAGTTTTACTCGCCGATGGCAGTAAAGGGCGGTGACTGCGTATGCAGTGTCGCCACTTGCGGGCTGGTTATATGAATTGCGCCAAAGGCATCCGGACCCTTCAAACGTGATTTTATCTTTTCTTGGCACGAAACAAGTGCTGTGAGGTTTCTGGAATGATATTTTGACAATCTACATTGACTTAGTATTTGCCTCTAGTGTCCCTTCAAGTACCGCATGTTTGTCGGGGGCATGTAGGTGGCTATCCTAATTTTACTGAAAAAGTTGTAATCTGTTGCCTAAGTGTCATGTACAATGAAACCATTGTTTTCTATGCAAAAGTATGGAACTGCCTGGTGAGCCAGAACTGCCTTGTGCAAACTTTTATGAATCCACATTTGGTTAAGTACTAATAGAAAAGTATTGTAGCTATAGCTCTAAGAATATTTAGCGACAGACTACATGTCAATTGCCTCAATTGCAACTGATTACTGCAGCATATCACTGCTACAATATCAAAAGCAACAACGAAGTGTTGCATATTAGAGATTTTTCTTTATTCTTATTTGAATTTATGTAGTGCACGGTTTCAAAATTTTGCCAACCTGTTGCCATGGAAGTTTGAATTTCGAGCAAGTATCTCTTCCCTCAACAGCACTAAATGTCCCACGAGAGGTGGTCAAGTTTGGCCAGATCAGTAAATGAGCTTTATGATAAAATACTCTTCAAAAAAGCAGTCTGACTTTCCTAAAATAAGTTTATTGGCTTTACTAAAGCAATCTTAAAAAACAAGTCGCATTATATTAGTTTTGGAATTGGAAAATGAGAAATGTGGCTGAATAAATGGTTCCACCATTGCGACACATGTGGTCTGTATGTGCTTGTCGCAGGTTCCTTTACTTTACGGCGCAAAACGGAATCAAGGCTTTTGACCTGTAGTCTATTGCTAAGTATTCTTAGAGCAGTACCCGCTATCCTTTGCTTTGGGAGCCAACCAAAATGTGAATTCAAAAAGATCTGCAACAAGTACTTTAACTCATTAGGTGCTTATATTTTTTTTGTGAAGCCAAATTTTTCTTGAAAACTAATTTTGTTGTCCTCAGCACTTGGGCAGCAAAAACAAAGGAAAGAAAGAAAGTCTTTTTTATCAGGATAACAATAGTCACTGGACATGTCCGGCTTACTCCTAAACACTCGCTACTCGTGTGTGGGTCTAAAGTGAAAATGAGTTTTTTTTTGTAGTTGGTTCACCGTTATTGACTCTAAAAGACTTTACACAATAGCATTCGTTTTTTTAACCTTAGGAAGAAGCCCCGCTGACCCCGTGTCTGGTGCAGGATGAAGGATTTGCACTGCACATCGACAAGCAACTAGTGTTTCAAGTCTCCTCGCTGCTTTCGGGAGTAGCCTGCCTCTTTGCATCCTTCTGGGTGTTTCATGTGGAATACCCACGAAAGGCGCACAAAATGTTAACATTCATAGAACATGCATTTCTGAACTTAACGCACACAAAGCCGCGTGTCAAAGCTCTTCAACTAATCAATTTTTTCAGAGGCCATGCAGACTCCCTGGAAGAGCCATAGGCTACTAACCAGTGGCCACACTCAAGGCCTAAAAAACTTCTTTGCAGCCGATTCTTGTGTAGAGTTTCACAGCCCAAATGATGATTTGGTCCAAGGGCTGGGCAATCGATGTGTTAGGAAGCAGAAATGCCAACTTCGCAGCTGCAAAGTTATCCAGTGCGATGTGCGCCGATGCATTTAGGATAACTGCAATTCTGTTCTTCGCTGCAACATAGTGGTCTGTGAGGCGCATGTACTCCTCAGAAAGCTTTGCAGTCCATGCTTTTGTATTGCTGCAGTAGACAACTCTAGACGGCAGTTGGGTGCTTTTGAAACATCTTGGCATGGCTGACTTCCCAATTACAAGAAATGGTTCACTTCGAATGCAGCTGAAATCCTGTCATTGGCATGCTTACCGCCAGTGCATGTCTCGTCATTGAATGCAGGCATTCTGTCTAGTAGCAGCTTGAAGAGCGCAGACTCATTCGTGTTAAAGATATTGTTGGGTGCGCAGTCTATCAAGATGTGCCTCGGCTGACCATTTTGCCATGTTTCTGCATCCTCTGTGTTGCCAACGGCATCTTCTCCTGAAGTGGTCATGTTTATGCCGTACCTCACTTTAAATTTCGCCAGCCAGCTGTTGCTGCATATGAAGTTGTGGTTCAGCTGCGAAGCGAAAACCGGGGCCTTCTCGGCAAGTAGGGGTTGCAATAAAGACAGTGGACGTTAAACTGCCTCAATACTGTAATACTTCAATCATAATGTGGTAGTCAAGCTTAAGTGTTAAGTTATTGCTTGTGTTTTGTAATATTGTTGCCTTGCACACAATGGTTTTCCTAGTTCTTTTTGTGCTGTTTGCCACAGTTTACTTTAAAAATATGTGCCGGCTTTTTTCTGCAATGTGCATTTGTTCAAGATATAGTGGCCAGTGCATCAAAGTGACTAGTAGTGCACAGCTCATGTGTTTTATGTTGTAAAGGTGCTGAGCTTGATACACAAAAGCAACAGTAGCAGATATGCTGTGAGCTAATTTTAACGTACTGGCTCCTATGTTATGCACCATTCAAATTTGATTCAGTATGAACAGGCTTCAAGAATGTTTGGTCAAATGGCCTAGTGAAACCTTTTTTTATATATGACTTTAGGAGTTTTAAAAAGTGCCTTTAATTTTTATTATTTATTTAGGTAGATAAATGTTATATTCAGTCACATTATAGGCAATTTATTTTTGCACACCGAAATGTTTGTAATGAGCACAGGTGTGCAAGAAAGCCCTCAGGAATGTTGGTCACCTGTGCTGTGTTTCAGTTTCAGCTCAATAAGTGGGATGAGTTGACCTCTCAATATAGTGCTAAGGTTTTTCACTTTTATTTCTGTTGTACTAAGTCGCACAGACTACCACTGACTGGCATCAGTGCTAGATTGTTAAAGGAGTACTGACGCGTAAATTCGGTGTCCCGATTTCTTGAGTAGCTGCTGACTCCATATTTACGGTGCGAAGCCTCAGTTCCATGAGAGTGCTACAAATTAATAATTAAAATATCTTTGTACGGCTTGTCCGAAACACTCTTCTGGCAGAGTGAGGCCTCGGACATGAAAAAGGTTATTTGTCGCTTCACCGAAAGTTGAGTTGGCAGGGTGTAGTAGTTGAATTGAATTGAAGTTAAGGGCATGAACTGATTGTGTCGCCGAAAGCTGCCAAACTGTCCCTTCTGATTGTTCACTTGGAAATACAGGGAGACACTCCCTTCCCTCTTGTCCCATGGAGTGTTAAATGGGCTGGGCTTTAAACACGACGACCGTGGTGTGCATACATGTTGGCAGTATCCGGTACCATGAAATTGCAATTGGTTTCGTCGCTACATGCGTAACCTTCTACACCTCTGAAGCAGCACTGCTCTTGGCATGCATTTTGAGTCTTAATAAAAAGTAATTTAATTAATTATTGCATACTTGGGGAATTGAGATGCCATAATTTATTTATTCGGTTGAGGTCTATCAAGTGAAGTAAAAAAATGGCACAAAAATGGTCAATGCTTTCAATTTGACAAGGCTTAAATTTGGCAGCTTCACAAATCTAGTCATATGCAAAAGTGTTGGGCATGGTCTGGTGAAAAGGGATTGTTTAATAAGCTGGTTAAAGCTTCGTATGTTGATATATTTTAAGTGTGTGATAAGTTCCTTAAATTTGTGCCTTTTCATTCTTTGCTGGCCACTGGCACCATTGTACAGTGCCTGGATTTCTTTGTTTCAGCCGTTGTGCAAGCTTTCTAGTCACTAGGTCGAAGTATATATTTGTGGTAAATGCTGAATATGTGATAAGTTCAGGCTTCTTATGTTTGTGCCATAGGTTTGTCATATTTTATTGTGCGAGACCGTCTCCTGGCCACTGGAGTTTTTGTACATTACCTGTATCTTTAAAAATACTGTTCTAAACATGTGCAAACTGTCTAGTCACCATTTGTACTCATTGTTGGAAGGAACCGCAGGACTGCAATATATAAAATGTGATATTTCTAATAAAATATTTTGTGAGTGCTTGCTTTGCATGTAATCTTTCATAGTGCACAAGAAGAACTCCAAGAGGTTTCTACCCTGGCGTCTGAACAGCCCGAAACAAAGGCCTCCAAAGCTTTTAACCACTTTTAAGTGCTCAAAAAGCAGTCTCGTGGGAATGCAAGCCAATGGCTTGCATTTTCGGGACTGCATTTTGAGCTTCCAGCAGTGAGTAAAAGCTTTGGAGGGGTTTATTTCGGATGTAAAAATTGCTCCCATTTACTGCCCAAAAAACGGGGGGGGGGGGGGTGTAGAGGGGGAGCAAACTACAATGCCTTTATTTCCACCTATTTACTCTTAAATTAACATAAAAAAAACTCCTTGATTCCACCGCAAATGCTCCCAAATGGAAATAATAAAACTCCCATTGTACCTCTTCGAATTTCTGCAAGCAGGAGTAAAATGGTACTGCTAATTGCTCCTGATGTACCCTGCAAACACTCTCATTAAATGGGAGTATTATTGCACTCCCTTCAATGAGAGTAGAAACATGTACAATAGGGAATGCGCTAGAAGACAAGCCAAAAATGCCCATCTGGGTGTTTTTCTGTTTACAGTGTAGGGAATAAATCGCGGTCACTGGGTCATCGTGATGACGAATAGCTGTTTTAATGCGCGTAACGCATTCGGCGCGTCAAAGCGTGAAAAAGTAAAGAGGCCTTGTAGTTCATCGGGAGTAAACTCACGCCACGTTGTTCTACCATGATAATATAGACGCTAATAATAATATAGATACTATATGTCTACCATGATTAAGACTCGCTGACGGCTACAGTGGCGCCCCTCCTATCACGCGCGATGTATTAAATCGGCCACCGGTTGGAACCCCACCACGTGCTTTGCAGTGGTTGGGCTCAGTGAACACTGAAGGGGAAGAGAAATGCAGCCACAATGAAGCACCGAGCGCTGCGAGGATACAATAGGTACGAGGTGCTCCGAGGTATGTGGAAAGGTGTAATAGTTCCAAGACTTACTTTTGGAAATGCGGTTGTTTGATTTAAATCAGGGCTACAATAAGGACTCGATGCGGAACAAAGGTCAGTGGCTCGCCTCGCATTGTGCCCGCACGGGAAGACTAAAAATGAAGCTGTGCAGGGTGATATGGACTGGACTAGTTTTGAAGTGAGGGAAGCTCGCAGTGAAATTGAGTATGCAGAACGACTGAGAAATATGGAATAAAGTAATTGGGCTGGGAGAGCGTTGAGGTATCTGTACAGGTAAAACATTGATTCAGAGTGGAGGAAAAGAACTACGAAGCTTACCAGCAAGTATGCGGCCTGTAGGGTGGGCCACACAGCAATAAAGAACGTCAAGCGGAAAGTCAAAGAGGCTGCAATAATCTCATGGGTGGCGGCAGGGGAAAAGAAGCCTGCCATGAGTAACTACGTAAGAGGAAAAAAACGAAATCAGAAAAGAAACAATTTATAATAACTCAAAAGAAACAATTTATAATAACTCAAAGGGCAGCTCATTACTTTTCGTGACGAGATCGGGATGCCTTAGAACACGCACCTATAAAGCGAGATACAAGAGGGGATAAGTTTGTGCTTGCTGCGGTAAAGCTAGGGGAACGATGGGGCAGATTTTATTAGAATGTGAAGACGTCTAGGGTGCAGCGGTGAGGTAGAGGTAGAGCATCTCCCTCGGGTGCAAGAGGACCATGGTTCGAATCCCGGTGCCGCGCGTTGATAAAATCCGCGCGTTGATAAAATTGCATAAACAGGCCTCCAGTGCGGCCTGGTCCCGGTGACCAGAACCGGTAACGCGCACTCCCTCACCAGAGCAGGATTGGCCACCCTGGCACAGTACTTGGCCACAACCTCCTATATGAACACAACAATCCAACCCCCAGCAGCTGCGAAGCAACTGACCACGGCGGTGGTCGGACCTGCGACGCAGCAGAGGGTGCAAAGAATCCCTGGTTCCGAGAGGCCTCCATTGGAATCTGAAACTGGCAACGTTTAACGCTAGAGCGTTATCTAGTGAGGCGAGTCTAGCAGTGCTATTGGAACAATTAGAGGGCACTAAATAGGATATAATAGGGCTTAGTGAAGTTAGGAGGACAAAAAACGTACATAGTGCTAAAAAACGTGCACGTCCTGTGCTACCCTTCGTTCTCTGGCTTAAACGCGCGCTTGCTGTTATGGCAACGTGTTTCGTTTCAACTCGTATTGTACCGGGTACGTGCGACATACCAGTTTTGTTCTTTTTACTTGCGTTTGATGACGGTGTAGTGACTGTGTACGAGCTACAGTCCCTCGCGCTTCCGCTCGACTGAACAACTGGTCGACACTACTAAAATATTGCGATCATCCCGAGTGCTTGCCCATTGTTAGGTGCTTGCATTCCGGGGAACATACCGCTTTCCGCATATTTTTCTTCGGCGCCACCCACTTCAGCCGCTAATTGCGGTTGGCCTACGTTTGTTCACATGGGCGTTTATACGCCAAGTCATATATCTGAATGTGTGAAATCTCGCGCGCTGAACATAACACAACTTTAGGTGAAGTAGTAACTAAAAGTGATGCGTGTCTTGAGTTTTTCGTGCCGTAAATACGATATGATTATGAGGAACGCGATGGTGAGGGAGTTGCGATTCATTTTGACGAATTGAGGCTCTGCAATGTGTATCCAATGCGCAGCAAACGGGTGTTTTTGCACTTCGCACTCAATGAAATGCGGCCGCCGCGGATAGAAGTTGATCCTGCACCCTCTGCAGACGACCTCGTGGTTAGGTCAGTTCCAGATCTGCGGTTCTGTACGGCAGCTCCTTTTGGCGCCTTGAACTCAGCTACTGCCGATCTTGCACTCTGCGCTAGAAACGCGTGTTAATAGTTCCATGCCGGCATGGGAGCTGTCATACCTGATACATGGCGGGCCATTATTTTTAGTTATTACCAGAAATTTTAAAACTCAATTATGGCTTGCGGCACAATACTACTTCTTGAGCTCAATTTCTCAGAGGCGGACATTACTTGCGCGAGAAATCAAAATAAATGTTTCAAGAACTAACAATTTCTTATGAACTTTTGAACGAATTATATATTACGGAACTGTTGCAATTGACAACTTGTAGCTAGTAACTCATATCCACTTTAACGGATTTCTGAGGGCGACACTGATATACAGATATGTGTTGACAATGTTTGCTACGAAATCTATTGGTGTTCCTGCGAATGTTTCCTTCAACGCATAAAAATGCGTTCTATTACTTAGGTCAGGGGAACAACAGTGGATATACACTGTAAGTGTGACAGCGCGTATCTCAAAACCTGTGCTAGCTTAAAAATTTGGTCCAAGTGTACGTGCCTTGTGAAATCAATCGTTTCACTTCGTGTATTGCAATATGTTCGCTAAAGTAATTAGCTGGAAAGGTGGCTATCGAATGTTAATTAGTCAATTATCCAGTTTGATTTTCAGTGCAAGTACCGTCCGCCTCTTCGGCGAATCCCACATAATAAGTGAATTAGTGCCATTCTACAGGTGATTTACCTTATTATAAAACATCCGGAATTTCTTCTATGATTACAGGCTTTCTGTTTACTTGAGACGAGCTTGTATAGCAACGATGCGGCGTGAAGGGTACGCAAATCGTTCGCCATTGCAACATGTGGCTGCATGGAACTGAAAACCGGTTCGTCTTAATTCTCAATGAGGATCACTTCTGTCAGGGATCAGTTTACTCTGTCTTACTTTTTTATTCTTTTTTTTTGCGGGAGGAGGAGTATGGGGGTTGGAGGGTTTTGCTTCCAGTTTTTGGCCCATTCAATTTTTGTAGACAAAAACATATCTAATGCCGGCAGTTGTCCATAAGCCCAATTTGTACACATGAGGGAGTGACTTCGTCAATTATAGCGCCTTGGCTATAGGATGCCATGCCCTGTCACACTGGACGTTTTAATAACACTGGACATTCGCGCCGCTCGCAAAACCACTTGTGCGCCGGCGGCGCTCCTTCGCTCCCCATTGGAGGAGCTGAAAAGACTAATAAAATGCCATAGTCTACCAACCAATCGTTGGGCTTCGCTCCATCGTGCGTGTAGTATAAGCGTTGGGGCAAAGGATTGCGCAAAAGTGACAAGAAGGAGGGGGAGGGGACGAACGGTCGATTGTTATTTCCCTCCTTTGTTCGTCGCGGAAAGGGCTAGGAAAGGGCGCGCGCACTTGGGCAAGCGAGCATCGCCCTAGCGGCGTTGTGAGCAGCTGAACTTTGGACTTGCTATGGGCAGGACGTGCGCTGTTCGCTCTGAGGAAGAAGAACGTGCCCTCAAAGAGCGACAACGAGAGCGAAAGCGCGAATGCGCACGAAAGCGACGAGAAGGCGTTGCCGGGCCATCGAGTATGTGCCGCGCCGACGGAAGACGGGACCGTCGTCTGGACGGTCTACGGTCCATGCGGCTACGTCCAAAGGCCACAATGAGACCGTTCAAATGTAGGCCTTTGATTGCATCTGATTCGTCGAAGGCAAGGTCTATCGTTGGATTGGGAGAATTTAATGTCGACACAGCATACCTAGGCGGCAAATCGATTGCATCCTTCCGATTGGAACGGTTTGGAATTGAATGCTACACGTACGCCAACGTGCCGACCACACGTCACCTATCGCGTATGGATCGAACTTTTGGCAAGAACGATCCTAGCATAAAAGTACAACCAATGGTGTGGCAACGAGGAAGACAAAATAAAGACAATAAAAACCACGCTGTAACGTGTGTTTCTGAATTCCATTATAAGAGCAATATATCATATAAATCAATATTGTTGTCGATATAGTATTCGCAATACAGCTTCGCTGTTTATCCTTCTTCAAAATGTGGAAGGGCACTGAAAGTGTTTTTTATCGATGGTGATGGCTTATGAGCTCTAGTGAAATCATTGCCTCAGACAGCGGTACGTATTTGCCTCATTAGCGGTCCTCATTAGTTGTACCGACCATTATTAGGAACTTTTTCGTTATTATTGTCAGCATATTGCGAAATGCTAACCTCCTCGAAAACCACTGGACGGAACTTTGTGGGAAGTGTATGCCTTTTATTCAATTGTTTTACCAAAAGCAATGAAAAGTCGCATTTTTGCCACAACGGTGAAGCACCGATAGCGGTAGTAAAATACTAAACCACTACACGAAACAAGATTTATCAGCCGAGAAACTATCAGTAAATAATCACCTATTAATTAAGTTAGCGAGCGCGCTGTCACTGGCACACATGCAAATTTTATCAGATTTCACTCGATGACCACGGAAACTCGCTGTCACGACGCTAGTACGATGAAGAACGGCAGCAGCAGCGGCGAGCGAACCCTTCGACGCGTCTCCTAACTTGATTGCGCAAGCTACCGCATAAGACGGGAGAACGCCGCGAAGAACAATCCACCAGCCATATCGGCTCACCTAGCTTTTGCACCCGTCGCAGACTATGTGCAACACTTCTGAAGAATATGAGAGGTGTGTGAAAAGGCGTCCAAACGAGAGAACACATTCGCTAAACTTGTGCACTTTCTGCGAGAGGTGGCGCGGGAGAGCGTAGAGCATGATATATCTGTCCACAATGGGGGGCAGGCTGCTACAGAGTGACTGTGGCTTCGGATTCCAGTACATGGTGGACTGTCAGCCAAAACCCTCGACAGGGCCACGTGTGCTGTTTGCATATCGACATCGTGCAGCCCTGATGTGATGTTCAATTTGGCTGCGGACCGGGATTCGTGATTAATGTTTTGGGATTGCAAGATGTGCCGCTCTGTCTGGCTATTGGAGAGCCTTTCCAGTTAGCGTCCTCTGAGCTTCGATCAGCTCGTCTAGGGTATTGTGCAACTCAAGTGCTTCCAACCGTTCATTCGAGGCTGTGACAGGTATGCCTAGTGCCTGTTGGAAGGCCTTCCTGATAATTGCGCCTATTTTGTTATTTTCGTCCATGCTGACATCAGGGCAAACCTCTACGTACCGCCGCTACCCAAAAACACGCACCCGGTATGCAACGCGGAACGGAGACAGGCAAGAGCACATACAATGCCGAAAAGATTCGAGGGGTCTGAGGACGTGGTCTACGTGGACGCCGCTGATTAAGACGATGGCGACGCCGTGGCCATCGCAATAGTAAATCGAAAGGCCGATTGAGTCGCGTCCGGCACGATTCTCACGATGTCGCCGGAAATTGGGGAGGAGGCGGCAATTGCCCTGGCAGTGACGGCATCCTCCAAATTCATAGTGAGCGACTCCAAGTGGGCCATCCTAAATTTCGCAAAGAGGCGTGTTTCGTTCGAAGTACCCAACATTCTGCGGACCGGTTTTCGTGATGACCGAGTCAGGGGGGTTGAAGTCATCTGGGCGCCGGCCCACTTCGGCCTCCCGCAAAACGAGAACGCGCACGACGCGGCTTGAGGTCCAACAACCTTTCGACCTTGCCGACATTTTCACCGCTGTCTCTAACTCGTTTCGCCAGTCGGGACGGGGCAGGCTGGTGTCCTATCACGATATGGTTGATCATCATGAACAAGTGATGGCCAAGTATCCTGCAGCACACATAACGTTAACTAAGTGGCAATAGTTGGCATGGCGTTTGCTCCAGACCAACACCTTTCCTAATCCTGTAGCCTACAGTAGTTGTTTCCAGGAATGTACACAGCCAAACGCAAAATCTTCAAAGCTAGACCAGACATTCAGCACATGGTTTGGTCGCGCCCCTCAAACGTAGTCATGTCCAACAGGACAATCAGCCGTCTTTACAAATCAGGTCTATGGAGTAGCGAGAGAACGCGCTGCTCAGCTGCGATCCGGAAGTGCTAACCCGACTCACCCGTATGGCTGAAGACGCCGCCGGGGCACAAGGACTCCTGGCTGCCGCTAAAAGGGGGACGAAGAAAGAAGAGGATCTCCCACCTGTTCCCATTCCCTTGACCCCATCGCGAGCACACAATAAAATTGTTCTCTCCCTCTCTCTCTCTCTCTCTCTCTCGTTCAGCTCGTCGAGTGTGTAGAGCACGTTGAAATCCGTGACGATTGGTCGTGCAGTTCAACGCCAAGAAATATACGGCGCTGCCGTTCTCCAGCTCTCAACTTGATGCAGATGTGATTCTTGCCAGAGGTACCACACTAACAGTGTCAACGCAATATCGTTACCTTGGTATAAGGCTTGATGCATAAAAAAATGTTACGGAAGAACCCGAGGACCAGGTGAAACGGTGCACTACAAGAGCATGCCCTACGCTGCGCAGACGAGGTACGTCGGGTGTTTATGCGACAATGAAGTGCTGGTGCGACAACTTTGCAAATCGTCACACGTGCCCGGTGTCATCTTTGCTAGCGCTGTTTTATGCCTGTCGGCGAACACGCGAGGATGAATGGAACGCACTCAGTGCGAAATTCGGTTGAGAGCTATAGGTAGGCTGTTTACGTGTCATATTCGAGTGGATTGAAGCCAACATTCGCTGGGATTCTACTTTCCAGGCTATAGAGAACCAATCATTAAATATTGTTCGACGGTCGTCTAATGCTAATGAGCGGCAAGAGGCATGCCCGGCGAGTGTTAACGGATCTCTATTATAAGGGTGTACATACACAATGGAGTAGGCGCCTATACATTAATAAATGTATGTTTGGAATGTAAGTCCCGTGCACGCAGACAGCGAACGCCAGAGGGCGAAGGTGGCGAGGTCTTGGGTTAGGAAAGAGGAGACCACGCTATGGCAGTCCGTCATGCTCTGTGCATGAATGCTGCCATTATACAGTAGCCCAGAAACAATCATTGGAGTGTAAAATTTATGCAACAGCAATTTGAGTGGTCTTCTCTGCAAGACATGCGTCACAGCACAGCGCACGTTCGTGCATCGACAGCGCTGTGACCCTGAAGCGGAAGTGCTGGATGCGAAGTTCCGCACGTGCGGAGCTACGGAAGAGAACGGGGATCATCTGGTCCTCGGCTGCGGGAGCAGGGAGCCTACATGTATGCTTTGAATATTAGCCGCGACAGCCTTTGTGAGGGTACTTGCCGCGGCAAGCTAAATTGTTTCTGATACTTGCCGACAAATTATAAGATATGGGAGCAAACATGGCGAAATACCAGTCGGCAGATCACGTTTCGCGCAAGCCTTCGTGACGTAAAACAATTAAGTTTTTTTAATAAACTTTGGCTTCAGCAGCCACACACATATGCCGTGTCGGTGTGCAGTAGACGGGATGTCGGCGTTTTAGTTAAATAGGTTAGTAAGCAGAGTCCTTATTACAGCACAGGTCGAGAAACGCCCTATATATATATTATGCACTTCTGGAAGGTAACGACAATGTTTAATTGACTTCACATACTTGTCGTGCGACAATACTAAACCACGAGCACGCTAACGTTACTTATAACTTGTTGGTTTATACATGTCGCATGAAAAGCAATAGAAGAAAGGAAGTTTGATGTGTTAAAACATAAGAAAATGCGTTTATAATATGAAATTTATAGGCAGGTTTCGCGCATGCATTGGTATTAAACTAAATTGGCATTGGTATTAAACTAAGCGCGCGCCAACATGCGTACATGCGACTGCGACACAAAAAAGAAAATAGGAGCGCGCCGCGACTTTTAGCGAAAGTGTGGTCCAGAATTGTTGCTCAACACACTTGGCGGGAAATCATGATCAAAATTTTGGTGTTGTCACCACCACCAAAACAGCGCTTGCATGTATGTTGGCTCTGCAGGAGCCTTGCACGAAGCCCCACAGAGCGCGGCAAGTGGAGTTATTCGACTGACAAAGGTCACGTCCTGTAGTGGTTGAACACTTTGCTACCGCTTTCGCTGCTACACCACTGGGACGAAAATATGGCCTTTCATTTGCTTTCTTTAAACAGTGAAACAAAACGATACGCTTCCTTAGGTACTGGCTCCATCATCTATGCGATATCACGAGCAGTAATTCTATTCCCAATCGCAATTGTCACTGGTTTATAGTGACAGGGAATATTGAAATCGAAATCAATGAGGCAATAAGAAATGCTTCTTTTAATTCCCACACGCAAATGTTTGATCACCTTGGAATGAAAAAAATGATCACGTCTATACAGCTTACTGCGAGCGCAGTGATACTTCGTAGCTACTAGGTACACTATCTCATTCTATATCGACCTGTCGATGTTAAAAAAAAGGCAGTACTTTCACAATTCGCTTTGTCCAGAAAAATAGATTATTTCTACGCCAGGGAACAACTATTACGTGCAATCAAGGACATACACGATCCCCCGCATGCTAAACAAAGTTTCGGAGAACGGTACTGACCTCATTCAGCTTCTACTGACAACACTATAAGACATCTTTCGCTCATCGAATAATGTTACTCACTATTTCTTGATATAATGTCTTGTTGAGGCGTCTCTTACTTTGCATGTGCTTCTGTTAAAACATATGCGCTTGTTTGATTAAGTTGCGCAAAGAGAAATCTCCGGCCGCCTTTCAAAAGACCTATTCATCATCGCCGCTTTTCAAAAAGCCTAGTCATCATGACGATAAACCAGTAACACGTATTACATGTTGCGTAAGACACCATATATCAGAGGGTGGTAATGCTGATCATTACCAGGCTTTTCAAAAGACTTATTCATCATCGCCGCTTTTCAAAAGACCTATTCATCATGACTGTAAACCATGCAGTAACGCGGATTACATGTTGACAAGGAAATTTATTAACCCGTAAGCACGCTTACAACTGTGGCATGAACGTAAAATACAATAGAAGGTTTAGCAAATGTAATACATCATACTTGATGTAAACAAAACAGATTAGCAAATGAAATAATAAATGGTGTCTGCTTGACACTGGCTTTGCCACACACAACAACAACAACAAAACAACATTACAGCGTCCACGCAATAGTATTATTGTCAGCCTAAAATTTACGAAACACACCCGGGGCACACACAAATACAAAGTCTCAACTCAGGCAAGAAGAATTGAGCACTATTCTGGCTGTAGAAAGACTTTGCCTTGGGAGACGGTCAGGTAACGCATAGACCAGCGGCGAAGAAACTCCGCTTCACCGAGTTTGAACTGCTGTCCTTCAAGGTGACCCGATACTATCACCTGTAGTTTTCGCATTCTTGAGTACATTGCTCTATTTGACTGTCTAGATCGCTCTGCAATATTGCGGAAACACCACAAAGCGTAGCAAGCTCTGTACTAGGCGCAATTCGCAAACCGATCTCGGCGATGTGTTGGCCGCACGAAGGATATTCCAAACATTCTTGCAACTAGCTTCCAGAAGGTGCGTGCTACAACGCACTCCTTTACTACATGCATGCATGCATTGATCATTCGCTGCCATATGCCAGCGTTGCAGCCTGTCATGTTAAGTAAGACGCCATTACCAGGAGGCAGCAATGCTGACGGGGCCAGCGCTCCATGAAGCGGTTTGTATTTGCCATCCTACAAGTCCACATTAGTTGTACCGGCTACTGAGAACATTTTTTGGCCGGTATTGTTTGAATGTTGCGAAATTAGATCACGCTCAGAACGGCAATTGTTATTTTTGTTGATAATACATGGAGTTATTTACTTGTTTTGGGAAAAAAATAAAAGGTCACATTTTTGTCACAGTGACGACGTTTTGATAGAAAGCACTCGAAAATTACACGAAGTAAGTTTTGTGGGCCAAATAAACTGTACTTGCTGCCCTCTGCAGCCCGGCACCAGTTGAGTCTCGTTAATTTTCGCGTCTCCGCACGCACGGCCCATCCCAGTAAGCACTTCGAGTTTCGGGTCACAGCGCCGTCGATGCACGCAAAAGTGCGCTGTGTTCTCCTGCATGCCACGCCGAGCAGACCACTCACATTGCTATTGTACAGCTTTCAGACTGCAATGCTTCTTTGGTGGGTCCTGTATAATTGCGGGGTTCGTTTAACGAGCATGGCAGACTGCCATCGCGCGTTATCCTATTCCCTTATCCGAGCCCTCGCTGCCTTCGCCCGCTTGCGTTTGCTGTCGTCCTGCACGGAACGAGCAAAATAAACCAAACTTTTGTTGAACGCTAGAGGGATGTACTGCACCGTTGTGAAGAAGTAGGCACAAAGTACCGAGCAAAAGAGCTAAAGACATTGCGGCCATCCTCAACAAGAGGAACAGAAAGACAAGGGAGGCTCGAGCAGCGAATGAGAAGGGGCTCGCGCAACGGGGATCGTTGGAACGCCGGCACGACTAGGGCCGCCAGGCCTACGCAACCGACATCTACCGGTGCTTGACCGGGCGCCCGTCTTCGGGACAGGGAACGCCTCGGGTCGTTGTACGGCACGAGAACTCGGAGTGGCCTGCTGCAACCTCACCCCCGCATCTGCACGCGAGGTTCGGGAGAGTGAGCGTCCGTCATCGAGACGAGGAGCGCCTCGGATCGTCGCCTTGCACGAAGCCTCAGGTCGGCCTGCTGACATCTCAGAACCCGCCTCTACACGCGAGGTTCGGGTGACCGCGTGAGCGGGCGTCCGCCATCGAAACGAGCTCCTTGGGCCCTCTTGCTCGAGACTCCGGAGTGGCCTGTTCGCGTCTACGGATCAGTAGGCCATCCACCTTTCCGACACCGTGCTGCTGCATCTGCTATTCCATGCCGGTCATCACTCTACCAGCGAGTGTTCCACCTCAAACCCTCTTGGAATCTCACCACGCTCCGCACTTCAATCGTAACTTCGGGAGACTACATTTCTTTTTTTTTTCGACCTGTTTACGAACAGTCTGACATGCCTGGTTCTAGTTGAAGGTATTCTTCGTGATTATGCGCCGTCAAATATAATTGTCGTGTGCTCGCTAACCATGCACCGTCTCCTCCATCTTCCTCGCGTCACACGCTTTGCAACATGAAGAGCCTAACCCATCACATATCTGGCGCCCGCGACAGGACACCTCTTACGCTATCGTGAAGTGCATCACATTGCATATTCGTGTCTGACGCGTTAGGATGGAGACAGACAAGCTTACGGCAATGGAAAAGAATTGGGGTTGACTGGCACGGCACTCAAACAATGGGTAGATGAAGAGCGCGCACGCGAAAGGAAGCGCGTGAAGCACGCCTGCCTGAACGTAATGCAGCAAAAGAAGCCGATGCCGAAGCGCTAGCTAGATTAAAGGCAGAATGGGCAGTGCTCGAGCTCACGTTAAAATTGAGGGACTTAGATGCGACAGCCGGTAGCATGGCTACCAGGCAGCTTACAGAGAGTGTGCACGCAGGTGCTACCGAGAGCTACCGAAGTCCGCACAAGATAATCCCAACGTTGAACGAAGAACGCGATGAGTTGGATGCATACATTCAACGATTTGACCGCGTCACAACGAGCCAGGGCTGGCCACAAGACAGATGGGCCCTATCGCTAAACCTCTGTTTGACAGGCGTAGCTCTAAGTGTTGTCGGCAGGATGGCACCGGGTCATGCCATGGACTATCGACACTAAAACAGACAAGACGCTTTTGCGACGCTTCAGGTTCACGGACGAAGGCCACCGAAGCAAGTTTCGGTCAGCGAAACTCGATAATTCCGAAACTGGTAGACAGTTTGCCGGTCGTCTATTGGGATATTTTGATCACTGGCAAGAAATGGCCAATACGGACCGGACATATGATGCCCTGGGGGACAAGATTGTCTCAGAACAGTTCCTGTTGACTTGCCGTGATAAACTGGCAGACTTTTTGAGAGAAAGGAACTGGCAGGAACTTGACAAGCTAGCCGGAGCTACTGATTATTACCTGGCGGCGCAGGGGTTAGTCAACCTTGGCAAAGGTAAAAACAAGAGAGAACCTAGCAAGCCACCAGGTCAAGCTCGAACTCCTGAGCGACAAGAAGAGAAGGAAAGACCACGCTGCTTTCCTTGTGATAAACGCGGTCACAGAGCTGCTGATTGCTGGACCAATACGAAGGGTCCAAATGCAAATACATCTTTCTGTGGAAAGTGCCGCCGCACTGGACATAAGACAGGTGATTGCCCCGAAAAACCCAACAGTACCGATAAGGCTTCGTGCTCGATGCAACAAGTAGAAATGCCCAAGGCAGTAACCGAAGAGACGCACACCTTGCGTCGAGTTCCCGGAAGTTCGGAACGCGGGAGAACGCAAACGCATAAACGAGAAGAAAAATGTAGGCCTACTGCCGAAGGTGTGCTTGAAGGACATCCCGCCACTGTCTTGTGAGATACAGGATGCGACTCTATTATTGTCAAAAGGTCCCTCGTACCAGACAGTAAGCTGACAGGAAAAATTTCCTCGGTCTGTCTTCTGGACAGAAGATTGTTGAAACTACCTGAAGCAACCGTGGAGATCGCATCACCGTTCTTCACAGGCAAGACTCGGCATGGACAATCCTTTATATGATATTGTCCTGGGAAATGTGAAAGGTGTACGGAATGCCTGCAATCCTGACAACGAATGAAAACGAGATCTTTATACACCGAACCCTGCGGATCAATCATTTAGAGCAGAAGGTGGAAACTGTTCTACCAATTAATCCATCTCTGCTGACATTTTATCATCGGCTGCTAGAGAAACCAGGGACAAGTCGGCAGTGGCAGCGACAACAAGAAAGACAATCAACAAAGTTACTCTCTCTGTCTCTCTCAAAGAAGCCTGAAACAATAAAGAATAAAAACTTAAGGAAAGCACATATTGCCGACGTCACTGCCCCTCCGTTTACCTGGTCGGCCGCGTCCTGAGTTTCGCCACAGTGTCCGCCTCGTATGTTCTTTGACGTTATGAGTGTCGTACACATTGACGAAAATAGTCACGCAATCATGATGTTGATGGGAGGGCCATGGTCAGCGTATACTCATAAAATTCATGAACGCATTTTACTAAGTTACCTTCCTCAATAAAATGTTTTTAGTCTACGCATTTCGGAGCTTTCTCTGAGGCCTCCACGCTCGACTACTTTCTCTACATGGTATATAGCCATACTCAACTGCGCATGTTCACATCAAACAATGACGTGATTCGGCAGCGGGAAGCACAGCTATTGTTTGTTTAGGTTGTCGAATCGAAACACACAACTTATTTGAACACTTTATTTTTTATTTTTATTCAAAAGAACCTTACATGCCCTATGGCAGGGCAGAAAGCAAGGGGAGCATTTCGAATGGTAAAGACATGAAAAGTACCAATTTCCAAGAGGAACAGTCCTCTAAAAAGGTTGCTGTATTATACAATATTCAAGGCACAGGGAATACAAATCTGACGGCACACGAGCATTTGTTGCCATTAACAGAGCAAACGGAATACTGTTTCTCATTATAGTACACAACATTGCACAAATGCGCGATAAAATACACTAGACTGGGCATTCGTGAACGGTAATAAATGGGTAAAGCGTGACTAAGTGACAGCTGAACGTGTCGGGGTTAGTTATAGACGCTATGTTGACAGGGAGGCCATTCCAGAGACGAATGGCACGAGGTAGGGCAGATGAATTAAGTGCGTTGGTTTTCCCGCATATTTGCATGAAATTCAACTGATTATGTAATCTGCGTGAAAAGAAGTGTGGTATTTGAACTTGTAACCGGATTCGTTTATTAGGGCAAATATATTTGGGCAATAAACACAGAAGAGCCATATTGCGGTGGCTGCCTAATGGCTGCAGCAGAAGGTCTAGTTTAATTTGGGTAATGTATGAGTTTATATTGTAGTTACGGGATATGAACAGGGATGCTTTATTTTCTATCGTTTATGTCACATTGATTCAGTAATTTTGATGAGAGGACCAAATTCAGGAGGCGTGCAACTGTAATAGAATGAATGTTTGGAAAGCGAGTTTTCGAATGTTTGTCGGGGCATTTCGCAAGTTGCGTCGTAGATAGCCAAGAGAACGTGATGCTTTGGCACACGTGGAAGTGATTTGTGGGAGATATGAAATATTCTCCGTAAGAAGAACACCAAGCTACTTGAATGATGAAGCGTAAGAAAGCATAGTGTTATTAAGGTGATATGAAAATTTAAGATTTACATATTTTCGGCTGGATTACATAACCCCGCACTTGGTCAACTTTAGTGTCATGACCGAGCCATCGTTACACCAGTTATCGATAAGCTTAAGATCTGCTTGAAGTTCCAAGTGACCGTCAGTCATGTGGATAGGACGGTAGATTATCCAGTCATCGGCAAGAAGGCGCATGCAGGAAGTAATCTGGGTGCGTAAGTCGTTAATGTGGATTAATAGAAGTTAGGCCACGAAGACGCTGCCTTGAGGCACACCAGTGCTAACAGAAGAAGGTGGGGAAGCGAAATTGTTAACAACAGGAAACTCTTCTCGAAAAAAAAAAGAAAATTACGAATTCAGGATAATGTCAAAAAGTGAAGTCGTAAAGCAGATAAATTAGAAATTAGGTGGCACTGGGGCACGCGGTCAAAAGCTTTAGCAAAGTCAAGAAAGATACACTAAGTTTGAAAGTTGCAGTCCGTGGTAAAGTGCAAGTTAGTCGTTAGTTCAAATGAATGTGTAACAGGAAAATCCTTTCCTAAAATCATGCTCATTAGAAACAAAACAATTGTGAGCTTCTACGTGGTTGTAGACGTGAGAAGTGATTACGTGTTCAATTATTTTGCAACATGTGCAGGTTAATGATGTGAGGCGAGTGAACATCTCCAGATTTGTCAATTGGTATTATTTCTCCTTTTAGCCAAGTGGTGGGTAACTTTCCAGATGCTAGGGATTGTTGTAAAATATGGCGTAAGATCTTTCTTCAGGCAGCGACGGTGTTCTTTAATATCTTGGAATTAATGTTGTCAATACCAGCTGAAATGAATATTTTGAGGTTACTAATGAGTAATTTAACGCCTTAAACAGTGACAGCACTTGGTTCCATGTATACCGCGTCATCTTCGGGTAAAGTTGGAACATTGGAAAAGTCCTCCTGAGTGAAAACAGATGCGAAAAGACGTGTTGAATGCGGTGGGGCGATTGCCGCTAGAAATAGGTATGTTTTCTGTTCCGTGTAAAGTTACGCCGTTAGTATTCCTTGTCAGAGATATGGTTGGCCAAATTTTTTGGGATTGGACGTTGGCAGCGATGGTAGGTGTTGCGAGTAGTATTTTTTTGCGGAAGATATCGCTGACCAGTAATTCTTCAAACAGTCTTTGTATATCTGCCAAGCCTCAGCTGTGCGCCCGCGTTAAGTCCTGTTATACGAACGCTTCTTACAATTCCTTAGTTTGCGAAGAGACTTGCTGAGACTAAGAGACGAAGAGAGCTGGATTTGTCGTTAGTTATGGAGACCATCGTGACGTACCGGTCTACTAACGCAGTTATTTTTCCCTGTAAAGTACCGAGTTGTCGTTTACGGATCGGCCATTAAATGAAGGTAGTAGCACTTGGCACTCATCGTAGCACCTCATCGTAATTTGCTCTGTTATAATAGCGAATTTGTTTTGTTGTTGTGCCCGACATGGGCTTCGTGATGCTAACTGCTATTTGAATGAGGCTACCATCACTAAAGCAGCTTATATTCGAACTGGAAATTAGAGCTCAAAATTTTGTAAGTATGGAGCGCGATGCATGGGTGACGGTGGAATAGACTTCAAGCAGCCGAGGAAAAGCTGAACAGGGCCGCCGTCGAGAACGAGAATGGTCATGACAATGGAACGCAGTCTCACGACGTGACCGAGCAGGGAGTGTCAACAAAGCACGTCGAATGCTTGCAACATGGGGAGGGGGTAGCCGGAAAGAACTGCACTCCACAACCCACCGCCCTCTTCCGAGGGGGACGTTCATAACATGCACCTATCCATCCATCAAGTTTTGAAGATATTCGTTACTGTCTACTGTTAGAACGGCGGCGCACAGGATACTGGATAACGCGCTCTGTTATGGAGATGAAAAGACATAAGATGGAGACACGCGGCCAGTGGATTGAAGGAGAGAGGCATCACAAGATAATGTAGGGGCTAGATTTTTTATTGGTAAGTATATTCAGAAAGATTAGAATTAGAATTTCGCCGATGTCTTCTGTCATTTACCAAACAGCTCCGGTCACCGAACAGAAAGTTTCATCATTCGAGCGAAACTGATGGGCAAATAAATCGCAGCGAACCACGAATTATGTGTCTCTCTCTCTCTCTCTCTCTCTCTCTCTCTCTCTCTCTATATATATATATATATATATATATATATATATATATATATATATATATATATATATATATATATAATATGCTTGTAACAATCTACAAACGCGCCATAGATTTAAATGTACCGACCATAGAGATTCCTATAACAATTACTGGACGGAGCCCAGGTGCTATGTTCGTTCAGCCATCATAGGAATGATGTGTTGTTCCTGTATTTGTCTTGAATTTGTTTCATCTTCGCACTTGGAGTTTCAATTGTTCTTGTGAGTTTGTATAGTGCGCTTCATTTTGCGCCTAATTTGAGCATAAATTTCTGAGCAAGCTATATATTTTTATAGGAGATGGTATTAAAACTCAACAAGCACGCAAATTCGCTGCTAAGTACAGTCAGAGTCCTTCCATGTTTTTCTGGTCACGAAACTCCGCCGTCACTCTATGGGAGAGTGTTCATATGCTACCCAACGATGCCGCGACGCGGCGCCACTGTGCAACAGAGGGCATCGTTCGCGTACCGAAACGCGTGCGCAATGCGAGGCGAGCTGAGGGATCTGGTGGGTTCTGTGCATGTGCTGCGATATTTTTCGAGTGCTGGGTTGTTTAGTTGAAGTGGGACAACGATGCCGAACACGTGTTCTAAGTAACCGCTGAAGAAGAATGGTGGTATCTCTAACAAGCCATTTAAAAAAAAAATTGCTGTATTTGTGATGTGCCGACTTGTGTTCGTTTCAGAGTTGTTTTGCGATGTGTTATGAAATGCTTATGCTTTGCACTTTCTTGTTTATAGAAACAATCGATTATGCATTCTGTATTTATTGTCATTCGTTTGCTGGTGTTTGGAAAAATGAAAGGACTCTCGTACAGTGGTTCCGCTTGTCTTGGTGCCCGTGGCGTAAATGTTTCCATATCGGGATTCGGTGCTACAAGTATTGTGCTCTAATCTTGCTGTCGGTCAATTTTGTTATCTTTTATTTGATTGTTTAAAATTTATTCATTGTTTATAATCATCACTTTGCAATGTAACGAATCCGTCCAAAGTGATACGGGCGCAGTTTGAGCAAATCCATGTACTTCCGATTATTCGCGCGCTGGCTGAACTGCCCTGCGTGCAGCTCCCGTAGACACTAGCGCCACCGTTCCCTCTAGTGGTAAATGTATGAAGCTTTATTGGTTCCGAATGCTGAATGCCTCACTTGGTAAACGCCATAAAGGCCACTCTCAGGCCGCCCCTCGCGCTCTTACAAACATATGAAGACGGAAACCAGGCATTCTGTGGTAGTGAGAGAGGGCGAATTGGACGAAGCGGCCCTAACTGACCAAATCGGCATCCACGTTGTAAAATTACCGACATTACGCACTCCTTCAAACATTTCTGCACGGACATGTGGTCGCATTACGTGGTCGCATTGCGGTGTAATATATAACCTGGTCAAGTGATATATATATATATATATATATATATAGATTTATATATATATAAAGATATACACACACATCTTGATCCACTTACATTTCCAAAGAGTAACGCTTTTTTAACTCATGTATTGAGCTCAAGGCACGCTCAGTGGTGCCCTGCAAGAGGGGCGCCAGACCTGCAAGACGGTAGTCACCATCGAGAAGAAGATGGAAGTACCCGTTGTGTGTGTGTGTGTATATATATATATATATATATATATATATATATATATATATAGAATGCGCGGCTTTATCTGCGTCCTGTATCCACTCCAAATGCTGCTTTACGCAATTTGCAATCCATGACACTGGTTCATTGTCATAATGAATGTTTGCAACAGCCCAATTGTGGCGAGGTGGATCATCTTGAGTAAAACTTGAAGCAGTGCAAGGAAGACGATGACAGTGATCGAAAAGTACCACAACACGATGAGCGGTGTATTGACACATGGAAAAAAAGATATGGAAATATTACACGGCTTTTATAGCATGTCAAAAAAGACCAGTAACCAAAAGGTTTAAACCGCATTCGTACTGCCTACAAGTATAGGTACTTATCTAAAAATTGCATTTCAACCTTTTGGTTGCTGTTCTTTGGCATGCTCTTAAAGCTGTCTGATCTTTCAGGAAACTTTTTTCCAGTTGGCAGCACAGCGCTGGTCCAGTTGTGTGTGTTTTCGATTGTTGTCGTTTTCTACGCGCGGCTTCGAGTTTTCTCAATTAATACGTCTTTTGGAAAGCCGGTCTTGAAACGCCTATATATACAATATATACATAGCACTTGATCGGCGTAGAATTTCTGTGGCTCCATCAGGATGCCTACATATGCACCGCTCACCAAAAGAACTACTCTCGATGACGATAAACCAGTGATACGGATTACATATTGCCTAAAGCAGAAGGGTCGATTGGCAACGGCGTCCTGACAAAGCCTTGGAACGCGTCCAAGGCATCGAGGAGTGTGGACGCACTCGCATCACGCTCCGCAATTTCCATGTTTTTCGTGTGGTCCAGTTCTTCCAACCTACGAAAAGTGCACCTCATCGTTTCCGGGAAGTCAAGCGGCAGCCAGGGAGGCCAGAATTTTGGCCCTTGGACCGTTTATCACGGAAATACGACCAAGGGATTGCTACCTCCACAAGTGAGCCAGTGTAAGCCTACCGACGAGTAGCGAGCGGCGGCAGCCGCGACGCCGGCTGCGACTCCGCCACCGCCGCGACGCCGACGCAGATGGCGTCTCAAACTCCTTCGCGTTGTGCGAAAAGCGGTTCAGCGGGAAGAGCCTCGACCAGCCATGATTCCAACACCGAAGAACACATGGATTGCACGGACATCCGACCGCACCAGGCGATGACCACAGACGCAGGAATAAGCCCATCACCGTCCACCATCAACAGCGGTGAGAATACGACCGACAAACGCATTCAAGACGCCCAAGAGGGATGGACCACAGTTGTGTCCGTCAGGGAAAGAAAAATGCAACGTAGAGAACGTGCGCAGGAGCACCGGAAGAACGAATCTCCAAAGAACGCAGACAAGCCAAGATTTCGCCCGCGACGCAACGGGAAGAAACTACCACCCTTACCAAAGGACGATTTCAAGGTCATTGTGAGACCGCATCAAGGACTCCCGCTTCGAGCAATTACAACTCCCGTGTTGGCCCGTGCTATTATAGAGGCTTGCAATGAAAACATCCAAGGTGAGCAGTTTCTGCTACGCATTAAGCCTGGATCGAACATTGTAATTGTTTCAACCCCAGAAAAGGAAGTCGCAAACACATTGCGCCAGATTACATCACTCAAGATAAATAGAAAACCCCATGCGGTGAAAGCGTATGTAGCTCTGGGGTACGGAGCAGTTCGGGGGGTAATCCACGGACTCACCCCACATACGCCCTCAGACGTCCTTAAATCGAAAATCAGAGTGCGCACGCTAAATGTGGAAGTCGCTCACGCACGAATGCTGGGGGACACTAAGAGTGCCGTCATTGTATTCTTCGGAAACCTAGTACCAAGATATGTGTACTACGAGGGAGGCGAAATGGCCTGCTATCCGTATCGAAATACAGTGCAAGTCTGCAAAACATGTCAAAGGGTGGGTCACAGAACTGATGTGTGCCCACAACCGGAACTGTGTGTGTGTAGGATTTGTGGAACGGAAGATCCTGCAGACGGACACGAATGTAACCCGAAGTGTGCCTCGTGTGGTGAAGCCCACCTAACGGGGGACCGAAGCTGCAGGAAGCGTCTAAAACAGGTTCGCCGACCAGAACCGTCGTCAGGACGCCAAGAACGGAAGCCATCAAAGGAACGCAGCCTCAAGCGTAAACCAAGGTGGTTCGAGTCGGAGGAAGAAGAGCACGGATATACCACGGAAGGATCTATTCCCTTCGACCAGGAAAATTTCCCGCAAGTACACCGTCAAGAAACCGGGCGGGGACCAGAGAAGTCCAAGATGAAGAACGCAACACCTCAACACCCTCAGTCCAGGGAAACCATTGGCCAACCACAAATGGTGGCACCAAAGGTAAGCTGGGCGCAAGTTGCAGCTCCCACTGCACAACATCATACGAATCAGAAATCGGTAGCGGATCAGAAACTTATAGAAGAAAATAGATCACTAAAAGCCAGTCTGGCAGAATTGAAGAAAGAGATGGCTGCCCTTAAGCAAACAATACACGACCTCGCAAACAAAACAAACGAAGCGTCTACAACACATGTTAGTAAACCCACACCAACACCAGAAGAGCCCATAGGCAAGCAGCTGGAAACAATCACACATCAAGTACAGATAATGTTCGCAGAATTGCGTGCTCTTAAGAGACACGTAGACGACTCCCTAAGCTGCATCAAAGTAACCACACGAAAACGCCTTAATGATAGCCCAGGAGCTCCTACCCGTCGTCCTAAAGTGATAGAGACGACGGATAGCGATAGTACCATTCATGGCTGACACGACACACAGAAACACTGAAAACCTTGAGGTATGGCAATGGAATTGCCGTACGTTACGTAATAAACATGCTGCCCTTGCACAATATATACAGTCAGCGCCAGTCCTACCCGACATTATATGCCTACAAGAAATTGGGCAAATTACACAAAAACTAAAAGGATACGAGACGTATTCTAATCCTGATTATCCTAGGGTCGCCAGCTTTGCGAGAAAAGACCTGGCTCTCAGCGTCACGTATATGCCACAGCACGACACACAGCATCAAATACTAACGGTGTGGCCATGCAAAAGAAATAAAGCCAAGACTGTAATCGTAAATATATACAGTCCGCCTCGAGAGCGAGCACCATGCTTCGATACCCTACTAATTTATGCAATATCCGACACAGAGCGAAAAGACAAGCTGCTAGTGGTTGGTGACTTCAATGCACCACACTCCGCCTGGGGTTACAACAAAGACTCAGTGAAGGGGAAATCACTACTTGAGACGACAGATCGATACGGGTTAGAACTCATTACAATACCGGGGTGTTACACACGTTTAGGCAATAGTGTAGCGGCGGATACAACCCCAGATCTAGCTTTCTCGAGCCATCCAGGGGAGACGCGGTGGACAAATTTGGAGGAAAATTTGGGAAGTGACCATAACATTGTCTCGATAGGTATCAATTCCTCGAAAATCCGTCGCTCCCTAGGGAGGGCTTGCATTACAGACTGGACTGTATATCGAGATAAACAAGAGCAGCTCATTTTCACAGAAGATATTGAAACCTGGGTGGAGCAAATACGCGAAACACACGAAAGAGCAACGAGGGAGATTGCTACAACATCGGATATAACAGCGGTAGACAGCCGCCTCATACATTTATGGGAAGCACGCAGAAGCCTGACGAGACGATGGAAAAGACAAAGATTAAATAGAAAGCTCAAAATACGTATAGCTCAACTAACACAGGAGGCTAATGCTTATGCACAAACACCAGAAAGCAATAATTGGCACCAATTCTGTGAATCTCTGCAAGGAACCTTACACACAAAAAATACATGGGTCATTTTGAGAAGCATGATAGATCCTGCAAGTACAAAAACAGCGACGAACCGAGATCTGCGATTACTTGAATGCGAATTTCGAGACGCTGATACCCATCTCCTAGACACACTAGAAGACATGTATATAGGAGCAAATTCCACGCAAAACCATGATACTCCCACATATTTAGGAGGGAACAATGAGGAGCTAGATGCCTCTATATCGGTGGCAGAGGTTCTCGCGGCAGCGCAAACTTTAAAGAAAAATACGGTGCCTGGACCGGACAAAATAACAAATGCCATGATTCGCAATCTCAGCCCCAATGCTTTGACAGGGCTAACAGATCTTTTTAACAAACATGTATGGACTGAAGGAGGTCAAATCCCACAGGCATGGAAGCATGCAGAGATAATTCTAATACCAAAACCAGGGAAACCGAGGGACATAAAAGACCTCCGACCCATATCCCTTACCTCATGTCTGGGCAAGCTTTTTGAAAACGTTATACAGATGAGACTCACTAGGTACATAGAAAACAGCAACCTTTTCCCGGAAACTATGTTCGGCTTTAGACAGCATATGTTGGTACAGGACGTGTTTCTCCTACTGAAAGAAGAAGTATTAAACACAGAGAGAGGAAATGCAGACAGATTCATAGTGGCATTAGATATAAAGAAAGCTTTCGATAGCATCTCGCACGAAAGCATTTTAACGGAACTATCGAACATGCACTGCGGACAGCGCACTTATGAATACATAAAATCCTTTCTAGACAACCGCACAGCCACGATAGGGCTAGGATCCACCCGCTCAGATGTTCTACAGACCCCCAAAAGAGGAACGCCGCAAGGTTCAATTCTTTCACCGCTACTCTTCAATATAGGGATGAAAGGACTAGCGGTGAAACTACAAGGGATCCCAAACTTAAGACATGCGATTTACGCGGACGACGTAACTCTCTGCACCGCAAAGGGATCTTTAGGGGAACGTCAGGAAACCCTCCAGAAGGCAATTAGCATTGTTGAGGATCATGTGAGAAAAGCTGGCATGAATTGCGCCCCGGAGAAGTCCGAACTAATCCGAGTAAGAGCACCTTATACACGAAAGGACGATAGACTTCCGATAAAGCTTGCTCTTGGAGGTCAAACAATACAGGAGGTATCTAAAGCTCGGATACTCGGACTATGGATACAGGAAAATGGAGCAGTAGTGCACACGATCGCAAATCTCCGGAAAACGGTTAACAGCGTGTCTAGGATGATAAACAGAGTAGCAAGAAACAGAAAAGGCTTCAAGGAGGAAGAGACAATAAGGCTCGTACAGGCATTTATCATAAGCCGTGTAACCTTTGGCCTTCCTTTCCAAAAAGTATCAAACTCAGAGGAAACTAAAATAAACGCCCTCATACGCACAGCTTATAAGGCGGCGCTTGGTCTACCGATTTGCACTAGCACGGCCCTTTTTAATGCAATGGGTATTAGCAACACATTTGAAGAACTCGTGGCTGCAACACTGATTGCACAACGAGAAAGACTCAATTCCACGGAGCAAGGTCGAACACTTCTCCGTCGATTTATTCACTCAGACCGGCACATTGTAACGACCAAACAGAACTCCTCCCACCGAACATACGAGCTCAGATCTCTGTGTCCCCAATCCCTAAAAACATGAGCGAGAAATACCACAGACAACGGCGCCTTGCACGGGCCAGGACACTCGAACGCAGGTTCGGTAGATATCCGGAGGTTTATTACACGGACGCGTGCAAACAGGATACCAAAACTTTTACTGTGGTAGCCACAAACGCACAAACGACTATTTCCGCAACAGTCAGAACAGAGTCGGTGGCCACAGCAGAGGCTACTGCGGTGGCTCCGGCTATACGTGACGCTGAAAATAGAGCACGTTCTGCGTTAATACTAAGCGACTCGCAATCGGCATGTCGCCTTTTCATGGCAGGCACCCTGCCCAAACTCACCATCAAAATCCTAGGAAGAAATGTCACGGAACACCACGCTATTACATGGTGTCCGGCGCACGCCGGAGTGACGGGTAACGAGAGGGCGGACCGCCTCGCTCGAGAATATAGCATCCGAGCGACGGAACGCACTCTCGTAGAATCTCCGATCACAGCGAAAGATATCTTGGAGGCACAGAGACGAGGAAGGCAACGGTATAGCTTTCCAGACACATCCTTGGACTCAGCGCAAATGCGGGACTGGCGCCGACTACAAACCCGTACATACCCACACCTACTCCTACTACACCACATACACCCCACCCGGTATCCCAACACTTGCCCTTGGTGCGGAGGGCGGCCATCTCTTGACCATATCACATGGTCGTGCCAGAGTCAGCCACAAGAAATCCAATCACCCCTTATGGGGCAAAACTCCAACAGTAGGCAGTGGGAGGTGTGGCTAGCCAGCACGGTGCGGGAGGACCAATTGGCCCTTCTCGACCAAGCCCGGCGTGCCGCGATCGCCAGTGGGGCCCTGGACTGAGGGACCCACCCACTGGACCTGAATGTGATTTTTTTTTTAAATAAAAGTTTATACTACTACTACTGACAAAGCCTTGGTGGAACGGAATGTGCTTATGGAGCCAGCACTTCAAGAGGCGATTCTTATTCGCCACCTTGCACGTCCACACCAGGTTTCCCGACAACAAAAAAAAGTTTTTGTTTGATATTGTTGGCATATCGCGAAACGACAATACGATGAAAAAGCAACTGTATTTATTTCCTGCAGTTGCCCAGGGCTTTTATTAAAGTGTTTTTAGAAACGCAACAAAAAAAGTCGCATTTTTGTCCTAGTGACGAAGTCTTGATAGAAAGTATTCGACAACTACACGAAGCAAGTTTGTCGGCCGAATAAACTGCACTTGCTGCCCTCTGCAGCCCAGCAACAATAAGCCTCGTTCTCTACCGCATCTCCGAACGCACCACCCTTCGCAGCCAGCACTTCCAGTTTCGGGTCACAGCGCCGTCGATGCACGAAAGTGCGCTCTGCTCCTGGGCGTGCCACGGCAAGCAGACCACTCACATTGCAGTTGTGTGGATTTTACACTGTAATCCTTCCTTCGTGGGTCCCGTATAATTGCGGGGTTCGTTTAAAGAGCATGGGAGACTGCCACAGCGCGGTATCCTCTTCCCTAACCCGAGCCCTCGCTGCCTGTCTTTCTCCATGGGACGAGCGAAATAAACGAAACTTCCGCTGAACACTATAGGCGTCTGCTCCACCGTGTTTGTACAGCCTTGGAATGTAGATATCTTAACAACCACCTCTGTCCTCGTTCATTAGCCTTAGACGCCCATCGAATGAAATCTTACCGCTTGCTCCTCTGCAGCCTCGAAAGAAGGCCAGCCAATGCCGCCCTTAATCTCCTCGACAAAGACACGCGGATACCCAACCTGTAGCCCTCCGCCCAACTTCACGCTGACGGCGTTCAATTCATCCTTGAGTGCCTGGAGGTATACAAGAGCTATAGTAAAAGTCACACCTGGCACGTGTAACGGTTTCCATAGTTGGCGCACCAACACTGGACGGCTGCAACCTCACACACACCATCTGCGCAGTGAATGCCCTGCTCTAGGGACATCCCGTTTCACCTGGTCCTCGTGTCTCTCCAAAAGCTTGTTTATGCACTAATCGTTACGCCATCGTAACGGAATTCCATGATGATGATGATGTTTGAGGTTTAGTGACGCAACGGCCCGTTACGACAAAACAGCGCCATGCTAGTGGTAATGAATATGCAGTGCTCTGATGGGTTCTGTGAGTTAATAGTGACGTGGCTGTAGAAAGGCCTCAAAAAGTTGGTGTAAATTGCATAAAATGTACACGTAATAAAATTATGGCAATGATTAATGACGTGTACTATGATCACTAATATGCATTAAGAAAGAATGATGCATTATATAAAATATGCGAGATGTTAAATTGCTTAGAGCACTAGTGCCTCGCCAGAGCCCTTGAAAGACAAGGGCCTAGAGGCATGTGCTATTCAAAATAATTCTCACAGCGGCATCCTCTGAAGAGAGGAGGCGCTAGGAACGTGTGGGGCTAATAACATGCAGCACAACATCTTTCAAAAAGCCTAGGACTGCGTTGGTGTCAAAGAGTGGTTCTGGACCAAGTAACATAACAGGATGAAGGGGAATGTGCTGCTGGTATACTAAGGGAAAATGTTTCTTTTAGATTAGGCTTCCCGACACGCCAGTAGGACGTGGAGGACAATCAGCCTCTCCCCGCATCTACCACAGGTTGGAGGTTCGCTTCCCGTGACTAAAACGTTATGTGTGCCAAATGTGTGTCCTATTCTTAGACGACAGAATAGGACATCTGTCCGGCGTGATTTCGTTACAGGAGGCCAGAAACCTAATTGTGGCTTTATTACATGCCGCTTGTTATTTGTTTCTAGGTCCCACAAGCGTTGCCAGTAGTTTCGCAGTTTTCTTCTTAAAAAAGGCTTCAGGTCTGTGACAGACACCGAAGCAGTAGGATTAACTGCATGCATTCAAATTGATGTGGTCACCTGGTCCACTACAACGTTACCCTCGATGCCCCCATGTCCAGGCACCCAGCATATAATCACATGTTGGTTAGATATATATGCTTTGCACACGACAGTGTAGAGTTCATTAATTACCGGATTTTTGTGGTTACAGAATGACATTAAGGCCTTCACAACACTAAGGGAGTCCGTACAAAGAACTGATTTCTGGAGCTTTGACTTCTTTATATGCTTTACAACCGACAATAGTGCGTAGGCCTCAGCCGTAAAGATAGTAGTTTCCGGATCTAGTAAATCGGATTCCGAGAAGGATGGACCGACGGCTGCATAGGACACCCCGCCACGTGACTTCGATGCATCTGTGTAGAACTCCGTGCAGGAGTATTTGCACTGTAGTTCCCGGAAATGGATTTGGATTTCAATCTCTGAAGCGTGCTTTGTGACTTCCACGAAAGATATATCGCATTGTATCAGCTGCCACTCCCAAGGAGGTAGCAGCTTGGCTCGATGCATTAGGCGGAGCTCGAGGAGTGGGACATGCGTTTCATCACTAAGCTCCCTCACACACAGCGAGAAAGGCTGTCTTACGGAGGGATGATTATGAAAGAGTGTAGCATATGTCATATCGTTAATGGTATTAAAATACGGATGTTGCAGATTAGAGTGGACTTTCAGAAAATATGTTTGGCTGATGTATGTTCTCTGCAGATGAAGTGACCATTCATTTGATTCTGCATATAAACTTTCAATGGGACTTGTTCTGAAAGCTCCAGTGGCCAGTCGGATTCCTAGATGGTGGACCGGATCTAGCATCTTTAGCGCGCTCGGGGCTGCAGAATTATAGATCACGGCACCGTAGTCCAACCGTGATCGAATGAGGCTTTTGTAAAGATGAATTAAACATTTCCTGTCGCTGCCCCATGTTGTGTGGGATAACACTTTCAGTAAGTTCATTGTTTTTAAGCATTTGACGTTGAGATTCTTTATGTCTGGAATAAAAGTTAATTCATAATCAAGTATGATGCCCAAGAACTTGTGTTCCTTGTTCACAGGAATTCGCTGGCCATACATTTCGATACTGGGATCTGAAATGTGTCCTTTGTTTCGCTTGAAAAGCACGCAAGAACTCTTGTTGGGGTTCACTTTAAATCCCTCTTCTTCTGCCCATTTGGACACTTTGTTCAAGCCCTGTTGTACTTGCCTCTCACATACTGTAAGGTTGCAGGTTTGCAAGCCTATCTGTATGTTGTCTACGTAAACAGAATAAAAAATAGCTGGCGGTAATGAAGCACGAAGGGTGTTCATTTTCACGATGAAGAGCGTGCAGCTAAGCACACCTCCTTGATGTACACCAGTTTCCTGTAGAAAAGGTCGCGACAATAGATTACCGATTTTAACACGGAAGGTACGTTTGGACAAATATCTTTCTAGTGTATGTAACATATTTCCACGAATGCCCATTTCCGATAAGTCTCGCAAGATCCCGTATCGCCACGTTGTCTCATACGCCTTTTCCATATCGAGAAATATCGATAGGAACTGTTTATGTATAAATGCGTCCCGGATATTTCCTTCAATACATACAAAATAATCAGTTGTGGAGCGCCCTTCTCTGAAGCCACAATGATAGGGATCAAGCCTTTTGCTCTGTTCAAAGAAATGAATGAGTCGCTAATTTATCATTTTTTCAAACACCTTACACATGCAACTTGTGAGGGCTATCGTGCGGTAACTTGCCACTGAGGAAGGGCCTTTGCCTGGTTTCAAGACAGGGACCACAATGGCTTCCTTTCATACGGTTGGAAGGTACCCTGCATCCCAGATGGTGTTGACAAGTGTGAGTAGTGTAACTTGCGTATAATTGTGTAAGTTTTTGATCATTTCATACATGATTCTATCAGATCCTAGTGCGGAGCTCTTGCATGCGCTCAAGGCAGCTCTCGATTCGGCAATACTAAGAGGACGGTTGTGGGGCTCATTCTCTCGACTTTTTCTTGTTAATGGCTTACGTTCTTCTATTTGTTTATATTTGAGAAAAGATTGCGAATAATGGTTTGAACTTGACACGCTCTGAAAGTGTTCCACAAGAGAGTCTGCCTGATCTTGCAGTGTATCGCCCTTTGTATTTACCAGAGGGAGTGAATATGTTTGTCGCCCTCTCATTCTATTTACCCTGTTCCAGACTTTGGCCTCATCTGTAAACGAATTAATACTCAATAAAAACTTCTGCCAGCTTTCTCTTCTGGCCTGTAGGCGGGCTCTCCTGCCTTGGGACTTTTTTAAAGTTGACTAGATTCTCTGCAGTGGGAGAAGCGCGTAGCAACCCCCACGCTTTGTTTTGTTTCTTACGAGCGATCCTACAATCGTCGTTCCACCACGGGACACGCCGTTTACATGCCAAGCCATTTACTTCTGATATGCATTTAGAAGCAGTATCTATAATGAAGGCTGTAAAATACTGCACAGCAGCATCAATTCCTAAGGAAGACATGTCATTCCATGAGATACTAGTGAGAGTTTGGAACTTCTCCCAGTCGGCTGTATCCATCTTCCACCAAGGAGCCTGTGGTAGATATTCGTTTTCTTTATGTGTTCTTAGAAGAATGGGGAAGTGGTCCCTCCCGTAAGGATTGTTGGTAACTTCCCATTCGAGTTCAGCCAGTATACACGGGGAAACTAGGCTGAGGTCAATTGAAGAAAATGTTCTGTTTGCGATAGAATAATATGTGGGTGTCTTCTTATTCAGCAGACACGCACCGGACGAAAAAAGGAATTGTTCAACGAGACGACCTCGCCCATCGATACGACAGTCTCCCCACAGGCGGCTGTGCGCATTGAAATCGCCAAGAGCAACGTAAGGTTCTGGCAATTGATCTATCAAGGACTGAAATTCATGTTTGTTCAGTTGGTAATACGGAGGTATGTAAAGCGAGCAAATGGTGATGAGCTTGTTTAGTAGGACAACTCGAACCGCCACTGCTTCAATGGGCGCTTGTACCTGTAAAGGTTATACAGGTACACACGCTATACTTCTATGAGGGACAATGGCAACACCGCCCGATGATGCGACGGCATCATTGCGATCTTTGCGAAAAGTTACATACTGTCGGAGAAAGTTTGTGTGTGTGTTTTTTAAGTGTGTTTCCTGTAAACACAGCACTTTTGGATTGTGTTTTTGGATGAGTTCCTGCATATCATCAAGGTTTCTAAGAAGAACTCTGACGTTCCATTGAATTAATTATCTGTGTATCCATGTTGGTAGTAAATAGGTGCTGTGTGTACAGAAACAGAAGTATTAATTAGAGATTTCAGAGATTAGATTACAGAGCTCTTTCGAGGCCCTGTAATCGGGGTTTGCCCTTCCTGGAGCGCTCGAGGGAGCCTCGCTGCTCCTTAGGACAGGTGTAGGACAGGTGTAGGCTCCATCGCCTCTTGTGAGGCGCCGGACACATAGTCTTGCAAGCGAGTTTTCTGTGAGTGTCCTGCCTCGGAAGGCAAAACCCCTGCGACCACCAGCCCTGAGGTCGATGGGGCTCCCTGAAGGATTTGACTGCGCCGGCTGTTGCCAGCGCTGGAAGGGGCCGGGGAGGTTGGGGCAGCCTCGGCTGCGCGCACCTTCGGGGTCGATGGCCCCGTCTGCTGTGTTGGCGTAGCAGCGTTAGCTGCAGCCACCGAGGGGGCGGATGGCGTCACTGCCGCCTCACTGGGTGTGGGTCGGACAGCCGCCGGAGACTGTTGTGGCGCTGGCCCCTGACGCGCCACATCGGCAAAGGTGTGCTTTGGCAGGAAGGATACCCGCCTGCGTACCTCTTTGAAACTTGTTTTCTTTTACTTTAATTGTAACTATTTCCTTTTCTTTCTTCCAGCATGGGCACGACCGCGAGTATGTAGCGTGCTCCCCTTCACAGTTTACACAATGGAGAGAGTTTTCACAAGATTCAGAAGTGTGCTCATTAGCACTGCATTTAGCGCAGGTTTGGCGGCCTCGGCAGCTGTGTGAGCTGTGACCGAAACGCTGGCATTTGATGCAACGCAGGGGATTTGGAACATATGGGCGAACACGGAGCTTGATATACCCGGCCTCGAAGGACTCGGGCAGAACACTTGTGCCAAAAGTAAGTATCAGGTGTTTGGTCTGTATTTCCTTATTATCACGCCTAATCTTAATTCGCTTAACGGTAATGACATTCTGCTCACTGAAGAGCTCAGCCTCAGTCAGCTCCAAAAGATCATCATCGGAGACTACGCCACGGGTTGTATTCATAGTACGATGCGGAGTTACTATTACTTAGGCGTCGCCAAATGATACTAGATTGGGTAGCTTTTCATATTGCTTCAGGTTGCGGAGCTCCAAGTGGAGATCACCGCTTGCGATTCTGGATGCTTTGTAATCTTGACCAAAAACTTTGGTCAGAGACTTGGACACGAGGAATGGTGAGAGTGTTCGCACGGGTTTGTTTGGTGTTTCGGAGTGGACTACATAGAAGCGAGGAAAAGTTTCTTTTTGACGGGCAAAAGACATCATCTGTGCGCCCCCTCTTCAGGGAGCGATCAGGTAGTGGGGGAAAGGAAGTAGCCATAGGAGATTGTAATTTGGGCAGTAACGCCAGCCACCCACCGTGGAGTCCTATAAGGGGACGCTCCAGGGCGTGTGAAACACGGCCTGCAAACGCCAGCTGTACATTACCACTATAACCAAATATGAAATAACTTAGGTTGGCTATTCACACAGGTTAACCCTTGCTGCCTGGAAAAATTGGAAGTAAGCGGAAGCTAGGAGAAGACAGGAAAGATGAAAAGTAAGAGAAAGTCGGAGATAGGAGGGAGAAAGAGACAGCAAAAGGCAACTACCGATTTCCCCCGGTGGGTCAGTCCGGGGGTGCCGTCTACGTGAAGCCGAGGCCAAAGGGGTGTGTTGCCGCCGCCGAGGGGCCGTAAAGGTCCAAACTCCCGGCGTTGGCTCAACCCCCAGGATCCCCTTTTCCCCGGACACGGCTAAGCCGCGCACGGCTACACGCGGGAGGGTCCAACCCTCGTGCGCTCGGATACGTGGGGTCGCAACGCACCAAACGCCTGCTGACGCAGACGCCCCTGCGGGGACGGAATTCCACGTCGCAGTGATAGCCAGGGTGATATCAAGTAGCAAAAACATAAATACCGCACAAAGTGTATGGGGAAACGGCACCGCAATTGGTAAGAGCATCGCAAGCTTACTGCGAAGACGTGGATTCGTATCCCAGCAGCGGTCAGGCGATTTTTCATCCACTTTCATTTGCGTGAATTTATCATTTCTTAATTAAACTTTTACTTACATGTAATTACCCCTACCTTCTCCTTGGTGTCATTGGGTGTTGGCTTATTATTACGGTATAATAAAACTGGAGTCCCTCGGTTCCCTTTCTTGGCCCTTCATATATTATCTAAGTAAAGATCCAACGCATAAGTTTCTCGTTAACACGCAGCCAACTTTTTCGAAATACTCTGCGCGTGCGTCACATGCCCCAGCCTCGTATTATTTTCTTTTTACAGGTCACGCTTTGAGTCACCGTTTAAAACTGCAAGGCGTTTCATTTGGCATGGCGAGACCGACTTTCCCCAATCCTTTCCTTCAAGTAGTTTGCGCATGGAGAAACTGGGTGACGTTACAGCAATTTTATGATCGCCCAAGTTCATCACGTTTTAACCTTTCGTCGCCAGAGTACAAATGTCATCGCTTTGGCACACATCACATTGTATAGGCGTAGGTACGTACGATTATATGACACGTGGTTGATGATGACGTCTTAATACGCTTTTTTTTCTCCCTTGCGCTCGTCTTGCAGTACCTGTAACTTCAGATGTAGAACTCGGCAATCGTGCTGTTGAAAGATGGCGCCGACCGGCCAGCGTAGATCTGCTTTTGTTGTCATACGATTGTCTTCAACGGGGTCGTCGTCATGCTGCTGTCGTCACACGCACGTACGCTCGCGACCCACACACACAACTACTGAATTTAAGCATATAGGTTGGTTATTCTCGTAAAAATGCTGTATAGTCAGGTACCTGAAAAATGCTTCGCAAAACACTTATTCCCGCAGTGCATGGGATATGTATAATTTTCCACTTGGGAGCGCTCATACCTGATACACGGCCTGCCATTATTTTTTATCATTACCCGACTTTTTAAAACTCACTTGTGGCTTGTAGCACAATTCTACTTCTTGAGCTCAATTACTCTGAGGCGTACATTATTTGCGCGAGAAATTAAAACAACTGATTGACAAATAACCAATTCTAACTAACTTTTAAACTAATTATAATATACGGCACTGTTCCACTGGCAAGTTGTATAGCCAGTTACTTTGAATCTGATATCAACTTTCACCGATTTCTGAGGAAGACAATAATTCAGAGACAGATGTTGACAATGCTTGCGATGAAAGCTATGCTTGTTCCAGGAATTATTTTCCTTCAATGTATAAGAATGCGTTTTGTTACATAGGTTAGCAGAAAAGCAGTGCACTTTAACTTTCGCAGCGCGTATCTCAATATTGGTGCTAGCTTCGAAATTTATTCTAAGTGTATGTGTCCTTGTGAAATCACTCGCTTCAGTTCGTGTATTGCAATATGTGCTCTAATGTGATTAGTTGGAAAGGTGATCGTGTAACTCTTGTTAATTAGTCAATTATCCATTTTGATTTTCAGTCTAAGTATCGTCCAGTTCTTCACCTAATCCAGTAGAAAGAGGGAATTAGTGCATTATGCCGTAGGTGATTTACGCTGTTATAAAGCATGCGAAATTTCTTCCATGATTACAGGCTTTCCCTTAAGCTGTAGACGACCTTTTGTACCAATGATGCCGCGTGAAGGGCACGCATAACGCACCACATTGTAACCAGTGCATGTGACGATTGGTTAGTTGTAGCTGACAATTGGGATCACTTTGGTCAGAGAGGACTTTAGTCTCTACCTATTTCTTTCTTTCGGCGGGGTGGGGGTGGGTAGGGGGTTATGCTTACAGTTTTTGGCCATTCGACCACTGCTGAGAAAAATATCCGTCAAATGTCAATACGCTCAATTAGCACACATGAGTCAATGACTTTGAGAATTAGCGACTTGGGTATCATTGCCGAGTGCGCAAGTAAGACAGATTTTCAGGAATCTGGGTGTCAATCTTATTTAGACCTTCGAAATTTGCCAAATAATGACAGAAAATTTGCTAATTTGCTTCGACGGAGCGTTATTTGTGGACCAGTATGAGCAGGGTCATTATAGCAGGGTCTATAACAGAGTATGAGCAGGGTCATTGTTTCACATACTTCAAGGTATGAAATCGTGTTGTGGTTTAAAGCAATCATTAACCGAAGAGTATCGTCCTGGCCCCATGTTATAACATTGAAAAAAACTTCAATGAAGCAGATGAATGTCCGTGTGGCGTAGTTTCTGAGAGAAACTGCGACATACGGACAGTCATTTTACGAACGGGCATTTCTTTAATCTCTGAACGCACCTGCAGCACGCGCCTTTGTACGACCTTTCCTCGTGTCCGTGTTGGTTTCGCTGCTTGAAAAGATGTCGCCGGGGCAGCAACGCGTTTGCACGCTGCTGATAATCGCTGCTTCGTTTCTTTCTTTACCGTCAATTTATCAGCGTTTCATGGAATAACCGTTGAAGTGTAAAGGTACGTCCTCACTTGCGGAAATAAGCGCGCGCAAGGCGCATTCGCGGCAACAATTCTCTATTATAGCAGCTTGGGCTTGTTGGTTTTTCATCCTATTGTTAACAGCGCAAAACGTAGACGGCACACGAGACGAGGAAACGACACCACAAGCGCTGCCGAAGTAAGCGCACCGCCTTGCGCGCTCTTACATCGGCAAGTCAGGACATGCCTTTATTCTCCTACAGCGATTTCCTTCAGCGTTATTCGCTAGCGGGGAACGGAAATTGAAATTTGAAAGTTGTCACAAACGTTTCGCATAACGCTATATATATCGCTACTTAATGTATAAGTCTGGTTGTCGCATGCTCGCTGATCTGAGCCAGTTGTACCTGTGGCGTGCTTTAGGTGATGCATGCAAACCAGCTTACAGCGGGCGGAGGCGGTAGGGGCATTGGTCTCGTGCCACGTATGGAAAATGTTTGCTCAATTGATGTTCTGAGGTTAACCGGTGAAGTATTTTAATAATTAAAATAATTAGGGTATGTGTATCCACTGGCAGGTAGAGTTGAGCGTTTACCAAAATCTGAGACTCGCGGTTTTCGATAGGCAAGCTGAAGCGCTGGCCTAAACAGAACGTTGCATGAGAAAGCATCGTCGACAACTTGAGCTTTCGAGATAGTCCGCGACAGTGCAGGTGCCATGGCTTGTCAGGTCAACGTCCTTAACGTTAAAACTTGTTCTTGTTCCCTACTGAACCGGCGATAGCTACTCTGGGGAATCGGCCATGAATAGGGCGGTGATCACGTGAAACACACAGAAATTTCGGCCGAAACTGTTTTTTTTTCCTTCTTCCTCGGTATATATTAGAGGGAAGCTGAATGTGGCTAGGTTCTGGGAAAATTTTTGTACGTCTATCCGGCCGTGCATAACGAGAATGTTGTGACCTTCCTCTGTGTCTGTGGTACACGTGTTATTTCCTCGGTTAGGCGAGTAGCCACGAATCGTAGTGCCTCGAGCCACCTTGCTTGCGTGAGCCCTCGCGCAGTGGAGTGGGCGGTAGGCACGAGTAGGAGGGGGAGGGACGAACTGTTGACTGCTATTCGATCACTTTTGAGAGGGGCTCCGAAAGGGCGCATACATAGCGACGTTGCAGGCAGTTGTATTTGGCATTTGCTATGGGCAGGACGCGCGTAGTTCGCTCTGAGGAAGAAGAACGTGCCCTCAAAAAGCAAGAACGAGAGAAAGAGCGCGAATGCGCAAGAATGCGACGCGAAGCCGCTGGCCCCGAACGCGCAGTGACTGACGAGCCGGGACCATCGAGGGTGTGTCGCGCGCACGCAAGACAAACCGTCGTGGCCATGGTCTACATCCCTCCGGCTACATGCAATGGAGACATTGAGACATTTCTGATAGATGCATTTGGTTGTATCTCATCCGTCGATAACGAGTCCATCGTCATAGTGGGAGACTTTAACGTCGACACAGCGCGCCCCGACGGCGAGTGGATTGTGTCCTTGCTGTTCAAACGATTTAGAATTGAGTGCTACACCGGCGTCAATGAGCCGACCACGCGTCGCATTTTCAGTATATATTTAACCTTTTGCAATAACGTGTCTAGTATAGCAGTACAACGGATCTCGCTGTAGCACAGAGACCGCAAAACTTAGGGCTACTGTGCTAAAGACGATAAGGACCACGAAGTTACGTGCTTGCGTCTTTATTCAATTAATAAAGCAATAACCATTTCAGCATTCATGCGATACTCTTGCAGGCGTTCATTGAGAGAGCGTCCGGTTTGACCGATACAACATTGCCTAAAGGCGAGGGGAATGCTGTGCACCACAGGAGCGTCCTCTATACGCCACAGCGACCTGTCCTGTGCCCTACAGGCATCAGGTTTCACAGCGCCTCAAGCAGGTGGGTGACAAGTGCCGGGAACGAGTTGTGTTTTCAGCCACGGAAAAGTTGGGACGCATGTGCTGCCTAGTGAACGGTCACAAGCAGAGGACAGCCTGTGAGATAAAGCATACCAAAGCCCTCGTCAAACGTTAAGTTGGTGTGGTGTATAGCATTCCCCTCGCCTTTCGGAAATGTTACATCGGCCAAACCGGCGCTGTCCTAATCCCCGAGAGCGTCCTACAGACCGTTCGCGTACCGTTACGGCGAGGACTCGGCCCTGTCGTCTGCTGCAGTTCGGGCGGTGTCCGGGCGTCTTCTGCGGTGTTTTCGTTTGTTCGCCCTCGTTCCCTCTGCTTGTATACTTATGGCGGTCACCTGAAATGTATTTTTACGACGTCTTCGTTCGCAAAAATTTATTCAAAGAGCTTATTTCAGAGAATACAGTTCTGAAAGGTAGCGCTACAGTGCCAGACGAAGGAGCGCAGACCAGCTCATTGCGCGTTTTTTCTGCTGGTACGAACGGCCTGCAGAGGTACCGACCTACAATATTCTCCCAGGCCACCGCAGCGGCGGGGCTCGTGATCAACGGAAAAGCGACCGCCTAGTCAACAGCCCGTTGGCGCCGGCATGTCTGCTGCGGCGACTCGCTTTGAAAGGAGGACAATACTGTATATCATATTGACCGCAAATAAAGACGGGGACAGCGGGAGAGAACACGTAAACAATACGACAGTCCCCCAGCCTTTTGGCGCCACCTTGTCTACTGCGGCAAGTCAATTTGAAAAAAAAAAATCTGCCGAGTCAACAGGCAGTTGGCGCCACCATGTCTGCTGCGGCGACTCGCACTGTGAGGACGACAATACGCACGTCCCCATGCGGGCGGGGCCGGCAGGTCTGGACCCAGTCGGTGGACCATACATTGTTGGTGGAGTCGCCGCCTCCTTCCCGGTTTAACTGAAGCAGGGGAAATTTTTGTGGCGCAGTCTCACGGCTCCTAGAAGTCGTAAGTCAATGGACAGACGCGGCGGCCTCTTTCCTCGGAGTCGACACTGGGATCAAGAGGCGCCTGCTCGGGACATGACACTTGTCTGCGAGAACCCTCTCACCTCGGTGTGGTTGGTGCAACCGGTGCGGAAGTAAGTGTGTAAAACCTCCCCCTCAAAGGCGGGTCAGCTACGATGCCTTTGGACGCTGCGAACTGGTCGTCGGTGAACTGTCGTTTTCCCTCACCTAGGGATCTAGGGAGGAAAGAGTTTATTTAAGGAGTCATTGGCGGCTCCTAAGTGTGCATTCTCCTTTCAATCATGTTAGACTGAAGGGCTGTAACATTCTCATGTAGATACTGTCAATAAATCCCACACTCCTCGTTCTCGATGAGCACAAGTCTCTCCCTTCAACAACGTCCTCAGCGTGCATAATTTGGGCGACGGCATGGACCAGCTACCGTCTATTTCATGCCCGACTCCAAGCATTACAATACGTGGATCGACAACTACAAAAACATAGCATGTAAGAGTCCAGTTATGATACAATACCAGCCGCGGTGCAACAAGGATGTCAGAAACGCTGGCTATATATGACTTCTAAAACAGTTACCTTCATTTTAATCCTCTAAAACAGGTTTGCTCACGACGAGTATAGAAGTTCATGGTATAATATCGAATTTTTTTTATTTCTTCACAGAAAAGCACGGCAGTAACACGAGGATTTAACCAGTTTAGATTCTACCAGCACCACTTCGCTCTTTAACTGCTTCTCCAAATGAGGCGGTTCTTCACGTGTTTGTTTTAAGCGGCAGCATTTTGAAGCAAAGCTAATTAAAGCTTACATCTGTTTGCAGAATACGAAAAGGAATGTAATAATATTCCCTTTTCCGTGCTACACGTTCAGCCCACTCGAGTAATTTACTGGTGCTTTTTGCTTGAGGAATATACATGACGAATCTGTTTGGAATCTAACGCAGACTTCTCTCGTTCCCCAGGCAGCCAACTTTTTTGAAATACTCTCCTCGTGCGTCATGTGCTTCTTCTTCGACTTATTTTCTTGTTACAGGTCACGCTTTGATTCGCCGCATGGCATAGGTATAAGTTCGTACAATTGTATAAAGCGTAGTTGCTGATGACATCATGATACGCGTTTCTCTGACTTGCGCTCGTCCTCTAAAACCTAGAACAGTAGACGTACAAGTTAGAATTGTGATGTGGAAAGCTGGCGCCGACCGGACGGCGTAGACTTCCTTTTGCTGTCATACGATCGTCTTCGACCGAGTCGTGGTCCTGCTGCTTGTGTCACACACACGCACACTCGCGACCCACACACACAACTCCATTTACGCATATGAGTTGCTTGTTCTCGTAAAAAAACACTGTACAGACAGGTACTTTCAAAATGCTTCGCATAACACTGATTCTCGCATGGAATTTGCAAAGTTTTCCACTTCCACCTGCTACTCATGCAATGAGGCTGCTCTTTTTCTCCTCCCATAATGTAGCACAAGAATATAATTACACTATTTCACAAGTTGTTGTGCAAGAGCAGCAATATAAGATGCGGACCAGGTAGCAAAGGGCAGAGTTCTTAAACTTGCCGAAACTTTACGGCTCAACAAGTGTCGTGTCGATATAGAATTGCGTTGCCTAATCTTCGGCTGTATCGCGATACGCGCAATGTTCGCTATTTCGAACGCGATCAGACAAAGTCCCCTAGCCGAAAATAATTTGACTGGAAAGTCTACTCTTCTTCAATACACAGGTGGCGTAGTAGTGCTGTGGAAAAATATTCCCCTCTCTAATCTGATTCCCCTTCGTTCTCAGGCTAATTCGCGCGCTTGCTGTTATTGCAACGTGTTTGGTTTGAACTCGTATTGTAGAGTTTGCGTGCGACGTACCTGTTTTATCCTTTTTACTTGCATTTGGTGATGGTGTGGCGACTGTGTACGAGCTACCTTCACTCACGCTTCGAATGGACTGAAGATTTGGTCGACACTAGTAAAATATTGCGACCTTCCTAACTGCCTGCCCATTCTTTGGTGCTTGCAGTCTTGAGAAAAGACCGCTTTGCGCATAATTTTGTTTGTTGCCACCCATTTGACCCAATAATTGCGCTTGGCCTACGTTTTTGCGCATCGGAGTTTCCACACCAAGTCATGAATCTAAATGTGCCATATATCGCGGGCTCAAAATAAGAAAACTTTTGGCGAACTCGTAAATGAAATTAATGCATATCTGCAGTTTTTCGTGCTACAACCACGATATGATTACAAGGAATGCGTTGGTAGGGGAGTACGGGTTTATTTTGACTACCTGGGGCTCTCTAACGTGCAGCGAATGCACAGCACACGGGCAATTTTGCAGTTCAAGATAAGGAATCTTGTTGTGGTTTAAAGGAATTATTAACCGACGGATATCCTCCCCGCCACATCTTGTAACATAAAAAAAAAAACTGAACGAAGCAGAGGCAGTGCCGTTTAGCCGTCGCCAGTAGAAGGTGTGACACATACCCAGTCATTTCACAGACGGGCATTCCTTGAATTCGTGCACTTTGCGGAGGTGCACGCATACGCAGCTACAGCACGGCCTTTTGTTCTTTTTGTGCGGCTTTTCCTCGTGTCCATGTTGGTTTCGCTGGTTGAACAGAGATCGCCTGGCCAGCTACGCGCTTGGACGCTGCTGTTGATCGCTGCTTCGTTTCTTTGTTTACCCTCTATTTTACCAGCGTTTTATGGCATCGCCACTGAAGTGTTGCTGTCCTACAGCGATTTCCTTAAGCGTTATTTTGCTAAATCTGAACGGAAATCGCAATTTTAATGTTGTTGCAAAGGTTTAGTATAACACTATATATCGCTAAATATAAGTCTGGTTCTTGCATGCTCGCTAATCTGCGCCAGCTGCACGCGTGGAGTGGTGTAATTGATGCATGCAAATCAGTTGACATCGGGCGGAGACGGTAAAAGCAATGGTCGAGCGGCAAATATGGTAAATTTTTTTTCAGTGGATGTTCCGATGGGAACCGATGAATAAATAAATTAATTAAGATATGTGTATCTACTCGCGCGTAGCGTCAGGCGTTGAGCGAAATCTGACACTTGCGGTGTTCCATCGGCAAGCTCACGCGCTGGCTTAAACAGAACGTTGCGTGAGAGAGCATCATCGATGACTTGAGCTTTTGAGGGAGTCGGCGTCACTGTAGGCGCCATGGCTTGCAAGGTGGTCGTCCCTGACAAGAAACTTGTTCTTGTTCCCTAGCGAAGTGGCACAGCCCACTGTAGGATATCGGCCATTAATAGGGCGGTGGTGATTTAAAACACGCAGGGACGTCTGCAGAATCTCTTCTTTTTCTACTTCTTCGGTATATATTTTAACCAAGCTTAGGTTCTCGAAAAAATTGTGTGCGTATATCGACCCGCGTATAACGAGAATTAAGTGCCTTTCCACTGTGTCTTTGGGACACGTGTCCTATCTTTAAGCAAGCAAGTCGCCACCAATCGTAGTTCCTTGCGCCACCCTGCTTGCGTGAGCCCTCGCGCAACTGAGTGGGTGGTAGGGAGCAGAAGGAGGAGGAGGGGACGAACTGTGGATTGTTATCCCTTCTCGCTTGTTCGTCGCGGGAAGGGCTGGGAAAGTGTGCGTGCACTTGGGCAAGCGAGCATCGCCCCAGCGACGTTGTCAGCAGTTGCATTTTAGCCTTGCTATGGGCAGGACGCATGCCGTTCGCTCTGCGCAAGGAGAACGTGCCCTCAAAGAGCGACAACGAGAGGGAAATCGCGGATGCGCACGAAAGTGACGAGACGCCGCCGGCGCCAAACCTCCAGTGGCCGACCAGCCGGGAACATCGAGTACTTGCCGTGCAAATGCAAGATGGGACCATCATCGGCACGGTCTACGTCCCTCCGGCTATATCCAACGGAGACATTGAGACTTTCCTAATAGACACCCTTCGTTGGATCTCATCCATCGAAAACGAGTTGATCGTCACGGTGGAAGATTTTAAAGTCGACTTAGCGTGCCCCGATGGCAGGGGGATCGTATCCTTCTTGTCGGAATGGTTTGTAAGTGTTTGTAAGTGAGTGCTGCACAGAGGCCAATGGGCCAACCACACGTCACAGATCATGCATGGATTTGACCTCTTGCAAGAAAGTGTCTACACTAGCAGTGCAATCGATCGGGGTGTGCCACAGTGTCTACAAAGGTATGGTCATTGTGGTAACCAGTGAGACAAAATTAAAGACGATTACAACACGATGTTACGTGTGTGTTTCTTTATTCAATCAATATAGCGATAACCATGTAAAACAATATAGTTAGTTGTCAATATAGTCATTTATATAAAGTTTTGCTGGTTATTCTTCTTCACAGAGTTGTTTCGTCATCAACTTTCATTTTCATTATTTATCCTTTCTTTTTTTTATTTATTAAGCAAAAGTTATTTCCCGTATGTTGTGTTGGTGTCAGTGTTTGTTGGATTCTTATTATATGGCTAATAAAAATCTGGCCCCTCAGTTCACCCCCTTTCTTCTCGTTTATTACATAACGAGGGTCTCGAATCTGGCAACATTGATGCCTTCAGGTAGCATGTGTGGGTTTATTGACCGTGTGTCATCACCCAAAAAGGTCACGTTCTCGTGACGCCTGCGACAGAACGGATGTTCCACGTCCGCCGCCAAGGTCTGCGAGTGGTGGCGCTGGCTAACACCCCCAGGGTTCTACAAGGACAGATAAGTGCACAAGAAAGTGGACGGGGAAACGGCGCCGCGGCAGATCAATTGGTAGAGCATTGCACGCGATATGCGAAGGTTGCGGGATCGTTCCCCGCCTACTGCAAGTTGTTTCTTCATCCACTTTAATTTCCAGTAATTAATCGTTTCTTTTTTTAATATGCTAAGCACAAGTAATTTCCCCAATGTTGTCGTTGGTGTCAGTGTTTGTTGGCTATTTATGAAATGGCTTATAAAATTCGGGCCCCTCGGTTAGCCCCCTTTTTTCTCCTTTATCACAGAGTGGAAGGGAACTATACTCGTGAACAGCTTTTCTTGGCTATGAAGCGAAGGCTGCCTAAACTACGCGCGCCTTTTTCATCGCTGCTGGAAATAGTCCCGCCGTTTTGCTTACGTTTCCTTACGAGGGAAATAGGAAACAATACTTCTTTGTTCTTCACAGCACCTAATTGGAAATAATACGTTGCATTCGCCAGCCAAATATCGGTATTTTATTGTAGTTTTATGTTGCTCTTTCGAGTTTTCGCACACCCAAGACCGTCGCCCGTTTTGCACATCGATCAGACGCAAAATGACGCCCGTGCCTTCTGGTGACTGTTTCTTCGCTTGCTATCCCGCCAATCGACTCCCCTCAGAGGCTCTTGACTAACTTTAGCAACTAAAGACTGCTGAAGCATACAGAAAAAAGTTTGTCCAGCGTCTGCGCGGAAATCAGGCGAGCCCCTCTGGAAATCGCAATCATCGGCACGTACAAACTAGCTCGCTCGCTAGTTTGTACGTGCCGATGATTGCGATTTGCAGAGGGGCTCGCCTGATTCCAGAGGGGCTCGCCTGGACAGTAATCACTCCCCCATGCACCTTGCCATACCAAGGGCAAGAAAACGCGGTGCGAGACGCTCCGATAACTAAGGCAGAACTCATCGCGGCAGCGCAAGCTGCGAAGAGAAATACTGCTCCAGGACCAGATCAGCTCACTAATGCTATGATCCGGAACCTGAGCGACGAGCACCTAGAACAGCTTACTCGGTAGTTTAATGAACAGATATGGGAGAGGGGCGTAGTTCCACAACAGTGCAAGGAGGCCAAAATCGTGCTTATTCCGAAAGCAGGAAAACCTCATGATCTACAAAATCTTAGGCCGATATCACTAACCTCCTGTCTTGGCAAATTCTTTGAGAAGGTGATCCACACACGTGACATGTCTTACATTGAAGACCGCAACCTATTTCCCACAAACATATTCGGCTTTCGCAAACATTTGTCGACACAAGATGTTTTCCTGCTACTTCGCGAAGTTCTATGCAACACCATGGTAGGTGCGGAACATCTCGTCCTGGCTATTGATTTAAAAAGCGCATTCGACGCTATTTCACATGAACTTATCTTATCTGAGCTAAGTGACATCGGTTGTGGACAAAGAATCTATGATTACGCCCGCTTTTCCTGACCTCTCGCAACGCGACAATAGGCATTGGCACTACGCGCTCAGACCCTTTTCCCATGCCCAATAGAGGTACACCGCAAGGGGCGATACTCTCCCCCTTTCTTTTCAATATCAGCATGAGACGCTTAGCCAAAACACTCGACGTTATACCTTGGCTAGGGTACGCGATATATGCAGACGATATTACCCTATGGGCAACCAGCGGCTCGTTAGGACAAAAAGAAGAAATCCTACAAGAAGCAGCGACCGTTGTTGAAACCTTCGCTCGCAGCAGTGGAATGAGCTGCGTGCCCGATAAATCAGAATTTATCACGATACGAGGTCGACGCCGTCAAACTCACGAGCCGGTGAACCTCTTTCTAGGAGACAGCCAGATAAAGGAGGTCCAGAAAATGCGAGTCCTCGGACTGTGGCTGCAATGCAACAAACGACTAGACCACACCATTAAAGGACCCTTAGGACTACGGTGAAACAGATCTCCCGTATGATCCGTAGAGTAACTTATCACCGAAAAGGTTTCAAGGAAACAGAGACGATCCGGCTCGCTCAGGCTTTTGTGCTAAGTCGTCTCACATATAGCCTCCCTTTCCAGGACCCCACGAAAACAGAACTAAAGGCACTAGATGCGTTGATTAGAACGTCGTACAAAGCGGCTCTCGGCCTACCACAGGGAACCTCTACCGAACGCCTGCTGGCCCTCGGGATTCACAATAACTACGAGGAGCTACGGGATGCGACGCTCATATCTCAACGGGAGCGGCTTAGCTTAACAATCCTCTGTCAGAAAATTACTTTGCCGTGTGGGTTACCCTACTCGTCCACAGTATGCGGGAGAAGAACTCGAATCTCTGCCCAGAGTCCTTCGTGAAAAGATCATTGTAGCCCCAATCCCTAAGAACATGAGTCCAGAATACCACCGGGGACGTAGAAGTGCTCGAGCTCGAAAGTTAATGCAGCAATTCGGTGGAAACCCGGATACAGTCTACACAGATGTCGCTCGATGTGGTGCTTACAAATACGCCCTCGCAGTGGTAGGAGCGGCCGCAAATCAAGGGCTTGTGACTTGCGCCACGGCTAGAGTTGCATCTGCGAATACCGCAGAAGCTTCAGCCATCGCGCTAGCTATTAAAACTAAGGACCCTCTGGGACAATCGTCGATAACTCTTAAAGATTCCCAAGTCGCATGTAGACTATTCCTCACCGGGAGGCTACCACACAGCACCACTCTCCTATTAGGATCCAACCTAATGCAGAAACACATGATCACCTGGTGCCCGGGTCACGCAGGACTCGAGGGCGATGAGAGAGCGGGCGGGGCAGCTCGTGCTTTTGTCAACCGAGCGGCCGACCACTCTGGCGAAAACCCCTTTTTACGACGAGACATCCTTGAGCACCAGCGGCGCGAGCGAAGAAAGTACAGTCCACCAAACCCTCACCTATGCAGGCAGGACTCTTATGACTGGCGCCGAATAACGACGCAGACATTTCCAAAGATTTAATTGAAAAATGCCATTCACCCAACGCTGTACAGCGTTCGCTGTCCTTGGTGCGGAGGCCGGCCAACTCTCGCCCACATTACGTGGGACTGCCAGAATAGGCCACCCAAAATTAATACACCAAAAATAGCGGGCAAACATTCCTGAAGGGAGCAGTGGGAGACTTGGCTCGCCAGCGAGGATCGGGAGATGCAACTAGCGCTCCTCGACCAAGCACGGCGGACCGCTCAAGCCAGTGGGGCCCTGGACTAGGGGCTCCACCCACTCGCTTTCTGCATTTTTTTTTTTCTCTGTTAAATAAACGTTTTGATATATATAGCGAGCGAGCTGACTTTTTTGCCGGCTCTACCGACGGCAGCCTCGGTGGCGCGTCGCTATACGACTGCTTCGGAGCTCCGACACAGCTTGCGATGCTGGCTGTTCAGAACTTGGCACACGTCGTATGTGAATTAACATTGATTCACGCCCAGCTATTCTAGCTGCTTTGACTAGAGAGGTTGCGCGAGGTTGGCGAAACCGAAACCGGTGGCGAGCGCGCCCGGACTACATTGCGCACGAATACCGTCATGTGCAGAAGCTCCGCCCCCGTAGCTTTAGCTTCGTAGCCAAAAAAAGTTGTCAACGAGTAGAACGTCGGGGCTCTGGTGAAGCCATTCCTTCTGGCAGCTGTACGTATTTGCCCCATTACAGGTCCCCATTAGATCTCCTGGTTAATATTTCCAAGTTTTTCGTTTATATTGTCGGCATAATGCGAAATATTGACTCCCTTGAAAACCACTGGAAGAAACTTTATTGGACGTGCATGCCTTTTATTTAGTAGTTTCAACAAAAGCAAATAAAGGGCGCATTTTCGCCTTAGTAGTGAAGCACTGATAGCGGTATATAAGTATTAGACAACTGCACGAAGCAAGTTTTGTTGGCCGGAAAAGTTGCAGTACTTAAAAAATCGCTTATTAATTAAGTTAGCGAGCACGCTGTCATGGGCGCCCAAGCAAACTTGAGCAGGTCATGCTGGAAGACCACGGAAACTCGCCGCCACAAACTAGTGAGATTAAGAGCTACAAAAGCGGCGGTGAGCGAATGCTTCAACGCGTCTCCCAAACTTGATTACGTAAACTCCTGCATAAGGCGAGACAAATCGTCTTACCTATAGCTTGTGGACTTGGCACACATCATAAGCAACACCTTCGAAAAATATGAGAGGTATACGAACTGGCCTGAAAACGAGAGATGATTCGCTAAAGTTGCGTGCTTTCTGCGTCAGCTGCCGCGGGAGAGTGGGGCCATGACACATGTGTCGAGAATGGGATACAGGCGGCTCCAGATTGGGCTTGGCTTCGATATCCTGTACATAATGAACGGTCCGCCGAACTCTTGTACAGTACCAGGTCTGCTCTTTGCGGACAACATCATGTAGCTCGCCAAGAGTGTCGAGGATATTCTGCTATTGGTCACGGCATTCCGCAACAAGCAATCTGTGGTACTGCAGTTCACCGGCGCCCAAGCCCACGCAGGCATGATTCTTCCCAGCGGTGCCACACAACCATCGTAAACGGTATACCGTTACTGTTGTGCAACCCTTAGTCCGTCAAAAAATGTTGTGGAGGGGCACGAAGACCACATAAAACGAGGTGCTCCAACAGCATACCATCATCTGCGCAGATGATGTATGGGTCTTGCAGCCGTCCAGTGTTGGTGTGACAACTCTGTGAACCGTTACACGTACCCGGTATGACCTGTGCTAGTGCTTTTGTATGCCTGTCAGTGAAGACGCGATGAATAATTGAACGCAGTAAGCGCGAGGTTGGGTGGAGTGCTAAACGTTGGCTATGCGCGCGTCAGTGTCGAGGCGATTAAGGGCAACATCGGCCCGTCTTCTTCTTTCGAGCCTATAGAGAAGAAACCAGTGAGGTGTTCAGGCACTTACATTTCGAGGCTATACAAACACTCTGGAGTAGACGTCTCTACTCTTCGGGGAAAGTTTGGTTTCTTCGCTCGTCCCGTGCAGGAAGACAGCGAACGCAAGAGGGCGAAGGCAGCGAAGGCTCAGGTTAGGCAAGGGGAGACGACGCTACGGCAGTTCGTCATGCTCTTTAAACGAACGTCGCTATATAATGTAGGTGCCACCAAACAACCATCTAAGTGTAAAACCTATACATCAGCAATGTGAGTGTTCTGCTCTTCGAGGCACGAGCAGCGTATCGGCGCACTGTCGTGTATCGACGGTGCGATTACCCGAAACCGAAAGTGCTGGCGGCGATGTGCCGGGCGTGCGGAGCTGCGGCTGCAGGAGCCTCGCACCAAGCCACAAAGCGGGAAGTGCAGGTTCTTCGGCCGACAACACTTACTGCCTGTAGCTTGTGAATACTTTACTACCGCTAGCAATACTTCGCCGTTAGGTTGAAATGATTTTTCGTTGCTTTTCTGAAAGCCTTTAAATAAAAGGCGCGCGCTTCATGTAAAATTATTAACTGCAATGTTGAGCTTGCTAAATTTTCGCCGTATTTTGGCATTGTCTGTCAAATGCGTTTTCTTAAAACTTGGAAATCGATTGAGGACTTCTCAGGTAGGAAATGCGATCCGCTTGCTTATGCGCTGCCTCCACCAGCGCAGTCCCGTACCCTGTTCAAAGAGCGTATTTTGTTGTGTGGGCGCTGTATAGCCCATTGCTTTTGTATTTGGCCGTCTGTACATCAGAAACTATAAATACCGACATGAGAGAGAAAAAGCATTTATTCGAACCACCGAGGTGGTTGAGATTGAGGTCGAGTGGGTGGTGTCCTCATTCCAGGACTCCACTGGCCATGGCTGCTCGACGTACTTGCTGGACGAGAGGTCAGCTGTACCTCCCACCGCTCAAATGACGTGCTAGGCGTCTTTAAGTGTTGAGGTTTGCCCCCGCACCCCCACGAGATGTGGAAGAGTGTAGGGCGTGCGTCGCCGCACCAGGGGCAGAAGCCGCGATATGTATCTGGGAACATTTTACTGTATCTGTGTAGGTTTGGAAATGTGTTTGTCTGAATAAGTCGGAGAGCTACGGCATCTTCAGCGCTGAGCTTTCTTTGAGGCGGAGGATAAATCCTGCGGTTGACTCGCTGGATCTCGAGTCGGTCGCAGTAAGCCCAGGCCTATAGCTAAAACGGGCATAAAAGCAATTAAAAAGAAATAACAGTGAATCGTTCTCTTCCGTTAGCGTACTCATTGTTGTGTTGGCGCTATATTACCCATTGCTTTTGTATTTCGTTGTGTGTATATCAGAAACTATATATACCGATATGAGACGACACCAACTATAGCTAAAACGGGCATAAAAGCAATTAAAAAGAAATAAATAGGGATTGCAACAGCAACCCAAAAGCAATTTCAAGAAACAAGCTAATTAAAGAAAATTCGAAGCCGTAGCCAGCTAAGTGTCGCGAAAGGATACCGTCAAAAATGCACTTTACTTGGCTTGAGAAAAATAAGCACGGCGAATTGCGTATATCCAGGCTTCTCGGGAATTAAAGGTTAAAACCGGTGCCTGTGATGCGCACCTGTGGCACTGCTGCTTATTTGTTGCAAGTGAAGTGAACTAAAATGAGGGAAGCTGCTCCGATACAGACACGCTGAACGTCAGCCCCATGACGTAGGCATCCGTCCAGTCGTTGTGAGGTTTCCTGTTTGACAGGAGGTCGGCAGGGCAGGAGGCGTCAAGGCAATCGTTTCCAAAAGGGGCGACTACGTGAGGGCCTTAGGCACAGTGGTGAGGCTATAACCACAATAAGGGTAGGCGAAAGAAGGCAAATCATGGCACAGAGAAAATAAAAAAAATTGAGAGATAAGCGAAAGGAGGACGATGAGGATTAAGCACACAGTTAGAGCCATTTCGCACGGGGAAGTCCCGCCATAGTTGGCATAAACAGTGGAGATGGTGAAAATGAAATGTGCAAAAGAAACGTGAAGGGACAAAAAGAAAGCGAAACAGGAGGAGTTAATCTGCATTTGGAAGAATCGGAGACAGGAGTGGGAGTGGGAAGGACTGAAAAAATCATGATATGCAGAAACTGCAGGAGCAAAACCCGCGATTTCTTAGTTCTTAGCAAGGTACGGCAGGTGTCGCCTCACGAGCACACGTTGGTGTCAGGGAGGTTGAACCGCTGTAAGCAGTATGGTAAATGCCCGTGCCCCGTGAAAAGGTGACCCAGAGTACGATTAGGATGGAACCAACCTGGAATTTCGTGCATGCTTCCTACCCAGTTATATATGGTGGTGTTTTGTCCTTCGCGCTGCCAATAATCATGCCACTGCCTTCGTGCGATTTGAAAGCAACGCGCACGGGCCAGCTTCAGCGAGGCACGACTGTCGCGAAATGTGCCCGTGATCGCCGCGGGCGATGGAGCCGAGTCAGCGAGCACATTACCAACATTACAGTCCCTGTGGCCAGGGACGTCATAGAAGTAAATCGTAGGCCGCCCGAAGGCTGGCGAGAGGAGCACCTTCTTAAACTGGCCGACTAGCGCGTCCCTAAAGCGGTGGTTCGAAGGGCGGTCACTAAGGACAAGCAATCGGTGCAAATGGTTGTGTCTATTTTGGTCCGCAGTATTCCACAAACACAAGCGCCTCGGCGAAAGCAATGACCTGAGCATTGTACGCTCTAGTCACATTAATCACCCGAAACTTGCGGACAGCAGTCAATCGACCATGCGGGTCGAACACGACAAAGACAGCTCCCGCCGCAGTGCTCGGGAAGGTGCCGTCAGTGTAAACACGGTAGCCCGGAACGAGAGAAATTCGAGTAGCCCGAACCGTAATCCGCTGTTTTATCGTGGGTGATGCGACCGCTGATCAAAATGGTGTCGAATACCAATAGAGTGCAATATATTCTGGCCATAGTGTGTTACTTCTGGAGCGTTTATAGGGAAAGTTATTTACTCAATCTGTCGAGCTCGACAGTGAGAGGAGGAGAGTTAACCAGAACGTGTAGTGCGAATGTTCTAGTAGTGTCGATGGTAAGGTGCGTCGTTCAGAAATCGGGCCACCAAACTAGGGACGCACATGCAATTACAGGAAGCAGAACCTGTCTGCATAGGCGACGTAACATCACTGGATGCATCGCGAAATGCATGCGAATAAAATACAGTATTCACGTAACCAATACATCGGATTTAGGCTTGAGGTAACCTACATGGGCAAAAAATTCAGTTTGCCATCAAGGACCACGTCGAGAAGTTCAATGTGATCTTTGTGTTTTGGAAGGCGGCGGTAATCGAATAGACCGACGCCGTTTGGAATTGCCTATGTGCCCTTTGATGGAGGAGACAAAAAATAACTTTTGTTGACTAATATTAGCCTCGTTTTCACGGACCCAATCCCAAACTAAGGTTACGACAGATTGCTCTAGAACCTGCGATTGCAATCGCGACGAGGCGGAAAGAAGGGCAATAGTGTTGTGTGCATACGCTTGGATGTGCACGCCCTTTGAGAGACGTAAGTGAAGAAGGGAGTGAATAACGACATTCCATAATAAAGGGTTTATCGGCGAGCCCAGTGCGTTTCGTATCGAAGGGCGGGTCAATACCTCGCTGACGTTTACACGAAATACAACACTGCGACCTGTCTGGAACGATTTGAGAAGATTATATCGGTTCGAGGGGCATGGATTCCTCCGTGAAAAGAAGAGAAACTCATCATGCCACACACTCTCAAAAGTGCCAGTGAAGTCCAACTAATTCAAGACCGGCGGCGTTTTCACCCCTTTCAGTGCACATAGTCCCCATTTCAAGACGTTCGGGGCCAGAGAGGAAGTCCGCGCATGCAGAAAGCCGAACTGGTGAGTGTGCACGACGTTTCTAGAATGTGAAAAATGATAAAGTCGGGAATTTAGTAATCTTTCAAATACTTTACAGAATAGCGAGTTAATGACAATGGGAGAAACGTGAGGAGGACGGCCTGGTTTTGGTATAAAAATGATGCGACCTTCCTTCCAAAATGAGGAAAAGTGCCCTATTCTGAGTCGGGCGTTAAGTGTGATTGGAAAAATTGAGGATGTAAATGAAACAAATTTGGCACACAGATGCCGGTGATCCCGTTCCCTCCTGGCGCCTTGCGCGAGTTCCCCAGATATAATGCACGCTCTATTTCTGTAAACGTTGGAGGATGGTCGTCTGTTACTCGCTACTGAATCTCGCTACTGCCTGAACGCGACTGCGGAAGTCTGTGTACGCGGTAGGATCCTCCAAGGCCAGGTTCAATTATAATAGCGGTGCGGCCGACTCTAAAATAGAAGGGGTAGAAGCGCCGTCCGCGGCCTCAAGCGGCGGATGATGTGTCACAAGCGAGAGCTTTGCAAATTTTAGGTAACATCATCATCATCATCAGCCTGGTTACGCCCGCTGCAGGACAAAGGCCTCTCCCATACTTCTCCAACAACCCCGGTCATGTACTAATTGTGGCCATGTCGTCCCTGCAAACTTCTTAATCTCATCCGCCCACCTAACCTTCTGCCGCCCCCTGATAGGCTTCCCTTCCCTTGGAATCCAGTTCATAACACCTAATGACCATCGGTTATCTTCCCTTCTCATTACATGTCCTGCCCATGCCCATTTCTTTTTCTTCATTTCAACTAACATATCCATAACTCTAATTTGTCTCCTCACCCAGTGTGCCCTTTTCTTTTCCCTGAACGTTACACCTATCATCCTTCTTTCCATAGCTCGTTGCGTCGTCCTCAATTTAAGTAGAACCCTTTTCGTAAGCCTCCAGGTTTCTGCCCCGTAGGTGAGTACTGCTAAGACACAGCTATTATATACTTTTCTCTTGAGGGACAAGGGCAACCTGCTGTTCGTTATCTGGGAATGCCTGCCAAACGCACCCCACCCCATTCGTATTCTTCTTATTATTTCCGTCTCATGATCCGGATCCGCCTTCACTACCTGCACTAAGTAGATGTATTCCCTTACCACTTCCACTGTCTCGCTACCTATTGTAAATTGCTGTTTTCTTCCGAGACTGCTAAACATTACTTTAGTTTTCTGCAAATTACTTTTGATACCCACTCTTCTGCTTTGCTTCTTCAGGTCAGTGAGCATGCATTGCAATTGCTTCCCTGAGTTACTAAGGAAGGCAATATCATCAGGGCATCGCAAATTACTAAGGTATTCTCGATTAAATTTTATCCCCAATTCTTCCCAATCCAGGCCTCTGAATACGTTCTGTAAACAGCTGTGAATAGCATTGGAGAGATCGTATCTCCCTGCCTGTCGCCTTTCTTTATTGGGATTTTGTTGCTTTCTTTATGGAGGACTACGGTGGCTGAAGAGCCGCTATAGATATCTTTCAGTATTTTTACATACGGCTCGTCCACACCCTCATTCCATAATGCCTCCATGACTGCTGAGGTTTCGACAGAATCAAACGCTTTCTCGTAATCAATCAAAGCTATATATGAGGGTTGGTTATATTCCGCACATTTCTCTATCAGCTGATTGATAGCTTGAACATGGTCTATTGTTGAGTAGCCTTTACGGAATCCTGCCTTATCCTTTGCTTGACAGAAGTCTAAGGTGTTCCTGATTCTATTTGCGATTACCTTACTAAATAGTTTGTAGGCAACTAACAGTAAGCTGATCGGTCTATAATTTTTCAAGTCTTTGGCGTCCGCTTTCTTATGTATTAGGATTATGTTAGCGTTCTTCCAAGATTCCGGTACGTTCGAGGTCATGAGACAAATTTTAGGTAACATTCTAGCACAAACAATATGACTAGTGTCGCACTCTTTTATAATCGACCTGCAGTGAGACAGGCTTTGCTGTTCAGCATCTGAACAGAAAGCATCTGTTCTTGATGCAGAGCCATTAGTTTGTTCACTTCGATCTTCCATACTTTTTGAACTTTAGAATTTTTGGAAATCATGGAAATCTTTTTAACAAAATTCATGCCCTAAATCTAACTTTCGCTTCCGAAAGTCAGTATAATTTAACTTTTCCTCTCAAATGCAACAAATTCTATTAAAATCGGTCCAGGGGTCACTTCACAAAAGCGTTTATGCGTTCTACATGTATTTGAATAGGTCGCGTCGATATTGAGCCCGAGCTAAAGCTTCCTCTTAAAGGGACACTAAACCGACGCAACAAATCAGTTTTGACTAATAAAGCATTGTTGGAGAACACAGCAGGCAATCATTTCAAAATAATAGTTTATTATTAGACGAGAAAATGAAGGTCTAAGTATTAGTATTTGAATTTCGTGCAATAACCTCGACGCCGGTACGTCAGTGTGACATCAGGGATTCCAAAGTATGTTTTCGGATTTGGGCCGCGTCGGCTGTGTAAAGGTTCCTGAAACTTGCCATGTTGAATATCTGGTTTCTTTACAACACAATGTAGTCAATCTGTGCCGCTAAATAATTAAGTAGGCCCTAGAAGACGCCATCAAAATCCATGCCCGGCAGGGGCGTCTGCGTCGGCAGGCGTTTGGTGTGTTGCGACACCACGTACCCGAGCACACGAGGGTTGGACTCTCCCGCGTGTAGCCGTGTGCGGCTTAGCCATGTAAGGGGAAAGGGGGATCCTCGAGGTTGAGCCAATGCCGAGTGTTCGGACCTTTATGTCCCCTCGGCGGAGGTAACACACCTCTTTGGCCTCTGCTTCACGTAGACGGCACCCCCGGACTGATCCACCCGGGGGACGACGGTAGTTGCCTTTTGTTGTCTCTCTCTCCCTACAACATTCGTCTTTGCCTTATTTTCCACCTTTCCTATCTTCCTCTGGCTCACTTTTACTTCCAATTTTTTCAGTCAGCAAGCGTTAACCTTGTGTGAATAGCCAACCTTGGTTATTTGATATTTGGTTATAGTGGTTTTTTACAGCTACCGTTTGCAGGCCGTGTTTCACAGGTCGTACAGCGTCCCCTTGTAGGACTCCACTGTGGGTGGGTGGCGTTACTGCCGAAATATCAGATATCTTTATGGATAGCTCATTTCCTCAACTACCTGATTTCCCTGAGAAAAGAGGTCGCACCGATGAAGTTTTTCCGTTTTTCGGACGCCAAGTCCACTAATTCCCACGTTTCCATGTGGTTCACTCGGAAAAACCCGGCAAACCAGTGCGCACCTTTTCACCTTTCCTTGTATCCAAGACTTTCACTGATGTTTTGGAGCCGGTTATAAGACGACCAGGATGGCAAGCGGCGATCCCCTACTCGAGCTCCGCGATAAGATGCAATACGAGAAATTGCCGAAACTAGTGTCATTTGGGGAGTCCCAACTAACCCCGCACCGTACTATTAAAACCACCCCCGGCGTTGTGCCGGACGATGCCTTGCTGGAGCTCACTGAGGCTGAACTCTTGGAGGGCTTCGGTGAACATAATGTAATCAATGTCAAAAGAATTAAGAAGAGGAGAGATGGCCGAGAAATCCAAACGAAGCACTCGATAATCATCTTCGGATCAAGTGTCCTGCCCGAGTCAATCGAGGCAAGGTACATTAGGCTCCGTGTTAGGCGACATGTGCCCAATCCGCTCAGATGCTTCAAATACCAACGTTTCGGCCACAGTTCGCAGAGCTGCCGTGGCCGTCAAGCCTGTGCGAAGTGCAGTGCCCATGAACATACTTCTGAAGCTTGCGAGAACAGTCTCCACTGTGTAAACTGTGAAGGGGAGCACGCCGCATACTCGCGGTCGTGCCCATCCTGGAAGAAAAAAAAAGAAATTGTGACGACAAAAGTAAAGGAAAATATCAGTTTCAAGGAGGCACGCAGGCGGGTATCCTACCTGCCGAAGAACACATTTGCCGAAGTGGCGCGTCAGGGGCGGCTGTCCGACTCACACCCAGTGAGGCGGCAGAAACGCCATTCACCCCCTCGGCGGCTGCAGCTAGCGCGGCTATGCCAACGCAGCAGAAGGGGCCACCTACCTCCGGGCAGGTGCCCCCAAAGGCCTCGCCCAACGTGCCGAGGCCTTCACGCCAAAGAAAGCGCTCGGAAGAGCGCGTGTGCAGCGCTTCGCAAGAGGCGATGGGCACAACCACCAGCAAGACGGCGCCACCAGCGCCTAAGGGGAAGCGAGGTACTCTCGATAGCTCCAAAAGAGACAAAACTCCGGTCAAGGCGCCTCAAAAACGCCCGTGAGCGAATTCTCGTCTCTTCAACGCACAGCACCCAACACATATAGCATAATGGACACACAAATACTGCACTGAAATGTACGAGGACTTCTGCATAACCTCGACGACATTAGCGAAATAATACACAAACACAATCCGAAGCTGCTGTGTGTTCAAGAGACACAAACCTCAAACCTACCAATACAAATTTTCTTGAAAACTACACCATCTCCCGCAAAGACCTTGAGGAAGCTAATGCCTCCGGCGGTGTAGCAATAATAGCCGACAAGGCGGTAGCTTGCCGACCCGTCGCCCTTAACACGCCCCTTGAGGCAGTGTCACTTCAGGCTATCCTTTTAATAAAATAGTAACTGTGTGTCCCATATATATATACCGCCGAACCAGCGTCTTAAAAAAACAGACTTTTATCACCTCATTCACCAGTTTCGCGGGCCTTATATACTCGTGGGAGATACTAACGCACATAACACAATGTGGGGAGACTCGCGATGCGACGCGAGAGGTCGACTTATTGAAAATTTCCTTTTAAGCACCGGTGCCCGACTCTTTAATAAGAAAGAACAAACGTACATTGTAATCAACATCGTAACTCGTACTCATCAATAGACCTGGCGATCGGATCCGCTTTTATCTTTCCTGATTTAGAATGGCATGTAATTAAAAACCCATTCGGAAGTGATCACTTGCCAGTAACGCTGAACTTTGTCAACGAACATGAGTTGCATCCACAGTTCCCTCGCTGGAAACTGGCCTCAGCTGACTGGGAACGTTTTAGGGAATGCACCGACATATCATGGGATTTTATAGATAATTTTACTATAGATCATGCTGTTTCATACTTCACCACTTTTATCATTGACGCCTTTGAAAAGTTCATTCCTCAAACAAATGGCACTTCATCCAAAAGACGGGTGCCCTGGTGGAATGGCGATTGAAGAGAGGCGCGGAAGAGATAAAATAAAGCCTGGAACAAACTGCGTGAAAGTCCTACAGCGGAAAATTTTCTACAATTTAAACAAATTAAATCACAGGGAAGAATGACGCGACGACTGGCAAAGCGGGCAAGCTGGCAGAGCTTTTTCTCCGGTATAAATTCATATAGTCAAGAATCTAAAGTGTGGGATGGCTGAAAAGGCTTAAGGGTCAAGAAATTCATCCGTTACCCCTAGTAAACGGTGAAGCAAACCGCTTCGAAGACCAAGCTGACGCCTTTGGCGAACACTTCCAATACGTTTCCAGTTCTAACCATTACTCCAAGGCGTTTCTAAAACACAAACAAATAGCAGAACACAAGGCTTTCGACCGCAAATGCAGACAGAACTAACCCTTCAACGCGCCTTTTAACATCGCCGATTTGAGAGCCTCCCTGACTGCATGTCAGAGCTCCGCACCTGGACCGGACAGGATCATGTACGACATGATTAAACACCTCCCCAGTGATACTCAAATTACTCTGCAAGCACTCTTTAACGCAATATGGGCTGCAGGACACCTAACTACCGCATAGAAAGAAGCCCTGGTCGTTCCCGTTCTAAAACAGGGCAAAGACCCCACATTAGCAACAACTTACCGCCCAATTGCCTTCACAAGTTGCATATGCTTTTTGAAAAAATGATAAACCACCGACATTTACGCTTTCTTGAATTTAATAAATTTCTTGATCCGTATCAGTGTGGTTTTAGAGTAGGACGATCTACAACCGACCATCTAGTGCGCATGGAAGCAAACATTCGCGACGCTTTCGTGCATAAACAGACCATCTTATCCGTGTTCCGCGACATGGAAAAGGCGTACGATACAACTTGTCGCTACGGTATCCTGCGTGACCTATCGACGCTGGGCATCCGTGGCACTATGTTAAACATCATAGAAAACTACCTGCAAAACCGTACATTCCGGATGAAAATAGGCAATGTGCTGTCGCGTGCATTCATATAGGAAACTGGGGTACCCCAGGGAGGCGTACTGAGCTGCATGCTCTTTGTAGTTAAAATGAACACGCTTCGTAAAACATTACCCCCATCTATTTTTCATTCCGTCTACGTAGACGGTATACAGGTAGGTTTCAAATTCTGCAACCAATCAGTCTGTGTGAGGCAGGTACAAGATTGCTTAAACAAAGTCTCCAAGTGGGCAGAAGAAAACGCGTTCAAAGTGAACCCCAACAAAAGTTCTTGCGTTCTTTTCACCAAGAAAAAAGGGCTTGCTGCAGATCCGACTGTTGAAATATATGGGCAACGAATACCCGTAAGCAATGAACACAAATTCCTAGGTGTTATACTTGACTCCAGGTTTACATTCATCCCACGCATAAAATATATTAAAGCAAAATGTCTTTAAAACAATGAACGTACTTAAAATCCTATCCCATACAACATGGGGTAGCGACAGAAAAGGTTTATTGAATCTGCACAGGAGCCTAGTTCGATCACGACTGGACTATGGTGCTTTGGTTTACCACTCTGGCGCCCCGAGCGCGCTAAAAATGTTAGACCCCGTCCATCACCTGGGTATCGGCCTGGCCACTGGCGCCTTTAGAACAAGCCCTGTCGAAAGCCTATACGTAGAACCAGATGAATGGTCACTCCATTTTCAGAGAACATACATCAGCTTCTCCTACTTTGTTAAAGTGCGCTCTAATAAGGAACATCCGTGTTTCACGACAGTAAACGACTTGACGTGTGAAAAACTTTTCCGTAACAGACCCTCCATGAGAGTTCCTTTGTCACTGCGTGTAAGATAACTTAGTGAAGACACGGATGTCCCGATACTCGAACATCGCGAAATGGCTCCTGCTAATCGATTACGGCCCTGGGAGTGGCAGGTGATAGAATGTGACATATCCTTTGTGGAGGTCTCGAAGCACGCTCCTGAGCTTGAAATTGCTATGCATTTCGGAGAGCTTCAATCGAAGTACTCCTGCTACGAATTTTACGCAGCCGCATCCAAATCCCATGCTGGCGTATCCTACGCTGCTGTTGGTCCCTCTCTTTCTGAATCTGACGTGTTGAACCCCCTAACAAGTATCTTCACTCCAGAAGCCTATGCAGTACTGTCTGCAGTAAAACATATAAAGACACTGAAACTTTCCAGAGCAATAATATTCACAGACTCGTTAAGTCTTGTAAAAGCACTCATTTCTTTACAAAAGCATTCAAATCCCGTCTTCAATGAACTCTACACACACTTCTGTAACATTTACTTATCACATAGACATGTACAAATATGCTGGGTTTCTGGCCATAGAGGAATCGAGGGAAATGTGCTTGCTGACGAGATGGCCATATCAATGGCATCGCAGGGTACTCGTTCTGCTGCAATCCCTGCCACAGACATGAAGCCTTTCCTCAGAAACAAGCTGCGAAGCCACTGGCAACGCTTGTGGGACGCATAAACGAGTAATAAGCTTCACGTAATTAAGCCTAAGTTAGGTTTCTGGCACCCAAGAACGAAAACACGAAGAACAGACGTCCTGTTCACTAGACTAAGAATAGGACGCGCGTTCGGCACTCATAACTTTCTCCTGACCGGTAACGGCCCTCCAACCTGTGGTAGATACGGTGACAGGCTTTCTGTTCTCCATGTCTTCCTGGAGTGCCGGGAAGCCAAAGAGACCAGGAGGAAACATTTTCCGTTTGCGTACAGCCATCACGTCCTTCTGCATGCGGCCATGTTTCTAGGTGTTGAACCTATTTGTAAGACCAAAGCAGTCTTCGCTTACGTGAAATATGTTGTGCTACACGTGACAAGCCCAATTATTCCTAGTACATCCTCTTTCCAGAGGACACATCTACGATAGTGTCCTTGGCTTTCAAGGCCTCTGGTGAGGCAGAAGTGCTCCAAACATTTTAGCACCTCACGTATTTTATGTATTGCATCATTCTTTCTCAATGCCTTCTAATGTTCAAAGTACACGTCGATAGTCATTTCCATAATTTTATTACTCGTGCATTGTGTGGAATTTGCATCGACTCTTTAAGGCCCCTTTACAGCCACGGTACTTTAAGATCACAGAACCCATCTGTCCACTGGGAACTCATTAGCATTGGCATGCCGCTCTTCGACCACACCTGGCCCTTGCGCCATTAAACATCAAACATCATCATCATCATCAAAATCCATAACGTCACAGCGACCAGGTGCGGGAACTTCAAGGGGCGTCGCCACCCGTCTTTCGTTCTTGCGCTTTTTCTGGCTTACGAAGAGTCTTATCGTGGTAAGAGTGGTGTTTTTGGTGTAGTGGAGAGGAAATTTGCTGATCCAGAAGAAATCATTTTTCTCTTTTGTGTCCATTTAAGCTTTCTTTTAAGCTCAGCTGCAAAGAAAGTTAACGTGCTCTTGCTCCAAGTAAGTTGTTGTCCACGATGGGGCTGTCAGAAGCGACGGCGCAGAGTAAGGGACGCAGAACTCGGCTATCCCTCATTATGAACTCTCTACTGAAATAAGTTAAATAAGAGGTTTGCGCGGTGGACAAAGCTCCCTCAATGTGGCTTTGCACATTTTAATAAATGGCAATTGGTGGCATTATCGCTGAAAAATATTTTAGCAGTAATTGGGAGACCTAAGGTGGACTTGTCGGGAGGGAATCACGCACCGTTACCATAGCGAACGCCTCCGGCACTACCCTCTACCTTGTGTTGTGCCTTCGTAAGGACTGCGCAATAATAAGCCAGTCACTGGTAATACCTTTCACGGAGTGTTGAAATGCTCACATTGTAGTGACGCGCCGATGGTTGACAACCACCGTGGTACTCTCGTCTATCGTTAAAGGGACACTAAAGGAAACAATGACTTCTTCTGTATCAGTAAATTACCGTTCTACAACACCAATCTTACAACGATAAGACGTTTGGTAAGCCAGAAAAAGCGCAAGAAAGAAATACGGGTGGCTACGCCTACTTAAGTTCCCGCACCTGGGGGCTGTGACGTGTTGCATTTTGATGGCATCTTCTAGGACCTACTATTATATATAGCGGTACATATTGACTACATTGTATTCTAAAGGAACCAAATATTAAACATGCCAAGTTTCGGGAACTCCTATTCAGCCAACGCAGCCCAAATGCGAAAACATACTTTGGAATCCCTGACGTCACGCTGACGTACTGGCGCTGGGGTTTCGGCGCGAAATTCAAATACCGATACTTGGAGCTTCATTTTCTCATCTAATAATCAAACTATTCCTTTGAAATGACTGCCTGCAGGGTTTTCAAACGATGATTCATTAGTCTAAACTGGTTTATTGTTTCGCTTTAGTGTTCCTTTAAAGCCTGATCTAGGCGTCATTCGCGTCGGTTTTTGGAAGCGAAACTTTCCTCTGCCAACCGTGCGTGGTTACGTTACCATGGATGCGGCCTGGCTGTTCTCTTCACAAATAGACCAACCAATCACAGCGGACTACGGGCGCCAAGTGCGAAGCTGTGTTCCTTGTAGGGCCAGCAGATGGCGCTTGCCTTATGCTTTAACTTTACAAGATAGACGAATACCAGACAGTTGGCGGCAAAGTAGAATGAATTTAAATCATAAATGTAAGGAGGAGAAAGATAGAATTCACTCGTACAGAACGTTGACCATTACATTGGTAATATACAGGGTAGCAATGTAGGCAATCACATAAAGCATCAAGCATGGGCAGAGAATAATGGCACTTTGCGAGAACATCAGAATGGCTTCAGAATAGGTAGGCGTTTAGATGATAACTTATTTGTTCTTATACAGTGTATTGAAATATCAAAAGGACATAGCAGATCGTTATATGTGGCCTTTTTAAACATTACAGGAGCCTATGACAACGTAGACCGCAACATATTATGGGATATTCTGGAAGGGGAAGGCTTAGGTGGCGATCGGCTACAGCTTTTGAGAGATTTACCAAAAAAATGCCGTTTGCCTTGTATGGGAAGGGATGAGGAGTGAGGAGAAAGTTCATATCAACAAGGGACTGAGGCAGGGGTGCCCTGTATCACCGCTGCTGTTTATGATGTACATGGTGAGGTTGGAGAGGGCGCTAGAAGGAAGTAATATCGGGTTGAATCTCTCATACAAACAGGCGGGTACTGTAATCGAGCAGCAGCTTCCAAGTTTATTTTATGCGGACGACATTGTGTTGCTAGCTAACAAGCAAAGTTATTTGCATCGTCTAGCTAACATCTGTGGGCAGGAAGGCAACAATTTAGGTTTGAAATTTAGTGTTAGAAAATCAGGTGTTATGGTATTCAATGAAAACAGTGAACAGACAGTGGAGATACAGGGCGAGGAAATAATTCGGGTAACAGAATATAAATATCTTGGCATATGGATAAACCAAGGCAATAGATATATGGAAACACAGGAAAAAACAATAACAATGCAGGGGAAAAGAAATGCAGGCATAATGAAGCACAGAGCACTATGGGGATACAATAGCTACGAGGTCCTCCGAGGTATGTGGAAAGGTGTAATGGTTCCAGGACTTGCTTTTTGAAATGCGGTTGTTTGATTTAAAATATGGGTACAATAAGGACTCGACGTCAACCAAAGGTCAACGGGTCGCCTCGCATTGGGCGCTCACGGGAAGACTACAAATGAAGCTGTACAGGGTGATACGGGCGGGACTAGTTTTGAAGTGATGGAAGCTCGCAGTAAAATGGAGTATGAAGAACGCCTGAGGAATATGGAAGAAAGTGATTGGGCCTAGAGAGTGTACAGGTATCTGTACAGGGAAAACATTGATTCACAGTGGAGGAAAAGAACTAGGAAGCTTACCAGCAACTATGCGACCTGTAGGGTGGGTAATACAGCAACAAAGAAGGTCAAGCGGAAAATCAGAGAGGCTGAAATAATCTCATAGGCAGCGGCAATGGAAAAGAAACCTGCCATGAGTAACTACTTAAGAAGAAAAAACGAAATCAGGAAAGAAACAATTGATGATAACTCAAAGGGAAGCTCATTAGTTTTCGAAGCGAGATCGGGATCCCTTAGAACACGCACCTATAAAGCGAGATATAAGACGGAACATTAAGCATGTGCTTGCTGTGGTAAAGATAGGGAGTCTATGGAGCATGTTTTATTAGAATGTGAAGAGGTCTACCCAGTGGTCAATTTAGGTGTCACTGGCCTCCTTGAAGCACTTGGGTTCAGCGAGAGCCGTGAAAAAGTAAACATGTCCGCAATAGACCTTAGTAAGAGGCGATTAGAGGATTGGTGGAAGAAAAGTAGGGAAACGACAAAAAACGGAGACGTACAAAAGCACAGTTCGAACTAGGGGTGCAGAAAATTTGAGAGAGGTGATTCATATAGTGCTTTTTTTCTCTTTTTTATTGTTTAACATAGGTAGGACATTAGGCAGTATGATTACAAGAGCTTGGAGGCACAACCCACCGCCCCGTTCCAAAGGGTACGCTCATAACATCCATCCATCCATCCATCCATCCATCCATCCGCGGCAACACGGTAATAAAGATATAATCACTTCGCGCTGATAGAATGCATTCATATTGCGCTGCCTATTTATGCGCATACGCGTGCTGCCCCTGAAACCGTGATTCGTTCAAGGCTTCCGCTGTCCTCGCCAGTTGTCAGTATTTCCGTTTAACAAAAGGGTCGGTATAAGTGTGTTTGTGCGTCTGTGTGTGCGTGCGTACGTGTGCAAATACGTGTTTGTGTGTGTGTGTCTGTGTGTCGTCTCCGCGTGTACTCGTGGTTTAAACTCTTTGTACAGTGAGGCAAAGCTTCGCTGTGTATAGATTCCAACTCGTTGGATCTGCTCCATATTCTACACATATGACTCCTCCAAGGTTCTAGCGCTATTCTTTGTACCCGCGTATATTCCACAAGAATACTTCACTACTCGCGTCGCGCGTCCCCACTGGAGACGCAAGGCTGGGCGATAACATAGACAGATAATATAACGGTAACCTTCGAGAAAGTTCCGATTCATGAAGGCACGTCTTGCTTAATGTGATGACTTTAAGTCATTTACAAGTACAAGGATACGCATAAAAGTGCGCGTGTCAATACTGAGACGCAAAATACTTTTTAATGAGAGCCGCTCGTGGTGAAGATCTTGAGTCCATCCCCCAGCTCATCTACCCTGGACGTCAAAAAGTGAGGGTGCGCATTGAAGTAACGCAGTCCTTGACGGTGAGGTGGGGAGGCTTCGCGTTAGTGGGCTTAAATGACAAAGCAGTTGTTTAAGGCAGGTAGTGTTATCTCTGTTACGCGTACTTCGGTGAGCGGTTTACATTTGACCATGAACGCGTCCTGGCAGTCGGACATTTGTTGGTTGATTTCCAGTGACAGACGTTGACGTCGTGTCAGCAATAGTCTTCTAACTACCAGCTTACAGTCGAGTCGGGAGGAATGTCACTGGCGATAGTCAGATGTTGGTTTCTGCACTGCGACGACTTCCGGAAGTTTGCGCGCATTCCACGCTTTTACTGTGAAGGCGTTTACGGCAACCGGAAGCGGATCGAAAACAGTTTATGCCTGTTTCCGAGGTTTTGAGAAAAAGAACTTCATTACATGCGAAGCTTATATCTTGAGGAAATGTGTGGAATGTTAGGACGATGATGTCCGGCCAATACATGGAAGTGTCTTTGTCACTAAGGTCCAAATGAAGATGCCCATGCCGTCGTTTCTTCTCCCGTTGAGAAAAGTCATATCAAACGCGTAAGAATTTCACCGATTTCCTGGGAAGACTGAGAACGGGATAACTTTCATTTTGAAAGCAAAGGAGGGGGGAGGGGAAGAACTTAATCGCTGATGTGTAATGAAAGTTTGAAGTGTTGTAGGTGAATAAAATATTTTGAAAAAAAAAATATTACAGCTTCCCCGTTTGGTGGTATTTTTCGTGCGTTCGTATCACCCCAAAAAAAGTAAACAAATACTTTTACCGAACTAATAATTGCAGACGTTCCTTTTTCCTTCCAAAAAGCGAGCACTGGAGCAATCTACCACCTCAGTTCGAGAGAGCCCTCATCTGAATTGGATTGCTCGTGCCTTGCTTGCGCAATCTTATTGTCACTTCCGTCTCGTTTCATTGCCTTCCTCCGGTCTCCTTTATGAACTATGCTACACACATAGTTTACCTTTCTTGAAACAGAAAACATGTTGTAAATGACAAACAATAAACGTTCAACTCGTCCCTTACCACTATAGAAACGTGCTCATTTTCGCTTCCTTTACAACCTTGCTGTGCCGCTTGTGGCTTGGAGGCGCGTTCACGAACGCATACTCCTACCGTATGGGAATGGCCGTGAGCCCGATGTGCGAATCCTGTGGGTGCGAGGAAACGATCGAGCACTTATTGCGTAACTGCCCTCGCTACGATGTCCAACGCCTCTCTCTGCGGGCAACTTTACACCGACTGGACTCGAGACCGTTCACCGAGTCAAAGATACTCGGACCGCGGCCACACTCGTCACTGGCTCTAAAAAGCGATTCGTGCGCTATTGCAATACTTGAAGTGCACCGGCTTAAGAGACCGTTCATAGTGTGCTTGTGTATAGTGTCCCTCCCACACGTACTCAGTGCTTACTCTCTCCTTTTTTACTCTTTCTATTCTCCTTTCCCCCACCCCCAGTGTAGGGTAGCAAACCGGATGCTCTTCTGGTTGATCTCCCTGGCTTTCGTATCCTTGTTCTCTCTCTCTCTTTCTTTCTTTCTCTTCTCGCTGCCTTCAAGCTTGAACGTTTTATTTCATGACGTTGTAGTCGCCACTAATACGGTGATGCATAAAATTATAGCCTGATCACTGGTGTTTTGAATGTATGTAAATCCGTAATATTTGCTGTGACAGTTTTTTCTAGAATTCTGATGTGGACCTTCAAAGAAGCATACCCAGGAACATGAATGAAAGTAATAATTCTCAATTTTTAGTGTGAGTATTGAGAGTAAAAATTGCAAACCTTCTAACGTTTCCAAGTGCAAACTCGTAAACGTTTCAAGCTAAAGGGTATTTGCGAATTAATGAGGTAAGTCTATTTCATATATCATCGTAAGGTTGTAGTAGAGAAGAATAAGTACACCAAACCAATAAACCGCCACGAAAGGCGTTCGTATCACCCCCAAAATGCAAACGAATACTTTTGCCGAACTAGTTAATGCACGCCTTCCTTTTTCCTTCGTAAAAACGAGCACTGGAGCACTCCACCACCGCAGTTCGGGAGACCGCTCTTCTGGATTGAATCGCTCGTGCCTTGCTTGCGCAATCTTAGTGGCACTTCTGTCTCGTTTCATTTTACATCAGGCTTTCTTGTATTCCCGCACGCAAGGCGACTGTTCAATTCGCAACTGCGTGTGTCGTTGCATTTGTAACTGAACCAATTCTCGCGTACTTGTGCTACATTGTACCTGACATTATCGTTTTATGTGGTATTTGCCGCCCCTCTGGCCTCAGCGTAATTTCAGTTTTTTGTTCTACTTCGTATTCTAGATTACATTTCTGTACGGTACAACTCTATCTCTTCAGTCACTACTCATTGTATTATGAAAGAGGTAGCTGCTATTGGTGTAGTATCATATCGCTTTTATTCTTTGTCTCATTCGGGCTTTCGTTCTGAACGACTGATCCTTTCTTCGACTGTGTTTTGTTAAGCCTGCATTTCGTGTTCTTCCTACATTGCTCCATAATTTTCTGTATTAGGTTACCTCCATTGTATCTCTCACTCTTCTCTAAAGAATGGCATTCGGCGTTACAATACTTATTAGATAAAGAAAGTAAAACAGCCGCCTCCTTGCGAGGCGTTTTTGGCGAAATGCCGTGGACTGCCGCTGCTGCGAAAAATCTGGGAAATGCCTGCATGCGATCCGGTAGCCCCCGAGGATCGGCGGGCGTCTGTTCGCACCATCAAAAAAAGAAAAAAAGACGAGAAATCACGCAGAAACTCCTCTGAGAGTTGCCCAAGTATGCGTAAGCATTGTTTCACTTGTTCATCCCCACGCATCCCGGCGTCAATAACAGCTTTATGAATCTTGATTAGACCAGTACACGACGGCGCGGTGGCGGCACGAACTGGTGCAGACGGCGGCGCGAGCAGCATTGATGGCGCAAGCAAAGTACTGCAGGTGCCGGCGCCAGGTGGCGCTGATGACGTTCCGATCATTATAAGCCATCACCGCTCTTTAACGCCTTATCCATCCCCATGGAAGCGTTGTGAACCGTGAGCAAACGTGAGCGGCGGCTTCGCATGGCACCGCCGCTCCAATCAATGCTTGTAGCATCAATCCGCGGTTTTGACTGTTAGAACGCAGTCTAACGTACTTCAAACTGCCGAGTACAGCAGCCGCTTGTCTGCGTTGAAAGTTTTTATGCAGTCCATTATTGAGCGCATATCGGTCACGGGAACGCCGCACTCAGCGCAAACAGCCCACAACCGGCTTTGGAGAAACAGATGGAACGAAAACAAATTTTGGAACACTTCTTCAACGTTACTTTGCTTACGCATGCTCTCATTGGGCAATATAACCACGTGGTCGGAACACTGACGAATGTTGATGTTCTCGTTCATGCGGCTCCACACTTTAGAAAGCGTATGCACTACCAGTAACACGGTTCACATAGTGCGTAAAGCCGAACTAGAAGTGGATTCAATATGTATGTATGTATGTATGTATGCATGTACGCAAAGTAGCGTTCAATGGCTGTCCCACCTCTCTTTTGTATGTGTATATATATATATATATATATATATATATATATATATATATATATATATATATATATATATATATATAAATATACATATATATATGTATATATAAAGAATGGAAAACTTGCCTCTGCTACCTGCGTGATATTGCCGTGTTTTCATCACCATTGCCTCAGCGTCTACAAAGCTTGGATGAAGTTCTAACGTGCCTGACGACGCTGGTCTTCAGCTCAACACGCAGAAATGCCGTTTCGCCAGCAAGTCTATTAAGGTCCTAAATCATGTGAGCAAGGACTGCATACGTCCTGACCCTGACAAGATTGCTGCGGTCCTTTCCTTCCCCCTTGCCTTGAAAGGCCTAAAGATTTGCGAAGCTTTCTTGGCCTCGGTTCTTATTTCCGTCGCTTCATACGGGCCTTTGCATTCATAGTTGCGCCACTACACAAGCTACTTGCTTCCGGTGGACCCTTCCTCTGGTCTCAAGCTTGTGAAGCAGCCTTCAACAGGTTAAAGGGCCCTCTCACATCTGAACTTGTGCTTTGCCATATTGATCTCACTCCACCGACACCCTTGCACACAGACGCTATCGGTGCCATTCTTCTACAACGCAGCAACTCCTCGCAAGATAGAGCCCTTGCCTACGCCCTCCATGTACTCACCGATACCGAGAACAATACGATCACTGAGCAGGAACGCCTGCCTGTTGTTCGGTGCGTACAAAAGTTTCGACCGTATCTGCATGGGTGTCATTTTCCTATTTTTACGGACCACCACGCCTTATGCTGGCTTTCCACGCTCAAGAACTTAATCGGCCGCCTGGGTGTCTGGATTCTCCGCCTGCAAGAATATGCCTTTGACATTGTTCATAAGTGTGACAAAAAACACCAAGACGCTGACGCTCCTTCTCGTTCTCCGCTACCTGCGCACCCGCTCGACATCTCGCAACTCCGGCGCAAAGCAACTCTTCGGATGTGACTTTTACGCCGGTTTCCTCCCTAGCTTCAATAGACCGCCGCCTTCCGCATGACGATCTCACTTTCGCATCTCGCCAACGGGCTGACTCATATTGTCGGCGTATGATAAACTACCTCATTGGACCGTCACGCCCACCTAACGTGTGGCCTCGACGCCAACTCGCACAATTCAAGCTGGACAATCGAGTGCCGTCGCGTCGCAATTACCAACCTAACGGTCACCGCTGGGTGCCAGTTCTACCACGCTCTCTTCGAGCCCATGTCCTCAAAGCGTTCCAGGATCACATGACAGCTGGCCATCTCGGTTTCCATAAAATCTACGATCACATTCGAAGCCACTACTATTGACCTGGACTTTCTGCTAGTATAGCGCGGTACGTCGTTTCTTGTTCTCCGTGCCAGCGTCGCAAACTCCCAACCTCTGCACCTGCCGGTGAATTACTGCCTGTTCGGTATCCCACTGCCCCATTTGAGGTTGTTGGTGTCGACCTTTACGGACCCCTCCCTGCTACTCCCACAGGCAATCGCTGGATAGTGACTGCCATCAACCACCCGACGTGGTACCCTGAGACAACAGTGATCACTGGCTGGGCTTCAGAAGTTGCCGACTTCGTCCTGCAAGATATCATTCTTCGTCATGGTGCTTCGCGGGTACTGCCGAACAACCGTGGAAAAGCTTCCCTCTCGCAACTTCTAAACGAAGTCTTGCGCACCTCTGGTACCACCCACAAAAACGCTTCGAGCTACCATCCACAAACTAACGGCGTCAGAGAGCGAGTTCATCGCAGGCTTGCAGATATGACCGCCGTATATATTAAATTTGAGCACGAAAATTGGGGCAAGCTTCTACCATTGGTCACTTGCGCCTACAACACGGCCGTTCAGGGCATCACAGGCTACTCGCCATTTTACCTAGTTTACGGATAGTCGCCAACTTACTTTCTTAGATGCTCCTGTCAACCCATCTACATCGTTTAGCGAAGAATTTGTTTCACTACTCGCTCAGTGTCGCCAGCGTGCCCGCCTTAACACAACGGCCAGACAACGAGACCGGAAGATTATTTATGGCACATTCCATCGCGTTGTGTCCTTCCGACCTGGTGACGAGGTACTCCTCTCGACGCCCCTTCACAATCCTGGGTTGTGTGACAAGTTCCAATTGCGATTCATCGGGCCATAGATAGCCTTGGAGCCGACATCACCCGCCAATTATGACGTCACTGCTTTTGTCGCTGCAACAGACCGCCTTTGTCGCAGCACCGAGGTCGTTCACGTCTCCCGCATGTAACACTTCACGCTGCGTACTTTATCGCTTTGACCCGTGGCCAGGGTGGCCGCTTCCACGTGGGGGGGGGGGGGGGGGGGAATTTGTGTGGGCTTCTACACTGCTCGTCTTCTTCATCTGTACGTTATCATCATCATCCTACGCTGACCTCGGGCCGAATAAACGTCGCCCCAAGAGTGACGTCATAACACACACTCACGCACACACGTGTGTGTGTGTGTATGTGTGTGTGTGCGCGTGTATAATGATCTGCTTATATTTAACTGCGTCCTGCTTCGACTACAAATTCTGCTGTACGCAATTTGTAATCCATGACAGAGGTCCATCGTCATAATGAATAGTTGCACCAACCTTATATGGACGAGGTGGTTCATCTTGAGTAAAAATTGAAGCAGCGCAAGGAAGACGATGACAGTAATTGAAAACACCCACAATACGAGGAGTGGTGTATTGGCACTTGGAAAAAAAAGTATTGAAAGATCCACGCAGCTTTTAGAGCATGTCAAAAAGTGCCAATAACGAAAAGGTGTAAACCGCATGCAAAATTTCTGGCATGTTTTGCTAGGCAGTACGCATGCGTTTCAATCTTTTGGTTGTTTTTTTAGGCATGCTAAAAAAGCTGTTTGAGCTTTCAAGAATATTTTTTCTAGTTGGCAGTACAGCGCTCGTCCTGTTGTGTGTTTTCCATTGTTGTCATCGTCTTTTATGCTCTCCTTCGAGTTTTCCTCGATGAACAGGTCTTTTGAAAAGCCGGTCATGAGACGCCTATATATATATAGCACTCTATCGGCGTAGAATATTTGTGGTTCCATCAGGACGCGTTTGCCCATGAAACTTGTAATGTTCTCCGTATGTACATGTATCAGATGTGTGTATATATAGCGGTGCATCGGATATATACATATATATATATCCGATGCACCGCTTATCAATAGAACTACTCATGATGAGAAAGAACCAGTCATACGGATTACACATTCCATAAAGCAGAAGTTCTCTTTGCTATATGTCCTGATGGAGCCACACACAGGGTACGAAAATGCAGCGCTGATCGAGCCAGGCATTTAGGAAACGGTTCGTATTCACCACCTTGCAAGTCCACATTAGTTTTCCCGGTTATCAAAAGAACTACTCATGATGACAAAAAACCAGTCATGCGGATTACACACTGTATAAAGCAGAAGTTCGCTCTGCTATATGTCCTGATGGAGCCACACCCAGGGTACGAAAATGCAGCGCTGATGGAGTCAGGGATTTAGCAAACAGTTCGTATTCGCCACCTTGCAAGTCCACATTAGTTTTCCCGGTTATCAAAGGAACTACTCATGATGACAAAAAACCAGTCACGCAGATTACACATTGCATAAAGGAGAAGTTCGCTTGGCTATTCGTCCTGATGGAGCCACACATAGAGTGCGGGAATGAAGCGCTGATGGAGCCAGAATTTAGGGAATGGTTCGTATTCGCCACCTTGCAAGTCCACATTGGTTTCCCGGCCACCAAAAAAAGGTTTTTGGCCCATATTATTAGCACGGCGCGAAACGGATATCAGAACGCAACTCGTTCATTTGCTGTTTGTCGGTTGCACATGTCTTTTGTTTGAATGTTTAAGACGAGCAAAAAAAGTCGCACTTTTCTCCTACAGGTGAAGTCTTGATCGAAAGTGTTCTACAATTCCACGAATAAGTTCTGTCTGCCGTATAAACTCAGTAGCCCAGCAGCATGTGAGCCTCATTCTCTTCCGCATCTGCGAACGCACAACCCTTCGCAGCGAGCACTTCTAGTTTCGGGTCACAGCACCTTCGATGCACGAAAGTGCACTCTGCTCCTGGGCGTGCCATGGCGAGGAGACTACTAGCATTGCTGTTGTATAGCTTTTCCCCTGCAATCCTTTTTCATGAGTTCCGCATAATTGCGTGGTTCGTTTAAAGAGCATGGCAAACTGTCACAGCGTGGTATCCTCTTCCTTAACGCCAGCCTTCGCTGCCTTTGCCTCAAGCGCTCGCTGTCTTTCTCCACGGGACGAGCGAAATAAACCAAACTTTTGCTGAACACTAGCGGGTTCTACTCCACCGTGTTTCTGCAGCCTTGAAATGTACATATCTGAACCAGCTCATCTAACCTCGTTCATTAGCCTTAGACGACTATCGAATGAAATCTTACCGGTCGCTTCTCTGCAGCCTCGAAAGAATGCCAGCGATGTCGCCCTAAATCGACTCCACAAAGACACGCGGATAGCCAACATGTAGCTCTCCACCCAACTTCACGCTTACGGCGTTCGAATCATTCTTTAGTCCGTACAGGCATACAACAGCGTTAGTAAAATTCACACCGGCCCCGTGTACCGGTTTCCATAGTTGGCGCACCAACAGTGGTCGGCTGGAACCTCACATACACCATCTGCGCAGCGAATGCCATGTTGATGACACATCCTGTTTCACGTGGTCGTCGTGTCCATCCAAAACCTTGTTTATGCACTAATCGTTACGCCATAGTAACGAATTGCATGCCGCAGTGTTTGGCAGGGTGATATCAAGTAGCAAAAGCACAAATACCCCACAAAGTGGATGGGAAAATGGCACTACAGCAGCTCAGTTGGCAAGAGCATCGCAGGCTAATGCAAGACGTGGGTTCGTATCCCACCTGCGGTCACGTGTTTTTTCATCTACTTTCATTTCTGTGAATTTATCATTTCTTTAATTTAACTTGTACTTAAGCTAATTTCCCCTATCTTGTCCTTGGTGTAAATATAATAAAAATGGAACTCCCCGGTTCATTTTCTTGTTCATATATTTCATAACTAAGATCCAACGCACACGTTTCTCGTTCCACAGGCAGCCAACGTATTTGAAATATTCTCCGCGTGTGTCAAGTGCCCCTGCCTCGTCTTCTTTTCTTGTGACAAGTCACGCTTTGATTCGCCGCGTAAAACTCCAAGGCGCATCAAGTTGTGCGCTGAGAGTGAATTTCCCTAGTACTTTACTTTTAGTAGTATACGCGAGCAAAAACTGTTCAACGTTGTACGAACTTCATGATCATCCAATTTAGTCATGTTTTAACGTTTCGTCGCTAGAGTACAAATGTCATCATTTTCACACACGCTTCATGGCATAGGCGTAGGTACTTGCGATTGTATAGCGCGTCTATGCTGATGACGTCATAATACGCTTTTCTCCCCGCAGGGGCGTCTGCGTCAACAGGCGTTTGGTGTGTTGCGACACAACGTACCCGAGCACACGAGGGTTGGACCCTCCTGTGTTGAACCGTGCGCGGCTTTGCCGTGTCCGTGGAAAGGGGCATCCTGGGGGTGGAGCCGATGCCGGGTGTTCGGACCTTTAAGGCCCCCCGGCGGAGGCAACACACCTATTTGGCCTCTGCTTCACGTAGACGGCACCCCCGGACTGACCCACTCGGGGGAAATCGGTAGTTGCCTTTTCTTGTCTCTCGCTCTCCCTCCAACCTTCGTCTTTCTCTCAGTTTCCATCTTTTCTGTCTTCTCCTGCCTTCTCTTGACTTCCAATTTTTCCAGGCAGCAAGGGTTAACCTTGTGTGAATAACCAACCTACGTTATTTCATATTTGGTTATAGTGGTAATATATAGCTGGCGTTTGCAGGCAGTGTTTCACACGCCCAGCAGCGTCCCTTTGTAGGACACCACCGTGGGTGGCTGGCGTTACTGCCGAAATTACAATCACCTATGGCTACTTCCTTTCCCCCACTACCTGATTGCTCCCTGAAGAGGGGGCGCACCGATGATGTCTTAGAATTTTCTGCCCATCAAAAAGAAACATTCCCTCGCTTCCATTAAGTCCACTCCGAAACACCGAACAAACTCGTCCGAACAATCTCACCATTCCTCGTGTCCAAGTCTCTTACACATGTTTTCGATACAGGTTACAAAGCATCCAGAATGGCAAGCGGCGATCTCCTCTTGGAGCTCCGCAACCAGAAGGAATAAGAAAAGCTACCCAATCTAGTATCATTTGGTGACGCCAAAGTAACAGTAACTCCGCATCGTACTATGAATACCACCCGTGGCGTAGTCTCCGATGAAGATCTCTCGAAGCTGACTGAGGCTGAGCTCTTGGAGGGCTTCAGTGAGCAGAAAGTCATCAACGTTAAGCGAATTAGGATGAGGCGTGATAATAAGGAAATACAGAAAAACACGTGATACTTACTTTTGGCATAAGTGTTCCGCCCGAGTCCATCGAGGCCGGGTATATCAAGCTGCGTGTTCGCCCATATGTTCATAATCCCCTGCGTTGCTTCAAATGCCAGCGTTTCCGTCACAGTTCACAGAGTTGCCGACGCCGTCAAACCTGCGCGAAATGCAGTGCTCATGAGCACACCTCTGAATCTTGTTAAAACTCTCTCCATTGTGTAAACTGTGAAGGGGAGCACGCTGCGTATTCGCGGTCGTGATAAACCTTGAAAAAAGAAAAACAAATTGTGACGATAAAAGCAAAGGAAAATACAAGTTTCAAGGAGGAATGCAGGCGGGTATCCTACCTTGCCAAGAACAAATTTGCTGAAGTAGCAAGTCAGGGGGCAGCGCCACAACTGTCTCCGGCGGCTGACCGACCCACACCCAGTGATGCGGCAGTGACGCTATCCGCCTCCCCGGCGCATGCAACTAGTGCTGCTAAGCAAACCCAGCAGACGGGGCCATCTACCTGCGGGCAGGTGCCCCCAAAGGCCTCGACCAACGTGCCGAGGCCTTCACGCCAAACAAAGCGCTCGGAAGAGCGCGTGTCCAGCGCCTCGGAAGAGGCGATGGCCACAACCACCAGCAAGACGGTGCTACCAGCGCCTAAGGAGCGGCGAGGCACTCTCGATAGATCCAAAAGAGACAAAACTCCCGTCACGGAGCCAGAAAAAGGCCCGTGAGCAAACCTCAGTCTCTTAAACACACAGCACCCAACACATATAGCATGATGGACACACAAATACTACAGTGGAATGTTAGAGGACTTCTCCATAACCTTGACGACATTAAAAAACTACTACCCAAACACAACCCCAAGTTGCTGTGTGTTCAAGAGACACATCTAAAACGCACACAGACAAATTTTCCTCGCCAATACACCATCTTCCGCAAGGACCGTGATGAGGCTAACACATCGTCCGGCGGTGTAGCAAGCCTTGCATACAAGTCCGTAGCATTAGCCGTAGCCAGGTAGCATTACATACACCCCTCGAGGCAGTGTCAATTAGAGGGATTATTTTCAAGAAGTTGGTAACCGTCTGTTCCATTTATATACCTCCAAGCTATCATCTCCAAAAAACCGATTTCTATAACATGATAAGTGGCCGACTTATTGAAAATTTTATTCTGACCTGTAATGCCTGCCTATTTAATAAGAAGGAAGCAACATATTACAGCCTCCAACACAATTCATATTCATCCATAGACATAGCAGTAGGCTCTGCTTCCCTTCGGCCTCATCTTGAATAGAATGTCATCAAGAATCCTTTTGGAAGTGACTACTTCCCTATAACTTTAAAATCAATAACGCAACATGACAACTCTCCCCTGTTTCCCATTTGGAAAGCAGCATCTGCTGACTGGGAGCATTTTAAAGAATCTACTCATTTACCACTCGATTTTATAAACAATTTTAGTATAGATGAAGCTGTCGCATATTTTACTGCTTTTATTATTGATGCTGCCAAAAAGTTTATCCCGCTTACAAATGGTGGTTCACTTAAAAGACGTGTACCTTGGTGGAATAATGACTGCAGAAATACGCGAAAGAGGCAGAATAAGGCATGGGGAATATTGCGTAGGTCGCTAAATGCAGAAAATCTTATTGAATTTAAGCAAATAAAGTCACAGGGGAGGCGCATACCGCGTCAGGCGAAGAGTGAAAGCTGGATGAGGTTCCTTTCAGGCACCAGTTCTTATACACAGGCGGCGAAAGTTGGGAATGGCGTAATAAAGCTAAATGGGCAGCAAATAAATCCGTTGCCTTTGGTGAACGATCAAGTAAATACCTTAGAAGAGCGGGCAGATACCCTAGGGGAGCACTTTGAGCGTGTGTGAAGCTCAATGCACTATTCCCAATCCTTCCTTAAACATAGAAAAACAGAGGAACGAAAGCCAATCACATGAAAATGCACACAGAATCAACTGTATAACCGGCCTTTTAGTATTGTCGAGCTGAGAGCCGCCTTGAACACATGCAAAAGCTCTGCACCGGGACCTGAGAGGGTCATGTATGACATGATCAGAAACTTACATACTGTTATAACTGCAGTGTTCTTACCATTCCTCAGTTGAAGTCTATAGCTACACGTGCCAATCTGGTTGCCTATATTATGTTTTCTTACTTCCTTTCCCTTCCCCTCCTTCGTTAACCTGTCTTATATTCCGACGTGCACTGCAAATAAACGCCCATTCGTCCATCTTGTCAGCGTGTGTCTGCCTCGCCTGCGTCAAGCGCAGTGTCCGACCTACGATGTAACAGTGGCGACGAGAAACGGAAAGCAAAACCCCTGGCAAAACCTTGAAGCACAGGACGGCAGCTACGCTACGGGGCGACGACTCGACGATGGCACACCAGCAACTGCCCGACTTCGACGACGAAATAGACAACTGGAAGGCCTATGTTATCAAGGCAGAGGCATACTTTGAGGCAACGGGCGTGAAGGAGTCGGCAAAGAAACGGGTGCTTTTGGTGGCAGCTTTAAGCACGCGCACCGTTCAAATATTAGCAGGACGAGTAGCGCCGAAGAAGCCGAATTCTTTGGAGTACGAAAACGTCGTGAAAGTCTTGGACGAGTTTTTTTATCCCAAGCGGCATAAGATTACCGAAAGCTTCCGCTTCTTCAACCGCTGCCAGCTTGACGGTTAGTCTGTTCAGGAATCCATTACTGAAATTCGTCGAATTGCGGGCAACTGCAATTTCGGTACCATGCTCGACCGAATGCTACGGGATAGAATTGTGTGCGGCATAAGATCGAGTGCACTGCAGAAACAACTCCTGACAAAGAAAGATTTGTCCTTAGAAGAAGTTCCGGAGGAGATTTGCCCGATGCAAGGGGTGTTCTCCGGCCATTCAAAAGTAGTCTGCAAAGGCAATCTTCTGATCTGCCCTGGTTCATCTTCTTCAGCCCATCTTTAACAGTTCGGATGGCTCTCTCTGCTAGGCCATTCGACTGTGGATGACCGGCGGCCACCTACAGGACCCGCGGCACACCTACAGCTGAAGGAGGGAGCCACGCCCAAGTTCTGTAAGGCCCGATCTATTCCCTTCACTCTACGCGACAAGGTATCTGAAGAGCTTGATAGGCTCGTGGCATTAGGAGGCTTGTCACCAGTGCCGCATTCCGAGTGGGCTACGCCCATTGTACCCGTCCTTAAGAAGGACGGCACCGTTAGAATTTGTGGCGACTTCAAAGTCACTTTAAATTCGGCATGTGAGCTGGAGCAGTACCCATTGCCAGTAATCAATGACATGTTCGCGTCCTTAAGCGGTGGAAGACATTTCAGCACACTAGATTTACGTGACGCATATAACCAAGTACCTCTCGATGAGGCATCGCGACAGTTATGCGTGATTAACACGCATAAAGGTCTTTTCTGCTACAACAGATTACCTTTCGGCATTGCCTCTGCGCCAGCCATTTTTCAACGCAGAATGGAAACAGTTCTACAAGGCTTATCAGGCGCGCAAGCTTATCTGGACGATGTCTTGGTGTCCGAAAGAGCAGGAAGTGACGACGTGTTAAAAGCCGTTCTACAGCCTTTCCGCGAGAATGGTGTTAAACTGCGCCTCGAGAAATGCAAATTTCGGCAAGCATCCGTTACATATCTCTGCCGTCGAATCGATCAGCAAGGGTTGCACCCAATAGAAAAGAATGTCGAAGCTATCGCAGAAGCACCTAGCCCGAAAATGTGGCTGAGCTTCGTCCTTTTCTTGGCATGATCACTTTCTACGCAAAATTTTTGCCGAACATATCGCCTCTGCTCGCTCCACTGTATCGGCTGCTGGAAAAGAGTAGACATCGGCTCTGGGAACAAGAGCAGCGAAGGGCGTTCGATAAAGCAAAACGGTGTTTGCAGCAAGCAGGTGTGTTGGTTCACTTCGACCCTTCACAACCGCTTAAGCTAGAGTGCGACGCATCGCAAAAAGGTATCGGCGCAGTGCTATTTCACACGAAAGGGAACGTCAACAAGCCTATCGGATTTCGTTCAAGGATATTATCGAAAGCAGAAAAAAATTATTCGCAACTTGAACGTGAAGCACTGGCCCTCGTATTTGGAGTAATGAAGTTTCGTGATTATCTTCTAGGCCGAGAATTAATTTTGGTCACAGATCACCAGCCGCTCCTGGGCCTGCTGAGACCGGATCGGCCCAGACCGCCTCTGGCTGCTGCTCGCATACAGCGCTGGGCGCTGTATTTGGGAGGATTTCGCTGAAAGTTACAGTATTCGCCAGGCAAGCAGCTCCTGAACTCTGACGCGCTTAGTAGGTTGCCACAAGAAACTTTGGAGCCAACCACGGAAGGGGAGCCACCTCACTACGTTCTGGCACTCGTATGCGTCCAGGAGGGGCCGGTCTCGGTACAAGAACTGCAGACGCTGATGGCAGGTGACGCAGTACTTTCAAAGGTCGTGCAGTACACAAGAGACAGGTGGCTTCCAAGCTCTAAAGCATTAGAACGAAGCTTACTCCCCTTTTACGACCGCAAACAGGAACTGTCATTGGCCCACCGTTTGCTGTATTGGGGCCGTAGAGTTGTCATTCCAGTTAACGCGCAACCTAGAATGTTGCACATGTTGCACGAGACACATCAAGGATGATCGGCGATGAAATCAATCGCTCGGTCAGCTTTTTGGTGGCCAGGAATGGACCACGACATAGAACAACTGTCAGCTGGGTACACAAGCTGCATACAAAATCGACCAATGCTGGCATCTGCTCCGCCGGTTAACTGGCTGACATGCCAGGAGAACTGCTCAAGAGTGCATCTAGATTTCGCGGGGCCAATCAAAGGAAACATGATCCTTGTTCTCGTCGATGCTCGCAGCAAATGGATTGAGGCCGAACCAACGAAACAGGCGACCACATCTTCGACTATTACTTGCCTGCGCAGCCTCTTTAGCAGGTTCGGCATCCCTCGCACCATAGTTTCAGATAATGGGACGCAGTTCGCTAGCCAAGAATTTGCTGATTTTGCGAAAAACAATAACATAACCCACCTGCGCACGGCTGCGTTTCATCCACAGTCGAATGGCCTAGCAGAGAGAGCCGTCCGAACTGTTAAAGATGAGCTGAAGAAGATGAACCAGGGAAGATTAGAAGATTGCCTTTGCAGACTACTTTTCAACTACCGGAGAACACCCCTTGCATCGGGCAAATCTCCTTCGGAACTTCTTCTTGGCTACCAAATCCGGTTCCGCCTCGACACATGTCTTCCTCCTTTGGGTGCAGGAATATCGGGAACATCGGACGACTGGACTCTTGCACCAGACACAAATTTTTACGTCCGTAACTTTGGTAAAGGTGATAAGTGGAAAACGGGCACGGAAAAGTCAGCAGACGGATCTAGGATGGTGATAGTGCAAACGCCTGAGGGCCTCGTTCGGCGACACATTGATCAAGTTCACACAAGGAAAGACCCAACGGCAACAAAAGGCCACGAGGAGAGTGAAAGCTCGTCCATCTCGAGAACCCCGGAAGAAACTTTCGGAGCGAAGCCAAAGGCAAAAGCCGAAACTCGTGACACGTCACCACTACAGCGTCAGTCATCACCCCAACCCCTGGGCCCACAAGAGAGAAACGGTGAACCTACAGTGGCCACGCAACTCCGGCGCTCAACACGAGAGCGCAGACCTGTGCAGCATCTTCACTATTATTGATGGAGAAATGTTATAACTGCAGTGTTCTTATCATTTCTCAGTTGAAGTCTACAACTACACGTGCCAATCTGGTTGCCTATCTTATGTTTTCTTACTTCGTTTCCCTTCCCCTCCTTCCTTAACCTGTCTTTATATTCCAGCGTGCATTGCAAATAAACGCCCATTCTTCCAGCTTGTCAGCGTGTGTCTGCCTCGCCTGCGTCAAGCGCAGTGTCCGACCTACGATGTAACACATACTGACACACAAGTCACACTACTCGCAATTTTAACACAATTTCGGCTGCGGGATACCTCCCATCCACATGGAAGGAAGCGATCGTAGTTTCTGTTCTGAAGCTGGGAGAAGACCCCCCCCTTTGCGGCAAGTCATCGTCCGAGAGCTCTAACAAATTGACTGTGCAAGCTTTTTGAAAAAGTGATAAATCGCAGACTTACACATTTGCTTGAGCTCAACAATATGCTCGATCTATATCAGTGTGTCTTCAGAGAAGGGCGGTCGACAACCAACCATCTCGTGCGCATGGAAGGAAATATCCGCGATGCATTTATACATAAACTGTTTTTCCTATCGATATTCCTCGACATGGAGAAGGCGTATGACACGGCATAGCGTTACGGGATCTTGCGCGACCTGTCCGAAATGGGCCTACGTAGAAATATGCTCAACATAATTCAAAGCTACTTCTCAAATCGTATCTTACGCGTGAAAATTGGCAACGTATTATCGCAAACTTCTATACAAGAAACAGGAGTACCCCAGGGAGGAGCACTCAGTTGCACTCTCTTTATCGTTAAGATGAACACACTTCGTTCTTCACTACCACCAGCCATTTTTATTCCGTCTTCGTAGACGATATACAGATAGGTTTTAAATCCTACAACCTTACAGTGTGGGAAAGACAGGTACAGCAGGGCTTAAACAAGGTGTCCAAGTGGGCAGACCAAAATGGATTTAAAATGAACCCCCAGGAAAGTTCTTGTGTTCTCTTTACAAGAAAGACAGGTCTCGTCCCAGATCCTTGCGTAGAACTGGGTGGACAACAAATACCTGTGAGCAATGAACACAAATTCCAAGGTGTAATACTTGACTCTAGGCTTACTTTCATCTCACATATAAGATGTCTTAAAGCAATATGTTCAAAAACTATGAATTTACTTAAAATCCTATCCCACAAAACATGGGATAGCGACAGGAAGTGTTTACTGAATCTTTACAGGAGCCTAGTTCGATCAAGATTAGATTATGGTGCCGCTGTATATCACTCTGCCGCCCCGTGCGCGCTAAAGATGTTACACCCCGTTCGCCATCTCGGTATCCGCCTGGCCACTGGCACATTTAGAACACGCCCTGTCGAACGTCTATACGTCGAGTAATATGAGTGGTCCCTACATTTTCAAAGAACATACATCAGCTTAACGTATTTTCTCAAGGTTCGCTCTAATATGGGACATCCGTGTTTCACAACCGCTAACGACTTGACGTGTGAAACTTTTCGGAATAGACCATCTATGAGACTTCCTTTCTCACTGCGTGCAAGAGAACTTAGCACGGAAATGGATGTCCCAGTTCTCGAACATCGCATAATCGCTCCAGCTAAGCTATTACCACCCTGGGAGTGGCAGGTGATAGACTGTCACATATCCTTTGTAGAGGTCACAAAGCATGCTCCTCACCTCGAAATCGGTATGCACTTCCGTAAAGTAAAATTAAAGTAGTCCGGCTGCGAATTCTACACAGACGCCTCGAAATCAAATGGTGGCGTATCTGACGCTGCTCTTGGTCCCTCTTTTTCTGAATGTGACGTGTTAAACCCCCAAACAAGTATCTTCACTGCAGAATCATATGCAGTACTGTCTGCGGTAAAACACATAAAGAAACTAAAACTTGACAGAGCAATCATATTCACTGACTCGTTAAGCATTGTAAAAGCACTCATTTCTTTACAAAAGCATACAAATCCTGTCTTCAATGAACTCTACACACACTTATGGAACATCTACTTATCACACAGACATGTAGTGTTATGCTGGGTTCGTGGCCATAGAGGAATCGAGGGAAATGTGCTTGCTGACGAGATGACCGAATCAACGGCATCGCCGGGTATTCGTTCTGCTGCAGTCCCTGCCACAGACATGAAGCCTTTCCTCAGAAACAAACTGCTAAGCCACTGGCAATGCTTGTGGGACGCAAAAACGAGTAATAAGCTTCACGTAATTAAGTCTAAGTTAGTGTTCTGGCCCCCAACAGCGAAAACACGAAGAACAGACGTCCTGTTCACTAGGCTAAGAATAGGACACACATTCGGCACTCATAACTTTCTCCTGACCGGTAACGACCCTCCAAGCTGTGGTAGATGCAGTGACAGGCTTTCTGTCCTCCACGTCGTCCTGGAGGCCGGGAAGGCGAAAGAGACAAGAGAAAACATTTTCCTTTTGTATACAGCCATCACATCGCTCTGCATCGGGCCAAGTTTCTTGGTGTAGAACCGCTTTTTAAGAGCAAAGCAGTCCTCGCTTTCTTAAAAGATGTTGTGCTACATGTTACAAGCCCATTCAATTCGTAGCGCATCCTTTTTCCAGAAGATATCGCTAGGATAGATTCTCTGTATAGCCCATGCCTCTAGGCCCTTGGGTTTCAAGGGCCCCGGTGAGGCAGTAGCGCTCTAGACAATTTTATACATCTAGACAATCACATATTTTATATATTGCATCATTCTTTCTCAATGCATTTTAATGTTCATAGTACACGCCAATAGTCATTCCCATAATTTTATTACTCGTACATTTTATGGAATTTGCATCAACTCTTTTAGGCCCCTTTACAGCCACGGCACATTAAGATCACAGAACCCATCAGTCCACTGTAAACTCATTAACATTAGCAGGGCGCTCTTTGGCCATACCTGGCCCTTGCGCCTTTAAACATGAAATATTCATTCATAATACGCTCTTCTCTCACTTGCGCTCGTCCTGCGGAACCTGGAACTGTAGGTGTAGAACCTAACAATCGTGATGTGGAAAGATGGCGTCGGCCGGCCGGCGTAGATCTGCTTTTGCAGTAATACGATCAACTTCAAGGGGGTCGTGGTCATGTTGCTTTCGTCACACACACGTACGCTCGCGACCCGCAGCGGCAACAGCCGAATTCGCATGTATAAGTTGGTACTTCTCGTAAAGAGCACTGTATAGTCAGGTAACCTGCAAGATGCTTCGCATAACACTGATTCCCGCAGTGCCTTGGATCTGCATAATTTTCCGCATCCGCCTGCTACTCATGCAATGAGGCTGCTCTTTTTGTCTAAGGTTGTTAGAAAAGTTTACCATAGCGCTATATATCGCTAAATATAGTGTGTCTGGTTGTCGCATGCGCGCTAGCGCTGCGGCAGTTGCACTTGTGGCACGGTTTAGGTGATACATGCAAACCAGCTGGCAGCTGGCGGAGACGGTGGAGGAAATCGTCGTGAGGCACGTATTGTAAATGCTTTTTCAATCGATGTTCTGATGGGAATCGGGGAGGTATTTGAATAATTAAATAAATATCTGCCCGCACGTAACGTCAAGGGTTCAACAATATCTCAGACTTGCGGCGTTACATCGGCAAGCTCAAGCGCTGTCTTACACAGAACGTTGCGTAAGAGAGCATCGTCGATGACTAGAGCTTCTGATGAAGTCCGCCACATTGTAGGCGCCATGGTTTGCCAGGTAGACGTCCCGGTTCCTGTTCCCTCGTGAACTGGCGCGTACAACCCCGGGGAATGGGCCATGAATAGAGCGGTGATGACGTGAAACACACAGGGACATAGCAGAAACTATATCTTCTTTTTCTTCTGTTTGGTTGCGTGCGTTTATCGAGTCGCGTATGACGAGAATTAAGTGCTCTTTCACTCTATCTTTGGAACATGTATTCTTTCTTCAGATAGGCAAGCGGCCAGCCATTCTAGTGCCCCGTGCCACCCTGTATGCGTCAGCCCTCGGGAAAGAAAGTAGGCGTTAGGCACAAGAAGGAAGGGGAGGGGATGAACTGTTGATAATTATTTCGCGCGGGTGTTCGTCGCTGGAAGGGCTGGGAAATGGCGCGTGCAGTTCGGCAAGCCAACATTGCCCTAGCGATCTTGTCACCAGTTGCACTTCGGACTTGCTAGGGGAAGAACATGCACAGTTCACTCTGAGGAACAAAAATATATCCTCAAAAAGCGCCAACGAAAGCAGTTTACTAGAGTAGTTTGCTGGGCCAGTTGGCGCATGGTGAACGTATAATGGTTTCCAGCAAGCACGCACGCGAGCACAAGTAAGTAGAAACGGAGAGGACAACGCGTTGGGGTCCTGTCCGTTTCTACTTACTTCTGCTCGCGTCCGTACTTGCGGGAAACTATTATACGTTCGACAACGAAAGCAACAGAGCAAATGCGCACGGAAGCAATGAGAAGGTGCGGCCGCCTACGCACAGCAGCGGACGAGCCGGGACCATCGAGTATGTGCCGCACAGAAAAAAGAAGGACACGTCATCGCGATGGTCTACGTGCCTCCGGCAATATGCAAAGGAGACATTGAGACCTTTGTAATAGACACCTTTGGTTGAATCTTATCTGTCGAAAACGAGTCAACCGTCACATTGGGAAATTTTAACGCCAACGTAGTGCGCCCCGACAAGTTGATTGCATCCTTGTTGTTGGAACAGTGCGGAATTGTGTGCTACACCGACGTTAATAAACCAACCGAGAGTCATAGGTCGTGTACAGATTTAACCTCTTGGAACAACGTCTGTAGCAGTACAGTACAACCGATCACGGTGTAGCGCAGCGACCGCAAAGTCATGGGCACTGTGGTAACTTATGACACAAAATAAACACGATAAGGAGCACGAAGTTAGGTGTATGTGTCTTTATTCAATCAATAAAGCAATAAGCATATCAGCATTCCTGCGGTACCCTATAAAGCATTCATTGAGACAGCGCCCGGTTTGGCGAATATAACATCTCCCAAAAGCGAGGGGAATGCTATACTCCACAAGTACGTATTCTATGCGCCAGAGTGACCTGTCCAATGACCTACTGCAATAAGGTTTCACAGCGCCTCAAGAAGATGGGTGACAAGGGCTGGGTACGTGCTGTGTTTTCAGCTCGGGAAAAGCTGGGGTGAGTGTGCTGCCTAGTGAACGGTCAAAAGGAGATGCCAGCGGGCGAAATAAAGCATACCGAAGCCCTTGTTGTTCTAGTGTACAGCATTCTCCTCGCCTATGCGAAATGTTATATTTGTCAAATCGGGCACTGTCTTAATGTACGCTTGCTAGTGCATCGCAGGAATGCTGCTTCACAAAGTGCCTGTGGTTATTTAGCCGACCACATGCGCCTTTGCTCGCACAAGCCAACATGCCAGGCGTTTTTCAAGTAAACGCGTGTGTTGCACAAATTTAGCAATAAGAAAAATTGTGAATTTTTTTAAGCTCCTTCTATCTTCATTAAAAAAGGTCGCTGTGCCAGTGCGCCTTCGATGGAGCTCAAAAAAGAAACGCAACTTCTTTATGTCAGGGCAACCGTGCGTATCGCGTCAGCTAGATAGGCCGGGAGATTTGCAATCTTCATGAGCGATGTGAAACTGTTGCCTTCATTAGGTTTTTTCCGCCTTTCATTGTGGCTTGCTTCGAGGAAGTATCTTTCAGCGGTAGGGTGCATTTGCGCTGCTCTCCTGTCTAAATTAGGCCATGTTTTTTGTCGACCGGCATTCTTGCTGTCCCTCTCTGCTTGTCCCTCTTAATTTGTGCGCTGGAACGTTGTTTCGCTAGGCTATTCACCACGAACTAACCCAGATGTCCACGCTTAGCGCTGTGTTCCCACCACTTCATTGGCGATGACGCGAGAGGCAAGTCAAAGGTGAGTTAGCTCGCTGCTACTGGCAATATCACGAAAATAGTCCTGTTATACGGGACGGACGGAAGGACGGTTTCCTTGTTGGGTAGGCAGAAAAAATTTTACGCATTTAAAAAAACAGAACGAATAGATCCTTTAGCCGCCGTGGTTGCTCGTAGCTGTGGCGATGGGCTGCTGATCACGAGGTGGCGGGATGGAATCCCGGCCACTGCGGCCGCATTTCGATGGGGGCAAAATGGGATAAAAAGCACCCTTGGGCTTAGATTTAGGTGCACGTTAAAATACCTCAGGTTGTCAAAATTTTCGGAGTCCTCCACTATGGCGTGCCTCCTAATCAGAAAGTGGTTCTGGCGCTTAAAACGCCATAATTTAATTAATTTTAATAGTTCCCTTGGCCTTTCTCGCACATTTCTTTGTTGGCGGCGGTTGATGTTCCACACGCAGAGATCTGACTTGCGATCAAGCTCCAGAGTCACTCAACACTCGTAGCTGTTACTGACATACGCATACCTGAGCTTATTTTGTTGAAATCCAAGTGACAAATTTGTGAACATAGTCGCTTTTACGCGTAAGCAAACCATTAAAGGGTAAATGTGAGAGGCCGCAAATTATTATTATAGGGAAAAAGGCGAATTCTTGTTTTATCGTCTTTTTACTCCAGGTTGCGCAGAGATGCCATTGCGTTCTATGACACTGTGCGAAGTATCGGAGAATCATTTTTATCTGTGTGTCTGTAAAAAAAAGCCACACTTTGCCTCATATGTGCTCAGAGTTATCGCCTACAGCCGAGAGCAGTAACACAAGCTGCCCAGATTACCCTTTTGCGGCGATTCAGACAGTTCGTTGCACTGAGATGGCATCGAAAGGTGGGAATGTGCTAAAATATTGGGAGCGTTTCCAAAGCAGCGTCTCCTGTCTTTAGGGGATAACTATCAATCAATCAATCTTTATTTCGCATTCATTCATTTATAAAAAATGCACGCTGGGACAAGAACTAAAAGCTGCTTTTTTGCACCTTGACAAGGTTCTTGCCCGGGTTCATGCCAACGGCGACATAATAAAATACAGTTTGTACAAAGTTCCTTTAAAACATGGAACGCTCATCGCACTTGTTCTTTGCAGATTGCGCATTCAAGTGCAAGAACTTCAAGTAGTTCCAGTCGTGCGACACTACAATGCCAACTGGGTGCATCCATATATAAAGAAAAGATAAGATTAACGCGAACAAATAACAAAAACTCGTTTAGCTAACGGTGGTGGCACGTTGCATTTTGTCCAAGTCTGATTCACACGAAATACGCAGGACAGATGATGTGTCTGTCGGATGTGCGAAAATCTTTCGGTTCGAAGCCCATGCGAAACGCTAGTTTACTTTTTTTTTTGCAGTGGCCATGCGTATAGCAGCTTCTTCAGCTGCGGGCAGAGGTGCTCATTTATATAGAAAGGCTGGTTATCAGGAAATCCGATCGCATTCCTAGTGAGCCTATGCTTCCTGGCTCTATTAAGGACTGCGTCGCGTTTAGCCCTGCTCTGGAAAACCACCACTATGTTGGGATCAGAGTCAGAATTTCGCGCCCGAATTCGGTGGCAGACTTAAATGTCCTCGTTTATTATAGTCTCCCCGAGAACGTCGCCAACTTTTCCAAGTATGTTTACGAGGCACTCGGACCTCTCCTGCGGAATGCCTTTCACTTCAATATCTTTATTTCTAGAACACTGATCTTGTGCCGCTATCTTCATGATGTTTTCCTGCACTTTCTTTTCAACGCCTCAATTTCTTGCGCTAGCACATGTTGCGCTTCTTTCAGTGCCACATTCTCGTTTCTTACTTTACTGCATTCTTTCTTTAGAGTGTCGAATTCTTTGTTTATAAAGTTCATGCTGTTCTTCAGCTCTCCTAATTCTTTGCGAAATTCCCGTTTCAGGTCAGTAATTTCAGTGGTCATAATGCAAACGTCAAAATGAAGGAATAAACAGTGAACAAAACAAGGCAGCAGAGGCAGCAACGTGCTGAGCAAGGTACTTTGAAAAGAATCGGAAAATTTCAAACCTGAAGAAATAAGCACAAGGGTTGAGAGTGTGCACTGTTTCGCGCCGCCGTTGCCAAGTGACTGCCGTGGTCGTCTGGGGGTCCTTTTAACGGGATCCAGGTGGTGACGACAAGGTCACATGGTTGTACGTTCATTCGGGGTCCAGGCAGTGACGGCAGGGTCACGTGATTGCACGTTGATCTGTTTCCGCACTGTCAGTGCTGCTGCGCTCAGGGCGCAGGCGCCGAAGATCCCCGTGACGAAAATCCCGACGTGATGCACAGCGATAGCTCCAAGAGGGCCTGAAAAAACAAGCCGAACGGTTCAGAGTGTGCACTGTTTGCTGCCTCCGCTGCCAAGTCGCCAGATGTCGCCATAAGAGACTGCCATAAGGACAGATGTCGAAGAGCTTGTGTTCAGTACACAAGTGTTAGTATAAAGCCTGCTCGCATGACTGTTGTCATCCTATTTTCTACGCTCATTGGCCAATCTTACGTCTTTCTACGCGATAAATCAGCATCACTGCCACGCAAGGCACTCGGCCATCGCGACCACGTTGCGGTGCGTCCGCCCGTTCACTATCAGAAACTATTTTTTTTTATTACGATATCTTCCTTGCCGAGTTGTTCACACTTTTTCTGCATCGCGTATCTCTGTTTAAAACCCACTGTCATGAATCGAAAAAATTTGTGACGGATTGAATTGAAGTGTGCCCCCTTCTCACCCCAGCGAACTAGAGAAGAAATTATCGTTAATCAACGTAAACTAAAGCTTCAATCACGTCTCATCTTTTTTCCTCGTTTTGGAAAAGTAGTGACTGAGCAGTCCGCAGTAATTCTTCAACTGCAGTCATCAGTGACCCACAGGCAAAGCTAGAAAAATAACTATCACGGGGAAGCGGGAAATGGTATTGTTCAGCTGGGACGCCGAGACTCAGTCCCAGGCTATCCAGATGGCCGAGGGCGCCGCCAAGGAGCAAGGCCTCTTGGCCGATGGCTAATTGGGGACTTTAATTTTCCCCACGCCTGATCCCATCCTAGACAATCAAAAAAGTTTCTCTCCTTTCTCTCACCGTGAAGCCCGAAAAAATTGTTAGACATTAAGGCAAGCACACACTGCCGACATCGCTGCCGCTTCCTATGCCTGCTCGGCCACGTCCTCAGTTTCCCCACAGTATCCGCCGCGCATCTTCTTTATTATTATTACGATATGCTCAAGAAATGCTATTACGATGCTCAAGAAATGAGCCGCCGCGAGAACGACGACGAAGTTGGTCGGTGCGCTTGGCGCGAGCGAGTGTCAGCCTGGCTGCCTGGCTCCAGTGTAAATAACCTGTAAATAGCCTCTTCCGTCGGTGTCTTTCTACACGTAACATTCTGGTGGAGGTGAGCAATCCCCGTCCTCGCGACGGAACTCCGGAGTGGTCGTTACATCGAGCTTGTCACCATGCCGCCCGGTGACGAGACCACCTCTGCAACGACTTCGGTTTGTCCGATTGCTCCCGTCGTCACGGTTGCCCAACATCGCGACCCTGGTGTGTTCTCTGTCCTGGAGGGACAGGACGTTGACGAATGGATCAAGTTATATGAACATGCCAGCGCTAATAACAGGTGGGACCGAACCATTATGCTCGCCAATGTCATCTTTTATCTCGGCGGCGCCCCACGCGTGTGGCACCAAACGCATGACGACGAGATAACCAGTTGGGACAATTTCAAAGAGAAGCTACGGGAACTGTTCGGCGACCCCATTGGGCGCAAGGCTGCCGCGAGAAAGGCTCTTGCGTCTCGTGTACAGTCATCAACGGAGCCGTACGTTTCCTATATCCTCGACGTCTTAGCTCTATGCCGCAAAGCTGACGATGGTATGTCCGAAGCCGATAAAGTGTCACATATTCTAAACGGCATCGCCGACGACGCTTTCAATTTGCTTGTTTTCGGCAACCTCTCGACTATCGACGCCATCATCAAAGAATGCCGTCGCCTTGAGCAAGCTAAGAGCCGCCGTATTACACACCACATCACACGGCTACCCAACACTGCTGCTACGTCGACATGTGAGGGTCGACCACGTCAGACCACCACCTCTGACGACGTCACCAGTATTGTTCGCCGCGAACTCGAGGCCACCTGTTCGCCAGCTTTCTCCACGACGCCTCCCGATCCGCCAGCAACCATCATTGCGATGATCCAGGCCGTCGTCCGACAGGAATTTCAGAACATGCGTCTGAACTCTGTGTGTTCCACGTCTCAACCCAACGTTTCCCGGTTCTCTAGCGGCCCTCCTCGTCCTTGGCAGTCCTTTTCCGCCACATCTCGCCGCTACCCGTCCGATTGGCGTACCCCTGATGACCGGCCGATCTGCTTCCACGTCGCTCGTCACTGCCGCAACCGATGGCCACCACCTCCTCAGACATACACCGCCGCTTATTCCCGCACCTTTGGACCTTCCGTTCCCTATACCAGCCGCCATGAATCCACTGCCGCTGATGTTCCTGCTCCGAACTTTCGGTACAGCCGCTCGCCCTCACCTCGACGCCATCAGTCTCGTTCGCCCCAACCCCGTCGCTTCTCTTCGCCGCCTATCGCCTCCCGGATCCAGCCGGAAAACTAGGCACTGCAGCTTCTGGAGGTGAAGCTGCATTATCGACCCTGCCCTCAAATCCTCTGCTCACGTTACCCACGAACCGAAACCTTCTTGACGTTGACGTTGACTGCTATCCTGTCACGGCACTCATCGATACAGGAGCACATCTTTCAATTATGAGTGCTGCCTTCCGACGACGACTCAAAAAGCTCCTTACCCCAGCGTCGGCCCGCGTCGTACGCGTTGCGGATGGCGGTACTGTGCCTATCATCGGCATGTGTACGGCACGCGTCAGCATCGCCAGCCGCCACACTCCAGTCCTCTTCACCGTAATTGCTCATTGCCCCCACGACCTCATTCTCGGCCTCGATTTTCTCTCCGCACATTCTGCTCTTATTGACTGCTCTTCCGGTACCCTTCGCCTTGAGTTGCCGATGCTCGCAGAACCTTCTGACGCACCCCACTGCCGCTTACGTCCCACCGGTTTTCTTCGCCTGCAGCCAAAGTCAATAGCCTACATTGAACTGTTTTCTTTCCCACCAGTTCCTGATGGCGAGTACCTCGTCACTCCTCTGCCCGACAGTCCAATAAGGTATGAAGTTACAGTGCCTCACAGTATACTTAACATTACTGGGAACCACACTCGAAAGCCTGTCTGCAACTTTGGATTCGAAAAGCAAATTCTACCGCAAGGTATTTGCCTTGCCACCGTCGATTGTCTCGGCGACCAATACATGGCAGCGTTATCGACCGATGATTCTCGCGAGCTTAGCAGGCCCCTCGCGCCAGCCTCGGGTGCCGATCCCAATATAAAGAAAATGGTTGCAACGGACCTGTCCTCGGCGCAGGCTGAAGAGCTTTGCCAAGTATTATGGTCCTACCGAAATATTTTCGACATCGACGATCGCCCTTTAGGCTAGACGCTCGCGGTCAAGCATCGCATTCTTACTGGCGATGCTACGCCTATTCACCGACGACCGTATCGAGTTTCTGCGTCAGAAGGCCGAGTAATTCAAAACGAAGTCAACAAAATGCTCGATAAAAACATCATTGAACCTTCTTCGAGTCCCTGGGCGTCACCTGTGGTGTTGGTTAAGAAAAAGGACGGCACGTGGCGCTTCTGTGTAGACTACCGTCATCTCAACAGCATTACAAAGAAGGACGTCTACCCGCTCCCACGTATAGACGACGCCCTTGACTGCCTGCACGGTTCCAGCTATTTCTCGTCTATTGATCTTCGATATTATGACCATCGTACACATTGAAGAAAAAATTCACGCAGTCACGGTATTGACGGAAGGGCAATGACGCAACTGCCTCGGCTTAGCGATGGCGTTCAGGCACTCTACAAGAGAAAACGTATCTGCCGATGCCTCCCACAAAATCGAATGCGTGTTTCTCGGCGACACGTTTTCTATTCTAAAGAATCGATGAAAGGTGTGAGAAGACCTGCCTAATTTGAAACTTCCCCCGTGACATCATTGCCGCTCTTTCAAAGGCGTGAATCACCGAAGCCTGCTTTATTGAATGGAAAAATTTTTGAAAGGTCGAGAGATTTGCCTGTTATGGTCTTTCCAAATGAACACCATTCCTAGAAACAGTTTAATTAGGGGCTTCATTCTTATGGTCATGTAGAATCACGATCTCGAATGAGGGACGTGGTCTCCGCATGAGTGCTACACTGATTGGTCTAATAACGTGTGCAACCAATTAAATAGAGAGACGACTAGGTATTTGACAATTTGGCTCAATGCTTGTTGCTTAATTTTGCGGTCTAATTTATAGCTTGCAGTATAACACGGTACAAAATGTGGAATACACCAGCAGCTCGGCTACGTAGAAAGCTTTTAGAAAGTCCGTTATTGACAACAAAGAACCCACAGGGATGCTTTACTCACCACAAGGAGTTGATGACCTGCTTTTCGAAACCAGATGGTGCGAGAAAATGATTTGTAACACGTTTCAAAAGTTGCCAACAACAACAACAACAAAAAATCAACATCTTTCCGGCACAAATGACGGCCGTTCCCTTTTTTCGGGGGTGGTGAATTGGAATGCTTCCACAGTAAGCTTTGCCGTCGTGTTTCAGGCTCGTAATTGCCGCCCCATGGTTCGTCCCCGATCACAATTGCAGACAAGAAGTCGTCACCGTCATTGTGATACCGGATCAGATGAGTCAAGGCAGCGCTGAACTTCTCCGTCTTCTGGCGGTGGTTCCAAATCTTTGGCATCCATTGCGCGCACAAGAGCTGATAATCGAGATGTTCACGAATTGTGGCGGGAACTGAAAGAAGACTGATGTGCACACGCTCTGCCAGTTCATCGATGCTTATCCTCCGTTCTTGTCTCATCTGCTCATCAACCTTTTCAATTTTGTTAGGGGTGATTGCACGATGACTTTGGCCCAGGCTTGTATCGTGTTTGCAACTTTCACGTCCTTCTTTGAACCGTTTGCACGAACGCTTCACATTGGCCAATGAAATGCAATTTTCAACGTACACGGTAGCCATGCAGCGAAAAATTTCTTTTGGGGAACAACCCTCAGCTGTTAAAAACCTCACGGCACCACGCTGCTGAACTTCTGGAGGGTCCATAACGTGACACAACCACGTTTAACCCTGTGCATGAAAGCATCAAAAAATACTTATCCTCACACCTGCGTGTCACTTTTGTAAATGATAGATGCCTCGGCGCTACGCGCATGTCTCGCAGATATTCTGTCGAAACATTCTTGAGCGTGGTGGATTGGCTCACATTCAACTGAAACGCCCTCGTACAATATCAATGCGAAGATACAATGAAAGATACAAACGCAAAGATGAAGCTCCAAAAAGGGCAAAAATGTGTCATTGGAAACAATGATCACGGCACGGATACACAATACCTCGCAACACGATATTTAAATATACGTATAATTCTCCAATAAATCTACGTATCTAAAAGAAATGTCACTGTATGTAATGCGTCAAACAAGGCAAACAAACATGTTGCGTGATCACAGATTCACAGAATCTAGATCCCGCCCCGGTCACGATGTTATCGCCCGTGGACTTTATAGGAAACATGAGGGCGACAGCGGTGGCAGGAGTGCGCCTGAAGTGTCCGCATAATTGCTATCGCAATACTATAATAAGAGTATCCGGCAACTGAAGCGCCCCGTAGCCCATTACTTTCCGCAAAAGAAGTAACAAAATCGAACTTTCACCAATTGACAATTCGCTGCGCCGCAACAATATCTGTTTCTTTTTTGTGTGTGTGTGCGGCCGGGGTAAAAAATAAAAAATAAAAAAAAACGCAACGGAAAGCATGTTGGCCACAATCGAATGCCTACATTGGGCACCTGCTGTGGCTACCGTCGGAATATGGCAGAAAATGTGAGAAATTTGGTCCACCGAGAACTATACGCATACTAATCGGTATCCTATACTGGCGAGGCAAGGGTTTCCGGAGAGGTTGTGCTCAAGCGAACGCGGTGCAATCTGTCGAGTCCCCATTGTGATGGCGGCGAGCGACCATTGTTCGTCTTTCTCGTCTGCTAGCCAGAAAGCTTCCAGAACTCTTCCAGGCGAAAATCCTCTCGGCTAGAGAAAACCGAACGCGCACCGAAGTGCGCCGCGAGGTGGTCTGGGCAACACGAGAAAAACGCATGCGCTTTCGCTGGCTCCGGCAGCCCGCGGCTTGGGTAGCGCGAACAAAAAAATTGAAGCGGCTCAATTTGTCCTCGCGAATAAAAGTCAAAGTAGAAAAAATAAATAGGAACGTAGTTACCTTGGCTGGTTTTAGGGTCTTGACATGGGTGCTTTGGTGTAGGTGAAAAAAAATTTTGATATTTTTTGTGATATGACGGCACAAATGAACCACCACAACGCATCGCCTCATCGGACCTCGCTGCGTGCTTTGTGAACTTGTCTGATAGTGCGTTAATTTGGCTTGCCTCGTTGTATGTTCCGATGTAAGACTTCAGAAAAGCCAACGCACCTTTGGCCTCAAATATTTAAAGGAACATTAAACCCACAAAGTTCTGCGGATGAAAATCTAAAGCGCAACTTTGGAAATGTCAATGCACCTTTCACATGGAAGGTTTATGAGAACTTTATACCCATAAAGTTTTGAAATGGAAATACATACCGCTCCGTAGATACCGCGGCCTCAGCGAGACTCCGCGGCGAGCCCGTTCGCCATCAAAACGCCCTTGAAACTTTGTGCTCGGATGGGGCTGCTTGGCGTTATGTGACTCCCGGTGCACGGGCGTTGCCGCGAAATCCAGCCCGAGTTTGCAATGTTCGCGGTGAAATGTGTTTTCGGCCGGGAAAAACAGGTTCTAGACACAATTCGGAATGATTTCCGGCGCCAGGGGTTGCTTTGGTTGGTGGTCAATGGAAAGCACGAAAAAATTTCCGGAGGGAGGGGGGGCTGAAGCCCTATAACACCCCTCCTTGGCTACGCCCCTGATATATACATATATATATATATATCATTTCCGGCTTTTGTTTAACTGCGTCCAGTTTTGACTCAAATTCTGCTTTGCAGGACATGTCATCCATGACACTAGTTCATCGTAATGATGAATGGTTGGAACAACATGATTTAGGCGAGTTGGTTCACCGTAAGTAAAATTTGAAGCAGCGCGAAGAAGACTATGACGACTATCGAAAACACGCATAATAGCACGAGCGCTGTACTGGCAAATGGAAAAAATTTCTTGAAAGATCACACAGCTTTTATAGCATGTCAGAAAACATGAATAACCAAAAGGTTGAAACGCATGCGGACTGCCTCGAAGTTTGGTGCTTATCTAAAACATTCATCTGATATTTTGCTACGCTGTGCGCATGCGTACTACTTATTTATTATCACGATAAACCAGTAACACGGATTACATATTGCGTAAGACAATGCATTAGCTATGCAGCAGTGCTGATGGAGCCAGCGCTAAAAGAAGCGGTTTGTATTCGACACGTTACAAGTCCACATTTGTTGTCCCGGATATCGAGAAAAGTTTTCTGCCGATATTGTTCGAATGTTGCGAAACTAAATCACGCTCGAACCGCAATTATTATTTTTGTTGACAGCGCATGCTGTTATTTACTCGGTTAGGGAAAGAAATAAAATAATCGCATTTCTTCCCCAATGGCGTCCTTTCGATACAGAGTATTCGACAATTACACGAAGTAAATGTTGCGGGCCGGATATTCTGCACTTGCTGCCCTCTGCAGCCCATCGATAGAAAAGCCTCGTTATATTCCGGATCTCCGCACGCACGGCCCATCTCACTACTCACTTCCAGTTTCGGGTCACAGCGCCGTCGATGCGCACGACAGTGCGCTGTGCTCCCCTGCATGCCACGCAGAGCAGACCACTGACATCGTCGTTGTATAGCCTTTAGACTGCAATGCTTCTTTCGTGTGTCCTGTATGATTACGGGCTTCGTTTAAAGACCATGGCAGACTGCCATAGCTCTTAACATAACCCGAGCCATCGCTGCCTTCGCCTCTAGCGTTCGCCTTCTTCCTCCACGGGACGAATGAAGTAAACCAAACTTTCGCTGAACGCTAGAGGCGTCTACTGCACCGCGTTTGTAAAACCTTGAAATGTACAAATCTGAACATCTGAATATGTCGTCGTTCATTAGCCTTAGAAGACTATCGAATGAAATCTTACCGATTTGTTCCCTGCGCCTGGTAAAGACAAGCCAATGTCGCCTGAGTCACCTCGACAATCAGGCAAGCATAGCCAACCTGTAGTTCTCCGCCCAACTTCGCCCTGACGACGTTCCATTCATCCTCTAGTCTCCGCCTACAGGCTTACAGCGTAGCTAAAGGTCGCGCCGGGTACGTGAAACGGTTTCCACAGTTGTCGCACTAACACTGGAAGGCTGCGACCCCACATACACCACCGGCACATCGAATGCCATGCTTTCGGGGCACAGCGTGTCACGTGGTCCTCGTGTACATCCACAACAATATTTATGCACTAATCGTTACGCCATGGTAACGCAATTCCCTTACGGAGTGTTAGCCAAGGTGATATAGGGTAGGAAAAACATTATTACCCGACAAATTGTATGGGAAAATGTCACCGCAGCAACTCAGTCGGTAAGAGCATCGCATGCGTATTGCGAAGACGTGGGCTCGTATCCCACCTGCGGTCAATTGCTTTTTTTCCTTCACTTTCATTTCCATTAAGTTACCCTTTCATTTGTTGAATTAGTACTTACCAGTAGTTCCCGCTATGTTGTCCTTTGTCTGGTTGTTGGCTGCTTATGGAATTTTAACAAAAAAGGAGCCCCTCAGTTCCTTTTTGTCATTCATATATATGTATATATATATATATATATATATATATATATATATATATATATGTGTGTGTGTGTGTGTGTGTGTGTGTGTGTGTGTGTGTGTGTGTGTGTGCGTTTGCGGGCGCGTGTGCGTGTGTGTGTGGCCCTGCGTCGTCTTCTTTTCTTGTGACGGGTCGCGCTTTGATTCGCCGCGTAAGAAGGAGGGCGTCTCCCTACTGCCGCTGAAACCTGCTTTCCCTAATACTTTCTTTATAGTAATTTGTGTTAGGAGAAACTGTGTGACGTTGTACCATATTCATAACCGCCCGAGTTCATCACGTTTTCACGTATCGTTGCCAGTGTACAAATGTCGTCGTTTTCACACACATCACATGGCATAGGCATAGGTATGTACGATTGTATAACAAGTAGTTGCAGATGACGTAACAATGCGCCTTTCTCTCGCCTGCCCTCGTCGTGCAGAATCTAGAACTCTAGGTGTAGAGTCCAACAAACGTGATGCGGAAAGATGGCGCCGACCTGCCGGCGTAGATTTCCTTTTGATGTGATACGGTCGTCTTCGACGGGGTCGTGGTAATGGTGCTGTCCTCACACACACGTACGCTTGCCTACCACACACACAAATACTCAATTTACACATAAAAGTTGGTTCTTCTTGTAAAAAAAAAAACGCTGTATGGTCAGGCGCATGCCAAATGCTTCGCATAACATTGATACGCGCAGCGCATGGGATTTGCACAATTTCCCACTTCCACCTGCTACTCATACCATCAGGCTGCTTGCTTTCTCATTTAATGATGTAGCACAAGATTATAATGATACTATTTGCATGTGTTAATAGAAGAGCAGCATGATAGGATGCGGACCAGGTAGCAAAGGACAGAGTTCCTAAACATGCCGAAGCTTTACGGCTTCAACAAGTGTCACTCGTTTGGCGATATAGAATTGCGTTGCCTAATCTTTCGTTGGCCCGCCATTCGCGCATTGTTTTCGATTTCGAGCGTGATCAGGCAAAGTTGCGTAGCCCAAGATAACTTGATATGAATGTTTATTCGCGCGCTTGCTGTTGTGGCAGCGTGCTTCGTTTAAACTTGTGCTGGTTGCTTGCGACGTGCCTGTTTTATTGTTTTTACTTGCGTTTGGTGACGGCGAGGTTACTGTGTACGAGCCAGAGTCACTCGCGCTTCCAATTTAATGAGGCGCTAGTCGGCACCACTAATATACTGCGACCATCGTAGGTCCCTGTTCATTCCTGGGTGATTGCATTGTACGGCACACGTCGCTTGGCGCGTACCTTTCTTCGGCGCCCCCCATTGGTGGCTGGCCTACTTTCTCGAAAGCGGTCGTCTTATGGGGGACGGAGGCAGGGATGGCTTTCTCGTTGGACAGGCATAGAAAGCTTGCGCATTTAAAAAGAGTGAATAGCTGCCTTTGCCTCTCTCGCACATTTGTGTTGTTGACGACGGTAGGTGTTCCACGCGCAGAGATTGGACCTGAGATCAAGCTCTAAGCTCACTCACACTAGTAGCTGCTAATAACATACTCATAACTGAGCATAACATCATACATACCTGAGCTTATTTTGTTGAAATCCAAGGGCGCTATAACGTAAAATTATTCCTAACTTTTCTACTCCAATTCTGCAATGAGCCCACCGCGATTGGTCAAAAACCTTTTTGTACTACCCCCACTTCACCTGTCTGTCACGCGACGTCACGAAAACCGCGATAGCTCCCCATCTGATATGACGTGTACACACTGATTATGCATAATTTGATCGAACAAAATAAAATTAGCTATTTCTGATTCGACGCTTTTGCCATTAGTCCTCGGCTATTGGTGAGCAGTTTTCGGGCTGCACCCAATTCAGCTGCCTCTCACGCGACGTCACAAAACCGCAGAAACTTACCGCGTCAAAAGGACGCGTGCGCGTTAATGATGCAATAACATGCCGAACAAAACTGAATTTTCTTCTGAATAGCTGCAGGGTGCCCCGTTCCTAAAGGAATAAAAGTTGGCTGCCGCCGATCGCTCCGGCACTGGCTACTCACCCCTGCCGGAGAGCATGGGTTTATTTGGGCGTAATAAAAGTTTTTGCGTGGCCGTGTAACGTTTTCGAGAACTTTCGCCACGTTTACGACCTCGTTCTGCCAACTCTTCATTGCTGAAGATCTGTTTTAGCGTCATTCTTGAGCTTCCGTTGCATGCCCACGCGATTGTGGACGAGCCACCACAAGCTAAGTAAGAAAAAGTGGACCGATCGCAGACGCCGCCACCACCCTCTTCATTCGGTTATCGATATTCAGTGCAGTGGCTCGGCCCCATCGAATCCCTCTCTAGTTGAGCATGCTCCTCGTCTCTTGTGAGCCAATTAGAGAAGACAAGCCGCTCAGTGCAGGCAATGTTATTCGTTTTTTCAAGCAAACGAAAGTGACCTCGTATGAACGAGGGAAGTATTTGATTGGCTTGTTCAGACAACCCTGCGGGTGACCGCCCGATTCTTGCGTCGGCGGTTACGCAAATTCGACGTCAGGAGATTGGAGTAAAAACATATTCGAATAGTTTTACGTTATGCCGCCCCAAGTTACAAATTTATGAACATAATCGCTTTTCCGCATAAACAATTCCTTAATCAGTAAATGCGAGAGGCCACAAAATCATTAGCATAGTAAAAAAGGCGAATTCTTGTTTTATTGTCTTAGTACAGCACGTTACGCAGAGATGCCATCGCGTTCTACGACAATGTGCAATGTTTGGAGAATCATCTTCTTTTGTGGGTCTGTAAACGAAGATACAATTTGCCTCATATGTGCTCTGAGTTGTCGCCTACAACCGAGAGCAGCAACACAAGCAGCCCAGATTGCCCTTTCGCGGTGATTCGGAAATTTCATTGCACTAGGACGGTGTCGAATCGTGGGAGTATAATTAAAATATTGGGAGCATTTCCAAAGTAGCGTCTGCTGTCTTTAGGGAATAACTATAATAACAGATGTCGAAGAGTTTGCGTTCAATACACAAATGTTAGTATAAAGCCTGCTCGCATGACTGCTGTCAACCTATTGCCACTGATACGACTCTCTGCACCATAAAGCGGTATCATTGATAGGCAAGGTGCTCGGCCTTAACGACCGCGTTACGGTGCGCCGGATTATTCATTTTCTGAAACTATCTTTTTTTTATTAAAATGTCTTGCTTGCCGAGTTGTTCGCACTTTTTCTGTATCGGGCATCTTTGTTTCAAACCTGCTTTCGTGGCTAGATCCCGAAGATGGGGTGGTGTAACAATGTGGTCTGATGCGGGAGGTGCTGCAGCCTGAAAAAGGTGGGCCGACCGGTAATGTAGTGCAGACCAAAAATTTGTGACGGGATAAAGTGCCGTGCGCCCCCTCCTAAACCCCCTGGTAATTTAGCAAGAGATAATCCTTCATCCACCTCCAGTTTCGATCGCCTCCCAACTGTTTTCTTTGTTTTAAAAAAGTGGTGACGGGGCAGACCGCAGTGTTTCTTCAACTGCAGTCATCACCACAGACGAAGCTAGAGATTTGATAACTACAACGGGGCAGTGGGAAACGGTTCTGCTTAGCTCGGATGCCGATACTGAGTCCAAGGCTCTCCAGATGGCCCAGGTGGCCGCCAAAGAAGCAGGGGCTCCTCGCCGATGGCTAGAGGGAGTTTTAACTTTCACCACTCTTGACCCCATCGTGGACAATCAACAAAGTTAGTCCCTCTCTCTCTCTCCAAGAAGCCTGAAAAAATTAAGCCGTTAAAAATTAAGGAAAGCACACACTGCCGTCGTCACTGCCCGTCCCTATGCGTCATTGGCCACGTCCTGAGTTTCCACAGTCGGGGCCGCGCATGTTCTATAACGTTCTGAGTATCATGCAGATTCGCGAAAAGAATTCATGCAGTCACTGTGTTGATGGGAGGGCAATGATCAGTGTAGATTCATAAAATTCACGAACTTATGATAGAAACTTAACTGCCTCAATATAACAATTTTTCCTACGCATTTTTATCTTTCTCTGAGCGCTCCACGTTCGGCTACTTTCTGTACATGGTAAACAGCCGTGCTCTGCACCGCACGTTCACATGAAACAACGACGCGATTCTGCAGCAGGTAGCGCATTCTTAGACCCTAGTTACACGGGCAGCTTAACCGCGGTTAAACTTAACCGTGGGTTATTCGCGCAAGCGTGGTTAACGTGAACCGTAGTCCGGCAGAGTTACACGAGCAATCCCATAACATTTAATGGTCTGATGACTCGTAACGTGATCTCATGCGTACAGGCTTCATTTTGAATAATTTTTCTTCCACATTTGATTACTGTGGTATATAGATGTTATTTTCGAGCAACACAATTGCCATATAGGAGTTTTAACGTGTAAAACTGCGTCTTGCACGTGTAGGTTATTTATTTTCGGCACTCCTGCTCTCAGTTGTGAGGATGCCTGGTGTGCATACAAATATATAAAAAGTCAGAATTAAGGGTCGCGAATGGGTAATTATAAAATAAAATGAGATCTACTGAATGAAAAGGTAAAAAAAATTCTTAATGAACAAATGAATGTTTCAACTAACAAACATTGGTTACATACTTAAAGGGCGTACAACTTCACGCGGATGTACTGTAGAACTATACGCTTGCACTTACAAAAAAAATAATCAAAAATGAAGAAAAGGCAGTGCTTTGAGGTGTTAAAGAATGTACACTGCAAATTCACATTGCACAAATTATCACAAAAAGTACTTGTTCAAAAAATACTGAACTTATACATTTAAAAGCCGCGCCATCAAGCGGCACAAGAAAGTGAGACGCGGACAAACACACAGCGTTTGGGTGTGTCTCACTTGTCCAGTTTTATTGCGCTGTACTTAAAACTTTAAATTTGTACGTATTGGTCATCTCTGTTTAGAAGCGCACGTTTCGATTACTTGAGCGCAGAGCGGCCAGATTATCTTCCCAAATGTGCATCAGTGGCTCAGTTGTCACGTCAGGCCAAATGATACGCTCTTTGGAAGACATCTGGGAAGCGTCAGCGCTGCGCTCGGGAGAAATACCGTCCGCCATTTTGCCCGTTTCCGACACGTTGGTTACACTAAACCGAAGTTGCGAAGCTTGGTTGGCGGTAAACCACGGTTAGCGGCCTAACCGCAGTTTCGCCTGCCATGTAACCGCACTAACAGCGTCTAGCGATAACCGCGGTTACATTAACCGCAGTTAAGGCCCACCGTGTCACAGGGGTAGTAGTGTGCTTATATGGTCGAACCAAATCACGCAATTTATTTGAATACTTAATGCCACATGCATTGCCGCGTCAATATATTTTCTTGCAGGCACCAAGACAATACGTAAATGTGTTTTAAATATTGCCACGTGTACACCGTCTAATAACGACGAGCCCATTCTCCTAGAAGATGCACGATTAACTTTGACTAATGAAGTTGTATCGCGATAATGTCAAATGAAATTTACAAACACAACTGACTCGACTTAGTAATGACGTTCAGGCACTCTACCTGGGAAAACATATGTGCCGATGCCTCCTACAAAGTCGAATGCGGGTTTCTTGAATCTATAGAATGGACGATAGCCGTGACATGGGTAATTTGAAAATTCATCCTGTGACATTATTGCCGCTCTTCCGAAGGGGTGAATCTCCGAAATTACTTTGTAGAATGCAAGAATATTGAAAGGGCGATCGACTTTCCTGTTATTGTGTTTGTAACTAAATGGCCATCGTAGAAACAGTTTAATTAGGTGCTTTATGCTTATGGTCGTGCAGGATCACGATTTAAAGCTAGGTACGCTGTCGCCGAATGCGTGTTACACTGATATGTGTAAGAACGTGTGCGACCTTTTAAATAGAGAGAAGACTAGGTGTTTGACAATTTGAGTCAATGCTTGTTGCCTACTTTCGCGGCCTTATTGTGAGGTTGCAGTATAATACGGTACAAGATGTGAAATACAGCAGCAGCTCGGCAGCGCAGAACGCTTTTAGGAAGTCCGTTGTTGAGAACATAGAATTCACAGGAATGCTTCACTCAGCAAAATCAGCAGAGAATGGGCTTTTGAAAAGCAGAACATGCGAAAACAAAAAGAATGTTTGTAACATGTTTTAAAAGTTGTTTTGTTTACGCGTGCCCTCATTGCGCAATATAGCCAGGCAGGCGGGATTCCGACGCACGTTCATTTTGATGTGGCTGCACCATTTAGAATTGGTGGGCATTTGTGCTTCACCTTAGCCGTGGTAAAAAAATAAAAAGAATAAAATAACAGTTTATATAAATAAAAAACGAAACAAAACAGAAGAAGTCTACATTGTCACTAACTTCGGTTCCTAGACGTCCACTCGCTACCCTTCACAACTGATGCAGCCTTTTCTTCGTGCTGGACTCCGTTATTGCGAACGCGTCCAACGTACCATCGGTTTTCTCACGAGATGTTGCCCCCACGGAAACGGGAAATCCCAGCGCTTAAGCTAATGTGCTGCATTCTGTGTGGCGTGGCGTGAAACTCCTGCAGTCCGGGAAGGGATGACCCGCGTACTCTTCTGATTCTCCGTATGCACGGCACTTGGCAGCCAGCACTTCTGGTTTCGGTTCATGGCGACGTCAGTGCACAAGGGTGTACAGTGCTCCTGCGGTTGCCCCGCAGAACAGAAGACTCTCATTGCTGTTGTCCTATAGGTTTTCTGCTTCAATGGCGGCTTCGTGGGTCCTGTATAATTGCGGCTTTCGTTTGAAGAACATGGCATACTGCCACAGCGCCGTCTCCTCTTTCCAACCCCAGCCCTCACCAGCATCGCCTCCTTCTGTTGGCTCTCTTCCTGCACGGGAAAAGTGAGGAAACCAGACTAACGCTCAATAATGTGTACGCATCTCCTCCACTACGCCTGTACACCTTTGAAATATAGGTATCTGAACACTCGTCGGGCCAGCCCCTCGTCATGCGTTACCCTCAGAGGACTGTCGAATAAAATGTTACCGGATTCTTCTCTAGCCTAAAGAAGACCAGGCGATGTCGTCCTGAATCGCCTCGATAACGATGACCACAAAGCCAGCTTATCGCTGTGCTTCCAACTTCGCGGTGTCTGGGTTCCATTCATTCTCGCGTTTAGGCCGACCGGTATGCAACCGAGTTAGCATCCGTGAGACCGGACACGTGTAACGGTTTGAAGAGTTGTCGCACCAACACTGGATGGCTGCAACCCTGCATACATCATCTGCGCAGTGAATGGCATGCTCTCGTAATATCCCGTTTCACCTGGTCCTCGGGAGCTTCCTATACATGTTTTGACGCATTCAGCCGTAAAGCAAGGTAACAGTATTCCGTTGACAATGTTAGTGTGGTACAGGTGCCGAGAATCGCATCTGCGTCAGGTTGAGAGCTGGAGAACTGCAGCACCGCATACTTCTAGGTGTTGAAATCCGTCATCACCCGTCACGGTGCTCAACGTGCTCTTCACACTCCGCGAGCTCCACACGTGGATACGCAAGCAGCAGTACTGGCACTATCCAAGAGTTTGGCTGACCATCCACAATGTACTGCGATTCGAAGCCAAGGCCACTCTGTAGTACCCTGCCCTCTAACACCGACACATTTGTAATGGCGCCCGCTCACCCACGCCACCTCTGGCAGAAAGCATGCAACTTTATCGAATCTTTACTCTCGTTTGGAATCTATTTCATACGCCTCACCTAATGTTCAAACGTGTCACATTACCCGCGGCGGGTGCAAAAGTTAGGTGAGTCGATGTGGCTGGTGGATTGTTGTTTGCAGCGTTCTCGCTCACCTTATGTAGGAGCTTGCGTAAACAAGTTTTGTAGACGCGTTGAGACGTTCGCTCGCCGCTGCTGCCGCCGCTCTTGATCTCGCCAGCTCTCCGACAGCGAATTTCCGCGGTCATCGAGTGAGATCTGATCAAGTTTGCTTGTGCGCCCATGACAGCCATCTCGCTAACATAATCAATAAAAGATTATTTCCTGCAAGTTTCTCGGTCGACAAAATTTACGCCCTAGAGGGGACTAATACTTTACTAGAGACTTTTCTATGCTTTTGTTAAAATATTTTTAAAAGAGGCATGCACTTCCAACAAAGTTCCCTCCAGTGCCTTTTGAGCGAGTTGAAATTTCGCGATATGCTTACAATATTAACAAAATCTTTCTTTATAATTAGCGGGAAAACTAATGAGCACCAATAAGGTCCATCAATACGTACCTTTACCTAAAATACTGCCTCCATCAGTGCTGCTACTCCATGACCTTAAATAAATGAATATTCAATTCAACTTATTTCAATTCCATTCCGCATTTTCACTTGAAAGAATGGAAGATTCCCGAACAAAAAGTGAATCTTTCTTCACTTGACAGAGATTCGGGGGAGAGAGAGAGAGAGAGAGAGAAACATTTATTCGGACCATGGAGGTGGTTGCTCTTGAGGTCGAGTGGGTGGGTCCTCATTCCAGGACTCCACTGGCAATGGCTGCTCGACGTACTTGCTAGACGAGAGCTTCTTGTCCCGCCAGTGTATCGACGGTCAGCTGTACCTCCCACCGCTCAAATGACGTGCTAGGAGTCTTTAAGTGTTGAGGTTTGCCCTCGCACCCACACGATATGTGAAAGAGTGTAGGGCGTGTGTCGCCGCACCAGGAGCAGATGCCGCGATATGTATGTGGGAACATTATACTGTATCTGTGTAGGTTGGGAAATGTGTTGGTCTGTATAAGTCGGAGAGCTACGGCATCTTCAGTGCTGAGCTTTTTCTGAGGCGGGGGATAAATCCTGTGGTTGAGTCGCTGGATCTCGAGTCCGTCGCAGTAATTGGATGGCAGGGGCATGAAGGTAAAGGTTGGGGATTGATGAGACGATTGGTCTTGCCCCGCTCGTTTGATTAGCGCTAGAGCTAGGGCGTTCGCCCTTTCGTTCCCCTCCAGACCCGCGTGACCCGGCGTCCACGTGATTTGATGGTATTCTTGCAGCCTCGGGCCTAGAATCTGAGCCGCCAGCAGCGGTGTTCGTCCGTTCGTAAAGTTACGGCAGGCCTGTTGCGAGTCGGTAACGACATGGACTTCCCTGCCTACCCTGTCTTCTTGCTTTATTATCAGCGCCGCGGCTATGGTCTCAGCCGCAGCTGGGGTCTCTGTCCTTACAGAGGCCGCGAGGGTCAAGGAGTTGTCTCTCCCGTTCACGGCGGCTACCGCGAAGAGGCCCCCTACAGAGTACGCCGCCACGTCCACGTACGTTACGTATGGGTCACCCTTGAATTGTCGGCGCTGTCTGTCGACGCGAGCTTTGCGTCGTCCTTTATGGAGTTCATGACTCATGTGCTTCGGTATCGGGTTCGCCTTGATCTTCCCTCTGACCTCAGGCGGGAGTGATCGTTGCCCATCGAGGGCACGGAGCTCCGTTGCCGTTCCGGTCCGATGGAGGATGGCTCTGCCCGCCGCCGTGTTCTGTAATCTGGCCTTTTTCGAAGCCATAACCGCGTCCGACAGCTCAGCGAAGGTGTTGTGGTTCCCGAGGGCCGCTAACTTCTCGTTTGAGGTGGTGACAGGGAGACCCTGGGCCGTTTTGTACGCGCCTCTGATGATAGCATCGACTTGTTCTTGGTCGCGTTTGTTTAGCGAGTGATAGTGATACGGCATGCTATACGTTATTCTGCTGATCACCAGAGCCTGGATGAGGCGAATCGTGTCCTCTTCTCGCATGCCCTTGCGGCTTCTTGTAATTCGTTTTATAATCCGCGAGATCTGGTTGGTGGCAGACCTTAGGGTTTGGATGGTGTGGGAGGCTTTCAGGTTGCTCTGGATCCAAAAACCCAGAATCCTAGTCTTATTACCTTCCGTTATCTTCTGGCCCTTAAGATAGAGGTCGATAGGGCCGGGGGACTTGTAGATTCCTCCTCCGTGCACCCGGATCACCTCGGACTTTTCGGGCGCACAACGCATCCCGCTCGCTGCCGCAAATCTCTCCACGGCCGTCGCGGCCTCTTGAAGGGTCGCCTCTTTTCGCGCTAGGGAGCCCTTGGTGGCCCAGAGCGTAATGTCGTCTGCGTACAGGGCGTCCCCTAGGTCGGGGATCTTTTTTGGTCAGCGCTAGCATCGCGACATTGAAGAGAATCGGGGAGATTATCGCCCCCTGCGGTGTTTCTTTGTTCGGCACGTCGATCGTATCCGATCGAGTCTTGCCTATTCCGATGGTTGCCGTCCGGCCCGTCAGGAACGATTTAACGTAATTAAAGATGCGCTCCCCGCAGCTGATGTCGTTCAGTCCCTTGAGAATGGCCTCGTGGGAGATGTTATCGAAGGCCCCTTTTAGGTCGAGTGCGAGCAGGAGGTGTTCTCCCTTCGGGATGTCCTTGAGAACTCCTTCCCTTAGGATTAGGAACGCATCTTGAGCAGAAAGTCCCGGCCTGAAGCCAAGCATGGTGTGCGGGAAGAGGTCACCGTCCTCTATGTAATGTTGGAGGCGGGTTTCGATGACCCTCTCGTACAGCTTGCCGAGGCACGAAGTCAGCGAGATGGGACGCAGGGCGTCGATCGCGGGCTTCTTGCCGGGTTTCCGAATGGTCACGATTTCCGCGTGTTTCCACTCGTTTGGTACGTGGCCCTTGCTCCAGAGTTCCTCGTTTAGGTATTCGGTCAAGTCCTGGATGTGCATCGGGCTCAGGTTTCTAATCATGGCATTGGTGATTTTGTCAACTCCGGGAGCTGTGTTGCGCTGTGAGGCTCGTGCCGCGGCATACACCTCTTCCTCCGTGATGGGAGCGTCCAGTTCTGGTCTTCGTTCTCCTTCATATTTTAAGAGGCAGGGTTGTATGGGGTGGCTACCCAGGTATCTGGTTTTTAGGGTGTCAATCAAATCCTGGTTGTTTCCGGGGAACTTGTGAGCGATTTCTAGAAGCGTCCGACTGGTTGTCGATTTCGCCTTGTCGGGCTCGATCAGGCAACGTAGGATGGCCCACGTCTGCGCCGTATTAAGGGTACCCTTGTGCGAGGTGCAAAACTGTACCCAATTTCGCTGCGTCAACTCGTTTGCGAAATTCTGGCTTCGTCTGTTATTTTCTCGATTCGTAGACGTAGTTTCCGGTTTAACCGCTGTCGCTTCCACCGTTTGAGGAGGCCCTTACGTGCTTCCCACAGGTGTAAGAGCCGGCGGTCGACTTCGGGCGTCTCGACCATGCGCTGTATGGTTTTAGTGGTTTGGATGTGGGCGGCCCGGAGGTGCTGCATCCATTCCCCTATGTCCGTTATACCATTTTCGGGCGGGGGGTGCTGCCTGAATGCCTCCCAGTCCGTAAGCCTAATTTCGCCAATTGTTCTCTTGAGTTTCGGCGTGGATACCGAGATGCTGAGGATATAGTGATCGCTGCCCAATGTTTCGCCCAGGTGCGCCCATGAGTATGCCCTTACGTTTTTGACAAATGACAGGTCCGGAAACGTGTCTCGACTTACACTGTTGCCTACTCGGGTTGTTTGGAGGAGGTTGGTTATCAATTCGAGGCCCATTTGGTCAACCGCATCGAGGAGCGACCTCCCTTTTGCGTGTGATGTTGGCCCAAGTCGTGTGTATAGCGTTCGTGTCTCCCACAACTACCAGCTGGTTGCAGCCAGCGGCTCTCACGCTGTCGTAAATGATGTTGCGGAAGTCGTCTTTCTGAGCCCTCGGCGGATTTTACAAATTCAGGATGAAAGTGCTACGTCTACCCCTCTTCTGCGGGAGGACTTCCACTATCACGTGATTAATGTCATGATGTTGATAATGTTGTCCCATGGCCGTCACCGTTTTATGAACTAAAACCGCGACTTTCGGTGATCCCGCGTGTTTAATTACGTAGTAACCCCGTAGCCTGATCGGCTGGTTCCCGACCTCCTGAAGGCAGATGACGTCGGGGGGGTATAAATGATTTTGGATGAAGAGTCAGAGTGAACTTGCCTTCTTGTTGAAAGAGCGACAATTCCACTGCCAGATCTCGAGGTGTTCGGGCGCGCTGCGTGTGGTGTTAGCCATTGCTGACGTTCATGCCACCGCCGTCGCAGTTGTCGGCGTCCCTGACGTCACCCGTGTTGTTTATGCGCCTGTACGCCTTGATGCGTGGGTTGCTCATCTCGTCGTCGACCCGCTTGCGCGAGCCAAACTCAACTTTGCGTATTCTTCTTTCAAGGTCTTCATGGCTTAGTGTGTTCTCCATGACTTTATTGTTTAATTCGCCCATTTGGTTAAGCATCTGTTGTATCGTAGCATAAATACCTTCGAGGGTGACTACACTTGACTGGACTGCCGCTGCCGAGGCCGCACCGGGGAGCGATGAGGGCGTGGTGGTTCTTGAGGGGGGAGGAATGGAGATGGCGGGCTTGTGGCCTATCGTTCTGCTTTGCGAAACGCCTGTGTGTTTTGCTGGTTTTGCTTAGCAACGCTTCTAAGCGTTGCATGCGTTAGTGTAGGTCGTTAACCTGAGCCTTGAGATTTTATTTTCTTCACTGATGCGCGTACATTCTGGGGAGCATTTACTATTTTCACTGGTATTTTGAGCGGAGGAGGTACTAGACTGATTCCGGCTCACCTTGTTGTTGTTGGCTTGGTTCTTCTTGGCCGATTGGTTCTTCTGTTTAGACGTGGATGTCGAGGTAGAAGGCTGCCGCTGCCCTTGCTTCTCTCCTAGCTTTGGCCACTCCTAGCGGAATCGGGACCTGGACCTGGACTGGGACCAGGACCGGGATCGGGACCGGGACCGGGACATTGACCTGGACTGGGCCCGGGACCTCGAGCGGCTCGCCGAGGATTCCGAGCTGAACCACCGTAGGCGGCTTCGCCTTGGCCTTCCTCCATCATTGTCGTCGTCGTCTTCCTTCCTCCTTCCGGGTGGAGGATGCTTCTTGGTGGTAGTGCTCCTGTTTTTTAGCTTTTGCTTGCACTCGCGAGACCCGGTGGCGTGGGCTTCGCCGCAGACGCCGCACTTGAGCGAGCACTCGTGGTCGTCCGTCGGGTCGTGCGTCCCGCAAGCGAGACAGATTTTGATGTTCGGGGTAGGACAAACGTCCAATCGGTGTCCCATGCGCTGGCACACATAGCAGATTTGTTTTGTAGGCTTTTAGGGGTGGCACTCGGTCTCCCCTCCGTAGTAGTAGACGTATCGTGCAACTACGTGAGAGCTGAACGTGATCAAGGCCGTCTTGGTCTTTCCCAGCATGCGGGCCTGCACGATTTCCACGCCTTGGGTCCTAACCCTTAGGTTAGTCATAAGCTCCTCTGGCGGGGTATCCGGGTTGATTCCATGAATGAAGTAAATGGGCTGGGAGAGCGTTGAGGTATCTGTACAGGGAAAACATTGATTCACAGTGGAGGAAAAGAACTACGAAGCTTACCAGCAAGTATGCGGCCTGTAGGGCGGGCCACACAGCAACAAATAATGTCAAGCGGAAAGTCAAAGAGACTGACATAATCTCATGGGTGGCGGCAATGGAAGAGAAGCCTGCCATAAGTAACTACTTAAGAAGAAAAAACCAAATCAGAAAAGAATCAATTTATATGATAACTCAAAAGAAACAGTTTATAATAACTCAAAGGGAAGCTCATTACTTTTCAAGGCGAGATCGGGATGCCTTAGAACACGCACCTATAAAGCGAGATACAAGAGGGGATAAGCTTGTGCTTGCTGCGGTAAAGCTAGGGAAACGATGGGGCAGGTTTTATTAGAATGTGAAGATGTCTAGTGTGCAGCGGTGGCGTAGAGGTAGAGCATCCGCCTCGTGTGCAAGAGGACTGTGGTGCGAATCCCGGTGCCGCGCAATTTTCCACCGGATTAAAAAAAATCCGTGCGTAGATAAAATTACATAAACAGGCCTGGAGTGCGGCCTGATCCCGGTGACCAGAACTGGTAACGCACTCCCTCACCAAAGCAGGATTGACCACCCTGGTACAGTACTTGGCCACAGCCTCCTATATGAATACAACAATCAAACCTCGGCCCTAGGTCCCCAGCAGCTGCGAAGCAACTGACCACGGCGGCGGTCAGACCTGCGACGCAGCGGAGGGTGCTAAAAATCCCTGGTTCCGAACAGGCCTCCATTGGAATCTGAAACTGGCAACGTTTAACGCTAGAACGTTATCTACTGAGGCGGTTCTAGCAGTGCTATTGGAAGAAGTAGAGGGCTATAAATAGGATATAATAGGGCTTAGTGAAGTTAGGAGGACAAAACACGTATATAGTGCTAAAAAGCGGGCACGTCCTGTGCTGCCCTTCGTTCTCTGGCTTAATCGCGCGCTTGCTCTTATGGCAACATGTTTTGTTTCAACTCGTATTGTACCGGGTACGTGCCACGTACCTGTTTTGTTCTTTTTACTTGCGTTTGGTGACGGTGTGATGCATGTGTACGAGCTACAGTCCCTCGCGCTTCCGCTCGACTGAAGAACTGGCGGATACTACTAAAATATTGCGATCTTAACTAGTGCCTGCCCATTGTTAGGTGCTTGCATTCCCGGGAACATACCGCTTTCCGCATACTTTTCTTTGGCGCCACCCATCTGAGCCACTAATTGTGGTTGGCCTACGTTTGTTCACAATGGCGTTCATACGTCAAATCATGAATCTGAATTTGCGAAATCTCGCGTGCTGAACATAACACAACTTTAGGTGAAGTAGTAACTAAAAGTGATGCGTGTCTTGAGTTTTTCGTGCCATAACCACGATATGATTATGAGGAACGCGTTGGTGGGTGAGTTGGGATTCATTTTGACCACTTGCTGCTCTGTAATGTGTACCCAATGAGCAGCACACGAGCGTTTTTGCACTTCGCACCCAATGAAATGTGGCCGCCGCGGATGGAAGTTGATGCTGCAGGTCGGCCGTTCTGTACGGCGGCTTCTTTGGCGCCTTGAACTGAGCTAATGCCGATCTTGCACTCTGCACTAGAAACGCGTGTTAATAGTTCCATGCCGGCGTGGGAACTGTCATACTTGATACATGGCGGGCCATTATTTTTAGTCATTACCATAATTTTTAAAACTCAATTGTGGCTTGTGGCACAATATTACATATTGATCTCAATTTTTCAGAGGCGGACATTATTTGCACGAGAAATCAAAATAAACATTTCCAGAATTAACAATTTCTGATGAACTTTTGAACGAATTATATAGTACGGCACTGTTGCAATTGACAACTTGTAGCTGGTAACTTTGAGCCTCATATCCACTTCAACCGATTTCTGAGGGCGACAAGCTGGTCTACGGCAGGAACCCGACGACGACGCTCGACGCCATGCTGCCGCACGTCACTGACGAGGGGAACCTTGACGTCGCTACCTATCTCCAGCACGCCGAAGAAGCCCGACAGCTCGCCCGCCTGTGAATAAAGAACCAGCAGAGGACCGACAGCCGACACTACAACCTCCGACGACGCTTCGTCGAGTACCAACCCGGTGACCGTGTTTGGGTTTCGACCCCTATACGCCGACGAGGACTGAGCGAGAAGCATTTGCGTCGCTATTTCGGACCGTACAAGATCATCCGACGTATTGGCGCACTGGACTATGAGATCCTGCCAGACGGCATTTCGCTATCACATCGGCGCCGCTCACGACCTGAAATAGTCCACGTTGTGGACTCAAGCCGTACTACCAGCGTTAATGAACTTTGGGGCTTCGCGTAACTGAGCTTTTGGACTTTGTTTATTTTCGTTGTTTTGTTACTTATGTTTAATAAGTGCCCTTTTGTGTTTCGCTCTCTTATATTTGTAGCATCGGAACGATGCTTTTTAAGAGGGGGATATTGACACGTGTGCTTATCTGGATCGGGCAACCACGTTTCGCCGCCTAACAAATGTAATCGCAAAGCGTGGGACGCGCCTGCATGTATCCGAAGTTTCTGGAAAGTTATCGATGCTTCTATCCGCCGTGTGTTGTCGCCGAACCTTATGTTATCTGATTTCATCTCGTGACGCGAAAGATGTAGAACTTTGTGGAATGCACGCGAGCCCGAACGATAATTCTGGAACATTCGACGACTGCTCTATAAAAGCCGACGCGCTTGACCCGCTGATTAGATTTTCGACGATCGCCGACCGTGTTCACCGCTATCGTTGTGCTATAAGTGTAGCCTGTTCTTGTGGGCACAGGTTCGCCCAATAAAAGTTAGTTTTGTCTTTCATAGTATTGCCGCTGTGTTCTTCAACGTCACCACCACGTGACATCTGGTGGAGGTGCTTTACGTTCATGTACCAGACGCCCCCGACAAGCCGACCAGCGCAGCTACCCGAGGAAGACAGACGTTTGGCGCGCCCCGACCCGCCGCCCGCTGGGCTACCACTGCGAGGAAGCCGGCCATGTGTACCGCCGATGCACATACCGGGAGATGGGACTGCGAGGTTTCGCCGTCAACGCTGCGCGCCCGCAGCAAGGTGAACGCCCTCGCGATATCGCCGACTACCTCGCCGCTACTAAGTGGAGCTCTCGACGACCGTCGCGTTCGCCATCACCAGGCCGCTACCTGTCGCCGCAGCGCCGACCATACACTGGCCCAGCCCAGGGCCGGTCAGCGAGCCCATATCCGGAAAACTAAAAGCAGCAACCGATGGAGGTGCGGTTGCTCTCGATGGAGGTGCGGACCATCTCGAGGACATAATAACGACACGCCGCCGTCCCGACGAAGTCAGGAGGCCAAGACTACACCTACGAAATACGACTTGACGACGCGACGTTCCAGCTTCAGTTCAACATGACGCAGCCGTGATCCCACGCCAAGACCTAACTGCAACGCCAGACGAAGAACCACCGACCTCCACGTGCTTCTCGACTGCCACGCAGTCATCGCTTTAGTGGACACAGGAGCCGATTACTCCGTCATGAGTGGACCCATCACCGCGCAGTTGAAGAAAGTTAAAACTGCATGAGAAGGCCCTCAAATTCGAACCGCTGGAGGACACCTCATCACGCCGACTGGAATCTGCACGGAAAGAATACCCATTCATGACAGGACTTACCCTCCCACCTTCGTTATCCTCCAACAGTGTTCGCGAGACGTCAATCTCGGTATGGACTTCCTGAACCAACACGGCGCAATCGCCGACCTGAAGTCGAAGTCAATAACGCTGTCGGAAGATAAAGCGATACTGCCGGAGAGCCCTCGTATTCAACCCGCCTTGAGTGTGCTCGAAGACCAAGTGAGCATCCCGCCTCGCTCCAGCATTGTTATTTCGGTCGGCGCCGAAACACCCGCCGACGTTGAAGGCGTCATCGAAGGCGACCAACGTCTCCTGCTAGACCGTGAAATTCGCGTCGCAAGAGGGATCGCTCGACTGCATGGAGGGAAAACTGAAGTGTTGCTGACAAACTTCAGCCAGGAGTTCAAGCACATGAACAAGGGCACGACGATCGCGTACATCGAGGAAATTCTGGAAACCAGTAATGCGTTTGTCCTCTCGGATTCCGCCGCATCTACCCCGACGACCATGGTTCCCGAACCAGACTACGACATTAATCCAAGTCTCTTCGTGATTAAGCAACAACAGCTCAGAAGTCTGCTCCAACGATACAAAGGCTGCTTTTCGACGTCCTCGAGGGTTCGACAAACACCAGTCGCCAAGCATCGCATAATCACCGAGGAGTGCGCTCGACCACTCCGCCAGAGCCCTTACCGAGTTTCGCCGCGAGCACGTGCAGCTATAAGAGAACAAGTCGACGAAATGCTGCGCAACATCATCCAGCCGTCGAAAAGCCCGTGGGCATCCCCTGTTGTCTTGGTGAAGAAAAAGGACGGCATCTTACGTTTCTGCGTCGATTATCGTCGACTGAACAAAATCACAAAGAAGGATGTACACCCCCTACCACGGATAGACGACGCATTAGATCGGCACTGCAACGCAAAATACTTCTCGTCGATGGATCTCGAGTCTGGCTACTGGCAAATAGAAGTTGACGAGAGAGATCGCGAAAAGACCGCCTTCATCACGCCAGACTGCCTGTACGAGTTCAAGGTCATGCCATTCGGACTTTGCTCGGCGCCTGCAACATTCCAGCGCGTCATGGACATGGTGTTAGCAGGATTGAAATGGCAGACCTGTCTTGTTTACTTGGATGACGTCGTCATCTTCGCCGAAAATTTCGACGATCACCTTAGGCGGCTTGAGGCAGTACTAGAGGCCATCAAGTCATCAGGCCTCACGCTGAAGCTAGAAAAGTGCCGCTTCGCTTACGATGAGCTTCTGTTCCTAGGTCACGTCATCAGCAAGTCTGGAGTTCGCCCCGACCCGCAGAAGACAGCTGCCATCGCAAAGTTCCCGCAGCCCATCGACAAGAAGGCAGTGCGTGGATTTCTTTGCATGTGTGCCTACTACAGGCGATTTGTCAAGGACTTTCCACGTATCGCTGAGCCGCTGACACAGCTAACTAAATGTGACGTCGAGTTCAAGTGGGAAACGCCGCAGGCCGACGCATTTCAAGAACTCAAACGACGCATCCATTCGCCGCCCGTACTTAAGCACTTCGTCGAGCACGCCGACACCGAAAGCCACACTGACGCCAGTAGCCTACGCCTCGGTGCCGTGCTAGTCCAGAGATAAGATGGTCATTAACACGTAATAGCTTACGCTAGCCGGTCGTTGTCAAAAGAGGAAGGCAATTATTCTACAACCGATAAGGAATGCCTCGCCATCGTTTGGGCTACAGAGAAATTTCACCCGTACCTATATGGCAGGCCATTCAAAGTCGTGAGCGACCATCACGCTTTGTGTTTGCTAGCGAATTTAAAGGATCCTTAAGGACGTCTGGCACAATGGAGCCTAAGACCGCAAGAGTACGACATCACTGTAACCTAAAAGTCCGGACGAAAACACTCCGATGCCGATTGCTTATCACGCGCCCCATTGGCCCGCCGCCGCAAGACGACGAGAATGACGACGCCTTCCTTGGAATGATAAGTGCGGAAGGCTTCGCTGAACAGCAACGGGCAGACCCGGAGCTAAAAGGCCTCGTCGAATATTTGGAAGGGCACACCGACGTTGTTCGAGGGCATTTAAGCGCAGATTACCTTCCTTCGCGCTTCAAAACAATCTACTCGTGAAGAAGAACTTCTCACCAGTCCGCGCCAACTACCTTCTTGTTGTCCCGTCAGGACTTCGTTCAGAAGTATTGCACGCCCTACATGACGATCCGACCACTGGACACCTCGGATTTTCGCGGACACTATCGAGGATACAAGAAAAGTATTATTGGCCGCGCCTGACCGCCGACGTCGCCCGTTATGTCAGAACATGCCGAGACTGTCAGCGACGCAAGACACCGCCGACAAGACCAGCCGGATTACTACAGCCAATCGAGCCTCCTTGCCGACCATTCCAGCAGATCGGGATAGACTTGCTGGGAAGCTTTCCGACGTCATCAACCGAAAATAAGTGGATCGTCGTGGCGATGGACTACCTCACCCGCTTCGCTGAAACTAAAGCACTGCCGAAAGGTAGCGCAGCCGAAGTGGCGAAATTCTTTATCGAGAACATCCTGCTGCGACATGGCGCCCTAGAAGTCCTCATCACCGACAGAGGAACGGCCTTTACAGCGGAGCTCACCCAAGTCATTCTGAAATACAGTCACACAAGGCACAGGAGGACAACCGCCTACAATCCGCACACGAATGGGCTTACGGAGCGGCTGAATAAGACCCTCGCCGACATGCTAGCGATGAACGTCGACGTCGAACACAAGACCTGGGATGCCGTCCTGCCGTACGTAACGTTCGCTTACAACACGGCGGTGCAAGAAACAACACAGATCACGCCGTTCAAGCTGGTCTACGGCAGGAACCCGACGACGACGCTCGACGCCATGCTGCCGCACGTCACTGACGAGGAGAACCTTGACGTCGCTACCTATCTCCAGCGCGCCGAAGAAGCCGGACAGCTCGCCCGCCTGCGAATAAAGAACCAGCAGAGGGCCGAGAGGCGACACTACAACCTCCGACGACGCTTCGTCGAATACCGACCCGGAGACCGTGTTTGGGTTTGGACCCCTATACGCCGACGAGGACTGAGCGAGAAGCTTTTGCGTCGCGATTTCGGACCGTACAAGATCATCCGACGTATTGGCGCACTGGACTACGAGGTCGTGTCAGACGGCATTTCGCTATCACAGCGGCGCCGCTCACGACCTGAAATAGTCCACGTTGTGCGACTCAAGCCGTACTACCAGCGTTAATGAACTTTGGCGCTTCGCGTAACTGACCTTTGGACTTTGTTTCTTTTCGTTCTTTTGTTACTTATGTTTAATAAGTGTACTTTTGTGTTTCGCTCTCTTATATTTGTAGCATCGGGACGATGCTTTTTAAGAGGGGGATATTGACACGTGTAGTTATCTGTATCGGGCAACCACGTTTCGCCGCCCAACAAATGTAATCCCACAGCGTGGGACGCGCCTGCATGTATCCGAAGTTTCTGGAAAGTTATCGATGCTTCTATCCGCTGTCTGTTGTCGCCGAACCTTATGTTATCTCATTTCATCGTGTGACGCGAATGGTGTAGAACTTTGTGGAAGGCACGCGGGTCCGAACGATTAGTCTGGAACATTCGACGACTGCTCTATAAAAGCCGACGCGCTTGACCCGCTGATTAGATTTTCGACGATCACCGACCGTGTTCACCGCTATCGTTGTGCTATAAGTGTAGCCTGTTCTTGTGGGTACAGGTTCGCACAATAAAAGTTACTTTTGTCTTTAACAGTATTGCCGCTGTGTTCTTCAACGTCACCACCACGTGACAATATACAGATATGTGTTGACAATGTTTGCTACGAAATCTATTGATGTTCCTGTAAATGTTTCCTTCAAAGCATAAAAATGAGTTCTGTTACATAGGTCAGCGGAACAGCAGTGCATATATACTGTAAGTGTGACAGCGCGTACGTCAAAACCGGTGCTAGCTTAAAAATTTGGTCCAAGTGTACGTGCCTTGTCAAATCAATCGTTTCACTCGTGTATTGCAATATGTCCTCTAAAGTGATTAGTTGGAAAGGTGATTATCCAATGTTAATTAGTCAATCATCCAGTTTGATTTTCAGTGTAAGTACCGTCCGCCTCTTCGGCGAATCCCGCATAATAAGTGAATTAGTGCCATTCTACAGGTGATTTACCTTAGTATAAAACATACGGAATTTCTTATATGATTACAGGATTTCTGTTCACCTGAGACGAGATTGTATAGCAACGATGCGGCTTGAAGGGTACGCATATCGTGCCCAAATGTAAGATGTGGCTGCATGAAACTGAAAACCGGTACATTTTACTCTGTTTCTTTTTCTTTGCGGGGGGAGGGTTATCGGAGCTGGAGGGTCTTGCTTACAGTTTTTGGTCCATTCAATCTTTGCAGATGAAAACATATCTATTGCAGGCAGTTGTCCATAAGCTCAATTTGTACACATGAGGGAATGACTTTGGCAGTCATAGCGACTTGGCTATAGGGTGCCATGCCCTGTCACACTGGACGTTTTAATTACACTGGACTTTGGCGCCGCGACCGCCGCTCGTCAAACCACTTGTGTGCCGGCGGCTCTCCTCCGCTCCCCATTGGAGGAGCTGAGAAGAATAAAGAAATGCCATAGTCTACCCACCAATCGTAGGGCTTCGCTGCCCTAGGCAAGTCCTGTCCGGCCGGAATATCCGTCGTTGTCGTCGCCGACGGCCTGCTCGTCGCCCCCGCTCACCAACATCGAGCCCACCGCACCTGCGGCGGACGAGGGATCGCACTCGGCGGCGGTGGCCGCTTCCGTCGATCATGACGACCCAACTGACGGCCCCTCGTCCAACGCGAGCCAGCCGAGAGCACCTACCCCTGCCCCAGTACCCGAGGCAATAGGAGAGCTCAACCCCCCGCTGCCGCTCGAGGCAGCCGACGACGGCCAACCCTGCCAGCCTGCAGCGTTACAGTCGGAGAAGCCCGCAAGAAGGAGACGCCGTTTCCGACGGTTCGTCGACTTCGAGCCGCTTTCCCCACCCGCTGACGACGGTGTCGCTCACGATACCTCCGTCACGGTTCTATACCGTCCCTCGGGAAGCAAAGCAACCTTCCTGGCACTCTCGCGGGATAGTATCGCGGCCCAACTCTCCAGTGTTCCAGGAGTGAGACGCGTTCGCGTGAATTTCCGCCGCAATGTTGTTGCTGCTGATCTCACCCGCGGTGCCGACTTGGCGCCCCTCCTCGCTGTGTGCGACATCAGTGGCGTGGCGGTGCGCTCGAAGGCACTGCACAGCAACTCCTGTGTGGGTGTCATTTATGGGGTCGACCCATCCTTCGACGCCCGCACAGTGAAAGAAAACATTGAAGCCCCCGTCGTGGTGCTATCATGCTCAAGGAGTGGCGCTAGCGTCACTGTTATCTTTGTCGGGAGCGTCGTACCCACGAACGTGCGGCTCTTCAAACAGCTCCGCGCCGTTCGTGCCCGTCTGCCCCGTCCACTTCAGTGTGACCGCTGCGGCGTTTTCGGCCACGCCGGCGCCACCTGCTTCCGCGACGCCCGCTGTCTTCGCTGCGGTGAGTCGCACGCCACAGGAGAGTGCCCTGCCGAGAAACCCCGCTGCGTTAATTGTGGTGGCCGTCACCCCTCAACGGAACCGAGCTGTCCCGAGTGGCAGCGCGAGAGAAGGGCGGCCGTGTTGCTGTCTTCGTCTCAGCGGCCCCTTTCGCGCAAAAAAGCGCTCGAGTTAGCCGGAGCCGCACCGACCGAGCCGCGTACGGCCGCTCCGTCTACGTCTGCTCGCTCCCCGCAGGGCCGATCGTACAGTGACGCCCTGCGCGGCCGCAACAACCAGGCAGCCGCAGCTGAGCCGACATGCGGCCCTCCAACCGCTGCGAACAGCGACCCCAGAGACGCGCTAATTGCCGCTCTCGCTGCTGCACTGCGGGCCCTGCTTGTCCAGTGCCCAGCCATCGACGGCAACGTTCGTCAAATGTGTGACGCGGCTCTCGCCGCGCAGGAAGCACTGCTCCGTCACGACTAGGCGCGTCACCGTGCCTCATAAGCGAAGGCCACCGACCTGCTCGCGCACGGCGTTCTAGCCGCCGCCGCCGCCCCTCTTTCACCCTTCTATCTATTCCCCTTCCCACCTGTGCAGCGCGGTTGAGGTGTCCTCATCTGAGAGACAGTTACTGCGCTGCACTTTACCCCATATTTTTCCTTCCCAAACCAAGAACCTCTCTCTCGTGCGTGCATAAGCGCTCGGGCAAAGGATTGGGCAAAAGTGACAAGAAGGAGGGGGAGGGGACGAACTGTCGATTGTTATTTCGCTCCTTGTTCGTCGTGGGAAGGGGTAGGAAAGGGTGCGCGCACTTGGGTGCGCGAACATCGCCCTAGCGACGTTGTGAGCTGCTGAACTTTGGACTTGCTATGGGCATGACGTGCACTGTTCACTCTGAGGAAGAAGAACGCGCCCTGAAACAGCGACAACGAGAGCGAAAGCGCGAATGCGCACGAAAGCGACGAGAAGACGTTGCCGGGACCATCGAGTATGTGCCTCGCCGACGGAAGATGGGACAGTCGTCTCGACGGTCTACGTCCAGGCGGCTACGTCCGAAGGACACAATGAGACGATTCAAATGTAGGCCTTTGATTGGATCTGATCCGTCGAAAACAAGGTCGATCGTCGCAGTGGGAGAATTTAATGTCGACATAGCGCGCTTAGGCGGCAAATCGATTGTATCCTTCCGATTTGAACGGTTTGGAATTTGGTTTGGAACGTACGCCAATGTGCCGACCACACGTCACCGATCGCGTATGGATCGAATCTTAGGCAAGAACGATTCTAGCATAAAAGTACAACCAATGGTGTGGTAATGACGAAGACAAAATGAAGACAATAACAACCACGCTGTAACGTGTGTTTCTGAATTCAATTATTATAGCAATATATCATATAAATCAATATAGTTGTCGATATAGTCTTCGCAATACAGCTTCGCTGTTTATCCTTCTTCAATATGTGGAAGGGCACTGAGTGTTTTTTATCGATGGTGATGGCTTATGAGCGCTAGTGAAATCATTGCGTCAGGCAGCGGTACGTATTTGCCTCATTAAGGGTCCTCATTATTTGTACCAACTATTATTAGCAACTTTTTCGTTATTATTGTCAGCGCATTGCGAAATGCTAACCTCCTCGAAAACCACTGGAAGGAACTTTGTGGGAAGCGTAGGCCCTTTATTCAATTGTTTTAACAAAAGCAATGAAAAGTCGCATTTTCGCCACAACAGTGAAGCACTGATAGCGGTAGTAAAATACTAAAGAACTACACGAAACAACATTTACCAGCCGAAATGTTATCAGTGAAGAATCACCTATTAATTAAGTTAGCGAGCGCGCTGTTGCTGGCGCACATGCAAATTTTATCAGATTTCACTCGATGACCACGGAAACTCGCTGTCACAACGCTGGTACGATGAAGAAAGGCAGCAGCAGCGGCGAGCGAACGCTTCGACGCGTCTCCGAAACTTGATTGCGCAAGCTACTCCATAAGTCGCGAGAACCCCGCGAAGAACAATCCACCAGCCATATCGGCTCACCTACACACTCGCAAACCATGTACAACACCACTGAAGAATATGAGAAGTGTGTGAAAAGGCCTCCGAACGAGAGAAAAAATTCGCTAAACTTGTGTGCTTTCTGCGAGAGGTGGCGCCGGAGAGCGTACAGCATGATATATGTGTCCACAACGGGGGGCAGGCTGCTACAGAGTGACTGTGGCTTCGAATTCCAGTACATGGTGGACTGTCAGCCAAAACCTTCGACAGGGCCACGTCTGCTGTTTGCATATCGACATCGTGCAGTCCTGCTGGGATGTCCAATTTGGCTCCGGATCGGGATTCGTGATTATTGTTTTGGGATTGCAAGATGTGCCGCTCTGTCTGACTATTGGAGAGCCTTTCCAGTTAGCGTCGTCTGAGCTTCGATCAGCTCGTCTAGGGTATTGTGCAACTCAAGTGCTTCCAACCGTTCATTCGAGGCTTTGACAGGTATGCCTAGTGCCTGTTTGAAGGCCTTCCTAATAATGACGCCTTTTTTGTTATTTTTATCCGTGCTGAGATCAGGACAAACACCTACGTTCTGCCACTACCTACTAAATTGAACTGATTATATAATCTGCGTGAAAAGGAGTGTGGTATTTGAACTTGTAACCGGGTTCGTTTATTAGGGCAAATATATTTGTGCAATAAGCACAGAAGAGCGATGTTGCGGCGGCTGCCTAATGGCTGCAGCAGAAGGTCTAGTTTGATTTGTGTAATGTAAGAGTTTATATTGCAGTTACGGGATATGAACAGGGATGCTCTATTTTCTATCTATTTCTATAGCAATTTTAAATGGGGGAACACCCCGGTCTGTATTTTACGCCAATCGGCGGCCTCTTCCCCGTTAAGTTGTGGGTGGGGCGGCGGGTATTTTCTGCGGACTCCACGCTGATGAGCAAGGATGTCTTTGGTATTTAAATTGGTGGAATTTTGTGAGGAATAGTGCGGGTGGTTGGGGTTAGAAGAGGACGCCGTCGCTCGGTTAGTGAACCCTCGAGCTAACGCGTTAGCCTTTTCGTTCCCCTGTACCCCCGCGTGGCCCGGGCACCAGAGTAGGCGATGATGGTGGTTGAAGGATTTGGGAATTATCGCGAGGCTAGCCGCAGTCACGTGCCCCTTGAGAAACATGCGACATGTCTCCTGGGAGTCCGTGACCACGACCGAGTCCCTTTGCGAACGCTCCGCGTGGGCGAGTGCGATTGCCACTGCTAGTATTTCAGCCGAGGTGGGAGATCCTGCCGTGGCCGACGCGGTAATTTGCTGTTGGCTGATAGTGTTCACGACTGCCAGGGCGTACCTCCTTTGGTAGCGCTGCCCGGTCGCCTCTGCATACAGAGCTGCGTCCGTGTAGTACGTGTTGTACCTATGGTTATTAGAGTACGCTGATTGAATGTGTTGTGCGCGTGCTTTGCGCCTTTCTTTGTTGTACTCGGGATGCATATTCTTTGGAATTGGGGCTACTGCAATTTTGGATCTCATCGAAAGAGGGAGAGGCACGGCCTGCTCTGTGAGATAAATGGGGTGTGCTGGGATATTCAGTCTAGCCAATATTGCCCTACCAGTTTTTGTGAAGCTGAGGCGCTCCCTCTGTCGCATCAGGGTGGCTTGCCTCAGTTCGTCGAAAGTATTGTGCACTCCCAAAGCTAACATGCGCTCCGTTGAAGTACGTTTAGGCAGGCCCAGAGCAGCTTTGAAAGCGGTTCGGATTATTGTGTTAGCCTGCTTTTCCTCCTCCCTGTTCAGGATTTCGTACGGTAAGCCATACGTTATTCGACTAACCACTAAGGCCTGTACGAGCCTTAGGGTATCGTCTTCTCGCATTCCCGCTTTTCGATACGTCACGCGACGTATCATTTGGGCTATGTTGTTGGCTGTGGATTTGAGGGTCTTGAGTGTCTGTACTGCTCTCCCGTCGCCCTGAAGCCACAAACCCAGGACTCGCATCGTGGGTACCTCTCGGACTGATTGGCCCTCAACCACGATGTTAATGGATCCTCTGGATTTGTAGCCTTTCGCGTGTATCCGGATAACCTCAGATTTTTCGGGTGCGCACTTCAGGCCACTCCATCTAGAAAACTTCTCCACCGCTAATACTGCGCTTTGGAGCGTATATTCCTTATCCCCTAGTGAACCTCTGCTCGTCCACAGCGTGATGTCGTCCGCGTAGAGCGTGTAACCTAGGTCGGGTATCCGATCCAGATCGCGCGCGAGGCGACACATCGCTATGTTGAAGAGAAGAGGAGATAAAATAGCTCCTTGAGGTGTTCCTTTGTCAGGCATTTTAAATAAATCCGAAGTTATTTGGCCTATACTGATGCTCGCCTCGCGGTTGGAAAGAAACGCTCTTAAGTAATTGTATGTGCGCTCACCACAACCCGCGAGTTCGAGTTCCTCCAATATTGCGGCGTGAGAGACGTTGTCGAAGGCTCCTTTCAGGTCTAGTGCTAGGACTAGTCTCTCGTCGCCGTACGGTATATTAGTTAGAATTTCGTCTCTAAGTAGGAGGAACGCGTCCTGGCAAGATAAACCCGTGCGAAATCCTATCATGGAGTCCGGGAACCAGCTCCGTTCTTTCAGGTATCGCAGCAATCTGCTATGGATAACCCTTTCATAGAGCTTACCTAGGCAGGACGTGAGCGACACCGGCCGTAGTGTATCAATCGAGGGATTCTTTTTTGGTTTGGGGATCATGATTATTTTAGCCAATTTCCACTCTTGGGGCAAGTCTCCCTTGGCGCAGCACTCGCTATTAAATGTCTTTGTGATTTTCGCTAGGGCTACCGAATCCAAGTTTCGAATCATTGCATTTGTGATCGAGTCTGGGCCCGGTGCCGAGTTTTTAACTGCGGATTGTGCCGCCTCATACACTTCCGCGTACGTTATATCTTCGTATAATTTATTGTTCGCTTCCCCCGCGTATTGTCTCCTCGCGTACGACGATGCCGTGGCAGGTGAGGGTCCTATGTACTTTTTCTGAAGCGCATGAACGAGATCTTGGTCTGTACCCTCGAAGTTGTCTGCTATAATTTGGAGCTTCTTGTTATTCTCAGTACGCGTGCTCATCGGGTCTAGCATGCTTCGTAGTATTCGCCACGTACTGGTCGTTCCAAGAGTTCCTGACAGGGTTCCACAGAACGTCGCCCACTCGTTTTTAGCGAGCTCGTTGGCATGGCCTTGGGCTTGCTCTGCTAAGAGAGCGATGCGTTGTCTCAGGTGTTTGTTTAGACGTTGCCTTTTCCACCTCTTGGCCAGTTTCCGCCTCTCTTCCCATAAGCTGACCAGGTGAGAGTCTATCACCGGCACCTCCGCTGTACGCTCAATGGCTTTAGTGGTGTCCCCATGTGCTCGTCGAAGGAATTCAGTCCATTCTCGCATGTTGGTCGGGGCTGTATCCGACTCCTCCAGCGCTCTCTGGAGTTGTCTATAACGAGGCCAGTCAGTTAATTCAGTCATTCCTAATCTTCTCCGTATGTTGGGCGTGGAGAGCGCTATTCGGATTATGTCGTGATCGCTTCCCAAATTTTCGTCAAAGGAAACCCATTGTGCGTCTCTGATGTTAACTGTAAAGGCACGGTCGGGCGCCGTGTCTCTGCTGACGCTGTCACCTGTGCGCGTCGGTTTGCCGATCTGATTGATTGCCCGTAAGCCCAAGGCCTTTGCGGTGCGCTCGAGTAGGAACCCTTTGGGCGACGTTTTCGCGTATCCCCATAGTATGTGGGGTGCATTGAAGTCACCCACTATCACCGCCTTATCCATGGTGCCCGCTAAATCTTTTGTTGCTGAGAGAATGTGGGGTAGGTTGTCCCCTTTGCTTTTGGGAGGACTGTACAGATTTGTGATTAGTGTGTGTGCTTTACTTCGTTTCTTTGGCATCACACTGATAACAATGGAATTAGTCTCTCCCTCAGTTTGCGGAAGTGTTAATAATTGAGCGTTTATCGACTTGCTCACCAGCGTGGCGACCTTCGAATTTTGAGGATCGCTCAGAGTGTAGTATCCCTGCAGTTTGGCCGGCTTGGCCCCCACCTCCTGCAGACATATCACATCCGGAGCGATTCCGGAGTTTTTGATAAACTGGTGGAACACTGCTGCTTTCCTGGAGAAGGAGCGGCAGTTCCATTGCCATATCTCTAATTGGTCTGAATTTTGTATTCGTTGTGATTTCTTAGCGTGATTAGCCATGTTGCCCACTCTTATTTTAAGCCCGTGACGTTTCCGTGTCCGAGCCGTCGGATTGTGTTACGCAGTGGCTTATTTTAGTTTTTGCCGAACCCGCTCCTATCGCAATTGCGCGTTTTTTGGTTGGAACAGCCTTCGAGACTGCCTTAAGCTGTTCCGCCACGAATACCTTGTGTTTCTCGAAGTCCTTCGTGCATAGTTGTTGAAATTCCGTTAACCTTTGGGTAACTAACGTCATCATTTCATGCATAAATATTTTCAAGTTTTCCGCGATCATTGTCTGGATCTGCGCTGCCGTTATCTGCGTGTTTTTTGAGATTTGGGTTGTCGGAGACTGCGTGAAGACGGAGTTTATACCTGCCGCCGCTTTCGCTTTGGCTATTTCTTCAGACTGACGCGGTGTTTCCAGCTGCTGTATTGTGCTATTGAAGCGCGCCTCTAACTCTGATATTTGTTTCTCAAGTGATTGTCGTTTGCGTTCTTCTCCTGAGAGCTGTTCTCTTAGTCGCGCATTTTCCTTTTCCAATTTTTGAATACGCTTATCGTTTTCACCAGTATTCTGTTTTGGAGCAGTGGGAGAAACAACCCTCGCCCAGCTCACCTGCTGTTTTTTAGGCAGTGGCGAATTTGACCGCTGCGAAGCCCTGGAGCTGGAGGGGTCCCTCGAGGGGGTAGTGCTCTTCGCTCTGCTTCCGTGTGGAGATCTGGATCTCGATCGGTGCCGGTAGAAGTCCTCCTCTTCCATGGACTCGAACCAGCGCCCCAGTGCCTTTTTGGTGTTCTGTCCCGACCGCTCCCGCGATCGAGACTGGCGAGTCGTCTTCACGCGCTTGGCGGCAATCAGTTTGTTCGGGCACCGACGCGTCTCGTGCCCCGCAGCCCTGCACACGGCGCACTTCACTTCACATTCGTGTCCTTGTGGGGGTGGGTTTTCGAGTCCGCAGCCACGGCATATGTTCTTGGGGTTCGGACAAACGTCCGAGCGGTGTCCCTCTTGCATGCACTCCAGGCACATTTGGATTGTTGGCCTGTATTCCGTACACCGCATCTCTACTCCCATGTAGTACACGCATTTGGGGCGCGTGCCTCCCGAGAAAGTGAGGAGAGCGGTATTAGAGCTTCCTAGCATTCGGGCCCTTTCGATGGTGACTCCTTGGGTCCTGACTCGCAGGTGTTGCTGGAGATCTGCTGATTCGGTGTGTGCTGGGAATCCGTGCACCACCCCTTTGTAGCTATCATCTGGATCCGCTACGTACACGTTGAAGGGGTGTTGCTTGCCTCGAAGCTCCATGCACGTGATTCGACGAATGACGTCCGCCACTTCCAGTGAAGGTGTGGAGACGATGATGATATTTGTTCCCTCTCGGATTCGCAGTATGAAATCTTCTCCAGTGATTTTTCGATGGTTCGGTCCGTTTCCTGTGATTATCGTCCCGGTAGCCCGAATAATCGCTTGTGGTATTTCTGTTCTCAGATATTCCTTGAGCATTAGTCCTTTGTGGGGCTTCAGTATTATCTTGATGTCATTCTTCGGTAATGGTGGCAGAGGCTTCCCCTTCCTCGGGCGCATGTTGCGACGACCGATTTGCCCGTCTCCTTGCGCGCCGCCTGCTGATGGCTGTCCGTTTATGTTATTCTTGTTGTTTGGAGCCGTTTCCCTGTCGTTGCGCTTGACAGCATCTCGCTGTCGCCGCGATAGAACTAACTGCCAACCGTCCATCGCCTGGTTGTGGGTGGCGATCTCTTGGCTTTTGCTAGTCGCCGCTTCGGAAATTATTCTTGTGTCCCCGTTTTCGTCCGCGTTGTTAACCGGATGCGGGGGTGTTATTTGGAGGTCCATGTCCTCTGATGTAGCCATCTCGTACGCTCAGCAGAGGCGATCCAGTTATTAAGTGGTGAGGCGGTCGCTCACGCGCTAAGCCTATCGAGGCCTAACGGGGCTTCCGCCGCTTCGAATTTTCAAAGTCGCGTGGAATGACGAAAAATTCACTCACGGACTTGAACTTGGTCTTGAAACGAAGAGTTCGTCAAGTGGAACCTGATAGGATAGTCGAATCTGGTGCAGTTGACGAGTTTTCGGCTAAAACGTCGATAGTCGGCGTAGCCCATGTGAATGAGCGTGCTCTGCCGGAACTTCTTCGTCTTCCTTTTTCAGTAAGGCCCCGAAGACGCTGCCTTGAGGCACACCAGTGCTAACAGAAGAAGGTGGGGAAGAGAAATTGTTAACAACAGGAAACTCTTCTCGAAAAAAAAAGAAAATTACGAATCCAGGATAATGTTAAAAAGTCAAGTCGTAAAGCAGATAAATTAGAAATTAGGCGGCACTGGGGTACGCGGTCAAACGCTTTAGAAAAGTCATGAAAGATACACTAAGTTTGAAAGTTGCAGTCCGTGGTAAAGTGCAAGTTAGTCGGTAGTTCAAATGAATGTGTAACAGGAAAATCCTTTCCTAAAATCATGCTCACTAGAAACAAAAAAATTGTGACCTTCTGCGTGGTTGTACACGTGGGAAGTGATTACGTGTTCAAGCATTTTTCAACATGTGCAGGTGAATGATGTCAGGCGAGTGAACATCTCCAGATTTGTCAATTGGTATTATTTTTCCTTTTAGCCAAGTGGTGGGTAACTTTCCAGATGCTAGGGATTGTTGAAAAATATGGCATAAGATCTTTCTTCAGGCAGCGACGGTGTTCTTTAATATATTGGAATTATAGTTGTCAATACCAGCTGAAATGAATATTTTGAGGTTACTAATGAGTAATTTAATGCCTTAAACAGTGACAGCAATTGGTTCCATGTATGCCGCGTCATGTTTGGGAAAAGTTGGAACATTGCAAAAGTCCTCCTGGCTGAAAACAGATGAAAAAAGACGTGTTGAAGACGGTGGGGCAATTGCCGCTAGAAATAGGGATGTTTTCTGTTCCGTGTAAAGTTACGCTGTTAGTATTCCTTGTCAGAGATATGGTTGGCCAAATTTTTTGGGATTGGACGTTGGCAGCGATGGTAGGTGTTGCGAGTAGTATTTATCTTTTGCGGAAGATATCGCTGAGCAGCAATTCTTTAAACAGTCTTTGTATATCTGCCAAGCCTCAGCTGCGCGCCCGCGTTAAGTCCTGTTTAACGAACGCTTCTTACAATTTCTTAGTTTGCGAAGATACTTGTTGAGACGAAGAGACGAAGAGAGCTGGATTTGCTGTTAGTTATGGAGACCATCGGGACGTACCGGTCTACTAACGCTGTTAATTTTTCTCTGTAGAGTACCGAGTTGTCGTTTACGGATCGACCATTAAATGAAGGTAGTAGCACTCGGCACTCATCGTAGCATCTCATCGTAATTTGCTCTTATAATCGCGAATTTGTTTTGTTGTTGTGCCCGACACGGGCTTCGTGATGCTAACTGCTATTTGAATGAGGCTACCATCATTAAAGTAGCTTATATTCGAACTGGAAATTAGAGCTCAAAATGTAAATATGGGGCGCGATGCATGGGTGACGGTGCAATAGACTTCAAGCAGCCGAGGAAAAGCTGAACAGGGCCGCCGTCGAGAACGAGAATGATCGTGACAATGGAACGCAGTTTCACGATGTGACCGGGCAGGGAGTGTCAACGAAGCACGTGGAATGCGTGCAACATAGGGAGAGGGTAGCTGGAAGGAGCTGCACTCCACAACCCACCGCCCTCTTCCAAGGGGGACGTTCATAACATGCACCTATCCATCCATCCAATTTTTATGATATTCCTTACTGTCGCCTGTTAGAACGACAGCGCACTGGATACTGGATAACGCGCTCGGCTATGGAGATGGAAAGGCATAAGATGGAGACACGCGGCCAGTGGATTGAAGGAGAGACTGATCACAAGAAAATGTCTATGTATACGTAGGGGCTCGATTTTTTATGCGCCAAGTATATTCAGAAAGATTATAATTAGAATTTCGCCGTTGCATTCTGTCATTTACCAAACAGCTCCGGTCACCGAACAGAAAGTGTTATCATTCGACCGAAACTGACGGGCGATTAAATCGAAGCGAATTACGAATTGTATATATATATATATATATATATATATATATATATATATATATATATATATATATTGACGCGAAATAGGATTGCACGTGTTGAAACGGGACCCTTAAGGCGAGAACGACGAAGTTCGTGGTTGCGCGCGGGCTCTCCGAGGACCAGCCATCGCTACAGGCAGACGTTTTTTCTTAATCTGTCGGTGCTAAACTGTTTTAGTTGTCATAGCTGGGTGACATTTCTGGTGGACGTGCTGGGTACGGTCGATGTTAAGATCTCCGGAGCATACCCCAGACCTCAGCCCGGCGAGTAGTTCAACCGAGCTTACCCCTGTGCACGTACGTGCCAGCCGACGCCTCCAGGGACTCCAGCCACAGCACGGTCTGCTACCTGAACGAACTAGAATGACGACCCAACCACCTCCTGCCACTCCTGCAGCATCGCACGTTGTCGTCAATCACATCCGGACGCCGAATCCGTTCCAGGGAAGTGCTTCAGAGGACGCCGATGACTGGCTTGACCATTTTGACCGGGCTGCCAACCTCAACGGCTGGAACCACGAGCGTAAGCTACGTTACGTGTACTTCGCTCTTGAAGATTCCGCGAAAACATGGTTTGAGAACCACGAGGCGACACTGACGTCATGGGAAGAATTTCGTAGGCAGTTCCTCAATGCCTTCGCCAGGGCGGACAGGAAGGAGAGAGCGGAGTTAGCGTTGGAGGCAAGAATTCAAGGCCCGAATGAGCGAGTGACTGCGTACGTAGAAGACATGAATCGGCTTTTCAGGCGTGCGGACCCTTTGATGACTGAAACAAAGAAGGTGCGCCATCTCATGCGCGGCGTCAAAGAGGAAATCTTTGCTGGCCTAATTCGAAATCCGCCGACGACACTTGCAGAGTTCCATGACGAAGTCAGTACTATGGAAAAGGCCCTTCAACAGCGGGCCAGGCAAAACAACCGCGACCGTGTCATTTCAAGGGAGCTCTCTGCCGTTACCCTCGGTAACGACGTTGGCGCCTTGCGAGAACTCATCAGGGCTGTCGTCAAGGAGGAACTGCAGAAGATGCAGACGACCACTGCCCCTGTGGGACAACTTTCCATTGCGGAAATGGTGCGCGCCGAGGTCCGACAGGCCGTCCATGTTCCTGGACAGTACGAGGCACCACAGCAGGTACCGCACGCTGAAATGAGTTACGCTGAAGCAGTACGCCGTCCGCCACCCTCAAGTGCGAGCAGCATGGTACACCCCACTCAACAAATGGACGTAAGCTTCAGGCCGCCTCGCAGCCCACCGCACATCGCCGAAGCAAGGACTAGGAAGAGCGGCGTGTGGCGCACCACGGACTACAAACCCCTTTGTTTTCATTGTGGCGAAGCCGGGCACATCTACAGAATGTGTCCTTATCGTCATCTGGGGCTTCGTGCATTCTCGCCGAATGCACCTCGTCCACGACCTGGTGAGCGGCCGCCGGAAATAGAGAGTTTCGTCACAAATCGTCGCAATGATGGTCAGCGATGGCCGGAGCACCGTTCGTCGTCTCCTGCTCGTTACAGGTCACCATCACCAAGCCAAGCTTTTACTCGCGGCGCTCTGAGACGCCGCTCGCCTAGCCCGGCGGGTCGGGAAAACTGAGTTCAGCGACCTCCGGAGGTGAGGCCGCTGACGACGACCGTACGCAATATCCTCCACTACGACGACAACGACGAAAACAGAACGACGCAGACGTACAGACGGAGTCGAACACCTTGCGAGAGGTTGTAACGTCGAACATTCCCGTCACCATAGACGACGAAGAAATAATGGCGTTAATCGACACTGGAGCGGACACCTCAGTTATGAGCATGGACCTTGCCTGCAAGCTGAACAATGTTTCTACCGAGTGGACAGGGTCGCAGATTCGAACTGCAGGAGGCCATCTGCTAACCCCGGTAGGGAGATGCACAGCGCGAGTGAGCATTCGTGGTTTACGTACCTCGGAGATTTTGTTATCCTCCCAAGCTGCTCGAGGGACCTAATTCTGGGAATGGACTTTCTGCAGGCTAATGGAGCTGTGATCAACTTACAAAAGTCGCGGGTAACGTTTTCGACGGCGCAGGCCTTAGCAGGGAGCAGCACTGACGACACGTATGTCAATGCCTTGAGCATTGTTGACGAGAACATCACGGTGTCACCAAGGAGCAGCGTATTGACCCTCGTCACCTGCGACGCATTCGACGGCTATGAGGGTATTGCCGAGGCAAATATCCCGCTGCTGCTTGAAAAACACATCTGCATCGCCCGGGGCCTTGTTCGAATACAGCATAAGTGCTCGCAAGTTTTGTTGACAAACTTCAGCCATGAGTATCAGCACGTCCCTCAAGGTACAGCTGTGGCATTCCTGAACGAAATTGCTGACTTCTCCGATATCAGCACGTTACAAGTGACTTCACCGGACGCAACAACTCACGCCAGCCTGAATACCCGCGTCCACATTAATGCTGACTTAGCAGATGTCCAGAAGGATCAGCTACTGGGCCTACTGACAGAATTCTCCGGCTGTTTTTCCACGGAATCCAAAGTCCAGCGCACTTCCGTTACGCAACACCGGATAGTTACAGAGGAGTCGGCGCGGCCTGTTCGTCAGCATCCGTATCGCGTGTCACCTATGGAGCGGGAGGCGATTAAGCGTCAAGTTCAAGAAATGCTAAAGGATGACGTCATCCAGCCGTCGACAAGTCCGTGGGCATCGCCGGTTGTCCTAGTAAAAAAGAAAGACAACACACTCCGCTTCTGCGTTGACTACAGACGGCTTAACCGAGTCACGAAACGCGACGTTTATCCCCTGCCGCGGATCGATGACGCTTTGGACCGTCTGCGTCATGCTCAGTTCTTTACTTCGTTAGACCTAAAGTCAGGCTACTGGCAAATCGAAGTGGACGAGCGTGACCGTGAAAAAACCGCCTTCGTGACTCCCGATGGGCTGTACGAATTTAAAGTGCTGCCTTTCGGTCTCTGTTCCGCTCCTGCTACGTTCCAACGAATGATGGACACTGTACTCGTTGGACTAAAGTGGCAGACGTGTCTAGTGTACCTAGACGACGTTGTTGTGTTTTCCAGCACGTTCGATGAACATCTCACCCGGCTACGAAGTGTTACCGCAATACGCAAGGCCAACCTCACCATCAAGCCTGAAAAATGTTACTTTGGCTTCCAGGAACTCAAGTTTCTAGGCCACGTGGTCAACTCCCAAGGAGTACGACCAGACCGAGAAAAACTCGCTGCCGTTGCCGAGTTTCCTCGTCCTAAAGACAAAAAGTCTGTTCAGCGGTTCCTGGGCCTCTGCGCTTACTACCGTCGTTTCGTTGAAGGCTTCTTAAGGATTGCTGAACCGCTCACGAGACTGACGCCACAAGATGTGCCCTTTGCGTGGACGAAAGAACAGGAGCAGGCCTTCGCCGAATTGCGTAAACGCCTTCAATCCGCTCCAGTGCTGGCGCATTTTGATGACACCGCGGCAACTGAAATACACCCCGACGCCAGCAACGTAGGACTCGGGGCCATTCTGGTTCAATGGCAAGATGGCGCAGAACGTGTAATTGCGTATGCCAGTCGTAGTCTCACAAAAGCAGAAGCTAATTATTCAACGACCGAAAAAGAATGCTTAGCAGTCGTGTGGGCTATCAGCAAGTTCCGGCCCTACTTATACGGCCGGCCATTTCGAGCGATCAGTGACCACCACTCGCTCTGCTGGCTTGCCAATCTACGAGACCCGTCAGGTCGCCTCGCTCGTTGGAGCCTCCGCCTCCAGGAATACGACATAACTGTTGTCTACAGATCCGGCCATAAGCATAGCGACGCTGACTGCTTGTCACGTTCTCCTATTCCTTTGACATCCTCCGACTTGGAGCTAGATTTGCCGTTTCTTGGTGTCGTCGACGTGGTGCGCATGGCTGACTATCAACGTGCGGACTCTGAGCTGCTTCCAGTCATCCGATATCTCGAGGGAGCTGCCGTTGTTGTCCCACGCCCACTTTCACGAGGATTGACGTCGTACTGCCTGCGAAACGATGTCCTGTATAAGAAAAATTTCGAGAACAGCCAGGAAACGTTCCTTCTCGTCGTTCCGGCGGCACTGCGCGAGGAAGTTTTACAGGCGTGTCACGACGATCCCTGTGCCGGCCACTTAGGCTTCGCGAGAACATTAGCGCGCATACGGCAAAAATACTATTGGCCACACCTATTTTCGTCGGTTCAGCGCTATGTGCGAACATGCCGTGACTGTCAGAGGCGTAAAGTTCCACCCGTCAAGCCTGCCGGCCTCCTTCAGCCTTTGGATCCGCCTCCGGCGCCGTTCCAGCAAGCGGGAATGGACCTTCTTGGGCCGTTCCCCACGTCCTCCTTGCAAAATAAGTGGATAATCGTGGCAACTGACTATTTAACTCGCTATGCGGAGACGAAAGCTGTGCCGCGGGGAACTGCTGCTGAAGTCGCCAGCTTCTTCGTCCACAACATCGTGCTTCGCCACGGTGCACCCGCAGTACTCATTACTGACCGCGGTGCGGCGTTTACAGCGGAGTTATTGCAACACGTCGTCACACTGACGCACACCGACCACCGAAAGACCACAGCCTATCATCCCCAAACTAACGGCTTAACAGAGCGCCTAAACAGAACATTAGCCGACATGCTCTCCATGTACATTGATGTGGAACACAAAACATGGGATGAAATTTTGCCATACGTCACGTTTGCTTACAATACCGCTGTGCAGGAGACCACCGAGTTTACACCATTCGAGCTTGTTTACGGACGTCGCGTTACAACTCCCTTAGACGCCATGCTCCCGGTAGACCACGGAACCACAAGGAATGACAACACTGAAGATTTCGTCGAGAAAGCCGAGGAAGCTCGCCAGCTTGCTCGGAATCGCATCCGCACCCAGCAGAATACCGACGCCTACCGTTACAACCGGACCCGACGTAATGTCCAGTACCTACCAGGCGACCGCGTGTGGGTGTGGACACCTATCCGACACCGCGGGCTCTCCGAGAAATTGTTGCGCCGCTACTTCGGCCCCTACGAAGTTGTACGCCGCCTCAGTGATGTGAACTACGAGGTGGTGCCTCAAACCTCTGATCCTGGCTCGAACCGACGCCGTCCCCGTGCTGAAGTCGTCCACGTAGTACGGATGAAGCCGTACTACGCACGCCAGGGCTAAGCAACCCTCACAAACTGCTTCAGCACTGTGTACATGCCTCTATGTTTTTTTTTTTTTTGTCTTTTCATGTTGGCACTCTTGCCCATAGCGCGCGCCCGCTGCCCTTGAAGCGACCGGGCCGGTCGCTTTTGAGAGGGGAGCAATGACGCGAAATAGGATTGCACGTGTTGAAACGGGACCCTTAAGGCGAGAACGACGAAGTTCGTGGTTGCGCGCGGGCTCTCCGAGGACCAGCCATCGCTACAGGCAGACGTTTTTTCTTAATCTGTCGGTGCTAAACTGTTTTAGTTGTCATAGCTGGGTGACAATATATATATGTGTGTGTGTGTGTGTGTGTGTGTGTGTGTGTGTGTGTGTGTGTGTGTGTGTGTGTGTGTTTGTGTGTGTGTGTGTGTACTTGTAACAATCTACAAACGCGCCGTGGTTTTAAATGTTCAGACCATAGAGATTACTACAACAATTACTGGACGGAGCCGTGGTGCTATGTTCGGTCAGCCATCATAGGAATGATGTGTTGTTCCTGTATTTGTCTTGAATTTGTTTCATCTCCGCACTTGGAGTTTCAATTGTTCTTGTAAGTTTGTATAGTGCGCTTCATTATGCGCCTAATTTGGGCATACATTTCTGAGCAAGGTATACATTTTTATAGGAGACGGTATTAAAACTCAACAAGCACGCGAAATCGCTGCTAAGTACAGTGGTTCCGCTTGTCTTGGTGTTCGTGGCGTAAACGTTTCCATATCGGGATTCGGTGCTACAAGTGTTCTCTTATAATCTTGCTGTCGGTCAATCTTGTTATATTTTATTTGATTGTTAAAATTTATTAATATTTATAATTATCACTTTGCAATGTAACCAATCCGTCCAAAGTGATACGGACGAAGTTTGAGCAAATCAATGTGCTTCCCATTATTCGCGTGCTGGCTGAACTGCCCTGCGTGCAGCTCCCGTAGACACTAGCGGCACCGTTCCCTCTAGTAGTAATTGTATGAAGCTCTATTGGTTCCGACTGCTGAATACCCCACTTGGTAAACGCCATGAAGGCCACTCTCAGGCCGCCCCTCGCGCTCTTACAGTCATATGAGGACGGCAGTCACGCATTATGTGGTAGTGAGAGAGGGCGAATTGGACGAAGCGGCCCTAACTGACGAAATCGGCATTCACGTTGTAAAATTACCGATATTACGCACCTCTCCTTCAAACATTTGTGCATGAAGATGTGTTCGCATTACGTGGTCTCATTACGGTGTAATATATAACCTGGTCAAGTGATATATATATAGCGGCACGACACCGCTGTAACCATGCGCTACTCACAACTGCTATTGTTCCAGGCCGCACTGTCATGGGGCGCCCTTTCGTGGCTTCCTGGCTCTTTCCGTATGAGCTTCGTTGGTCCACCGCGGCTTATTCCGTTCCTGCCGCAATCCCAGCCGTGTCTGGACGCAACGGCTCCCTGTGTCTGGCAACGCGGATTGGCAACGTATACCGGCGACGCAAGCGCATCAAAGTATAAATTGGAGCCAGCCACCAGCATCGTCGGGCACGACACCGCTGTAATCATGCGCAGCTCACAACTGCTATTGTTCCAGGTTAGTTACTTGAACCGTGCCGCATTGCTGTCTTATTGCGGTGTCCTGCCCATTGGAGCTGTCTAGCGTTAAAAAGCTGATATTGACTTCTTTGTAGTTTGTATCTTCTTGCCTGGTTAACTTGCTTCTCATGTTATCGGGTGATGTTGAGTCGAACCCTGGCCCAATGAGCAAGACTGAGTCCGCTGCTTTCGAATCCGCCCTGGAGGCAATTGAAAAATTGGAATCTGGGCTGAAGTCAGTTATGCTTGAATTTAAGGGCATCAAGGACGAACAAGCCGCTACTAACAATGAAATCAAAACACTTTTAGCGAGAGTCACTGCACTTGAAGCTAGTGGAACCATAACAGCTACCACTGAAGCGGTTCCCCCTCAGAATACCCTGCAAGATATTTCAAGCCAGCTACAGCGAATAACAAACAGGTGTGACGATGCAGAAAACAGATTAGGGCGATCAAACTTACTATTTTTCGGGATCGAGGATGACGAAAAAGAAGATTGGGCCACGTCTGAAGAAAAGATTAAGAAGTTTTGCGAAGAAAAACTCGAACTTCCCACGAGTATGCAGTACGAACGGATTCATCGCCTAGGAAAATATTCTACTGAAAAAAAAAACGGCCCATAATCGCAAAACTGTGCTCATTCAAGGACAAGCAAAGTATCCTGTCGGCAGCACGTAAACTTAGCGGGACAACGTTTTCAATTGGTGAAGACTTCGCGCCATCAACACGTGTGGCTATAAGAAAGCTGGTAGCTTTTGCCAGGCCACTTGAAAAGCCTTTTAAGTTGGTGCTCGACAAGCTCTATACAGACAAACAAGTATATGTCTACGACACCGCTAGCGACTCAGTAATACACTCTACCAGATAGCTAGACACAAGCCCAAGCTCGCAAAATAATCAGTTGCCTTTGTTGCCGCAAGCCACCCTCTCGCTTTCAGTGGCCTACACTAACATCCGAAGTTTGCTACCTAAGAGCGATACACTGTGTAGTTTTTTAGACGATAGTGACTCTGACACAAATGTACTAACTGGGACATGGTTGAATCCAGATATCGACGACAATGAGATCCTGCCAACAAATAATCTTTACAAAATTTATAGAAACGACCGCATCGATAGGCGCGGTGGGGGTATACTTATCGCCATTAAAAAAAGCCTTCATTCATATTTTATCGATTCAGGGTCATCCCTCGAGATTGTGTGGGCTGCTTTTTATGTGTCCTCCAGTGCTGTACTAATTGGCGCCTGTTACCGGGCACCAGATTGCAACCATTCCTTTTTGAATGACTTACGGGACAGTGTCACTAAAGCGCTCCAGCTGTGTCCATCCAACCTCGTTTATCCTCTTGGTGATTTCAATTTTCTACTTATCGAATGGGAACATATGTCATCTTCATGGAACGCGTTTCTGAAACTAATCAATGTAACGTTAGATTTTAACCTGTTCCAAATAGTGAAGGCCCCTACACGCAGTTCCAATACCTAGGACTTGGTTTTCACGAACGCTCCTGACACAATTACTTGCATTTATGAGCGGCTTTAGTGATCATAACCTCATCGAACTAGCTGTTAGCATCCCGAAACCCGTGTCTGGCACAACAACTAAACAAATTCGTGATTATAACAGAGCAAATTACGATGAGATTAACTGCCAACTAGAAGAATTTTTTTGCCAAGTGCTACTACCTTCATTTCATTGTCGATCCGTAAACGACAACTGGGTGCTCTTCATGGACAAATTAACAGCATTAGTAGACCGCTACGTCCCGATAGTCTCCATAACCAACGACAAATCTGGCCCTTGGTTCAGCAAGTCTCTTCGCAAACTAAGGAACAGAAAGAAGCGTTCTTATAACAGGGCTAAACGCGTGCGCACTGCTGAGGCTTGGCAGATATACAAAGACAGATTAAACAATTACTGCTCAGCGATATCTTCCGCCAAAGATAAATATTACTCTCAAGACCTACCATCGCTGCTAACTTCAAATCCCAAAAAATTTTGGCAAACCATATCTCCGACAAGAGATACTAACACCATCACTTTGCACGGAACAGAAAACATACCTATTTCTAACGCCGATTGCCCCATCATATTCAACACGTTTTTCATCTGTTTTTACTCAGGAGGACTTTTCCAATGTTCCGACTTTTCCGGAATTTGATGCTGCATACATAGAACCAATCAATATCACTGTTGAAGGCGTTAAATTATTCATTAGTAACCTCAAAGTATCTACTTCCGCCGGTATTGACAACATTATTTCCAAGATATTAAAGAACACCATCGCTGCCTCAAGCAAGATCTTATGCCATATTTTTCAACAATCCCTAGCATGTGGAAAGTTACCCACCGATTGGTTAATAGGAAAAATAATACCAATTCACAAATCTGGAGATGTTCATACACCTGGCAACTATCGGCCCATATCTTTAACCTGCATATGTTGCAAAATGCTCGAGCACATAATCACTTCCCACGTGTGCAGCCAACTAGAGGCTCACAATTTCTTTTTTTCTAATCAGCATGGTTTTAGGAAGGGATTTTCTTGTGACACGCAATTGTTTGAACTAACGACTAACTTGCACTTTAACATGGACTGCAACCTTCAAACTGACTGTATCTTTCTTGACTTTTCTAAAGCTTTTGACCGCGTGCCCCACTGTCGCCTAATTTCTAAATTATCTGCCCTACGACTTCACTCTTCAACATTATCCGGGATTCGTAATTTTCTTTCTTTTCGAAAACAGATTACTGTTGTTAACAATTTCTCTACCCGCCTTCTTCTGTTAGCTCTGGTGTGCCACAAGGCAGCGTCCTCGGCCCCTTACTCTTCTTTATCTAAATTAACGACTTACCCACCCAGATTACATCCTGCATACGCCTTTTTGCAGATGACTGCATAATCTACCGTTCTATTCACACGACTGACGATCACTTGACACCTCAAGCAGATCTTAACCTTATCGCTAACTGCTGTAACAAATGGCTGATGACACTAAACTTTACAAAGTGCGAGGTGATGTGCTTCAGCCGAAAATGTGTAAATTCTAAATATTCGTATCATCTTAATAACACTATGCTTTCCCACACTTCATCATATAAGTACCTTGGTGTTGTTCTTACAGAGAATCCTTCATGGGCCCCACACATCACTTCTACATGCGCCAAAGCATCCCGTTCTCTTGGCTATCTACGACGCAACTTGCGAAATGCCCCGCCAAACATTCGAAAACTCACTTTCCAAACATTCATTTTGCCACAGTTAGAATTCGCCTCCCCAATTTGGTCCCCTCATCAAAATTACCTAATAAATATGACGGAAATGATACAAAACAGAGCAGCCCGGTTCATATCCCGTAACTACAGTATAAACTCAATCATTACAAAAATATAACTAGACCTACTGTTGCCGCCATTAGATATCCGCCGCAACATCGCTCTTCTGTGCTTATTCCACAAGTATATTTACACTAATAAACGAACCCGGTTACAACTACAAATACCCAACTCTTTCTCACGCAGATTACATAATCAGTTCAGTTTCATGCGCATATACGGTAAAACAAATGCATTTAATTCATCTGCGCTACCACGTGCCATTCGTCTCTAGAATGACCTCCCTGATAACATAGCCTCCATATATAATCCCGACACGTTCCGCTCTCAGTTCCTCATGCTTTTCCCATTTAATACCGTTCACGAGTGACCAATCTAGCGTATTGTGGTATAAAGTTTGTAAACAGGGATGAAGTGCCTCAGACAGGCTGGCCAACGTTTCGATAGGAGGACCTATCTTCGTCAAAGGCGGCCTCGTCATCCTCGGCGTGTTAGTTTTAAAGGGTTAGTGCAGTGACGTCACGTGCGGGTGTTGTCGCTGGCGGCTGGTTTTAAAGAGAGAGATTACAAGAGGAAACAAGCGCTGTCGTCCGACGTCTGTGAGCTTCATTCTCAAGACGAGGGGACAAGAGCGTGAGAGTGGTCACGCGGGGAGAAAAGAAATAGAAGCAGAAAAAAAGGAAAAAAGAAGAAAAAAAAGGGGGAGGGGAAAGCCAGGGCGGCACCAAGACAGACAAAAAAGGGGGGAATGAAAGAAAAAGAAAGAGAGAAGTGAAATCTTTAAGAAATACGGGGGCTTGGGAGCGTGTTGGGGATGCGAAAGGTTAGGAGGTATTCAGGGGGAGTCGTTGGCGGCATGTTTTTGAGGCATTAAAACGGCCGGTCAAGCGGTCAGCGCGCGAGTAACACAAAAGACAAAAAAAAAGAGAAAGGAGAAAACCCAGACACACCCAAAAAAAAAAGAAAACATGAGTTGAAAGTGACTTGAGTAGCATAGTAGTAATACTTCGAGTAATTTTGAAATAGTTAAGGTGGCGACAAGGAGTCTGCGGTGCAATGTATGGGGTGACTGAAAGGCAGCGGCATGGTCTTTCAAGGGGCACTGCCCCACGCGCTTAACGTAGGTGTCGTTAGGGCGGCATCCAGAGATGGCGATACTCTGGGTTGAGGCGCCGAAAAAGGCATATTGACTTCGGAATGTGTTGTCGAGGAAATTTCAAGAAAAAAAAAAGATAGAAAAGCGGGGGGGGGAGGGAAGGGAGAGGGGGAGGGGGCCGAAACCGGTATAACAAACAGGAGGGTGACGCGCGCAGAAGGGGCCAAGTGTACATGGAAGAAGGGGATCGTACAGTTGGTATAGACGTAAAAACCTTAAAGAGTACATTAAATTGAGTAGTAGGCAGGAAAAAATTTTTTTCGAAATGGAAGAGTAGGTGAGGTTAAGAATTAAAGTTGGCTGGTGGCCTAATGTGTTTTGTGTATTGGTTGGTGATATGAGAGTTTCAGATTTAAGGTACAGCTTTTAAAGATTCTAAGTTGCCGCGAGCCAAATTAATTCCTGTCGGGTGTAGGCAATTAAACTTGTGTATGAGGTATGATTCCGTATACTTCCTTTCGCGAGGGGAACGGAAATTTGTTTGTAGTATATAGAGCCTTGCTTTGCCAAACATATGTCCATGTTCATTAAAGTGACTGGCTACTGCTTTGGGTAAATTGTGTTTTGTATCCGCGCGGTGACCATTGAGTCTTGTATTAATTTGTTGTCCAGTCTCACCTATGTATTGTTTGCTACAAGCGGCGCATTCTAGACAGTAGACTACGTTGCTTGATGTGCAGGTGAAAGCCGAAGTTACCTTGTGTGTGTAATTCGACGCTGTACTTTTTACTGTAGTAGTAGATTGAATGTGTTTGCATGTAGAGCACCTGGGGCGGCCACAGGGGTTGGTTCCCAACTTCTTCTTTTTCTGTAGTTTGGCGTGCACAAGAACATCTTTAAAATTAGTGTTGCGTCTGTAGGCCACTCTGGGAGGGTCGGGAAAAATCTTCTTAAGTTTCTGGTTGCTGGTGAGAATCGGGTAGTATTTACTTAGGATGTTATTCACGTTTGGGACTGCGTTTGAGAATTTAGTAGTAAGTAGAGGTGTTGTTGTTCTTGTGATCCTCGGGCGGGGCTTGAGGACCTCGGCTCGATCAAGTTTGGTTGCAGCGATGTAAGCTGTTTGAAGGTCACTGTTTGGGTGGTTCCTGTTTGATAGCGTTTCTTTAAGGTGATCGAGTCTATCTATGTAGTCTTGGTTTTCAACGCAAATGCGACGTAGTCGTGTGGCTTGGCCTTTAAAGATGCCTTGTTTGCAATGTCTGGGATGGTGGCTGGTATATTCTAGGTACTGTTGTTTGTCGAAAGGTTTCCTATACAGCGTTGTCTTTAGTTCACCATTGTCAATGTATATTGTTGTGTCCAGAAAGTTTATGCGCTCAGTTGAGGATTCTGATGTGAATTTTATTGTTGGGTGAACAGAATTTAGAAAGGCTACATATTTATCTAGACTGTCTTGACCATGTCCCCAGATTATGAGTATGTCGTCTATGTATCGTAGGTATGTGTGGGGCTTGGTAGTGCAGCGCGAAAGGAAATCTGTTTCTAGAATCCCCATAAATATGTTCGCGTAGGATGGTGCAAAAGGCGTACCCATGCTTGTACCATGTATCTGTAAGTAGTTATGTGTGAGAACTAATTCAAGGAGAGACAGGTAGACTTCAGTAGAGTGTTGTGCACTGTGTTTAGACAGCCTTTGTTTTATCGAAGATAAACCATCAGGGATTGGAATGTTGGTGTACAGCGCCGTGACGTCTAGTGTTGCGAGAATTGTGTTGTGGGGTAGTGTGCCTTTAGTATTAATGTCTTCTATAATTCTCAGCAGGTGGGGCGTATCTTGTACAAATGACGGAAGTGCTTTTGGCAAGTCACCAAGGTAGTGGTTAAGGAATGGTTAAGGTTAAGGAACTCTCACGCTCTTGTCCCCTCGTCTTGAGAATGAAGCTCACAGACGTCGGACGACAGCGCTTGTTTCCTCTTGTAATCTCTCTCTTTAAAACCAGCCGCCAGCGACAACACCCGCACGTGACGTCACTGCACTAACCCTTTAAAACTAACACGCCGAGGATGACGAGGCCGCCTTTGACGAAGATAGGTCCTCCTATCGAAACGTTGGCCAGCCTGTCTGAGGCACTTCATCCCTGTTTACAAACTTTATACCACAGTGTGCTATTCCATCTGTCAGCCCCTGTCTTGTTTTTGGACAATCTAGCGTATGTTATCGTGCATTATACCCCACTTACTTTATGCACTGCTATAGGGCCTTTAAGGTTCTTCTGAATATATACATAAATATATATATATATACATATATATATATATATATATATATATATATATATATATATATATACACTTTATGCACTTACATTTCCGAAAATTCACGCTTTTTTAATTCATGTATTGAGCACAAGCCAGGCTCAGTGGTGCCCTGCAATAGGGGCGCCAAACCTGCAAGACGGTAGTCACCATCGAGAAGATGGAAGTACCCGTTGTGCCCGCTGAATGACTCTCTAAATAAGAGCACGAAAGTGTACCCTATCCTATCCTGGTTTCTCATGGTATGACTGATATATATATATATATATATATATATATATATATATATGTATAATCATCATCATCAGCCTACTTACGCCCACTGCAGGGCTAAGGCCTCTCCCATACTTCTCCAGCTACCCTGGTCATGTACAAATTGTGGCCATGTTGTCCCTGCAAACTTCTTAATCTCATCCGCCCACCTAACTTTCTGCCTCCCCCTACTACGCTTCCCTTCCATTGGAATCCAGTCCGTAATTCTTAATGACCATCGGTTATCTTCCCTCCTCATTACATGTCCGGCCCATGCCCATTTCTTTTTCTTGATTTCAACTAAGATGTCATCTACCCGCGTTTGTTCCCTCACCCAATCTGCTCTTTTCTTATGCTTTAACGTTACACCTATCATTCTTCTTTCCATAGCTCGTTGCGTCGTCCTCAATCTCAGCAGAACCCTTTTCGTAAGCCTCCAGGTTTCTGCCCCGTAGGCGAGTACTGCTAAGACACAGCTGTTATACACTTTCCTCTTGAGGGATAGTGGCAACTTGCTGTTCATGATTTGGGAATGCCTGCCAAATGCACCCCAGCCCATTCTTATTCTTCTGGTTATTTCAGTCTCATGATCCGGGTCCGTGGTCACTACCTGCCCTAAGTAGATGTATTCCCTTACCACTTCCAGTGCCTCGCTACCTATCGTAAACTGCTGTTATCTTCCGAGACTGTTAAACATTACTTTAGTTTTCTGTAGATTTATTTTCAGACCCACCCTTCTGCTTTGCCTCTCCAGGTCAGTGAGCATGCATTGCAATTGGTCTCCTGAGTTACTAAGCAAGGCAATATCATCAGCGAAGCGCAAGTTGCTAAGGTATTCTCCATCAACTTTTATCCCCAATTCTTCCCACTCCAGGTCTCTGAATACCTCCTGTAAACATGCTGTGAATAGCATTGGAGATATCGTATCTCCCTGTCTGACGCCTTTCTTTATTGGGATTTTGTTGCTTTCTTTGTGGAGGATTACGGTGGCTGTGGAACCGCTATAAATATATTCCAGTATCTTTACATATGGCTCATCTACACCCTGATTCCGTAGTGCCTTCATGACTGCTGAGGTTTCGACTGAATCAAATGCTTTCTCGTAAGCAATGAAGGCTATATATAAGGGTTGGTTATATTCCGCACATTTCTCTATCACCTGATTGATAGTGTGAATATGGTCTATTGTTGAGTAGCCTTTACGGAATCCTGCCTGGTCCTTTGGTTGAAAGAAGTCTAAGGTATTCCTGATTCTATTTGCGATAACCTTAGTAAATACTTTGTAGGCAACGGACAGTAAGCTGATCGGTCTATAATTTTTCAAGTCTTTGGTGTCCCCTTTTTATGGATTAGGATTATGGTAGCCTTATTCCAATATTCCGGTACGTTTGAGGTCATGAGGCATTGTGTATATAGGGCGGCCAGTTTTTCTAGGACAGTGTTTCCACCATCCTTCAACAAATCTGCTGTTACCAGATCCTCCTCAGGTGCCTTCCCCCTTTGCATAGCTCCAAAGCGTTCTTTACCTCTTCCGGTGTTACTTGTGGGATTTCAAGTTCCTCAAGCCTATTCTCTCTCACCTTATCGTGTGGGTGTTACTGGTACTGTATAAATCTCTAAAATCTCTTCAGCCACTTGAACTATCTCATCCATATTAGTAATGATATTGCCGGATTTGTCTCTTAACGCACACATCTGATTCTTGCCTATTCCTAGTTTCTTCTTCCCTGCTTTTAGGCTTCCTCCGTTCGTGAGAGCCTGTTCAATTCTATCCATATTATAGTTCCTTATGTCCGCTGTCTTACGCTTGTTGATTAACTTAGAAAGTTCTGCCAGCTCTATTCTATCTGTAGGGTTAGAGGCTTTCATATATTGGCGTTTCTTGATCAGATCTTTCGTCTCCTGCGATAGCTTACTGGTTTCCTGTTTAACGGCGTTACCACCGACTTCTATTGCGCACTCCTTAATGATGTCCATAAGATTGTCGTTCATTGCTTCAACGCTATGGTCCTCTTCCTGGGTTAAAGCCGAATACCTGTTCTGTAGCTTGATCTAGAATTCCTCTAGTTTCCCTCTTACCGCTAACTCATTGATTGGCTTCTTATGTACCAGTTTCTACCGTTCCCTCCTCAAGTCAAGGCTAATTCGAGTTCTTACCATCCTATGGTCACTGCAGCGCACCTTGCCGAGCACGTCTACATCTTGTATGATGCCATGGTTCGCGCAGAGTATGAAGTCGATTTCATTTCTAGTATCACCATTCGGGATCCTCCACGTCCACTTTCGGCTAACCCGCTTGCGGAAAAAGGTATTCATTATCCGCATATTATTCTGTTCTGCAAACTCTACTAATTACTCTCCTCTGCTATTCCTAGAGCCTATGCCATATTCCCCCACTGACTTGTCTCCAGCCTGCTTCTTGCCTACCCTGGCATTGAAATCGCCCATAGGTATACTGTATTTTGTTTTGACTTTACCCATCGCCGATTCCACGTCTTCATAGAAGCTTTCGACTTCCTAGTCATCATGACTAGATGTAGGGGCGTAGACCTGTACAACCTTCATTTTGTACCTCTTTTTAAGTTTCACAACAAGACATGCCACCCTCTCGTTAATACTATAGAATTCCTGTATGTTATCAGCTATGTTCTTATTAATCAGGAAGCCGACTCCTAGTTCTCGTCTCTCAGCTAAGCCCCGGTAGCACAGGACGTGCCCGCTTTTTAGCACTGTATATGCTTCTTTTGGCCTCCTAACTTCACTGAGCCCTATTATATCCCATTTACTGCCCTCTAATTTCTCCAATAGCACTGCTAGACTCGCCTCACTAGATAACGTTCTAGCGTTAAACGTTGCCAGGTTCATATTCCAATGGCGGCCTGTATATATATATATATATATATATATATATATATATATATATATATATATATATATATATATATATTTAATGCCCGGCTTTAACTGCGTCCTGTATCCACTCGAAATGCTGCTTTGCGCAATTTGTAATCCATGACACTGGTTCATTGTCATAATGAATGGTTGCAACACCCCAATTTTGGCGAGGTGGATCATCATGAGTAAAACTAGAAGCAATGCAAGGAAGACGATGACAGCGATCGAAAACTACCACAACACGATGAGCGGTGTATTGTCACATGGAAAAAAGGATCTGGAAAGATCACACGGCTTTTATAGCACGTCAAAAAACACCAGTAACCAAAAGGTTTAAACCGCATGCGTACTGCCTACAAGTATAGGTGCTTATCTAAAAATCGCATTTCAACCTGTTTGTTGCTGTTCTTTGGCATGCTATTAAAGCTGTCTGATCTTTCAGGAAATTTTTTTTTTTCAGTTGGCAGCACAGCGCTCGTCCAGTTGTGTTTGTTTTCGATTGTTGTCGCTTTCTACGTGCTGCTTCGAGTTTTCCTCAATTAATATGTCTTTTGAAAAGCCGGTCTTGAGATCATATGGATTATAACCTTGAGGTCATGTGGATTACATACACATATATATACAATATATACATAGCACTTGATCGGCGTAGAATTTGCTGTGGCTCCATCAGGATGCCTATATATGCACCGCTTATCAAAAGAACTACTCTCGATGACGATATACCTGTAATACGGATTAGATATTGCTTAAAGCAGAAGGTCGATGGGCAAAGGCATCCTCGTGGAGCCACAGACTTTGTAATGCCTACAGTGCTATTAAACCTGTCTGATCTTTCAGGAAACTTTTTTCCAGTTGGCCGCAGAGCGCTCGTCCAGTTGTGTGTGTTTTCGATTGTTGTCATTTTCTACGCGCTGCTTCGAGTTTTCCTCAATTAATACGTCTTTTGAAAAGCCGGTCTTGATACGCCTATATATACAATATATACATAGCACTTGATCGGCGTAGAATTTGCTGTGGCTCCATCAGGATGCCTATATATGCACCACTTATCAAAATACTTACTCTCGATGACGATAAACCAGTAATACGGATTAAATATTGCCTAAAGCAGAAGGTCGATTGGCAAAAGCGTCCTGATGGAGCTGACAAGGAAATTTATTCAACCGTAGGCACGCTTACAACTGTGGTATGAACGAAAAGTACAATATAAGGTACATCACATGTAATAAATCATACTTGATGTAAACAAAACAGATTAACAAACGAAATAATAAATGATGTCTGCTTGACACTGGCTTTGCCACACACAACAACAACAACAACAAAACTCATTACCGCATCCACGCAAAAGCATTATTGTCAGCCTCGAATTTATGAAAGGTACCCGGGGCACATACAGATACAGTCTGAACTCAGGCAACAAAATTGAGCATTATTCTGGCTGTAGAAAGACTTTGCCTCGGGAGACGGTTATGTACCGCGTAGACCAGCGGTGAAGAAACTCGGCTTCACCGAGTTTGAACAACTGTTCTTCAAGATGACCCCATATTATCACCCGTAGTTTCCGCATTCTGGGGTACATTGCTCTATTTGACTGCGGAGATCGTTCTGCGATGTTACGGAAGCACCACAAAATGTAGCTACCGCTGTAGTAGACGAGACTCGCAAACCAATCTCGGCGCTGTGGTGGCCGCACGATGGATATTCCGAACATTCTTGCAACTAGTTTCCAGAAAGTGCGTGCTACGACGCAGTCTTTTACTGCATGCGCGTTGGTCTCTGTTTGTGAAGAACTCTGGAATGTGACCAGTGCTGATGGAGCCACACTTCAGGAAGCCGTTCTTATTTGCCACCTTCCACGTCCACACTAGTTTTCCCGACCACAAAGAAAAGCTTTTGTTCGATATTGTTAGCATATCACGAAGTGATAATACTATGAAAAAACAACTGCATTTATTTCCGGTACATGCCCGGGGCTTTTATTAAACTGCTTTTAGAAACGCAACAAAAGAAGTCGTATTTTTGTCCTAGTGGCGAAGTCTTGATAGAAAGTATTCTACAACTACACGAAGCAAGTTTGTCGGCCGAATAAACTGCACTTGCTGCCCTCTGCAGCGCAGCAACAATGAGCCTCGTTCTCTTCCGTATCTCCGAACGCAACACCGTTCGCGGCCAGCACTTCCAGTTTCGGGTCACAGCGCTGTCGATGCACGAAAGTGCGCTCTGCTCCTGGGCGTGCCACGGCAAGCAGACCACTCACATTGCAGTTGTGTGGATTTTACACTCCAATCCTTCCTTCGTGGGTCCCGTATAATTGCGGGGTTCGTGTAAAGAGCATGGGAGACTGCCACAGCGCGGTATCCTCTTCCCTAACCCGAGCCCTCGCTGCCTGTCTTTCTCCATGGGACGAGCGAAATAAACGAAACTTCCGCTGAACACTAGAGGCGTCTACTCCACCGTGTTTGTACAGCCTTGGAATGTAGATATCTTAACAACCGCCTCTGTGCTCGTTCATTAGCCTTAGACGCCCATCGAATGAATTCTTACCGCTTGCTTCTCTGCAGCCTCGAAAGAAGATCAGCCAATGTCGCCCTTAATCTCCTCGACAAAGACACGCGGATACCCAACCTGTAGCCCTCCACCCAACTTCGCGCTGATGGCGTTCAATTCATCCTTGAGTGCCTGGAGGCATACAGCAGCTTTAGTAAAAATCACACCTGGCAGGTGTAACGGTTTCCATGGTTGTCGCACCAACGCTGGACGGCTGCAACCTCGCACACACCATCTGCGCAGTGAATGCCATGCTCTAGGGACATCTCGTTTCACTTGGTCCTCTGGTCCGTCCAAAAGCTTGTTTGTCTCTAATCGTTACGCCATCGTAACGGAATTCCATGTCGCAGTGTTAGTCACGGTGATATCAAATAGCAAAAACATGAATACCGCACAAAGTGTATGGGGAAACGGCACCGCAGTAGCATAATAGGTAAGAGCATCGCAAGCTTAATGCGAAGACGTGGGTTCGTATCCCAGCAGTGGTCAGACGTTTTTTCGTTCACTCTCATTTGCGTGAATTTATCATTTCTTTAATTAAACGCGTACTTAGAAGTAATTTCCCCTATCTTGCCATTGGTGTCATTGGTTGTTGGCTTATTATGAAATGATAATAAAAATGGAGCCTGAAGCTACTAAAGCATAAAGCATAAAGCTACTAAAGTAATCTCAACAGAAATCGAAGTCCCAAAAATGGACTCCAAGCTAGCTCACATGCTGGAAGCGAAAAATACCCTTCTAACCAGATGGAAGAATCACAGACTCAATAGAAGACTTAGAGCCAAGGTCGCCCAAGTTAATCTTGATATCGAAACATACGCGGCTCAACTTTCACGTCAACAATGGGACGAAACTTGCTTATAAATACACGGCAGATTGCGCAGAGGAGGCAAATGGAACCTATTGAAGAGCCTACTTAATGACAAGCTCTCCAGAGGTACTAGAAACCTCGCCATAAACAGGCTCGTCAATAAACAGATAACTATAGGGCGGACAGCAACAGAGGTCGCAAACGACCTCGCACACATGTACCTGCTACTTAAAAATGAATATAAAAACGAAGAAGAAATAAGCGAACCTTACTCCGGAATATCGCAACCGGACTTGGACAGTGGTTTCACTGCAGCTGAGATAAGGCATGTACTTTTTAATTTAAATGGGGGATCTGCCCCGGGTCCGGATGGCATCACAAATAAACTTTTGTGAAACCTGGATGATGATGCCGTAGACATAATCACGCTCAAAATTAATAGTCACTGGAGATCCGGCACTGTCCCACCGGAATGGAGGGAGGCCAAGGTGACGTTTATACCGAAACCCGGCAAACCACTAACAAAGGAGAACCTCAGGCCCATATCACTTATATCCTGTATTGGCAAAGTAGCCGAACATGCTATTCATAACAGGATAATAGAACACATAGAAAACTAGGAGCTTTTCAGATACAATCTCATAGGCTTTCGGAAGGCATTATCCACACAGGACGCCATGCTCATGATCAAACGGGCTATTATTGACGACCCTAGCAGGGACGTAAAGGGCCTCCTGGGTCTGGATCTCAACAAAGCATTTGATACGGTTGCACATAAACATATCCTACATGAAATCTCAACCTTGAACCTGGGAAGCAATTTTTACAATTATGTGAGATCCTTTCTAGCTAATCGGACAGCTCGGGTCAAACTCGGGATAGTCACAGGCAGTCCATACAATTTAGGCAACAACGGCACACCACAAGGTTCAGTATTGTCCCCACTCCTTTTTAACATTGCCATGCACAGGCTCTCGGAGGAATTGTCGAAAATCCCGAGCTTGGGGCGCGTCACCTACGCTGACGATATCACAGTGTGGGTCCCAAGGGGGTCACTCGCAGCACTAGAGCAGACACTACAGGCAGCGGTAGACACCACAGAATCCTTCCTTAAGGGCACCGGACTCAGGCTATCACCTAGTAAATCTGAGCTGCTGCTCTTCAGACAGGGGAGACAAGGTGTTAGAAACCTTGTGCCTTTAGAAACTCTGCCAATAAAAATCACAGACAACACAGGACGGGTCATACCCAGAGTAGAGCAAATAAAAATTCTGGGTCTTCTCATTGACGCAAGGAGCTGTAACGCTACGGCCCTAAACCGTCTCACAGGTCAGGCCAACAGTACTTTAAAGCTCCTGGGCAGGGTCTCAAACCGAAATGCAGGCTTCAAGGAGGACAATCTCATCAGAGCATATCATGCATTTTTCATGAGTCATGTGACGTACATTGCATCATACCTGAACTGGGGGAAGGGAGAGAAGGCTAAGCTAAACGCACTTATACGCTCCGGACTCAAAAGGGTTCTGGGACTCCCGCACGGAACGAGTACCGAACTCCTCAACAAGTTAGGACTTCATAACACTATAGATGAGCTCATTGAGGCACATTCGATGTCACAAATTGCAAGACTCTCCAACACTAAGCCAGGGTGTAAAATTCTAGATGAAGTCGGAATACTGCCTCGAGGAGGAGACGTCTCTAAGTTCAAAATACCCAAGGAGGTGGAGACACAATTAGTTGTAGACCCCATTCCTAGAAATATTCATCCTGTGTACAACAAGGGCAGAAGGGACGCCAGGGCCAAGTGCATTCTGGGTAAAGTGCACCAACAACACAGCTCAGCTCTTTTTGTCGATACAACTAGTTATGGATCGGGCAACCGCTACGCTATTGCCGTGGTCGATGAGAGCGGTAAATTAATAAATGCTGCGTCACTAAGAACGAGCTCCATTCATGCCGCCGAAGAAGCAAGCATAGCACTTGCAATTACAATGAGGAGAGGCTCGACGATTTTCTCCGATTCCCGTACAGCTATTAGGAATTACTCAGCCGGCTTCGTCTCAGTGGAAGCACACAAGTTACTTATACACAGTATTAATACTCATAATTACGACCAACTGGATAGCTCACACCTAGTGTGGTTTCCGGCTCATCAGGGCCACTCGGTCAGCCCCAGTGGCTGCAATCCTAACGAGCAAGCTCACTCTGCTGTGCGAGATATCACATGCCGCGCATCAGATCAGGAACTGCTCCAGGATGACTGCGGCTCCTACAAAGACCCACTTACTACTTTTCACGAGATCACCTCCCACTATAGGGACGGCAGGAGGTTTTTTCCTGCCCCCCATCAGAAGCTCAACCGAGCTCAGGCAGTCACATTAAGAATGATTCAAACTAAATCTTATCCCACACCTTTTGTGCTTAACAAAATTGACCGGGATTTTTCCGCGGAATGTAAAAGTTGTGGACACACTCCGTGTCTATTTGATCATGTGTTCTGGCTGTGCCCCAACCAAAGGGCTTCGGATCTCAACAGTGAGGAGGACTGGAGTCAGCGCATATCCAGCGAAGTCCTCCAAGATCAACATCTGGCCGTCCGGAGAGCTCACGACATCGGGAAAGCCTTTGGCCTACCGGTGCCTACGTGGGCGGAGCCACCGACTTAGCCTGGGGGCTTGTGCCCTCGGACCCTAGTTTCTCCGGACTAAAATAAAGTTCTTGCCATGCCATGCCATGTCGGTTCCCTTTCTTGTCGTTGATATATTATATAACTAAGTAAAGATCGAACGCATACCTTTCTCGTTCCACAGGCAGCCAACTTTTACGAAATACTGTACGCGTGCATCACATGCTCCAGCCTCGTATTATTTTCTTGTGACAGGCCACGCGTTGATTCGCCGTTTAAAACTGCAAGGCGCTTCAATTGGAGTGGCGAGACCGACTTTCCGCAATCCTTTCCTTCAAGTAGTTAGCGCTAGGAGAAACTGGGCGACGTTACACGAACTTTATGATCGCCCAAGTTCATCACGTTTTAACGTTTCGTCGCCAGAGTACAAATGTCATCGCTTTCACACACACCACATGGCATAGGCATAGGTACGTATGATTATATAACACGTGGTTGCTGATGACGTCCTAATACGCTTTTTTTCTCCCTTGCGCTCGTCCTGCAGAACCTAAACCTTAGATTTAGAACTCAAGAATCGTTCTCTTGAAAGATGGCGCCGACCGGCCGGCGTAGATCTGCTTTTACTGTCATACGATCGTCTTCGACGGGGTCGTGGTCATGCTGCTGTCGTCACACATACGTACGCTCGCGACCCACGCACACAACTACTGAATTTAAACATACAAGTTGGTTATTCTCGTAAAAATGCTGTATAGTCACGTACCTGAAAAATGCTTCGCATAACACTCATTCCCGCAGTGCATGGGATATGCATAAATTTCCACTTCCGCCTGCTACTCATGTAATGAGGCTGCTTTTTTTTCTCTTATAATTATGTAGGACAAGATTATAAATACACTATTTCACATGTGTAAGTGCCAGAGCAGCAAGATAGGATGCGGACCAGGTAGCAAAGGGCAGAGTTCCTAAACTTACCGAAATTTTATGGCTTCAACATGTGTCGTTCGTTTGGCGACGTCGAAACTGCGTTGCCTAATATTCCAATGGTGCGCCATTCGGTCATTGTTTTCGATGTCGAACGCGATCAGTCAAAATGTAGCCCAAAATAATTTCATTGAATGTTTAGTATTCGTCAATATATGGGAGGCGCAGTAGCGCCGTTCAAGAATATAAGGCCGCCACGAATCTGATTCCACTTAATACTCGCGCTTATTCGCACGCATGCTTTTATGGCAGCGTGTTTCCTTTCAACTTGTATTGTACTGTTTGCGTGCGACGTACTTGTTTCATTCGTTTTACTTGCGTTTAGTGACAGTGTGGTGACTTTGTACGAGCTATAGTCAATTAAGGGCTGGTGGGCTCTTAAGTGACTCTTCAGGCTCTTCAGTCGATCGACTGAAGAGCTGGTGGTACAACTAAAATATTGCCATCTTTGTGGGTGCCTGCCCATTCCTGGGCGCCCATTCTCCGCCCATTCACGAGAACACGCCGCTTTCCGCATTGTTTTCTTTGGCGCCGACAATTTGAGCCACTAATTATGCTTCGCCTACGTTTGTTCGCATCGGTGTTTGTACACCAAGTCATGACTCTAAATCTGGGAAATCTCGCGTGCTGAAAATAATGAAACTTTAGGCGAACTCGTAATTAAAATAAATGCAAATCTGGAGTTTTTCCTACCATAACCACGATATGATTATGCGGAAGGCGTTGGTGGGAGACTTCGGATTTCTTTTGACAACCTAGGGCTCTGTATCGTTCATCCAATGCGCAGCACACGGGTGTTTTTGCACTTCGCACCAAATGAAGTGCGGCCGCCGCGGCCGGGATTTGATCCTGCGCCCACTGCAGACGATATCGTAGTAAAGTCAGTTGCACGTCTGCTGTTCTGTGCAAGCAGAATTTTTTGTTGGGCTAGTTGGTGCATGTTACTGAAGTACTAAAGCTCCAAACACGACAAACAGACGTCTGTTTCGCTTCTTCGGTCGTCGGTTTGGCGCTTTAGTACTGCTGTTCTGTACGGCGGTTCCTCTCGGCGCCTTGAAAGCCAGTGACTTTGAATCTCATATGCACTTTAACCGATTTCTGAGGAATACAATAATTCAGAGACAGGTGTTGACAATGTTTGCGATGAAAGCTATGCTTGTGGCAGTAATTCTTTTCCTTCAATGTATAAAAATGCGTTTTGGTACATAGGTGAGCAGAAAAACAGTGCAATTTAAATTTCACAGGGCGTATCTCAATATTGGTGCTAGATTCGAAATTTACTCCAAGTGTATGTCGCCCTGTGAAATCACTCGCTTCAGTTCATGTATTGAAATATGTGCTCTAATGTGATCAGTTGGAATGGTGATCAGGGAACTCTTGTTCATTAGTCAGTTATCCATTTTCATTATCAGTCTAAGTACCGCCAAGCTCTTCACCTAATCCGGTAGAAAGAGGGAATTAGTGCTTTATGCCGTAGGTGATTTACGCTGTTATAAAACACGCGAAATTTCTTCTATGATTACAGGCTATCCCTTAAGCTGTAGGCGAGCTTTTGTACCAATGATGGCGCGTGAAGGGCAAGCATAACGCACTGCATTGTAACCTGTAGCTTCATGGATTTGACGATTGGTTAGTTGTAGCTGCCAATTAGGATCACTTTGGTCAGAGAGGACTTTACTCTCTACCTTTTTCTTTCTTTTCGGCGGGGCGGGGGTGGGTTTGGGGTTGTGCATAAAGTTTTCGGGCCATTCAACCGCTGCTGACAAAAATACATGTCAAATGTCAATACGCTCAATTAGTACACATGAGTGAATGACTTTGACAGTTAGCGACTTGGGTATCATTGCCGAGCACGCATGTAAGACACAGATTTTCAGGAATCTGGTTGTCCCTCTTATTTAGACCTTCCAAATCTGTCAAATAATGACAGAAAATTTGCAAATTTGTTTCGACGGAGCGTTACTTGTGGACCAGTATGAGCAGGGTCATTTATTCACATAATTCAATATATGAAATCGTGTTGTGCTTTAAAGCAATCATTACGCGAAGAATATCGTCCTAGCCACATGCTGTAAGATTGAAAAAAACTTCAATGAAGCAGATGCTGTACCGTTTAATCGTCGCCAGTAGAAATTACGACACACGGACAGTCATTTTGCGGACGGGCATTTCTTAAATTTCTAAATTTTGCAGAGGTGCACACACACGCACCTGCTGCACGCGCATTTGTACGGCCTTTCATCGTGTCCGTGTTAGTATCGCCGGTTGAAATAATATCGCCGGGGCAGCTACGCGTTTCCACGTTGCTGATGATGGCTGCTTCGTTTCTTTCTTTACCGTCAATTTTTCAGCGTTTCATGGAATCGCCATTGAAGTGTAAAGGTACGTAATCACTTAAGGAAATAAGTGCGCAAGGCGCTTTCGAGGCAAAAATTCGCTATAACAGCAGCTTGGACTTGTTGGTTTTCCATCCTGGTGTTAACAGCGCAAAACGGGACACGAGACGAGAATTAGATGGCGCCACAAACGCTGCCGAAGTAAACCCGTGGACTTTCGCGCGCTTACTTCCGCAAGTGAGGCCGTACCTTCACTCTCCTACGTCGATTTCCTTCAACATTATTCGCTAGAGGGGAACGGAAATTTCAAAGTTCTTACAAACGTTCAGCATAACGCTACATATAGCTAAAAATAGTATAAATCCGGTTGTCGCGTGCTCACTGATGAGGGCCAGTTGTACCCGTGGCGCGGTTTAGGTGATGCATGCAAACCTGCTGACAGCGGGCGGAGATTGTAGGGGCAATGGTCCAGCTGCATATATGGTAAATGGTTGTTCAATGGATGTTCCAATGTGAACCGGTGAGGTATCTGAATAATTAAAATAATTAGGGTATGTGTATCCACTTGCACGTACAGTTAAGCGTTGAGCAAAATCTGAGACACGCGGTTTTTGATAGGCAAGCTGAAGCACCGGCCTAAACAGAAGGTTGCGTGAGAAAGCATCGTCGATAACTTGAGCTTTCGAGGGAGTCCGCGACAATGTAGGCGCCATGGCTTGTCAGGTGAACGTCCTTAACGTTAAAACTTGTTCTTGTTCCCTAGTGAACCGGCGATAGCTACTCTGGAGGATCGGCCATGAATAATGCGGCGATCACGTGAAACACACAGAAATTTCGGCAGAAACTATATTTTTTTGTTCTTCCTCGGTATATATTAGAGGGAAGCTGAATGTGGCTAGGTTCTGGGAAACATTTCGTGCGTCTATACAGCAGTGCATAACAAGAATTTAGTGCCCTTCCTCTGTGTCTGTGGTACACGTGTTATTTCTTCGGTTAGGCGAGTGCCCACGAATCGTAGTGCCTCGGGCCACCCTGCATGCGTGAGCCCTCGCGCAATGGAATGGGCGGTAGGAACGAGAAGGAGGGAGAGGGACGAACTGTCGACTGCAATTCGATCACTTTCAGGAAGGCTCCGAAAGGGCGCATACATAGTGACGTTGCAAGCTGTTGTATTTTGGGTTCGCTATGTGCAGAACGCGCGTAGTTCGCTCTGAGGAAGAAGAACGTGCCTTTAAAAAGTGAGAACAAGAGCAAGAGCGAGAATGCGCAAGAATTCGACGCGAAGCCGCTGGCCCCGAACGCGCAGCGACGGACGACACGAGACCATCGAGTGTGTGTCGCGCACACGCAAGACGGGACCGTCGTCGCCATGGTCTACGTCCCTCCGGCTACATGCAAAGTAGACATTGAGACCTTTCTAATAGATGCATTTGGTTGGATCTCATCCGTCGAAAACGAGTCAATCATCATAGTGGGAGATTTTAACGTCGACCCAGCGCGCCCCAACGGTGAGTGCATTCAGTCCTTGATGTTGAAACGGTTTGGAATTGAGTGCTACACAGACGTCAATGAGCCGACCACGCGTCGCCGTTCGTGTATAGATTTAACCTTTTGCAATAACGTGTCTAGTATTGCAGTACAACGGATCTCGCTGTACCACAGAGACCACAAAGTTATGGCCACTGCGCTAAAGACGATATAAGGAGCACGAAGTTACGTGTTTGTGTTTTATTCAATCAATAAAGCAATAACCATATCAGCATTCATGCGATACTCTAGCAAGCGTTCATTGAGACAGCGCCCGGTTTGACCGCTACAACATTGCCCAAAGGCGAGGGGAATGCTGTGCACCACGGGAGCGTCCTCTATACGCCGAAGCGACCTGTCCGGTGACCTACAGGCATCAGGTTTCACAGCGCCTCAAGAAGGTGGGTGACAAGTGCCGGGTACCAGTTGTGTTTTCAGCCACGGAAAAGTTGGGGCGCGAATGCTGCCTAGTGAACGGTCAAAAGGAGAGGACCACCTGCGAAATAAAGCATACCAAAGCCCTCGTCGAACGTGAAGTTGGTGTAGTACATAGCATTCCCCTCGCCTGTGGGAAATGTTACATCTGCCAAGCAGGCGCTGTCCTAATGAACGCTTGCTATTAGCCCCGAGAACGACCTACAGGGGCGCTGCAAGCGCCGCTCGCGTGACGTCAGGGCGCGGGCTCGCGCCTGTCGTCTGCTGCAGTTCGGGCGGTGTCCGGGCGCCTTCTGCTGTGTTTTCGTTTGTTCGCCTTCGTTCCCTCTGCTTGTATACTTATGGAGGTCACCTTAAATATGTTTCTACGACATCTTCGATCGCAAAAATTTATTCAAATAGCTTATTTCAGAGAATACAGTTCTCAAAAGCAACGCTACAGTGCTAGTCGAAGGAGCGCCGACCCGCTCATTGCAGGTTTTTATGCTGGTACGAACGGCCTGCAGAGGTACCGACATACGAAATCCTCCAAGGCAACCACAGCCGCGGGGCTGGCGATCTACGGAAAAGCGACCGCCGGGTCAACAGCCCGTTGGCGCCAGCATGTCCGCTGCGGCGACTCGCTTTGAAAGGAGGGCGATACTGTATATCATATTGACCGCAGATAAAGACGGGGACAACGCGAGAGAGCACATAAACAATACGTCAGTCCCCAGCCCTTTGGCGCCACCTTGTCTACTGTGGCAACTCTCTTTGAAAACAACAATGCGCCGAGTCAACAGGCAGTTGGCGCCGCTATGTCTGCTGCGGCGACTCGAATAGTGAGGACGACAATACGCCGCGTCCCCATGCGGGCGAGACCGGTAGGTCTGGATGCAGTCGGCGGACCATGTATTGTTGGTGGATTCGCCGCCACCTTCACGCTTTGATTGATGCAGGCGGAACTCCTGGAAATAAGAAGTTTTGTGGCGCCGTCTCACGGTTCTTAGAAGTCGTCAGTCAATAGACAGACGCTGCGGCCTCTGTGTGCGGAGTCGACACTGAGGTCAAGAGGCCCCTGCTCCGGACAGGACACTTGTCTGCGAGAACCCTCTCACCTCGGTGTGGTCAGTGCAATCGGTGCGGAAGTGAGTGTGTAAACCCTCTCCCTCAAAGGCGGGTCAGCTACGATGACTTTGGACGCTCCGAATTGGTCGACGGTGAACTGTCGTTTTCCCTCACCTAGGGATTCTAGGCAGGACAGAATTTATATAAGGAGTCGTTGGCGGCTCGTAAGTGTGCATTCCTCTTTCAGTCATGTTAGAGTGAATAACTTTAATGTTCTCATGTAGATACTCTAAACAAATCCCACACTCCTCGTTCTCCATGAGCACAAGTCTCTCCCTTCAACAACGTCCTCAGCGTGGATAATTTGGACGACGGCATTAGCCAGCTACCATCTATTTCATGCCCGACTCCAAGCATTACAATGCGCGGATCGACAACTACAAAAACATAGTATATAAGAGTCCAATTATGATACGATACCTGCCGTGGTGCAACAAGTATGTCAGAAACGCTGGCTATATGTGACTTCTAAAAGAGTGACCTCGATTTTAATCCTCTAAAACAGGTTTGCTCACGACGATTATAGAAGTTCATATTATAATATCGAATTTTTGTATTTCTTCAAAGAAAAGCACGGCAGCAACATGAGAACTTAACCAGTTTGAATTCTACCAGCATCAGTTGCCTCTTTAACTGCTTCTCAAAATTCGGCGGTTCTTCACGTGTTTGTCTTAAGCGGCAGCAATTTGAAGTAAAGCTAATTGAAGCTTACAGCTGTTTGCAGAATACGAAAAGGAACATACCAATATTCCGTTTTCCGTGCTACACTTTAAGCTCACTTGAGCAATTTACTGGTGCTTTTTGCTTGAGGAATATACATGACGAATCTGTTTGAAATCTAACACACACTTCTCTCGTTCACCAGGCTGCCAACTTTTTTGAAATACTCTCCTCGTGCGTCACTTGCCTCTGCTTCGACTTATTTTCTTGTGACAGGACACGCTTTCATTTGCCCCATGGCATAGGTATAACTACGTACAATTGTATAACGCGTAGTTGCTGATACCATCATGACACGCGTTTCTCTCACCTGCACTCGTCCTCTAGAACCTAGAACAGTAGACGTACAAGTTAACAATCGTGATGTGGAAGGATGGCGCCGACCGGACGGCGTCGACTTCCTTTTGCTGTCATACGATCGTCTTCGACCGAGTCGTGGTCCTGCTGCTTTCGTCACACCCTCGCACGCTCGCGACTTACACACACAACAACTCCATTTACGCATATAAGCTGCTTGTTCTCGTAAAAAAATACTGTATAGACAGGTACTTGCAAACTGCTTCGCATAACATTGATTCTCGCAAAGAATTTGCACAGTTTTCCACTTCCGCCTGCTACTAATGCAATGAGGATGCTCTTTTTCTCCTCCGATAATGTAGCAAAAGATTATAATTACACTATTTCACAAGTTGTTGTGCAAAAGCAGCAAGATAGGATGCGGACCAGGTAGCAAAATGCAGAGTTCCTAAACTTGCCGAAATTTTACGGCTAAACAAGTGTCGTGTCGGTATACAATTGCGTTGCCTAATCTTCGGCTGTCTCGCGATTCGCGCAATGTTTGCTATTTCGAACGCGATCAGGCAAAGTCCCATAGCCCAAAATAATTTGATTGGAAAGTCTACTCTTCTTCAATACACAGGTGGCGTAGTAGCGCCGTGGAAAAATATTCCTGTCTCTAATCTGATTCCGCTTCGTTCTCAGGCTAATCCGCGCGCTTGCTGTTATTGCAACGTGTTTGGTTTCAACTCGTATATTAGAGTTTGCGTGCGACCTACCTGTTTTATTCCCTTTACTTGCGTTTGGTGATGGTGTGGCGACTGTATACGAGCTACCTTCACTCGTGCTTGAAATCGACTGAAGATGTGGTCGAGACTACTAAAATATTGCGACCTTCCCTTGCATTCTTAAGAACAGACCGCTTTGCTCATAGTTTTGTTTGGCGCCACCCATTTGACCAAGTAATTGCGCTTGGCCTACGTTTGTGCGCATCAGTGTTTGTACACCAAGGGCGCTATAACGTAAAACTATTCCAAACTTTTCTATTCCAATTCTGCTATCAGCCCTCCACGATTGGTCAAAAACTTTTTTCGACCACCCCCACTTCACCTGTCTCTCACGCGACGTCACGAAAACCGCGATACCTCCCCATCTGATATGATGTGTACACACTGATTATGCATGATTTCACAGAAAAAAGAAAAACAGTTATTTCTGATTCGACCCCTTTTCGCCATTAGCCCTCGGCTACTGGTAAAAAGTTTTCGGGCTGCACCCACTTCACCTGCCTGTCGCGCGACGTCACAAAACCGCAAGAACTCACCACGTCAAAGTGACGTGTACGCGATAAAGATGCATTAATATGCCGAACAAAACTGAATTTTCTTCGGAATAGCCGCAGGCTGCCCCGTCCCAAAAGGAATAGAAGATAGTTGCCGCCGATCGCTCAGATGCTGGCTACTCGCACCTGCCGGTGCGCATGGGTGTATTTGCGTATAATAAAACTTCTTTCGTGGCCGTGTAACGTTCTCGCGCACTTTCGGCACGTTTACCCCCTCATTCTGCCAACTCTTCTTTGCTGAAGATCTGTTTTAGCGTCATTCTTGAGCTTCCGTTGCATGCCGCCGCAATTTTCGACCAGCCACCGCAAGCTAAGTAAGGGAAAGCCGACCAATCGTAGACGCCGGCACCACCCTCTTCATCCGGTTATCGACTTTCAGTGCAGTGGCTCGGCCCCATCGAATGCCTTTCCACTTGAGCGTTCTCCTCGCCTCTTGTCAGCCAATTAGATCCTACAAGCCGCTCAGTGTAAGCAATATTATTCGTTTTTCAAGCAAACAAAAGTGACCTCCTATGAACGAGGAGAGCGTTTGATTGGTCTGTTCAGACAACCCTGCGGGTGACCACCCGGTGCTTGCGTTGGTGGTTACGCGAATTTGACGTCAGGAGATTGGAATAGAAACATATTGGAATAGTTTTACGTTATAGGGCCCCAAGTCATGAACCTAAATGTGCGAAATCTCGCGGGCTGAGAATAAGGAAACGTTTGGCGAACTCGTAAATAAAATTAATGCTAATCTGCAGTTGTTCGTGCTATAACCACGATGTCATTATAAGGAATGCGTTGGTGGGGGAGTACGGGTTTATTTTGACTACCTGGGGCTCTCTCACGTGCAGCCAATGCACAGCACACGGGTGATTTTGCAGTTCAAGATGAGGAACCTTGCTGTGGTTTAAAAGAATAATTAACCGACGGAATCTTGTAAAATTGAAAAAGAATTGAACGAAGCAGAGGCTGTGCTGTTTAGCCGTCGCCAGTAAAATGTGCGACACATACCCAGTCATTTCACAGACGGGCATTTGAATTCGTGCACTTTGCGGAGGTGCACGCATAGTCACGCACAGCACGGCCTTTTGTTCTTTTTGTTCGGCTTTTCCTCGTGTCCATGTTGGTTTCGCTGGTTCAACAAACATCGCCGGGCCAGCTACGCGCTTGGACGCTGCTGTTAATCGCTGCTTCGTTTCTTTGTTTACCCTCTATTTTATCACCGTTTCATGGCATCGCCATTGAAGTGTTGCTGTCCTACAGCGATTTCCTACAGCGGTATTTTGCTAAATTTGAACGGAAATTGCAATTTTGATGTTGTTGCAAAGGTTTAGTATAACACTATATATCGCTAAATATAATATAAGTCTGGTTCTTGCATGCTCGCTAATCTGCGCCAGCTGCACGCGTGGAGTGGTGTAAGTGATGCATGCAAATCAGTTGACATCGGGCGGAGACGGTAAATGCGATGGTCGAGCGGCAAATTTGGTAAATTTTTGTTCAATGGGTGTTCCGATGGGAACCGATGAATAAATAAATTAATTGAGATATGTGTATCTACTCGCGCGTAGCGTCAAGCGTTGAGCGAAATCTGACACTTGCGGCGTTCCTTCGGCAAGCTCACGCGCTGGCTTAAACAGAAGGTTGCGTGAGAGAGCATCATCGATGACTCTAGCTTTTCGGGGAGTCGATGTCACTGTAGGCGCCATGGCTTGCTAGGTGGACGTCCCTGACATGAAACTTGTTCTTGTTCCCTAGTGAACTGGCACAGCCCACTCTAGGAGATCGGCCGTTAATAGGGTGGTGATGACCTAAAACAAGCAGGGACGTCTGCAGAATCTATCTCTTCTTTTTCTGCTCCTTCGGTATATAATTTAGCCAAGCTGTATAGGCTTTGGTTCTGGAAAAAATTGTGTGCGTATATCAAGCCGCGTATAACGAAAATTGAGTGACCTTCCACTCTGACTGTGGGACGTATATTCTTTCATCGGGTATGCATGTGGCCACCAATCGTAGTGCCTCGTGCCACCCTGCCTGCACGAGCTCGGAGTTGGCGGTAAGGACCAGAAGGAGGAGGAGGGGACAAACTGTGGATTGCTATCCCTTCTCGCTTGTTCGTCGCGGGAAGGCCTGGGAAAGTGTGCGTGCACTTGGGCAAGCGAGCATCGCCCCACCGACGTTGTCAGCAGTTGCATTTTAGCCTTTCTATAAGCAGGACGCATGCCGTCCGCTCTGAGGGAAAAGAACGTACCCTCAAAGAGCGAGAACGAGAGCGAAATCGCGGATGCGCACGAAAGCGACCAGACGCCGCCGCCGCCGCCGAACCTGCAGCGGCCGACCAGCCGGGACCATCGAGTACGTGCCGCGCAAATGCAAGATGGGACCGTCATCGGCACGGTCTACGTCCCTCCGGCTATATCCAACGGAGACATTGAGACCTTTCTAATAGACACCCTTCGTTGGATCTCATCTTTCGAAAACGAGCTGATGGTCAAAGTGTGGAATACTTTAAAGTCGACCTAGCGCGCCCCGATGCCAGGGGGATTGTATCTTTCCTTTTGGAACGGTTAGGAAATGAGTGCTGCACAGAGGCCAATGGGCCAACCACGCGTCACAGATCACGTATGGATTTAGCCTCTTGCAAGAACGTGTCTACACTAGCGGTGCAATCGATCGGGGTGTGCCACAGCGACCACAAAGGTATGGTCATTGTGGTAACGAGTGAGACAAAATCAGAGACGATTACAACACGATGTTACGTGTGTGTATCTTTATTCAATCAATATAGCCATAACCATGTAAAACAATATAGTTAGTTGTCAATATAGTCATTTCTATAAAGCTTTGCCGGTTATTCTTTTTCACAGAGTTGTTTCCTCATCAACCTTCATTTCCATTATTTTTTTGTTTCTTTTTTTTCATTTATTAAGCACATGTTTTTTCCCCTCTGTTGTCCTTGGTGTCAGTGTTTGTTGGATTCTTATTACATGGCTAATAAAAATCGGAACCCTCAGTTCACCCACTTTCTTCTCGTTTATTACTTAACGAGGGTCTCGAATCTGGCAACACTGATGCCTTCAGGTAGCATGTGTGGATTTATTGACCGTGTGCCGTCACCCAAAAAGGTCACGTTCTCGTGAAGCCTGCGACAGAAGGGATGTTCCACGTCCGCCGCCAAGGTCTGCGAGTGGTGGCGCTGGCTAACACCCCCATGGTTCTACAAGAAAAGATAAATACCCAAGAAAGTGAACGGGGAAACGGCGCCGCGGTAGCTCAATTGGTAGAGCATCGCACGCGAAATGCGAAGGTTGTGGGATCGTTCCCCGGCTACGGCAAGTTGTTTCTTCATCCACTTTAATTTTCATTATTTATCGTTTGTTTATTTCATTTGTTAGGCACAAGTAATTTCCCCTATGTTGTCCTTTGTGTCAGTGTTTCTTGGCTTTTTATGATATGGCTTATAAAAATCGGGCCCCTCGTTTATGCGCTTTTTTTCTCCTTTATCACGCAGCGGAAGGGAACTATACTCGCGGACAGCTTTTCTTGGCTATGAAGCGCAGCCTCCCTAAACTACGCGCGCCTCTTTCACTGCTGCTAGAAATAGTCCCGCTGTTTTGCTTCCGTTTCCTTACGAGGGAAATAGGAAACAATACTTCTTTGTTCTTCACAGCACCTAATTGGAAATAATACGTAGCCTTCGCAAGCCAAATATCGGTATTTTATTGTACTTTTATTTTGCTCCTTCGAGTTTTCGCACACCCCAGACCGTCGTACGTTTTGCACATTCGTCCGACGCAAAATGACGCCCGTGTCTTCTGGGGAGTGTTTCATCGCTTGCTATCCCGCCAATCAACTCCCCTCAGAGGCTCTCGACTAACTTTAGCAACTAAAGACTGTTGAAGCACACAGAAAAAATTTGTCCAGCGTCTGCGCGGAAATCAAGCGAGCCCCTCTGGAAATCGCCACTGTGGCCACGTACAACCTAGTGAGCGAGCTGACTGCTGCGCCGGCTCTACCGACAGCAGCGTCGGTGGCGCGTCGCTCTACGGCTGCTTCGGAGCTCTTCAGAACTTGGCACATGTCGTATGTGAATGACCATTGATTCACGCCGAGCTATTCTAGCTGCTTTCACTAGAGAGCTTGCGCGAGGTTGGCGAAACCGAAACCGGTGCCGAGCGCGCCCGGACTGCATTGCGTACGAATACCGCCATGTGCAGAAGCTCCGCCCCCGTAGCTTTAGCTTCGTAGCCAAAAAAAGTTGTCAGCGAGTACGGAGCGCTGCTGTAGCCATTTCTTCTGGCAGCTGTACGTATTTGCCCCATTACAGGTCCTCCTGGTTAATATTACCAAGTTGTTTGTTTATATTCTCGGCATAATGCGAAATGTTGACTCCCTCGAAAACCACTGGAAGGAACGTTATTGGAACTGCATGCCTTTTATTTATTACTTTCAACAAAATCAAATAAAGGTCGCATTTTTGCCCGAGTAGTGAAGCACTGATAGCGGTATAAAACAATTAGACAACTGCACGAAGCAAGTTTTGTCGGGCGGAAAAGTTGCAGTACTTAAAAGATCGCTTATTAATTAAGTTAGTGAGCACGCTGTCATGGGCGCCCAAGCAAACTTGAGCAGGTCATGCTGGAAGACCACGGAAACTCGCAGCCACAAACTAGTGAGATTAAGAGCGACAAAAGCGGAGGTGAGCGAATGCTTCAACGCGTCTCCCAAACTTGATTACATAAACTCCTGCATAAGGCGACAAAAATCGTCTTACGTGTAGCTTGTGGACTTGCCACAAAACATAAGCAACACCTTCGAATATTATGAGAGGTATATGAACTGGCCTGAAAACTAGAGATGTTTCGCTAAAGTTGCGTGCTTTCTGCATTAGGTGCCGTGGCAGAGTGGGTGCCATCACATATGTGTCGAGAATGGGATACAGGCGGCTCCAGAGTGGGCTTGGCTTCGATATCCTGTGCATAATGAACGGTCCTCCGAACTCTTGTACAGTACCGGGTCTGCTCTTTGTGGACAACATCGTGTAGCTCGCCAAGAGTGTCGAGGATATTCTGCTATTGGTCACGGCATTCCGCAAGAAGCAATCTGTGGTACTGCAGTTCACCGGCGCCCAAGCCCACGCAGGCATGAGTCTTCCCAGCGGTGCCACACAACCATCGTAAACGGTATACCGTTACTGTTGTGTAACCCTTAGTCCGTCAAAAAATGTTGTGGATGGGCACGAGGACCACATAAAACGAGGTGCTCCGACAGCATGCCATTGGCTGCGCAGATGATGTATGGGTCTTGCAGCTGTCCAGTGTTGGTGTGACAACTCTGTGAACCGAGAAGAAAGGGGGTTAACCGAGGGGCCCGATTTTTATTAGTCATATCATGAGAAGCCAACAAACACTGACACCAAGGACAACATAGGGGAAATTACTTGTGCTTAATAAATGGAATGTAGAAACGATAAGTTAATGGAAATTAAAGTGGATGAAAAAACAACTTGCCGCAGGTGGGAACCATTAACTTTCCATTAATTTCCATTAACTTATCGTTTCTACATTCCATTTATTAAGCACAAGTAATTTCCCCTATGTTGTCCTTGGTGTCAGTGTTTGTTGGCTTCTCATGATAACTCTGTGAACCGTTACACGTACCCGGTATGACCTGTGCTAGTGTTTTTGTATGCCTGTCAGTGAAGACGCGAGGATGAATTGAACGCAGTAAGCGCGAGGTTGGGTGGAGTGCTATACGTTGGCTGTGCGCGCATCAGTGTCGAGGCGATTAAGGGCAACATCGGCCCGTCTTCTTCTTTCGAGCCTATAGAGCAGAAACCAGTAAGGTGTTCAGGCACTTACATTTCGAGGCTATACAAACACTTTGGCGTAGACGTCTCTAGTCTTCGGGGAAAGTTTGGTTTCTTCGCTCGTCCCGTGCAGGAAGATAGCGAACGCAAGAGGGCGAAGGCAGCGAGGGCTCAGGTTAGGCAAGGGGAGACGACGCTACGGCAGTTCGTCATGCTCTTTAAACGAACGTCGCTATACAATGCAGGTGCCACCAAACAAGCATCTAAGTGTAAAAACCATACAACAGCAATGTGAGTGTTCTGCTCTTCGAGGCACGGGCAGCGTATCGGCGCACTGTTGTGTATCGACGGTGCGATTACCCGAAACCGAAAGTGCTGGCGGCGATGTGCCGGGCGTGCGGAGCTGCGGAACAGAAGGAGGGTCATCTGGTCCTGGGCTGCAGGAGCCTCGCGCCAAGCCACAAAGCGGGAAGTGCTGTTTCTTCGGCCGACAACACTTACTGCGTGTAGCTTGTGAATACTTTACTACCGCTAGCAATACTTCGCCTTTAAGGTTAAATGATTTTTCGTTGCTTTTCTGAAAGCCTTGAAATAAAAGGCGCGCGCTCCATGTAAAATTATTAATTCCGATGTTGAGCTTGCTAAAGTTTCGCCGTATTCTGACATTGTCTGTCAAATCTCTTTTCTTAAAACTTGGAAAACTAATGAGGACTTGTCAGGTAGGAAATGCGATCCGCTTGCTTATTCGCTGGCTCCATCAGCGCAGCATGCTGCGCCCGCAATGAGAGTTGCATTGTTGTGTGAACATAAACTATAAATACCGACTCGATGGTTGAGATTGAGGTCGAGTGGGTGGTGTCCTCATTCCGGGACTCCACTGGCCATGGCTGCTCGACGTACTTGCTGGACGAGAGCTTCTTGTCCCGCCAGGGTATCGCCGGTCAGCTGTACCTCCCACCGCTCAAATGACGTGCTAGGCATCTTTAAGTGTTGAGGTTTGCCGCCGCACCCCAATGAGATGTGGAAGAGTGTAGGGCGTGTGTCGCCGCACCAGGGGCAGATGCCGCGATCGCGATATGTATGTGGGAACATTTTACTGTGTCGGTGTAGGTTTGGAAATGTGTTTGTCTGAATAAGTCAGAGAGCTACGGCATCTTCAGTGCTGAGCTTTCTTTGAGTCGGAGGATAAATCCTCCGGTTGAGTCGCTGGATCTCGAGTCGGTCGCAGTAAGCCCACGCCAACTATAGCTAAAACGGGCACAAAAGCAATTAAAAAGAAATAACAGTGAATCGTTCTCTTTCGTTAACGTACTCATTGTTGTGTTGGCGCTATATTACCCATTGCTTTTGTATTTCGTCGTGTGTATATCAGAAACTATATATACCGACATGAGACCACACCAACTATAGCTGAAACGGGCATACAAGCAATTAAAAAGAAATAAATAGGGATTGCAACAGCAACCCAAAAGCAATTTCAAGAAACAAGCTAATTAAAGAAAATTTGAAGCTGTAGCCGGCTAAGTGCCGCGAAAGGATACCGTCAAAAATACACTTTACTTGCCTTGAGAAAAATAAGCACGGCGAATTGCGTATATCCAGGCTTCTCGGGAATTAAAGGTTAAAACCGGTGCCTGTGATGCGCAGCTGAGGTACTGCTGCTTATTTATTGCAATTGAAGTGAACTAAAATGAGGGAAGCTGCTCCGATACAGACACGCTGAACGTCAGCCCCATCAAGTAGGCATCCCTCCAGTCGTTGTGAGGTTTCCTGTTTGACAGGAGGTGGGCAGGGCAGGAGGCGTCCAGGCAATCGTTTTCAAAAGGGGCCACTGCGTAAGGGCCTTAGGCACAGAGGTGAGGCTATAACTACAATAAGGGCAGGCGAAAGAAGGAAAATCATGGCAGAGAGAAAATTAAAAAAATGAGAGGTAAGCGAAAAGAGGACGATGAGGATTAAGCACGCAGTTAGAGCCATTTCGCACAGGGAAGTCACGCCCTAGTTGGCATAAACAGTGGAGATGGTGAAAATGAAATGTGCAAAAGAAACGTGAAGGGACAAAAAGAAAGCAAAACAGGAGGAGTTAATCTGCATTTGGAAGAATCGAAGAGACAGGAGTGGGAGTGGGAGGGACGGAAAGAATCATGATATGCAGAAACTGCAGGAGCAAAGCCCGCGATTTCTTAGTTCTTAGCAAGGTACGGCAGGTGTCGCCTCACGAGCACACGTTGGAGGCAGGCAGGTTGAACCGCTGTAAGCAGTATGGTAAATGCCCGTGCCCCGTGAAAAGGTGAACCAGAGTATGATTAGGAGGGAACCAACCTCGAATTTCGTGCATGCTTCCTACCCAGTTATAAATGGTGGTGTTTTGTCCTTCGCGCTGCCACTAACCATGGCACTGCCTTCGTGCGATTTGAAAGCAACACGCACGGGCCAGCTTCAGCGAGGCATGACTGTCGCGAAATGTGCCCGTGATCGCCGCGGACGATGGAGCCGAGTCAGCGAGCACATTACCAACATTACAGTCCCTGTGGCCAGGGACGTCATAGAAGTAAATCGTATGCCCCCCGAAGGGTGGCGAGAGGAGCACCTTCTTACACTGCCCGACGAGCGCGTCCCTAAAGCGGCGGTTCGAAGGGCGGTCACTAAGGACAGGCAATCGGTGCAAATGGTTGTGTCGGTTTTGGCCCGCAGGATTCCACAAACACAAGCGCCTCGGCGAAAGCAATGACCTGAGCGTTGTACGCTCCAGTCACATTAATCACCCGAAACTTGCGGACAGCAGTCAATAGACCGTGCGGGTCGAACACGACAAAGGCAGCTCCCGCCACAGTGCTCGGGAAGGTGCCGTCAGTGTAAACACGGTAGCCCGGAACGAGAGAAATTCGAGTAGCCCGAACCGTAATCCGCAGGTTTATCGTGGGTGATGCGACTGCTGATCAAAATGGTGTCGAATACCATTCGAGTGCAATATATTCTGGCCATAGTGTGTTGCTTGTGGAGCGTTTATAGGGAAAGTTATTTACTCAATCTGTTGAGTTCGACAGTGAGCGGAGGAGAGTTAACCAGAACGTGTAGTGCGAATGTTCTAGTAGTGTCGATAGTAAGGTGCGTCGTTGGGAAATCGGGCCACCAAACTGGGGACGCACATGCAATTACAGGAAGCAGAACCTGTCTGCATAAGCGACGTAACATCACTGGATGCATCGCGAAATGCATGCGAATAAAATGCAGCAGTCGCGCAACCAATACATCGGATTTAGTCTTGAGGTAACCTACATGGGCAAAAAATTCAGTTTGCCATCAAGGACCACGCCGAGAAGTTCAATGTGATCTTTGTGTTTTGGAAGGCGGCGGTAATCGAATAGACCGACGCCGTTTGGAGGTGCCTATGTGCCCTTTGATGGAGGAGACGAAAAATAACTTTTGTTGACTAATATTAGCCTCGTTTTCACGGACCCAATCTCAAACTAAGGTTACGACAGATTGCTCTGGAGCCTGCGATTGCAATCGCGACGAGGCGGAAAGAAGGGCAATAGTGTTGTGTGCATACGCTTGGATGAGCACGCCCTTTGAGAGACGTAAGTGAAGAACGGAGTGAATAACGACATTCCATAATAAAGGGTTTATCGGCGAGCCCAGTGGGTTTCGTTTCGAAGGGCGTGCCGATACCTCGCCGGCGTTTACACGAAATACAACACTGCGGCCTGTCAGGAACGATTTGAGAAGATTATATCGGTTCGAGCGGCATGGATTCCGTCGTGAAAAGAAGAGAACCTCATCATGCCACACACTCTCAAAAGTGCCAGTGAAGTCCACCTAATTCAAGACCGGCGGCGTTTTCACCCCTTTCAGTGCACATAGTCCCCATTTCAAGAGGTTCGGGGCCAAAGCGGCAGTCCGCGCATGCAGAAAGCCAAACTGGTGAGTGTGTATGAGGTTTCTAGAATGTGAAAAATAATAGAGTCGGGAATTTAGTTATCTAAATACTTTACCGAATAGCGAGTTCATGACAATGGGAGAGAGGTGAGGAGGACGGCCTGGTTTTGGTATAAAAATGATGCGAGCTTCTTTCCAAAATGAGGAAAAGTGCCCTGCTCTGAGTCCGGCGTTAAGTGTTATTGGAAAAATTTAGGATGTACATGAAACAAATTTTGCACACAGATGTCGGTGATCCCGTTCCCTCCTGGCGCCTTGCGCGAGTTGCGCAAGTTCTATTTCTGTAAACGTTGGAGGATGGTCGTCTGTTGCTACGGGATGGGGGCATCTCGCTACTGCCTGAACGCGACTGCGGAAGTCTGTGTACGCTGTAGGATCATCCAAGGCCAGGTTCAATTACAATATCGGTGTGGCCGACTCCAGAATAGAGGAGGTAGAAGCGCCGTCCGAGGACTCAAGCGGCGAAAGATGTGCCACAAGCAAGAGCTTTGCAAATTTTAGGTAACATCATTATCATCATCAGCCTGGTTACGCCCGCTGCAGGACAAAGGCCTCTCCGATACTTCTCCAACAACCCCGGTCATGTACTAATTGTGGCCACGTCGTCCCTGCAAACTTCTTAATCTCATCCGCCCACCTGACCTTCTGCCGCCCCCTGCTAGGCTTCCCTTCCCTTGGAATCCAGTCTATAACACCTACTTACCATCGATTATCTTCCCTTCTCATTGCATGTCCTGCCCATGCCCATTTCTTTTTTTTCATTTCAACTAAAATATCATTAACTCTAATTTGTCTCCTCACCCAGTCTGCTCTTTTCTTTTCCCTGAACGTCACACCTAACATCCTTCTTTCCATAGCTCGTTGTGTCGTCCTCAATTTAAGTAGAACACTTTTCGTAAGCCTCCAGGTTTCTGCCCCGTAGGTGAGTACTGCTAAGACACAGCTATTATATACTTTTCTCTTGAGCGACAAGGGCAACCTGCTGTTCATTATCTGAGAATGCCTGCCAAACGCACCCCACCCCATTCGTATTCTTCTGATTATTTCCGTCTCTTGATCCGGATCCGCCGTCACTACCTGCCCTAAGTAGATGTATTCCCTTACCACTTCCACTGCCTCGCTACCTATTGTAAATTGCTGTTTTGTTCCCAGACTGCTAAACATTACTTTAGTTTTCGGCAGATTAGTTTTTAGACCCACTCTTCTGCTTTGCCTCTTCAGGTCAGTGAGCATGCATTGCAACTGCTTCCCTGAGTTACTAAGCAAGGCAATATCATCAGGGCATCGCAAATTACTAAGGTATTCTCGATTAAATTTTATCCCCAATTCTTCCCAATCCAGGTCTTTGAATACGTCCTGTAAACACGCTGTGTATAGCATTGGAGAGATCGTATCTCCCTGCCTGTCGCCTTTGTTTATCGGGATTTTGTTGCTTTCTTCATGGAGGACTACGGTGGCTGTAGAGCCGCTATAGATATCTTTCAGTATTTTTGCATACGGCTCGTCCACACCCTGATTCCGTAATGCCTCCATGACTGCTGAGGTTTCATTTCATTTCATTTCATTTTATTACCTTAAAGACCCCATTCGGGGTATTACATAAGGGGTGGTTAACATGCGAACATAGGAAAAGGCAGGTGTTACATTGAAATACAAGTTTCAACAGTTTCTAGAAATTGTGAATGACATGTGATGGCAGCGACATTAATGGGTAGGTCGTTCCAGTCCTTGGCAGCTCGAGGAAAAAATGATGATTGAAAAGTGACAGTTCGTGTTCGAGGACGAGAAACTTGGAGTTGATGGCTGGTGCGCTGTGACATGCGTGAAGATGATGGCGTGACGTAAGGCGGGCGGCTTAGTGAGCTGTAAAAAAATTTGTGATAAAGAGAGAGCGTGGCGATGCGACGACGAAAAGCAAGAGATGCCAAGCTAGATTGTGCCTTTAAGTGTGAAACGCTGATGTTATATGAATATGAAGAATGGATGAATCTAGTCGCACGATTCTGAACCGACTCGAGTGCATTGATGATATATGTTTGATGAGGGTTCCAGATGGCGGCGGCATATTCCAGTTGTGGCCTGACAAATGATTTGTATGCGAGTAGTTTGACGTGCTGTGGAGCATGACGAAGATGACGCCTCATGAACCCAAGGGACTTGTTTGCTGACGAGATTACGTTAGTAGCATGCGCATTCCAGGAAAGGTCGTGGGACAGGGTTACGCCTAAGTACTTATAGGTTAGAACTGATTCTAGTGGGACGTTTGCAATTGTGTAAGTAGACAGATAAGGATTACGACGGCGGGAAATTGAAATGAATTTGCACTTGTTAGGGTTCAAGGCCATTTGCCAACGGTTGCACCAGTCCTGCACGTTATCAAGGTCATTCTGGAGAGATGCTTGGTCAGAGATGTTAGTCACAGTACGATAAATCACACAGTCGTCAGCGAACATACGAATAGGACAAGATACATGCAGCGGAAGATCGTTAATGTATATTAGGAAAAGAAGCGGTCCTAAGACTGAGCCTTGAGGGACACCTGAAGTGACAGGGAGGGGTTCGGAGGAGACGTTATTGACAAAGACGAACTGGGAACGATTAGTAAGGAATTCTTTTATCCATTGTACTACAAGAGGATCCAAGTTCAATCTAGATAATTTTATTAGCAAGCGGTTATGAGGCACTGTGTCAAAAGCTTTAGAGTAGTCTAGAAAGATTGCATCGGTTTGAACGTTGTTATCAAGATTAACGTGGAGATCATTAAGGAAGATAGCTAGTTGTGTTTCACATGAAAGCCCTTTACGAAAACCATGTTGTGAAGGATGAAAGAAGTTTTCCGAGTCTAAAAAGTTCATGATATGCGAGTATATGACATGTTCCATGATTTTGCAAGGAACACTAGTTAATGAAATGGGGCGGTAGTTTAAGGGGGAGTCTTTGTTACCTGCATTGAATACTGGAACGACCTTTCCCACTTTCCAATCATCCGGTAAAGTACCTGTAGACAATGATTGCGTGAACAACAGAGTGAAACATGCCGCGGATATATGCTTAGTATTCATTAGGATCTTTGAGTTAATTTCGTCTACACCAGAAGAAGTACATAATTTGTTTTTTTCAATGATTGATAGTATACCATCTACCGAAAATACAATGGGTGGCATATGTGATGTTATGTTAGTAGGTAGTGGAGAGTCTGGAGTGGTAGTTTCTTTTGTAAACACGGAAAAAAATGCTGTGTTGAATATATCGGCGCACTCGGCGTCCGTGGCGGTGTCGCCTGGTGCATTCGTCACGCTAATGGTACGAGCTTCTTTGGGATTTAAAATGCGCCAGAACTGCCGAGGATTTTGAGTAAGTAGCTTGGGCAGGTCGACGTTATAAAAAGATTTTTTAGCAGTGCGAAGGGCACTCAGGTAGGCGTTCTCTGCCGTGTAGTATCTTGACCAAGCCTCGGTGCTTCCAAGACGCGTGGCTAGCCGGAAGCGACGTTTCTTTTGGTTTTCAAGCTTCTTTAAATCTCTGGTGAACCATGGCTTATTTTGATTAGTGTGCATAGTTATTCTTGGTATATGTTTGTTTACGAGTTCATTAATTTTATTTTTAAATAGTGTCCAGTTTTCTTGAAGCGAGCGCATATGGAATAATGTCTCAAAAGTAGAAAAGAAGTCACGTAACTCGTAATTAATAGCTTCGTAGTTCCCTTTATCATACAGGCATATAGTTTTGTTAGATTTTGGTTGTCGCATGGGTTGAAAGTTGAAGGTGGCATGGATTACTTTATGATCACTTACCTCACGGAGGTAAGTTATGGATGATAGACTGTCAGGATGGCTGCTTAGTATAAGGTCGAGTACATTAGATGTGTCTTTTGTAACCCGCGTAGGCTCTAGCACAAGTTGAGTTAGACCGAAATTAAGACACACATTAACAAATTCTTTAGCAGCTTCATTGCCTATGATTAAAGCAGTATTGTTAGTCCAGTTGATTTGCGGAAAATTAAAGTCACCGAAAAGCAGGATTTCTGCGTTAGGGTGTTTTTCCCTAAGTTTGCTCAAGATGTTATTAAGAATCAAACGCTTTCTCGTAATCAATGAAAGCTATATATGAGGGTTGGTTATATTCCGCACGTTTCTCTATCACCTGATTGATAGCTTGAACATGGTCTATTGTTGAGTAGCTTTTACGGAATCCTGCCTTATCCTTTGCTTGACAGAAGTCTAAGATGTTCCTGATTCTATTTGCGATTACCTTACTAAATAGTTTGTAGGCAACTAACAGTAAGCTGATCGGTCTATAATTTTTTAAGTCTTTGGCGTCCCCTTTCTTATGGATTAGGATTATGTTAGCGTTCTTCCAAGATTCCGGTACGCTCGAGGTCATGAGACAAATTTTAGGTAACATTCTAGCACAAACAATATGACTAGTGTCGCACTCTTATATAATCGGCCTGCAGTGAGACAGCCTCTTCTCCTTGCGTGTGAGGAGCCTCAGCGAAGAAATGCATGCCCCAATCGGAGCATAGCCTGATTGCACTATCGCCGCCATTGCCACCTTGACGTTAGCAGGACATCAATTGTAGGCGTTACAAAACAAGCTCCAGAGGCACATATTAACTGAATTTCCACGAACTGCGGTTAAAATATTCGTGCCAACAATTTTACACTGACGCATCTGTCTCATGCCGGCGTGTCTTACGTAGCAGTTGGTCAATCCCTCACCGAATCTGACATTTTATTTCCCGAAATGAGTATCTTCACGGCTGAGGCGTATGCAGCATTGTCGGCTGTCAAACACATCAAGAAAAGAAGAATACAAAAAGTTGTTATATTAAAGTACGCCTTAAGTGTCGTATGATCCATAATGTCATGCACTAAACATAAAAATCCTGCGCTTAGCGATATTTACTGCGTTCTGTGTACATTGTACATCTCTAGCAAGCATATCTCACTATGCTAAGCATCCTGCCATAAAGTTATTCAGGGCAACGTGCTTGCCGACGAAACCACAACATCAATGGCTGCAAAAGGCAACAAATTTCTACGTAGCTTACCGTCCTATAGTCTTAAAACATTTCCTTCGAAAAAAGCTAAGATGCTGTTGGCACCCCTCATGACACACTGTACTAACTAATAAACTTCAAGTCATTCAGCCACAATTTGCAAAGCGGCCGCCCTTGTCGAGAACACGACAAACCGAAGTAAACATGCGTGGACTAAGAATCGTGCTTACATACAGCATACGCTCACAATTGTTAACTGCTGGTGGGCCCCTATCTTTGGCAAGTGTGGCGAGACGTTGACTCTCCTGCACGTATTGCTTGAAAATCGGGAAATGGAAGCTGAAAGAAAAAAGCCTTTCGTTTACTTCACCGCCAGCAACTTTGACTTCATCCAGCAATGTTCCTCGGCAAAGAGCCACTTTTTAATAGCAAATCAGTCATAGCCTTTTTGAATGACCTTTGTTTATTGCATGAGAAGAGAGGGAGTTAACCGAGTGGCCCGGTATTCAATTATCATATCATAAAAGCCAACAATGACAACACAGGGTAAATTATTGTACTTATTATTGGAAATACAGAAATTATAAATTAATGCAATTGAAAGTGAACGAAAAAACAACTTGCCGCCGGTGGGGAACGATCCCATGTCTTTGCAATCGGTAGAGCATGTGCGATGCTCTACCGATTGAGCTACCGCGTTACCGTTTTCCGATCCCCTTTCTGCGGTATTTATGTGTTACTGCTAGAACTAACCCTGGGAGTGTTAGCCAGTGGCACCAGTCGCAAACCGTGGCGGTGGGTGTCGAATATCCGGCAGATGTTCCACATCCCTACGTGAGGCGCCAAGTACGCGCGAAGTACGTGGGACATTAGCGCGAGATTTTTATTTTTATATTTTATTCTGACAACCAGTTCACAACATACATATTATGTTCATAGTTCTCTTCACACGCCATTCTTTCAACACATATGCCGTATCTTTTACGCATTCGAAAGCCAATATCTTAGGCCAGTATGCCAAGTTACGTCTATGCGATTGTCGTATGCCTCATGTAACTTCTGGGTGCTCATTGGTCATTCTGGCCCTTGCGACCTTAAAACTCCACACATAATCGACATCAATGCGGACTTTGTGAGTGCGGCTCCCATCGGGAGCAAGGTATTGCGTTTTAGTTTCACTTTCCTTTTTCTCACAATTTTCTACAATTCAACATCATCTAATTTTTGCTATATTTTCCTTGTCTTCATTGTCTCTAGGCTTGATATGTTCATCCTCCTTTCAGGTGTTTTTGAGGCCTAAAAGAAAGGTGATCGAGAAGATGCTTTGGCTGAAGGGCTATCTATCTACATGGGAAAAGAGAAATCTTTTTTCTTGGCAACCACTGCTAAACATAAATAAAACGGTTGCGTTTTGAAAGAAAGTCATAATATAGTCACTGTGAACAACGAAATTTCAATTTACGCCGTCACTTTTTAATAAACATTATTACAAATTGGAAATTTGTCCGGAACAATATCATCAACTTTAAAACTGTCTAACTCTGCAGTGAATAATTTTACCACTATCGTGGTAATCGAATCTTATAGCACATCTTAAACTGACAAATTCCATGTGCTATGCAAGACTGAAATACACCAGTAATATGTCAGTAGGACTCTTGAAAAACCCTTGCAAATAATGTACTAAGATATTAATTTTGGCAGCTTCGGATGCTCTGACGGATGGAGTTTACGTAACAGTGATATCTGCTCTTGTTGCAGAACTACAAATTTGTAAATTTGTGCTTTTTTTATTTTTTCAGCCATATAAACTTTGTAAGCTTTAATTGGGAAGCTTTCGGCCCTAAATAAAAGTTGTACCAACGGTCACTACCATTTTATTCTTGTCTCTCGAGTACAATAAATTTCATGAAAATCGGCCAAGTGGTTATCTGTGAAAAGAGTTTTTATGTTGCACGTGCATTTGAACGGCCGGCATAGAAGCTGGGAAATTGCTTAAGAGGAAGCTTGAGCTCGGATGCTCGTATCTGAATACATGTCCAAGATGAATTCGTTTTTCTAGGCGAACACTCCACTCAATTTGAAGATATTTGTTGCATTCGAAAGAAAAAACTTATAATGTAGTGACTGTCCCTTTCGAATTTTTCGTTTAGATCGTCAATTTTTTATTAAATATTCACAAATAGTCGAACATTTTCAGAAAATGAAACTGTTATGTTTACAACTCTCTAACTAAGCAATAAGAAATGACATCATAATTCTGTGAATTGCATGTAATAGTACATATAAAGCGGACAAAGCTTATGTTACACATGAATCTAAAAGAGTCAGTTATATGGAACTACAGGTTTTGCAGAACGCTTGTACACAAAGTAACAAATTCACGTATTATATAAATTGGCATATCGAGTTAGTAGGCTTTGAATGATCCAATGGATGCCGTATGCAGAACCGCGATATCTGTTCTTGATGCAAAGCCATTAGTTTGTTCACTTCGATATTCCATACTTTTTGAACTTTAGAATTTTTGGAAATCTTTTTAACAAAATTCATGCCCTAAATCTAACTTTCGCTTCCGACAGTCACTATAATTTAACTTTTCCTCTCAAATGCAACAAATTCCATTAAAATCGGTGCAGGGATTACTTCACAAAAGCGTTTATGCGTTTTACATGTATTTGAATAGGTCGCGTCGAAATTGAGCCCGAGCTAAAGCTTCCTCTTAAAGGGACACTAAAGCGACGCAACAACTCAGTTTAGACTAATAAAACATTGTTGGGGAACACAGCAGGCAGTCATTTCAAAATAATAGTTTGATTATTAGACGAGAAAATGAAGGTCTAAGTATCAGTATTTGAATTTCGTGTATTAACCTCAACGCCGGTACGTCAGTGTGACATCAGGGATTCCAATGTATGTTTTCGGATTTGGGCCGCGTCGGCTGAGTAAAGGTTCCTGAAACTTGCCATGTTGAATATCTGCTTTCTTTACAACACAATGTAGTCAATCTGTGCGGCTAAATAATTAAGTAGGCCCTAGAAGATGCCATCAAAACCGATGCCCCGCAGGGGCGTCTGCGTCAGCAAGCGTTTGGTGTGTTGCGACACCACGTACCCGAGCACACGAGGGTTGGACCCTCCCGCGTGTAGCCGTGCGCGGCTTAGCCATGTCCGGGAAAAGGGGGATCCTGGAGGTTGAGCCAATGCCGAGTGTTCGGACCTTTATGTCCCCTCGGCGGATGTAGCACACCTCTTTGGCCCCTGCTTCACGTAGACGGCACCCCCGGACTGACCCACCCGGGGGACGTCGGTAGTTGCCTTTTCCTGTCTCTCTCTCCCTACAACATTCGTCTTTCCCTTATTTTCCACCTTTCCTATCTTCTTCTGGCTTACTTTTACTTCCAATTTTTCCAGTCAGCAAGGGTTAACCTTGTGTGAATAGCCAACCTTGGTTATTTCATATTTGGTTATAGTGGTAATATACAGCTACCGTTTGCAGGCCGTGTTTAACAGGTCGTACAGCGTCCCCTTGTAGGACTCCACGGTGGGTGGCTGGCGTTACTGCCGAAATATCAGATATCCTTATGGATAGCTCATTTCCTCAACTACCTGATTGCCCTGAGCAAGGAGGTCGCACCGATGAAGTTTTTCAGTTTTTCGGACGCCAAGTCCACAAATTCCCACGTTTCCTTGTAGTTCACTCGGAAAAACCCGGCAAACCCGTGCGCACCATTTCATCTTTCCTTGTATCCAAGACTTTGAATGATGTTTTTGGAGTGACCAGGATGGCAAGCGGCGATCTCCTGCTGGAGCTCCGCCATAAGAAGCAATACGAGAAACTGCCGAAACTAGTGTCATTTGGGGAGTCCCAACTAACAGTAACCATGCACCGTACTATAAAAACCACCCGCGGCGTTCTGTCGCACGATGACTTGCTGGAGCTCACTGAGTCTGAACTCTTGGAGGGCTTCGGTGAACACAATGCAATCAATGTCAAAAGAATTAGGAAGAGGCGAGATGACAAAGAAATCCAAACCAAGCACTTGATAATCACCTTCGGATCAAGTGTCCTGGCCGAGTCAATCGAGGCAGGGTACATTAAGCTCCGTGTTAGGCCATATGTGCCCAATCCGCTCAGATGCTTCAAATGCCAACGTTTCGCCACAGTTCGCAGAGCTGCCGTGGCCGTCAAACCTGTGCGAAGTGCAGTGCCCATGAACATACTTCTGAAGCTTGCGAGAACAGTCTCCACTGCGTAAATTGTGAAGGGGAGCACGCCGCATACTCGCGGTCGTGCCCATCCTGGAAGAAAGAAAAAGAAATTGTGACGATAAAAGTAAAGGAAAATATCAGTTTCAAGGAGGAACGCAGGCGGGTATCCTACCTGCCCAAGAACACATTTGCCGAAGTGGCGAGTCAGGGGGCAGCGCCACAACGGTCTCCGGCGGCTCTCCGACTCACACCCAGTAAGGCGGCAGAAACGCCATTCGCCCCCTGGCGGCTGCAGCTAGCGCTGCTACGCCAACCCACCAGAGGGGGCCACCTACCCCCGGGCAGGTGCCCCCAAAGGGCTCGTCCAACGTGACGTGGCCTTCACGCCAAAGAAAGCGCTCAGAAGAACGTGTGTCCAGCGCTTCGCAAGAGGCGATGGACACAACCACCAGCAAGACGGCGCCACCAGCGCCTAACGACCGGCGAGGCACTCTCGATAGCTCCAAAAGAGAAAATACTCCCGTCAAGGTGCCTGAAAAAGACCCGTGAGCGAATCCTCGTCTCTTCAACGCACAGCACCCAACACATGTAGCATAATGGACACACAAATACTACACTGGAATGTACGAGGACTTCTGCATAACCTCGACGACATTAGTGAAATAATACACATACACAATCCGAAGCTGCTGTGTGTTCAATAGCTGCTGTGTCTTCAAACCTACCAATACAAATTTTCTTAAAAACTACACCATCTCCCGCAAATACCTTGAGGAAGCTAATGCCTCCGGCGGTGTAGGAATAATAGCCGACCAGGCGGTAGCTTGCCGACCCGTCGCCCTTAACACGCCCCTTGAGGTAGTGTCACTTCAGGCTATCCTTTTAATAAAATAGTAACTGTGTGTCCCATATATATACCGCCGAACCAGCGTCATTCACCAGTTTCGCGAGCCTTATATACTCGTGGGAGATTTCAACGCACATAACACAATGTGGGGAGACTCGCGATGCGACGCGAGAGGTCGACTAATTGAAAATTTTCTTTTAACCACCGGTGCCCGACTCTTTAGTAAGAAAGAACCAACGTATTGTAATCGACATCGTAACTCGTACTCATCAATAGACCTGGCGATCGGATCCGCTTCTATCTTTCCTGATTTAGAATGGCATGTAATTAAAAACCCATTCGGAAGTGATCACTTGCCAGTAACGCTGAACTTTGTCAACGAACATGACTTGCATCCACACTTCCCTCGCTGGAAACTGGCCTCAGCTGACTGGGAACGTTTTAGGGAATCCACCGACATATCATGGGATTCTATAGATAATTTTACTATAGACCATGATGTTTCATACTTCACCACTTTTATCATTGACGCCTTTGAAAAGTTCATTCCTCAAACAAATGGCACTTCATCCAAAAGACGGGTGCCCTGGTGGAATGGCGATTGAAGAGAGGCGCGGGAGAGATAAAATAAAGCCTGGAACAAACTGCGTGAAAGTCCTACAGCGGAAAATCTTCTAGAATTTAAACAAGTTAAGTCACAGGGAAGAAAGACGCGACGACTGGCAAAGAGGGCAAGCTGGCAGAGCTTTTTCTCCGGTATAAATTCATATACTCAAGAATCTAAAGTGTGGGATGGGGTGAAAAGGCTTAAGGGTCAAGAAATTCACCCGTTACCCCTAGTAAACGGTGAAGCAGAGCGCTTCGAAGACCAAGCTGACGCCTTTGGCGAACACTTCCAATACGTTTCCAGTTCTAACCATTACTCCAAGGCGTTTCTAAAACACAAATAAATAGCAGAACACAAGGCTATCGACCGCAAATGCAGACAGAACTAACCCTTCAACGCGCCTTTTAACAACGCCGAGTTGAGAGCCTCCCTGACAGCATGTCAGAGCTCCGCACCTGGACCGGACAGGATCATGTACGACATGATTAAACACCTCCCCAGTGATACTCAAATTACTCTGCAAGCACTTTTTAACGCAATATGGGCTGCAGGACACCTAACTGCCTAAGAGAAAAACGCGCGTCCCTGTACATGGAGAGCGTTAGAACAATGCCGAATGTGAATATTCTCACGCAACGAACCGTTCGTTTAACCCCGTTGTTGTGCTGTTTGCCGCACTATGTCGTCATACCAACAAGTGCGGTTAACAATTATTTTGCAGAATTCGACCCTTTCCCATCGGCCGACATGTTCAAGATGTCCGCCGGTTGCCCCATTCTGATCGCGCCAATCATGACAAGCCTGCAGGTAATTTCAAGAAAGATAGTTTTCTATCTTTCGTTGTACAATATACGATATATATTCCACTGGTGACGGTCCAAATGCTTAAGTGTGCGCCGAGTAGCTGCGTTGTCGGAATTTTATGCTGCGAGTAGTATACCTTTTCTGATCGGCTGGTTCGACGCTGTCTTCAGGCTTATATTCCGTTACTCTCTCTCAACTTTCAATTTCCTCCTCCCACTCTTCCTGTGTAGGGCAGTGAGTGGGACGCTTTCCGGCTAATTTTCCTACACCCCATTCGCTTCATATCCTTTCCCATTATCTACTCTCAAGCCCCGCCTCTACTCATCAGCCTCCGCCACGTGATGTCCCGTGAACGACGTGACGCCTCGCACCTCCTCTCAGCCACCCATGAGGCCTCGCTGCGTGTTAACTAGTCTCGTGTTCTCTCGTTATTGGAAAACCACAGCGCAGGAACGACGAGACACGAAAACGATGACGCAAGCAAGCGCTCACTCACAACTGCCTGTGAGTGGGCGCCTGTCTTTGCCATCATCTGTGTGTCTCGTCCTTCCTGTGCTCTAGTTTTCTTAATGTATTTATTTAATAATTAAAGACCAACTAGCCAAACTATCCATTCCATTGCATTGGTCTCACCCCTTCGCGACTCTATACTCGCAACTTCGCATTCTGGCACGCACGCTCTCCTTAGAAGAGTGCAAGACCGCACACACAAGGCGCACCGGACTGTACAGACTAAATCCTACACTGCAATTCAGACCTCCGGCCGGACTGCACCGACGCAAAGCGTCTCGTCTGTGTCAGTTGTGGCTGGGAGTTGCCTTCTCGAAAGCTTACTCAGCACTAATTGGAATTACTGGAAGTCCTGAATGTAATGTTTGCGGATGCGAGAACATTGACCATTTATTGTGCCACTGTCCTCGATTTCAAGCACAAAGAGAATCTTTGTCCAACACATTGAGATAACTGCATGATCGTCCGCTGAATGAACAGAAAGTACTAGAGCACCGTCCCCACCGATCACCGGCTCAGCAGTGAACGCACTTTTGTGCTTTCTGAGAACGTCTGGTTTGCACGAGCGGCTTTGACTGAAGTGCTGTCTGTACACGTCTCTATACCCTCTCTCTCTCTCTCTATCTCCCTTCTCTCTCGTGCCCTTCTCCCTTCCCCCATCATAGGGTAGCCAACCAGACACTTGACTGGTTAACATCCCTGCCTTTGTTATATCCCCCCTTCCTCTATCTCTCCTCGCTCAATAGCACTGAGACTCCCCACCCTCCCCTAACTACAGCATAGAAAGAAGCCCTGGTCGTTCCCATTCTGAAACAGGGCAAAGACCCCACATTAGTAACAAGTTACCGCCCAATTGCCTTCACAAGTTGCATATGCAAACATTTTGAAAAAAATGATAAACCGTCGACATTTACACTTTCTTGAATTAAATAAATTTCTTGATCCGTATCAGTGTGGTTTTAGAGTAGGAAGATCTACAACCGACAATCTAGTGCGCATGGAAGCAAACATTGCCGACGCCTTCGTGCATAAACAGTCCTTCTTATCCGTGTTCCACGACATCGAAAAGGCGTACGATACAACTTGTCGCTACGGTATCCTGCGTGACCTATCGACGCTCTGCATCCGCGGCACTATGTTAAATATCATAGTAAACTACCTGAAAAACCATACATTCCGGGTGAAAATAGGCAATGTGCTGTCGCGTACATTCATATAGGAAACTGGGGTACCCCAGGCAGGCGTACTGAGCTGCATGCTCTTTGTAGTTAAAATGAACACGCTTCGTAAAACATTACCCCCATCTATTTTTTACTCCGTCTACGTAGACGGCATACAGGTAGGTTTCAAATTCTGCAACCAAACAGTCTGTGAGAGGCAGGTCAAGATTGCTTAAACAAAGTCTCCAAGTGGGCAGAAGAAAACGCGTTCAAAGTGAACCCCAACAAAAGTTCTTGCGTTCTTTTCACCAGGAAAAAAGGGCTTGCTGCAGATCCGACTGTTGAAATATACGGGCAACGAATACCCGTAAACAATGAACACAAATTCCTAGGTGTTATACTTGACTCCAGGCTTACATTCATCCCACACATAAAATATCTTAAAGCAAAATGTCTTTAAAACAATGAACTTACTTAAAATCCTATCCCACACAACATGGGTTAGCGACAGAAAAGGATTATTGAATCTGCACAGGAGCCTAGTTCGATCACGACTGGACTATGGTGCTTTGGTTTACCACTCTGGCGCCCCGAGCGCGCTAAAAATGTTAGACCCCGCCCATCACCTGGGTATCCGCCTGGCCACTGGCGCCTTTAGAACAAGCCCTGTCGAAAGCCTATACGTAGAGCCAGATGAGTGGTCACTCCATTTTCAGAGAACATACATCAGCTTCTCCTACTTTCTTAAAGTGCGCTCTAATAAGGAACATCCGTGTTTCACGACAGTAAACGTCTTGACGTGTGAAAAACCTTTCCGTAACAGACCCTCCATGAGAGTTCCTTCGTCATTGCGTGTAAGATAACTTAGTGAAGACAGGGATGTCCCGATGCTCGAACATCGCCAAATGGCTCCTGCTAATCGATTACCGCCCTGGGAGTGGCAGGTGATAGAACGTGACATATCCTTTGTGGAGGTCTCGAAGCACGCTCCTGAGCTTGAAATTGCTATGCATTTCTGAGAGCTTCAATCGAAGTACTCCTGCTACGAATTTTACGCAGACGCATCCAAATCCCATGCTGGCGTATCCTACGCTGCTGTTGGTCCCTCTCTTTCTGAATCTGACGTGTTGAACCCCCTAACAAGTATCTTCACTGAAGAAGCCTATGCAGTACTGTCTGCAGTAAAACATATAGAGACACTGAAACTTTACAGAGCAATAATATTCACAGACTCGTCAAGTCTTGTAAAAGCACTCATTTCTTTACAAAAGCATTCAAATCTCGTCTTCAATGAACTCTACACACACTTATGTAACATCTACTTATCACATACACTTGTACAAATATGCTGGGTTTCTGGCCATAGAGGAATCGAGGGAAATGTGCTTGCTGACGAGATGGCCAAATCAATGGCATCGCAGGGTACTCGTTCTGCTGCAGTCCCTGCCACAAACATGAAGCCTTTCCTCAGAAACAAGCTGCGAAGCCACTGGCAACGCTTGTGAGACGCAGAAACGAGTAATAAGCTTCACGTAATTAAGCCTAAGTTAGGTTTCTGGCACCCAAGAACGAAAACACGAAGAACAGACGTCCTGTTCACTAGACTAAGAATAGGACACGCGTTCGGCACTCATAACTTTCTCCTGGCCGGTAACGACCCTCCAACTTGTGGTAGATGCGTTGACAAGCTTTCTGTCCTCCATGTCTTCCTGGAGTGCCGGGAAGCCGAAAGAGACCAGGAGGAAACATTTTCCGTTTGCATACAGCCATCACGTCCTTCTGCATGCGACCATGTTTCTTGGTGTAGAACCTATTTGTAAGACCAAAGCAGTCTTCCCTTACTTGAAATATGTTGTGCTACACGTAACAAGCCCAATTATTCCGTAGTACATCCTCTTTCCAGAGGATACATCTACGATAGTGTCCTTGGCTTTCAAGGGCTCTGGTGAGGCAGAAGTGCTCCAAACATTTTAGCATCTCAGGTATTTTATGTATTGCATCATTCTTTCTCAATGCCTTCTAATGTTCATAGTACACGTCAATAGACATTTCCACAATTTTATTACTCGTGCATTTTATGGAATTTGCATCGACTCTTTAAGGCCCCTTTACAGCCACGGCACATTAGGATCACGGAATCCATCTGTCCACTGCGAACTCATTAACATTAGTATGGCCCTCTTTGGCCACACCTGGCCCTTGCGCCATTAAACATCAAACACCATCATCATCATCAAAATCCATAACGTCACAGCGACCAGGTGCGGGAACTTCAAGGGGCGTCGCCACCCGTCTTTCGTTCTTGCGCTTTTTCTGGCTTACCAAGAGTCTTATCGTGGTAAGAGTGGTGTTTTTGGTGTAGTGGAGAGGAAATTTGCTGATCCAGAAGAAATCATTTTTCTCTTTTGCGGCCCTTTAAGCTTTCTTTTAAGCTCAGCTGCAAAGAAAGTTAACGTGCTCTTGCTCCAAGTAAGTTGTTGTCCACGATGGGGCTGTCAGAAGCGACGGCGCAGAATTAGGGACGCAGAACTCGGCTATCCCTCATTATGAACTCTCTACTGAAAAAAGGTAAATAAGAGGTTTGCGCGGTGGACAAAGCTGCCTCAATGTGGCTTTGCGCATTTTAATAAATGGCAATTGGTGGCATTATCGCTGAAAAATATTTAACAGTAATTGGGAGAATTAAGGTGGACTTGTCGGGAGGGAATCACGCACCGTTACCATAGCGAACGCCTCCGGCACTACCCTCTACCTTGTGTTGTACCTTCGTAAGGACTGCGCAATAATAAGCCGGTCACTGGTTTCACGGAGTGTTGAAATGGTCACATTGTAGTGACGCGCCAATGGTTGACAACCACCGTGGTACTCTCGTCTATCGTTAAAGGGACACTAAAGTAAAAACTTATTTCTTCTGTATCAGTAAATTACCGTTCTACAACACCAAAAACACCAATCTTACAACGATAAGACGATTGGTAAGCCAGAAAAAGCGCAAGAAAGAAATACGGGTGGCGACGCCTACTTAAGTTCCCGCACCTGGGGGCTGTGACGTGTTGGATTTTGATGGCATCTTCTAGGACCTACTATTATATGTAGCGGTATAGATTGACTACATTGTATTCTGGAGGAACCAAATATTAAACATGGCAAGTTTCGGGAACTTCTATTCAGCCAACGCGGCCCAAATGCGAAAACATACTTTGGAATCCCTGACGTCACGCTGACGTACTGGCGCCGGGGTTTCGGTGCGAAATTCAAATACCGATACTTGGAGCTTCATTTTCTCATCTAATAATCAAACTATTCTTTTGAAATGACTGCCTGCAGCGTTTTCAAACCATGATTTATTAGTCTAAACTGGTTTATTGTTTCGCTTCAGTGTTCCTTTAAAGCCTGATCTAGGCGTCAGTCGCGTCGGTTTTTAGAAGCGAAACTTTCCTCTGCCAACCGCGCGTGGTTACGTTACCATGGATGCGGCCTGGCTGTTCTCTTCACAAATAGACCAACCAATCACAGCGGAGTACGGGCGCCAAGTGCGAAGCTGTGTTCCTTGTAGGGCCAGCAGATGGCGCTTGCCTTATGCTTTAACTTTACAAGATAGACGAATACCAGACAGTTGGCGTCAAAGTAGAATGAATTTAAATCATAAATGTAAGGGGGAGAAAGATAGAATTCACTCGTATAGAACGTTGACCATTACATTGGTAATATACAGGGTAGCAATGTAGGCAATCACATAAAGCATCAAGCATGGGCAGAGAATAATGGCACTTTGCGAGAACATCAGAATGGCTTCAGAATAGGTAGGCGTTTAGATGATAACTTATTTGTTCTTATACTGTGTATTGAAATATCAAAAGGACATAGCAGATCGTTATATGTGGCCTTTTTAAACAATACAGGAGCCTATGACAACGTAGACCGCAACACATTATGGGATATTCTGGAAGGGGAAGGGATGAGGAGCGAGGAGAAAGTTCATATCAACAAGGGACTGAGGCAGGGGTGCCCTGTATACCCGCTGCTGTTTATGATGCACATGGTGAGGTTGGAGAGAGCGCTAGAAGGAAGTAATATCGGGTTTAATCTCTCATACAAACAGTCGGGTACTGTAATCGAGCAGCCGCTTCCAAGTTTATTTTATGCGGACGACATTGTGTTGCTAGCTAACAAGCAAAGTTATTTGCATCGTCTAGCTAACATCTGTGGGCAGGAAGGCAACAATTTAGGTTTCAAATTTAGTGTTAGAAAATCAGGTGTTATGGTATTCAATGAAAACAGTGAACAGACAGTGGAGATACAGGGCGAGGAAATAATTCGGGTAACAGAATATAAATATCTTGGCGTATGGATAAACCAAGGCAATAGATATATGGAAACACAGGAAAAAACAATAACAATGCAGGGGAAAAGAAATGCAGGCATAATGAAGCACAGAGCACTATGGGGATACAATAGCTACGAGGTCCTCCGAGGTATGTGGAAAGGTGTAATGGTTCCAGGACTTGCTTTTTGAAATGCGGTTGTTTGATTTAAAATATGGGTACAATAAGGACACGACGTCAGCCAAAGGTCAGCGGGTCGCCTCGCATTGGGCGCTCACGGGAAGACTACAAATGAAGCTGTACAGGGTGATACGGGCGGGACTAGTTTTGAAGTGATGGATGCTCGCAGTAAAATGGAGTATGAAGAACGCCTGAGGAATATGGAAGAAAGTGAATGGGCCTGGAGAGTGTACAGGTATCTGTACAGGGAAAACATTGATTCACAGTGGAGGAAAAGAACTAGGAAGCTTACCAGCAACTATGCGACCTGTAGGGTGGGTAATACAGCAACAAAGAAGGTCAAGCGGTAAATAAGAGAGGCTGAAATAATCTCATAGGTAGCGGCAATGGAAAAGAAACCTGCCATGAGTAACTACTTAAGAAGAAAAAACGAAATCAGGAAAGAAACAATTGATGATAACTCAAAGGGAACTCATTAGTTTTCGAAGCGAGATCGGGATCCCTTAGAACACGCACCTATAAAGCGAGATATAAGACGGAAGATTAAGCATCTGCTTGCTCTGGTAAAGATAGGGAGTTTATGGAGCATGTTTTATTAGAATGTGAAGAGGTCTACCCAGTGGTCAATTTAGGTGTCACTGGCCTCCTTGAAGCACTTGGGTTCAGCGAGAGCCGTGAAAAAGTAAACATGTCCGCAATAGACCTTAGTAAGAGGCGATTAGAGGATTGGTGGAAGAAAAGTAGGGAAACGAGAAAAAACGGAGGCGTACAAAAGCACAGTTCGAGCTAGGGGTGCAGAAAATTTGAGAGAGGTGATTCTTATAGTGCCTTTTTTCTCTTTTTTATTGTTTAACATACGTAGGACATTAGGCAGTATGATTACAAGAGCTTGGAGGCACAACCCACCGCCCCGTTCCAAAGGGTACGCTCATAACATCCATCCATCCATCCATCCATCCATCCATCCATCCGCGGCAACACGGTAATAAAGATATAATCACTTCGCGCTGATAGAATGCATTCATATTGCGCTGCCTATTTATGCGCATACGCGTGCTGCCCCTGAAACCGTGATTCGTTCAAGGCTTCCGCTGTCCTCGCCAGTTGTCAGTATTTCCGTTTAACAAAAGGGTCGGTATAAGTGTGTGTGTGCGTGTGTGTGTGTGCGTGCGTACGTGTGCAAATACGTGTTTGTGTGTGTGTGTCTGTGTGTCGTCTCCGCGTGTACTCGTGGTTTAAACTCTTTGTACAGTGAGGCAAAGCTTCGCTGTGTATAGATTCCAACTCGTTGGATCTGCTCCATATTCTACACATATGACTCCTCCAAGGTTCTAGCGCTATTCTTTGTACCCGCGTATATTCCACAAAAGTACTTCACTACTCGCGTCGCGCGTCCATACTGGAGGCGCAAGGCTGGGCGATAACATAGACAGATAATATAACGGTAACCTTCGAGAAAGTTCCGATTCATGAAGGCACGTTAATGTGATGACTTTAAGTCATTTACAAGTACAAGGATACGCATAAAAGTGCGCGTGTCAATACTGAGACGCAAAATACTTTTTAATGAGAGCCGCTCGTGGTGAAGATCTTGAGTCCATCCCCCAGCTCGTCTACCCTGAACGTCAAGAAGTGAGGGTGCGCACTGAAGTAACGCAGTCCTTGACGGTGAGGTGGGGAGGCTTCGCGTTAGTGGGCTTAAATGACAAAGCTGTTATTTAAGGCAGGTAGTGTTATCTCTGTTACGCGTACTTCGGTGAGCGGTTTACATTTGACCATGAACGCGTCCTGGCAGTCGGACATTTGTTGGTTGACTTCCAGGGACAGACGTTGACGTCGTGTCAGCAATAGTCTTCTAACCACCAGCTTACAGTCGAGTCGGGAGGAATGTCACTGGCGATAGTCAGATGTTGGTTTCTGCACTGCGACGACTTCCGGAAGTTTGCGCGCATTCCACGCTTTTACTGTGAAGGCGTTTACGGCAACCGGAAGCGGATCGAAAACAGTTTATGCCTGTTTCCGAGGTTTCGAGAAAAAGAACTTCATTACATGCGAAGCTTATATCTTGAGGAAATGTGTGGAATGTTAGGACGATGATATCCGGCCAATACATGGAAGCGTCTTTGTCACTAAGGTCCAAGTGAAGATGTCCATGCCGTCGTTTCTTCTCCCGTTGAGAAAAGTCATATCAAACGCGTAAGAATTTCACCGATTTCCTGGGAAGGCTGAGAACGGGATAACTTTTATTTTGAAAGCAAAGGAGGGGGGAGGGGAAGAACTTAATCGCTGATGTGTAATGAAAGTTTGAAGTGTTGTAGGCGAATAAAATATTTTGAAAAAAAAAATATTACAGCTTCCCCGTTTGGTGGTATTTTTCGTGCGTTCGTATCACCCCAAAAAAAGTAAACAAATACTTTTACCGAACTAATAATTGCAGACGTTCCTTTTTCCTTCCAAAAAGCGAGCACTGGAGCAATCTACCACCTCAGTTCGAGAGAGCCCTCATCTGAATTGGATTGCTCGTGCCTTGCTTGCGCAATCTTATTGTCACTTCTGTCTCGTTTCATTGCCTTTCCCCGGTCTCCTTTATGAACTATGCTACACACATAGTTTACCTTTCTTGAAACAGAAAACATGTTGTAAATGACAAACAATAAACGTTCAACTCTTCCCTTACCACTATAGAAACGTGCTCATTTTCGCTGCCTTTACAACCTTGCTGTGCCGCTTGTGGCTTGGAGGCGCGTTCACGAACGCATACTCCTACCGTATGGGAATGGCCGAGAGCCCGATGTGCGACTCCTGTGGGTGCGAGGAAACGATCGAGCACTTATTGCGTAACTGCCCTCGCTACGATGTCCAACGCCTCTCTCTGCGGGCAACTTTACACCGACTGGACTCGAGACCGTTCACCGAGTCAAAGATACTCGGACCGTGGCCACACTCGTCACTGGCTCTAAAAAGCGATTCGTGCGCTATTGCAATACTTGAAGTGCACCGGCTTAAGAGACCGTTTATAGTGTGCTTGTGTATAGTGTCCCTCCCACACGTACTCAGTGCTTACTCTCTCCTTTTTTACTCTTTCCATTCTCCTTTCCCCCACCCCCAGTGTAGGGTAGCAAACCGGATGCTCTTCTGGTTGATCTCCCTGGCTTTCGTATCCTTGTTCTCTCTCTCTCTCTCTTTCTTTCTCTTTTCGCTACCTTTAAGTTTGAACGTTTTATTTCATGACGTTGTAGTCGCAACTAATACGGTGATGCATAAAATTATAGCCTGATCACTGGTGTTTTGAATGTATGTAAATCCGTAATATTTGCCGTGACAGTTTTTTTTAGAATTCTGATGTGGACCTTCAAAGAAGCATACCCAGGAACATGAATGAAAGTAATAATTCTCAATTTTTAGTGTGAGTATTGAGAGTAAAAATTGCAAACCTTCTAACGTTTCCAAGTGCAATCTCGTAAACGTTTGAAGCTAAAGGGTATTTGCGAATTCATGAGGTAAGTCTATTTCATATATCATCTTAAGGTTGTAGTAGAGAAGAATAAGTACACCAAACCAATAAACCGCCACGAAAGGCGTTCGTATCACCTCCAAAATGCAAACGAATACTTTTGCCGAACTAGTTAATGCACGCGTTCCTTTTTCCTTCGTAAAAACGAGCACTGGAGCACTCTACCACCGCAGTTCGGGAGAGCGCTCTTCTGGATTGGATCGCACGTGCCTTGCTTGCGCAATCTTAGTGGCACTTCTGTCTCGTATCATTTTACATCAGGCTTTCTTGTATTCCCGCACGCAAGGCGACTGTTCAATTCTTAACTGCGTGTGTCGTTGCATTTGTAACTGAACCAATTCTCGCGTACTTGTGCTACATTGTACCTGACATTATCGTTTTATGTGGTATTTGCCGCCCCTCTGGCCTCAGCGTAATTTCAGTCTTTTTGTTCTACTTCGTATTCTAGATTACATTTCTGTACGGTACAACTCTATCTATTCAGTCACTACTCATTGTATTATGAAAGAGGTAGCTGCTATTGGTGTAGTATCATATCGCTTTTATTCTTTGTCTCATTCGGGCTTTCGTTCTGAACGACTGATCCTTTCTTCGACTGTGTTTTCTTAAGCCTGCATTTCGTGTTCTTCCTACATTGCGCCATAATTTTCTGTATTAAGTTACCTCCATGTATCTCTCACTCTTCTCTAAAGTCTGGCATTGGGAGTTACAATACTTATTAGATAAAGAAAGTAAAAGCGGCCGCCTCCTTGCGAGGCGCTTTTGGCGAAATACTGTGGACTGCCGCTGCTGCGAAAAATCTGGGAAATGCCTGCATGAGATCCGGTAGCCCCCGATGATCAGCGGGCGTCTGTTCGCACCATCAAAAAAAAAAAAAGACGTGAAATCACGCAGAAACTCCTCTGAGAGTTGTCCAAGTATGCGTAAGCATTGTTTCACTTGCTCATCTACACGCAGCCCGGCGTCAATAACAGCTTTAAGAATCTTGATTAGACAAGTACACGACGGCGCAGTGGCTGCACGAACTGGTGCAGACGGCGGCGCGAGCAGCAATGATGGCGCAAGCAAAGTACTGCAGGTGCCGGCACCAGGTGGCGCTGATGACGTTCCGATCATTATAACCCATCACCGCTCTTTAGCGCCTTATCCATCCACATGGAACCGTTGTGAACAGTGAGCAAACGTGAGCGGCGGCTCCGCATGGCACCGCCGCTCCAATCAATGCTTGTAGCATCAATTCGCGGTTTTGACTGTTAGAACGCAGTCTAACATACTTCAAACTGCCGAGTACAGCAGCCGCTAGTCTGCGTTGCTAGTTTTTATGCAGTCCATTATTGAGCGCATATCGGTCACGGGAACGCCGCACTCAGCGCAAACAGCCCACAACCGGCTTTGGAGAAACAGAAGGAACGAAAACAAATTTTGGAACGCTTCTTCAGCGTTACTTTGCTTACGCATGCTCTCATTGGGCAATATAACCAGGCGGTCGGAACACTGACTAATGTTGATGCTGACGTTCATGCGGCTGCACACTTTCGAACCGGTAAGCACTACCAGTAACACGGCTCACATAGTGCGTAACCCAGAACTAGAATTGAATTCAATATGTATGTATGTATGCATGCATATTTATATATATATATATATATATATATATATATATATATATATATATATATATATATATATATATATGAAGAATGGAAACTTGGATATATATAACAATCTAAAACTTGCCTCTGCTACCTGCATGATATTGCCGTGTTTTCATCACCATTTCCTCAGCATCTACAAAGCTTTGATGAAGTTCTAACGTGCCTTACGACGCTGGTCTTCAGCTCAACACGCACAAAGCCGTTTCGCCAACAAATCTATTAAGGTCCTAAAACATGTGAGCAAGGACTGCATCCGTCCTGACCCTGACAAGATTGCTGCAGTCCTTCCCTTCCCCCTTGCCTTGAAAGGCCTAAAGATTTGCGAAGCTTTGTTGGCCTCGGTTCTCATTTCTCTCGCTTTATATGGGCCTTTGCATTCTTAGTTGCGCCACTGCACAAGCTACTTGCTTCCGGTGTACCCTGCCTGTGGTCTCAAGGTTGGGAAGCCGCCTTTAACAGGTTAAAGGGGCGCCTCACGTCTTAACTTGTGCTGTGCCATATTGATGACACTGCACCGACGCCCTTGCACACAGAGGCTAGCGGCCACGGCATCGGTACCATTTTTCTACAACGCGACAACTCCTCGCGAGAGAGAGTCCTTGCGCACGCCCTCCATGTACTCACCGATACCGAGAAGAACTATACGATCACTGAGCAGGAATGCCTGCCTGTTGTTTAGTCCGTACAAAAGTTCGACCCTATCTGCACGGGTGTCATTTTGCTATTGTTACGGACCACCACGCCTTATGCTGGCTTTCCACGCTCAAGAACTTGATCGGCCGCCTGGGTGTCTGGATTCTCCGCCTGCAAGAATATGCCTTTGACATTGTTCATCAGTCGGACAAAAACACCAAGACGCTGACGCTCCTTCTCGTTCTCCGCTTCCTGCGCACCCGCTCAACATCTCGGCAACTCCGGCGCAAAGCAACTCTTCGGATGTGACTTTTACGCCGGTTTTCTCCCTAGCCTCAATAGACCGCCTTCTTCCGCATGACGATCTCACTTTCGCATCTTGCCAGCGGGCTGACTCATATTGTCGGCGTATGATAAACTACCTCATTGGACCGTCACGCCCACCTAACGTGCGGCCTCGACGCCAACTCGCACAATTCAAGCTGGACAGTCGAGTGCCGTCGCGTCGCAATTACCACCCTAACGGTCACCGCTGGGTGTGGGTTCTACCACGCTCTCTTCGAGCCCATATCCTCGAAGCGCTCCACGATGACATGACAGCTGGCCATCTCGGTTTCCATAAAATCTACGATCACATTCGAAGCCGCTACTATTGACCTGGACTTTCTGCTAGTATAGCGCAGTACGTCGGTCCTTTTTCTCCGTGCAAGCGTCGCAAACTGCCAACCTCTACTCCTGCCGGTGAATTACTGCCTGTTCGGTGTCCCACCGCCCCATTTGAGGTTGTTGGTATCAACCTTTACGGACCCCGCCCTGCTACTCCCACAGGCAATCGCTGGGTAGTGACCGCCATCAACCACCCGACGTCGTACGCTGAGACATCAGTGATCACTGGCTGGGCTTCAGAAGTTGCAGACTTCCTCCTCCAAGATATCATTGTTCGCCATGGTGCTTCACGGATACTGCCGGGCAACCGTGGAAAAGCTTTCCTATCGCAACTTCTGAACGAAGTCTAGCGCACCTCTGGTACCACCCACAAAAACGCTTCGAGCTACTATCCACAAACTAATGGCGTTACAGAGCGAGTTCATCGCAGGCTTGCAGATATGACCGCCGTATATATTAAATTTGAGCACAAAATTGGGGCAAGCTGCTGCCATTGGTCACTTGCGCCTACAACACGGCTGTTCAGCGCATCACAGGCTACTCGCCATTTTACATAGTTTGCGGATAGTCGCCAACTTACTTTCTTGGATGCTCCTGTCAACCCATCTAGATCGTTTAGCGAAGAATTTGTTTCACGACTCGCTCAGCGTCGGCAGCGTGCCCGCCTGACAACGGCCAGACAACGAGACTGGAAGATTATTTATGGCACATTCCATCCTGTTGTGTCCTTCCGACCTAGTGACGAGGCACTCCTCTCGACACCCCTTCGCAATCCTGGGTTGTGTGACAAGTTCCAATCGCGATTCATCGGGCCATACATAGCCTTGGTGCCGACATCACCCGCCAATTATGACGTGACTGCTTTTGTCGCTGCAACAGACCGCCGTTGTTCCAGCACCGAGGTCGTTCACGTATCCCGCATGTAACACTTCACGTTGCGTACTTTATCGCTTTGACCCGTGGCCAGGGTGGCCGCTTCCACGTGGGGGGGGGGGGGGGGGGGGGGAATTTGTGTGGGCTGCTACACTGCTCGTCTTCTTCATCTCTACGTTATCATCATCATCCTACGCTGACCGGCCCTCATCTTGAGTTCCGGTGAGACCATCATCATCGGGTGTGTGCCTTGGTTCGACGCTGCATACTCGGGGCAAATAAATGTCGCCCCAAGAGAGATGTCATAACACACACTCACGCACACACGTGTGTATGCGTGTGGGTGCGTGTGTGTGGGTGTGTGGGTGTGTGTGTGTGTGTGTGTGTGTGCGCGCGTGTGCGTGTATAATGATCTGCTTATATTTATCTGCGTCCTGCTTCGACTACAAATTCTGCTTTACGCAATTGGTAATCCATGACAGAGGTCCATCGTCATTATGAATAGCTGCACCAACCTTATATGGAAGAAGTGATTCATGTTGAGTAAAAATTGAAGCAGCGCAAGGAAGACGATGACAGTAATTGAAAACACCCACAATACGAGTGGTGTACTGGCACTTGGAAAAAAAAGCATTGAAAGATCCACGCAGCTTTTAGAGCATGTCAAAAAACGCCAATAAAGAAAAGGTGTAAACCGCATGCAAAATTTCTCGCATGTTTTGTTAGGCAGCACGCATGCGTTTCAGTCTTTTGGTTGTTTTCTTAGGCATGCTACAAGAGCTGTGTGATCTTTCAAGAATTTTTTTTCTAGTTGGCAGTACAGCGCTCGTCCTGTTGTGTGTTTTCTATTGTTGTCATCGTCTTTTATGCTCTCCTTCGAGTTTTCATCGATGAACAGCTCTTTTGAAAAGCCGGTCATGAGACGCCTATATATATATATAGCGTTCCACCGGCGTAGAATACTTGTGGTTCCATCAGGACGCCTTCTCGCATGAAAGTTGTAATGTTCTCCTTATATACATGTATCAGATGTGTGTATATATAGCGGTGCATCGGATATATACATATATATATCCGATGCCCCGCTTATCAATAGAACTACTCATGATGACAATAAACCAGTCCTACGGATTACACACTGCATAAAGCAGAAGTTCGCTTTGCTATACGTCCTGATGGAGCCACACGCAGGGCACGCGACGGAGAAACTTGTAATGTTCTCCTTATATACATGTATCAGATGTGTGTATATATAGCGGTGCATCGGATATATACATATATATATCCGATGCCCCGCTTATCAATAGAACTACTCATGATGACAATAAACCAGTCATACGGATTACACACTGCATAAAGCAGAAGTTCGCTTTGCTATACGTCCTGATGGAGCCACACGCAGGGCACGCGACGGAGCGCTGATGGAGCCAGCATTTAGGAAACGACTCGTATTTGCCACCTTGCAAGTCCACATTAGTGTTCCCGGCTACAAAAAAAAGTTTTTGGCCCATATTATTAGCACGACGCGAAACGGATATCAGAACGAAACTCCTTCTATTGCTGCTTGTAGGTTGCACATGTCTTTTGTTTAAATATTTAAGAAGAACAAAAAAAGTCGCATTTTCTCCTAGTGGCGAAGTCTTGATCGAAAGTGTTCTACAATTACACGAATAAGTTCTGTCTGCCGTATAAACGCTGTAGCCCAGCAGCATATGAGCCTCGTTCTCTTCCGCATCTCCGAACGCACAACGCTTCGCGGCGAGCACTTCTAGTTTCGGGTCACAGCACCTTCCATGCACAAAAGTGCACTCTCCTCCTGGGCGTGCCATGGCGAGGAGACTACTAACATTGCTGTTGTATAGCTTTTCCCCTGCAATCCCTTTTCGTGAGTTCCGCATAATTGCGGGGTTCGTTTAAGGACCATGGCAAACTGCCACAGCGTGGTATCCTTTTCCTTAACCCCAGCCTTCGCTGCCTTCGCTTTAAGCGTTCGCTGTCTTTTTCCACGGGACGAGCGAAATAAACCAAACTATTGCTGAACACTAGCGGGTTCTACTCCACCGTGTTTGTGAGCCTTGAAATATACATATCTGAACCAGCGCATCTAACCTCGTTCATTAGCCTTAGACGACTATCGAATGAAATCTTACCGGTCGCTTCTCTGCAGCTTCGAAAGAATGCCAGCGATGTCGCCCTCAGTCGCCTCCACAAAGACACGCGGGCAGCCAACATGTAGCTCTCCACCCAACTTCACGCTTACGGCGTTCGATTCATCCTTGAGTCCGTACAGGCATACAACAGCGTTAGTAAAACACATCGGCCCCGTGTACCAGTTTCCATAGTTGGCGCAGAAACAGTGTTCGGCTGCAACCTCACATACACCATCTGCACACCGAATGCCAAGTTCTTGGGACATCCCGTTCCACGTGCTCCTCGTGTCCATCCAAAACCTTGTTTATGCACTAATCGTTACGCCATAGTAACGGAATTGCATGGCGCAGTGTTAGCCAGGGTGATATCAAGTAGGAAAATCACAAATGCCCCACAAAATGGATGGGAAAATGGCACTACAGCAGCTCAATTGGCAAGAGCATCGCAGGCTAATGAAAGACGTGGGTTCGTATCCCACCTGCGGTCACGTGTTTTTTCATCCACTTTCATTTCTGTGAATTTATCATTTCTTTAATTTAACTTGTACTTAAGCTAATTTCCCCTATCTTGTCCTTGGTGTAAATTTAATAAAAATGGAGCTCCCCGGTTCATTTTCTTGTTCATATATTTCATAACTAAGATCCAACGCACACGCCTCTCTTCCCACAGGCAGCCAACGTTTTTGAAATATTCTCCGCGTTTGTCACGTGCACCTGCCTCGTCTTCTTTTCTTGTGACGAGTCACGCTTTGATTCGCCGCGTAAGACTCCAAGGCGCCTCAAGTTGTTCGCTGAGAGTGAATTTCCCTAGTACTTTCCTTTTAGCAGTTTACGCGAGCAGAAACTGTTCAACGTTGTAAAAACTTGATGATCATCCAATTTAGTCATGTTTTAACGTTTCGTCGCTAGAGTACAAATGTCATCATTTTCACACACGCTTCATGGCATAGGCGTAGGTACTTGCGATTGTATAACGCGTGTATGCTGATGACGTCATAATACGCTTTTCTCCCCGCAGGGGCGTCTGCGTGAGCAGGCGTTTGGTGTGTTGCGACACCACGTACCCGAGCACACGCGTGTTGGACCCTCCCGTGTTTAACTGTGCGCGGCTTTGCGCGGGCATCCTGGGGGTTGAGCCGATGCCGGGTGTTCGGACCTTTAAGGCCCCTCGGCGTAGGCAACACACCTCTTTCGCCTCTGCTGCACGTAGACGGCACCCCCGGACTGACCCACTCGGGGGAAATCGGTAGTTCCCTTTTCTTCTCTCTCGCTCTCAATCCAACCTTCGTCTTTCTCTCAGTTTCCATCTTTTCTGTATTCTGCTGGCTTCTCATTACTTCCAATTTTTGCAGGCAGCAAGGGTTAACCTTGTGTGAATAACCAACCTAGGTTATTTAATATTTGGTTATAGTGGTAATGTACAGCTGGCGTTCGCAGGTCGTGTTTCACGCGTCCTGCAGCGTCCCCTTGTAGGACTCCACGGTGGGAGGCTGGCGTTACTGCCGAAATTACAATCTCCTATGGCTACTTCCTTTCCCCCACTACCTGATTGCTCCCTGAAGAGGAGGCGCACCGAGGATGTCTTAGAATTTTTTGCCCGTCAAAAAGAAACTTTCCCTCGCTTCCATGTAGTCCACTCTGAAACACCAAACAAACTCCTGCAATCTCACCATTCCTCGTGTCCAAGTCTCCTACACATGTTTTTGGTACAGGTTACAAAGCATCCAGAATGCCAAGCGGCGATCTCCTCTTGGAGCTCCGCAACCAGAAGCAATAAGAAATGCTACCCAATCCAGTATCATTTGGTGACGCCAAAGTAACAGTAACTCCGCATCGTACTATGAGTACCACCCGTGGCGTAGTCTGCGATGATGATCTCTTGGAGCTGACTGAGGCTGAGCTCGTGGAGGGCTTTAGTGAACAGAACGTCATCAACGTTAAGCGAATTAGGATGAGGTATGATAATAAGGAAATACAGACCAAACACCTGATACTTTTGGCATAAGTGTTCTGCCCGAGTCCATCGAGGCCGGGTATATCAAGCTCCGTGTTCGCCCATATGTTCCTAATCCCCTGCGTTGCTTCAAATGCCAGTGTTTCGGTCACAGTTCACAGAGTTGCCAAGGCCGTCAAACCTGCGCGAAATGCAGTGCTCATGAGCACACCTCTGAATCTTGTGAAAACTCTCTCCATTGTGTAAAGTGTGAAGGGGAGCACGCTACGTACTCGCGGTCGTGCCCAACCTGGAAAAAAGAAAAAGAAATTGTGGCAATAAAAGTAAAGGAAAATATAAGTTTCATGGAGGAACGCAGGCGGGTATCCTGCCTTGCCAAGAACACATTTGCTGCAGTGGCAAGTCGGGGGGCAGCGCCACAACTGTCTCCGGCGGCTGACCGACCCACACCCAGCGATGCGGCAGCGACGCTATCCGCCTCCCCGGCGGATGCAGCTAGTGCTGCTACGCCAACCCAGCAGACGGGGCCATCTACCTCCGGGCAGGTGCCCCCAAAGGCCTCGACCAACGCGCCGAGGCCTTCACGCCAAAGAAAGCCCTCGTAAGAGCGCGTGTCCAGCGCCTCGCAAGAGGCGATGGACACAACCACCCGCAAGATGGCGCCACCAGCGCCCAAGGAGCGGCGAGGCACTCTCGATTGCTCTAAAAGAGACAAAACTTCCGTCACGGAGCCAGAAAAATGCCCGTGAGCTGAGCTCAGTCTCTTAAACACGCAGCACCCAACACATATAGCATAATGGACACACAAATACTGCATTGGAATGTTAGAGAACTTCTCCATAACCTTGACAACATTAAAAAACTACTACCCAAACCCAATCCCAAGTTGCTGTGTGTTCAAGAGACACATCTAAAACGCACACACAAATTTTCCTCGCCAATACACCATCTTCCGCAAGGACCGTGATGAGGCTAACACCTCGTCCGTTGGTGCAGCAAGCCTTGCAGACAAGTCCGTAGCATTAGCCGTAGCCAGGTAGCATTACATACACCCCTCGAGGCAGTGTCAATTAGAGGGATTATTTTCAAGAAGTTGGTAACCGTCTGTTCCATTTATATACCTCCAAGCTATCATTTCCAAAAACGCGATTTCTAAAACATGATAAATCAGCTGCCGGAACCCTACCTACTTGTAGGTGATTTTAACGCCCACAACACATTGTGGGGAGACGCGCGTTGCGACGCAAGAGGCCTTCTTATTGAAAATTTTATTCTGACTTCTAATGCCTGCCTATTTAGTAAGAAGGAAGCAACATATTACAGCCTTCAGCACAATTCATATCCATCCATAGACATAGCAGTAGGCTCTGCTTCCCTTCTGCCTCATCTTGAATGGAATGTCATCAAGAATCCTTTTGGAAGTGACCACTTCCCTATAACTTTAAAATCAATAACGCAACATGACAACCCTCTCCCGTTTCCCATTTGAAAATCAGCATCGGCTGACTGGGAGCATTTTAAAGAATCTACTCATTTACTACTCAATTTTATAAACAATGTTAGTATAGACGAAGCTGTCGCATATTTTACTGCTTTTATTATTGATGCTGCTGAAAAGTTTATCCCGCAAACAAATGGTGATTCACTTAAAAGACGTGTTCCCTGGTGGAATGATGACTGTAGAAATACGCGAAAGAGGCAGAATAAGGCATGGGGAATATTGCTTAGGTCTCCTAATGTAGAAAATCTTATTGAATTTAAAGAAATAAAGTCACAAGGGAGGCGCATACGGCGTCAGGCGAAGAGCGAAAGCTGGGTGAGGTTTCTCTTAGGCATCAGTTCTTACACACAGGAGGCGAAAGTTTGGAATGGCGTAAGAAAGCTAACTGGGCAGCAAATAAATCCGTTGCTTTTGGTGAACGATCAAGTAAATACTTTAGAAGAGCAGGCCGACACCCTAGGGGAGCACTTTGAGCGTGTGTCAAGCTCAATCCACTATTCCCAATCCTGCGTTAAGCACAGAGAAATAGAGGAACCAAAGCCAATCACACTAAAATGCCGACAGAATGAACCATATAACCGGCCTTTTAGTATTGCCCAACTGAGAGCCGCCTTGAACACAGGCAAAAGCTCTGCACCGGGACCTGACAGGGCCATGTATGACATGATCAGAAGCTTACATACTGACACACAAGTCACACTACTCGCACTTTTTAACACAATTTGGGCTGCGGGATACCTCCCATCCACATGGAAGGAAGCGATCGTAGTTCCTGTCCTGAAGCTTGGAGAGACCCCTCCTTGGCGGCAAGTTATCGTCCGATAGCTCTAAAAAATTGTCTGTGCAAGCTTTTAGAAAAAGTGATAAATCGCAGACTTATACATTTGCTTGAGCTCAACAATATACTCGATCCTTATCAGTGTGGCTTCAGAGAAGGGCGGTCGACAACCGATCATCTTTTGCGCATTGAAGGAAATATCCGCGATGCATTTATACATAAACAGTTTTTCCTATCGAAATTCCTCGACATGGAGAAGGCGTATGACACGGCATGGCGTTACGGGGTCTTGCGAGACCTCTCGGAAATGGGCATACGTAGAAATATGCTGAACATAATTGAAAGCTATTTCTCAAATCGTATCTTCCGCGTGAAAATTGGCGACGTATTATCGCGAACTTTTATACAAGAAACAGGAGTACCCCAGGGAAGAGCACTCAGTTGCACTCTCTTTATCGTTAAGATGAACACACTTCGATCATCACTGCCACCAGCCATTTTTATTCCGTCTTCGTAGACGATATACAGATAGGTTTTAAATCCTGCAACCTTACAGTGTGTGAAAGACAGGTACAGCAGGGCTTAAACAAGATGTCCAAGTGGGCAGACCAAAATGGATTTAAAATCAACCCCCAGAAAAGTTCTTGTCTTCTCTTTACAAGAAAGAGAGGTCTCGACCCAGATCCTTGCGTAGAACTGGGTGGACAACAAACACCTGTGAGCAATGAAAACAAATTCCAAGTTGTAATACTTGACTCGAGGCTTACTTTCATCTCACATATAAAATGTCTTAAAGCAAAATGTCTAAAAACTATGAATTTACTTGAAATTTTATCCCACACAATATGGGGTAGCGACAGGAAGTGTGTACTGAATATTTTGAGCAAAACTCTTGCTTGGGCTAGTTGGTTCATGCTTGAAGTAGAAAAGGCAAGGCGCAGAACACCAGGACTCAGGAAGAAGAACACAAACGACAGGACCGGTCCTGTCGTTTGTGTTTTTCTTCCTGAGTCCTGGTCTTCTGCGCCTTGCCTTTACTACTTCATACTGAATCTTTACAGGAGCCTAGTACGATCAACATTAGATTATGGTGCCGTTGTATATCACTCTGCCTCCCCGAGCGCGCTAAAAATGTTAGACATCGTTCACTATCTCGGTATCCGCCTGGCCACTGGTGCATTTAGAACAAGCCCTGTCGAAAGTCTATACGTAAAGTCAGATGAGTGGTCCCTCCGTTTTCAGGGAACATACATCAGCTTAACGTATTTTCTCAAGGTTCGCTCTAATAAGGAACATCCGTGTTTCACAACCGCTAACGGTTTGACGTGTGAAACACTTTTCCGGAATCGACCCTCAATGAGACTTCCTTTCTCACTGCATGCAAGAGAACTTAGCACGGAAATGGACGGCCCATTTCTCGAACATCGCCTAATGGCTCCAGCTAAACTATTACCACCCGGAGTGCCAGATGATAGATTGTGACATATCCTTTGTAGAGGTCACAAAGCATGCTCCTGACCTCGAAATCGGTATGCACTTCCGTGAAGTCCAATTGTAGTACTCCTACTGCGAATTTTACACAGACGCGTCAAAATTAAATGGTAGCGTATCTTACGCTGCTCTTGGTCCCTCTTTTTCTGAATGTGACGTGTTAAACCTCCAAACAAGTAGGTTCACTTAAGAAGCATATGCAGTACTGTCTGCGGTAAAACACATAAAGAAACTAAAACTTGACAGAGCAATCATATTCACAGACTCGTTAAGCCTTGAAAAATCATTCATTTCTTTACAAAAGCATACAAATCCTTTCTTCAATGAACTCTACACGCACTTATGTAACATCTACTTATCACATAGACATGTAGTGTTATGCTGGGTTCTGGCCACAGAGGAATCGAGGGAAATGTGCTTGCTGACGAGATGGCCGAATCAATGGCATCGCCGGGTATTCGTTCTTCTGCAGTCCCTGCCACAGACATGAAGCCTTTCCTCAGAAACAAACTGCGAAACCACTGGCAACGCTTGTGGGACGCAGAAACGAGTAATAAGCTTCACGTAATTAAGCCTAAGTTATGTTTCTGTCACCCAAGAACGAAAACACGAAGAACAGACGTCCTGTTCACTAGACTAAGAATAGGACACGCGTTCGGCGCTCATAACTTTCTCCGGACCGGTAACGACCCTCCAACCTGTGGTAGATGCGGTGACAGGCTTTCCGTCCTCCACGTCTTCCTGGAGTCCGGGAAGGCGAAAGAAACAGGAGAAAACATTTTCCTTTGTATACAGCCAACACACCCCTCTGCATCGGGCCGTGTTTCTTGGTGTAGAACCGCTTTTTAAGACCAAAGCAGTGCTCGCTTTCTTAAAAGATGTTGTGCTACATGTTACAAGCCCATTAGTTACGTAGCGCATCCTCTTTCCAGAGGATATCGCTAGGATAGACTCTCTGTATAGCACATGCCTCTAGGCCCTTGGGTTTCAAGGGCCCCAGTGAGGCAGTAGTGCTCTAGACAATTTTATACATCTAGACAATCATCTATTTTCTATATTGAATAATTGTTGCTCGATGCATTTTAATGTTCATAGTACACGCCAATAGTCATTCCCATAATTTTATTACTAGTACATTTTATGGAATTTGCATCAACTCTTTTAGGCCCCTTTACAGCCACGGCACATCAGTCATCTCATCAACCCATCAGTCAACCCATCAGTCCACTGCGAACTCTTTAACATTAACATGGTGCTCTTTTGCCACACCTGGCCCTTGCGCCTTTAAACATCAAATATTCATTCATAATACGCTTTTCTCTCGCTTGCACTCGTCCTGCAGAACCTAGAACTTTAGGTGTAGAACCTAACAATCGTGATGTATAAAGATGGCGTCGGCCAGCCGGCGTAGATCTGCTTTTGCAGTCACACGATCGACTTCGACGGGGTCGTGGTCATGCTGCTTTCGTCACTCACACGTACGCTCGCGCCCCGCAGAGGCAACAGCCGAATTCGCACGTATAAGTTGGTTCTTCTCGTAAAAAGCACTGTATAGTCAGGTAACCTGCAAAATGCTTCGCATAACACTGATTCCCGCAGTGCGTGGGATCCGCACAATTATCCGCTTCCGCCTGCTACTCATGCAGTGAGGCTGCTCTTTTTCTCTAAGGGTGTTAGAAAAGTTTACCATAGCGCTAAGTCTGGTGGTCGCATGCGCGCTAGCGCTGCGCCAGTTGTACTTGTGGCACAATTTAGGTAATGCATGCAAACCAGCTGGCAGCTGGCGGAGACGGAGGAGGCAATCGTCGAGCGCCATGTGTGGTAAATTCTTGTTCAATCGATGTTCCGATGGAAATCGGGGCGGTATTTGAATAAATAAATAAATATCAGCCCGCACGAAGCGTCAAGGATTCAACAGTATCTCAGACTTGCGGCGTTCCATCGGCAAGCTCAAGCGCTGTCTTACGCAGAACGTTGCGTAAGAAATCATCGTCGATGACTTGAGCTTTTGATGAAGTCCGCCACATTGTAGGCGGCATGGCTTGCCAAGTGGACGTCCCGGTTCCTGATCCCTCGTGAACTGGCGCAACCAACCCCGGGTAATGGGCCATAAATAGGGCGGTGATGACGTGAAACACACAGGGACATAGCAGAAACTATATCTTCTTTTTCTTCTGTTTGGTTGCGTGCGTTTATCGAGCCGCGTATGAAGAGAATTAAGTGCCCTTTCACTCCATCTTTGGAACATGTATTCCTTCTTCAGATAGGCACGCCGCCAGCAATTCTAGTGCCCCGTGCCACCATGTATGCGTCAGCCCTCGGGAAAGAAAGTGGGCGGTAGGTACAAGAAGGAAGCGGAGGGGACGAACTGTCGATTCTTATTTCGCTTGGGTGTTCGTCGCTGGAAGGGCTGGGAAAGGGCGCGTGCAGTTCGGCAAGCGAACATTGCTCTAGCGATGTTGTCAGCAGTTGCACTTTGGACTTGCTAGGGGAACAACATGCACAGTTCACTCTGAGGAATAAAAATGTGCGCTCAAAAAGCGACAACGAAAGTAGTTTAGTGGACATGTTTGCTGGGCCAGTTGGTGCATGGTGAACGTAATATGGTTTCCAGCATGTACGGCCGCGAGCACAAGTAAGTAGAAACGGACAGGATCACGCATTGTTCTGTCCGTTTATGTCCGTTGTCCTGTCCGTACCTGCTGGAAACTATTATACGTTCGACAACGAAAGCGACTGCGCAAATGCTCACAGAAGCGATGAGAAGCCGCGGCCGCCTACGCACCGCAGCGGACGAGCCGGGACCCTCGAGTATGTGTCGCACAGACAAAAGAAGGGCACGTCGCCGTGACGGTCTACGTCCCTCCGGCTATATGCAAAGGAGACATTGAGACCATAGTAATAGACGCGTTTCGTTGAATCTTATCTGTCCAAAACGAGTCAACCATCACATTGGGAAATTTTAACGCCAACGTAGTGCACCCCGGCAACTTGACTGCATCCTTGTTGTTGGAACAGTGTGGAATTGAGTGCTACACCGACGTTAATGAACCAAGCAAGTGTCATAGGTCGTCTATAGATTTAAGCTCTTCGAAGAACGTCTGTAGCAGTACTGTACAACCGATCAAGGTGTAGCGCAGCGACCGCAAAGTTATGGGCACTGTGGTAACTTATAAGACAAAATAAACACGATAGGAACCACGAAGTTACGTGTATGCGTCTTTATTCAGTCAATAAAGAAATAACCATATCAGCATTCCTGCGATACCCTATAAAGCATTCATTGAGACAGCTCCCGGTTTGGCGAATATAACATTTTCCAAAGCGAGGGGAATGCTATACTCCACAAGTACGTACGCTATGCGCCAGAGTGACCTGTCCAATGACCTACTGCAATAAGGTTTCACAGCGCCTCAAGAAGATTCGTGACAAGTGCTGGGTACGTGTTGTGTTTTCAGCTCCGGAAAAGCTGGGGTGAGTGTGCTGCCTAGTGAACGGTCAAAAGAAGAGGCAAGTGGGCGAAATAAAGTACACCGAAGCCCTTGTTGTTCTAGTGTATAGCATTCTCCTCGCCTAGCGAAATGTTATATTTGTCAAATCGGGCACTGTCGTAATGAACGCTTGCTAGTGCATCGCAGGAATGCTGCTTCGCAAAGTGCCTGTGGTTATTTAGCAGACCACATGCGCCTTTGCTCGCACAAGCCAACATGCACGGCGTTTTTCAAGTAAACGCGTGTGTTGCACAGATTTAGCACTAAGAAAAGTGGTGAATTTCTTTAAGCTCCTTCTATCTTTATTGAAAAAGGTTACTGCGCCAGTGCGCCTTCGATGGAGCTCGAAAAAGAAAAGCAACTTCTTTATGTCAGGGCAAGCGTGCGTGTCGCGTCAGCTAGATAGGCCGGGAGATTTGCAATCTTCGTGAGTGATGTGAAACTTTTGCTTTCATTTTGTTTTTTCCGCCTTTCATTGTGGCTTGCTTCGAGGAAGTATCTTTCAGTGGTAGGGTGTATTTGCGTTGCTTCCCTGTCTAAATTAAGCCCTGTTATTGTCGACCGGCATTCTTGCTGTCCCTCTCTGCTTGTCCCTCTTTATTTGTGCGCTGGAACGTTGTTTCGCTAGGCTATTCACCACGAACTAACCCAGATGTCCGCGCTTAGCGCTGTGTTCCCACCACTTCATTGGCGCTGAAACGAGAGGCAAGCCAAAGGTTAGTTCGCTCGCTGCTACTGGCAATATCACGAAAATAGTCCTCTTATACGGGACGGATGGAAGGACGGTTTTTTTGTTGGGCAGGCAGAAAATTTTTTACGCATTAAAAAAAAAACGAATATCCTTTAGCCGCCGTGGTTGCTCATAGCTATGGCGTTGGGCTGCTGAGCACGAGGTGGGGGGGATGGAATCCCGGCCACTGCGGCCGCATTTCGAAGAGGGCGAAATCCCCCCCCCCCCCCCCCCCAAAAAAAAACACTCCCGTGTGTTTAGATTTAGGTGCACGTTAAAAAAACTCAGGTTGTCAAAATTTTCGGAGACCTCCACCATGGCGTGCCTCCTAATCATAAAGTGGTCTTGCCGCTTAAAACCCCATAATTTAAATAATTTTAATAGATTCCTTGATCTTTCTCGCACATTTCTGTTGTTGGCGGCGGTCGATGTTTCACACGCAGAGATCGGACTTGCGATCAAGCTCCAAGCTCACTCAAACTCGTAGCTGTTAATAACATACGCATACCTGAGCTTACTTTGTTGAAATCCAAGTGAGAAATTTATGAACATAGTCGCTTTTACGTGTAAGCAAATCGCTAAAGGGTAAAATTGTGTGGACACGGGGACAGTAGCCTAGACAGAGCGCTGAACTGCTTTCCGTTTGCTATGCAGCCGCTGCTTGCATTCTTCATGCCCTGGCTATCGGCCCCGTCATGTGATCTGATATGCCAGCTTCCGTCATCCGTAACCATAGATCATCGCTACGCCTTCGCGATTGACGAGGTGCCTTCATCGCATCTTGCTTTCGCACGCTTCGTCTACTCATTCTGCCCGTTACAACTCGACCTTAAAACATCTCTCGGATCGACAGCAAAACCATCCTCGGCCCAGTACAGTACTTAAGAACCCGGCCCTGCAACAGCTGCTTCAGTAGACACGCGGACAGCAGCCTTGACAGAGCGCTGAACTGCTTTCCGCTTGCTATGCAGGTGCGTACAAATCTTCCCTCGTATGCTAAGAACAGCAATAACGTCTGCTTATTGCTGTTCCCGTGTCCACCTAGTGTTGTGCAAAATTTGTTGTGAATGTTTCGCTATGATCCTTTTATTGTTGCGCGCGGGTGATGTTGAGATCAACCGTGGGCCCACAACCACCCGCTCGGAAGCTTTTTTAGACATTGAATCTTTACCTTCGGATCCCACTGAACAGATGAAAGTTATTTTTCACTTGCTAAAAGACGTACACACCCATTCGCTGCATAGTTCTAAAACACAAACGGAATGGCAGCTGACGTTAAAGCTATTAAAACTGGACAGAAATCAATTGAAACCAAAATCACAGCGATTCAAAACCGTTTAGATGAGCTAGAGGAAAATTATAAAAGGTTAGATGAACTCAGCCAGGATATTGCCACCATTCACACTCAAACAGGCGAACTTTGTGCACTGGCCACCACTTTGCAATCACGGCAGGATGATCCTTATGACCGGTCACGGCGTAACAATTTAATTTTCTATGACATCCCAGATTCCGATGAAACCTGGCAGGCGACTGAGGAAAAACTGACTTCTATGTGTAGTGATTGCCTAACTGACCCCCTTTCCCCTCACAAAATTGAACGCGCACACCGTTTAGGAAGGTTCGCACCTAGCAAATGTCGCCCTATCACTGCAAATTTTTGAACTTCAAAACTAAAGACCTAATACTCGCCAAAAGCAACAGTTTTCAAGTGCTTGGCATTGTGTACAATTCATTCCGTTTCATCTGATATGTATCTGTGTAGGCTGGTTACCTAAACGTTTATTTGATTGTATCCTTAAACTCGTCTTCCGATGGGTACTGATTGTTTGCGTCACATTTTAGGTTCTTATGCGTGGTTGACGCTGCTAAACATTGTGTAAATTTGGTTACCATTTTATTTATTCATTTATTTCTTCTTTTTTTTGTTTGCTTCTGCTAGATGTTTTTATGGTTCCTAATGCCTTCATATATTTACATTGTACAGATTTCACTCATGCTTGAACGTTTTCGTCCCCCCCCCCCTAAGGAAAGTAAGGTCACCATTAGTGAAGATTACTCGGTCGCAACACGTCTAGCACGAAAAAGTTGCTCGACTTTGCGAAAACCCAACCTGGATCCCCAACCCGTACGTTGCGCCACAACAAGTTACTTACGAACAATAAATCTTACATGTACGACCCTATCACTGCCACTGTCATTTCCACTGATACGAGAAGCGAACATGACAGCTCGCCCTCTGCTACTATCTCTGCTAATACTTCTTAGGGACGAGTGAGGGGTAGTGGCCAGACATCCTCGGCTTCAGTATCGTTTCTTTTTACTAATATCAGAAGCGTCCTTAAGAAGTACAACTCACTCACATCAGCAATCGATACATGCTCTGCTAAAATTATCGCGCTAACGGAAACATGGCTCACTGCGCATGTCTGCGAGGCTGATATCTTCGTCAATGCTCATCGCTTCTCATTCTATCGCTGTGATCCTAGCACGCAGAGAGGCGGCGGTGTGCTTCTCGCAATTTCCAATGATATACCATCATTAGGTGTACACGTGCAGACTGAACTAGAATTAGTATGGTCAGCAATAACACTTAATCATCAAAAAGTTGTAATAGGGGTATGCTACCGTCCACCTTCGTCGTCACCAAACTTTAGTAACGAAATTTATGACGCTGTTAACACCGTTGCAACACGCTTTCCTTCATCATCGCTGTTCCTACTTGGCGATTTTAATTTACCAAACATCACATGGAATACCGACACCCCTTTAATATCCCCACTCTCACCTCAAGCTCGTGACTTTTTAGATGTGTGTTTAGTATTCTCACTCGTGCAGATCTGCGTTCAGGCAACTAGAATAACAGCTACGACGGCGAATACACTAGATTTAGTCTTCACTAATCAACCCGATATAGGATGGCCTGTAACATACCTGCCAGGAATTAGCGACCACTTACTTCTGCAGTTCGATATTAAACCAGACCGTGCGAAAACTAAAAAGAAGAAAAAAAAATAATACGAGACTACTACAGAGCAAATTATCAGGCCATAAATAATGCACTATCTTCGTTTATTGGCGTTTTCCTTAATGGCTTCGAACACCGTAGTGTAGAAACTAATTGGAACATGTTCACAGCTATAGTCAACCATCTAACTGAACAGTACATTCCTCAACGCACCATTACAACTCGCACAAACTCTCCCTGGTACAATAATTACAATAAGCGTTTATCAAATAAAAAGAAGCGTCTCTACCGCATTGCAAAGCTTTCACCCACAATTGAACGCTGGGCATCGTATATTGTGGCGTCAAGCACATATGCGCAAGCACTCAAAGACGCCAAAAAGCACTTCGAATCACTGGTTCTCCCTTCAATGCTTACCACTAATGTCAAAAAATTTTGGCGTGCAATTATTCCTTCGACTGACAACAGCCTTGCCTTAAGGGACTCTTCCGGTGTTCCAATTCCTTCCGACTTTTCTGCCACCATACTAAACCATACATTTTCAGAAAATTTCTAAGCCACATTCAGCACACATATGCCAAGTACACAGTACCGTAACTATGTTACCATGCCCTCCATAATTGTTGCTCCATCCGGTGTCGTTAAGCTTATTGATGGGCTAAGCATTCATTCTGCTCCCGGATACGACTGTATTAACTCGAAATTCTTAAAAAAACACTTGATATTATTCTTCCATCATACTATCCAAACTTTTCCAGCAATCCCTTGACCATTGTACGCTACCTAATGAGTGAAAAATAGGCAAAGTGATTCCAGTGTATAAATCCGGCAGCAAAGCATCCCCTAATAATTATCGTCCCATCTCTCTCACCAGTACATGCTGAAAAATGGTCGAACATATTATTTTTACTAACCTGGTTAATTTCCTTGAATCGAACTCATTTTTTACGTCAGCCCAGCACGGTTTTCAGAAATCTTACTCCTGTGAAACCCAATTAATATCATTTACACATGCACTACACCATATTCTTGACAAATCATCACTAGCTGATTGTATATTCTTAGATTTTTCAAAAGCATTCGACAAGTCACAAACTATTACTTCATAAACTAAAAGAACTTAACATAGACGGTAACCTTTTGAAATGGATTGAGTGTTTTCTTCTCAACCGCTCGCAATTTGCTTGTGCTAACGGCATTAACTCCGGTTTTACAGAGGTCCGTTCAGGTGTTCCACAGGGTTCCGTCCTTGTACCCCTACTGTTCCTAATTTACATTAATGATCTTCCCTCGCTTATCAACTTCCATATCCATCCATTCACTGATGAATGCGTCATCTTCAGAGAAGTTACCAATCCTAACGATATTGAATTACTTCAGTCAGACCTTACCACGATAGGGAACTGGTGCAATGAATGGTTAATGGAGCTCAATATTAACAAATGCAAAGTCATGCGTGTTTCTAGGAAAACATCTACAATACCGTCGTACTACATTAACAACATGCCGTTGGAATCGGTTTCTTCATATAAATATCTTAGTGTTTACATCACTTCTAACCTAAACTGGTCTCTTCATACTTATAACATAATCAAAAACGCTAATCGCATGCTTGGTACCTACGTCGCAACTTTTTCAACGTACATACTAATTTGAAACTTTTGTTATATAAAACATTAATACGACCCAAACTCGAATACGCGACTCCGGTATGGGACCCTGCTCATGAAAACCTAATCACTGACCTCGAGATGGTTCAAAATATTTATTTTTTTATTTATTTGAGTACCCTAAGGGCCCGTTAGGGCATTACATAGGGGGGGGACGAAAAAGCTTAAGCATGAGTGGAATCTGTATAATGTAAATATATGAAGGCATTAAGAACCATAAAAAACATCTAGCAGAAGCAAACAAAAAAAAAGAAAGGAAAGGGTAACGAAATTTATACAATGTTTAGTAGCGTAAAACACGCATCAGAACCTCAAATGTGATGCAAACAATCAGTACCCATCGGAACACGAGTTCAAGGATGCAATCAAATAAACATTTAGGTAAACAGCCTACACAGATACATATCAGATGAAACGGAATGAATTTTACACAATGCCAAGTACTTGAAAACACTGTTTAATTAAATATTCAAGAAAATGCGTGTTCTGACAGGTTGACACACTCTAAAAAGGTTAGCAGTGCTGCATGAAATGATGATTCCGTAAGCGAGACAATGTTTGCAGGTAGCGAGTTCCATTCGGCAATAGATAAAACTAGAGGCGAATTTTGATAAGCGTTAGTCCTGGCAAATATAGGTTTTACTTTATGAACATGGTCTGTGCGGGTAGAGATGTGGGGAGCGGGAAGAATATGGGCTCGAGCGAATGCAATGTTGCTGTGGTAAAGGCTATGGAAGAAGGTCAACGGTTATAATTTCCTGCTCATGTCAAGTGAAGGGAGATTAAGTAATTTCTTTAAGGCGGACACACTTTGATATCGAGAGTTGAAGTTAAGATGAACCGCGCAGCTTTATTTTGAACCGATTCGAGTAGGTTCGTGAGATTAGAATGATGGGGGTGCCAAATTATTGACGCATATTCTAAAGAAGGCCTGATAAGAGAACTGTATGCGCGAAGTCTGGTATCTGTGTTAGCAAGGTGTAAGTGACGTTTCAGGTAACCCAGTTTTTTGCATGCTTTTGTGGTGATGTGTTCAATGTGAGCATTCCAGCTTAAATTGGAGGTAAACAGGACACCCAAGTACTTGATTGAAGATACCGAGTCAACAGTTATACCGCGTATTGTATATTGGTCAGAGGTAGGTCGAGTTATCGAAGCAAATTTTACGTGTTTAGTTTTGGCTATGTTAATTTCCATTCCATGTGTCACACCAGTCAGTTAGTTTTGTTAAATCAGACTGCAGCACAGAGATGTCGGCAGGGCAGCTTATTTCATTATACAAGACGCAGTCATCTGCGAAGAGACGTATTTGTGAGGTAATATTAGTTGCGATGTCATTTATGTATATTAAAAATAACAGTGGCCCAAGGACGGATCTTTGAGGAACTCCCAAAGTGACGTGAGTGCGGTTAGAAAAGCAGTTGTTGAGGCTGATTACTTGAAATCGGTTCGTTAGGAACTCCTCAATCCATCGCGTCGTGTTGTAGTTAAGCTGTAGGTTTCTAACTTTCAGTTTTATATGATTATGAGGTACTCGGTCGAAAGCTTTAGAAAAGTCAACAAAAATGGTTTCTGTACTAATGAATCTGTGCAAAGAAATGTGAATATCTGTTACAAGTTCATAAAGTTGCGTCTGACATGAGCGTTTTCGGCGAAAGCCATGTTGGTTATTGAAGAGCAGGTTATTATCGTTAAGATAGGCTATAATGTGAGAGTATAGGATGTGTTCCAGTAATTTGCAGCAGATAGATGTCAGTGATATAGGTCTGTAATTATTAGCGTCTGCTGTATCGGCAGATTTAAGTACCGGTATCACTAATGCTGATTTCCAATCTTCCGGTAGGCACCCTGTCTCGAGTGATTGCTGAAATATTAGAGATAACAAAACTGAAGAGTAGTGCGAGGTTAATTTTAGAAGTTTAGCACTTATACCGTCAGGACCTGGGCTGGTTTTATGAGGAAGCCTGTCAATGGCACGAGAAACACCATGTTCCGTTATTATGATGGATGAAAAAGGGAATAGAATAGATGGTTGTTCAAGTATGTGACTGTTATCAAGTGGCAGTTCGTTAGTAAAAACTGCAGAGAAGCATTTGTTAAATAGGTCAGTGCTATCTTTTGTGTTGAGCACTGCTCCGTTTTCGGAAAGTAGTAAGGGAGCAGTGTGATCTGCTTTTGGGTTAACTACTTGCCAAAACTTTTTCGGATCAGTTTTTATCACATTGGGAAGGGTGCAATTAAAAAACTTGTGTTTAGCTTCGACAATTGTTCTTTCTGTATGGCGTGCTATGGTTTTATAATTTCGCAAGTCTTGTGGAGCATTTGTTCGGGCAGCTTTTCTGAACGCTCTTTTTTTCTTGTTTATACACTTCTTCACTTCGCGGTTAAACCACGGATCGTTCTGCCTTGAGCTTATGGTCATTCTTGGTATGGATGTAGTTTCAACTTCTTTGAGTTTATCGCGGAACAAGCTCCAGTTATCATGTACCGTTCTGTTTAGAAAATTGATTGCAAAGTCTGCTGTAAATGAGGCTAACATATCAATCATTCTGCCAGTGTCGGAGCGTGCGTAGTTGAGAATGTATTTTTTTCGCTGTATATTTCTTGGCAGGTTTCAATGAAAAGGAACATTGCACCACCCTGTGATCACTTCATGGTTCTAGCACATGTGTCACAGCAAGGTCTGGATGATTTGTTAAAATGATATCTAGTATGTGTTCACCCCGAGTTGGTTCGCGCACGACTTGAGTTAAGTGAGGAAAATACAAGGTTTCTAGAAAATGAAGACACTCAGATCTGTTGCAATTTTCCTTTAAGGAAGAGGTTGACCACTCGATACCTGGGTAATTCAAATCACCCCCTAATATTAGTATGCATTTTGGAAACTGGGATAAGACCTGTTGTAAAGCATCATTGAAAAAATGAACAAATTCGAAACGGCTATCGCGTGGACGATAGCATCCACCAATGACACATTGCGCATGTCCGATACGTGCAGAGACTCACACTATTTCAAGAGGAGAGTCGATTATCATTAAAGACGGTTGATAGTCATCTTTAATGACCACAATAACTTCGCCTCCTCGGAAGCCTTCCCGGTCCTTTCGAAAGATTACAAAAGACGGGTCAAGTGCAAGTTCGCTATTAGTGATGTCACTGGCAAGCCACGTTTCCGTACCTATTACTGTATCTGTGGTGCAAGAATGTATGAGCGTTTTCAGTGCATCAATTTTATGAAAAAGGCTGCGGAAATTTGCCAAGAGCAACGAGACTGCATGTACGGGCGTAAGCTTACGCCTCTCAGTTGTTTTTCGTCAATTACTGGAAGGTTGGTTCCTTGCAGCAACCTGTACAAAATTATTAGTGACTGAATCGAACTGGTAAACAGAATCTTTAAAATGTAGAGACATAACGAATAGAAAAACGTTCGTTTCCCTCACGATCGCTCTTATCAAGCTCGCGCAACTTCCTACGAGCCAACGGTGCCTTAGGCGACAAGTCTACTTCTATCCACACTCTAGGGGACTCGAGATGTCTCAGTTTTTGGGCATTTTGTAGGACCGCTGTTTTAGAGTTAAAGTTGAGGAATTTAATTATAATAGGATGGTGAAAACCGTGACGGCGCTGACCAATACGGTGAGCATGCTCAATGTCTCCAACGTTGACCTTCAAGTGAGTGGAACAAAATTTCTTCACAATGGCTTCGGATTCGGCGTATCTTTCGTGGCCCTCTTCGGGTATACCCTTGATTATAAGGCTGTTGCGCCTCATTCTGTTACTTATGTCGTCCAGAACATCGACTAGTTCTTCATTTGCTTTAGATATGTTTGTCTTACCTTCCTGAACAGAATTTTTAAAGTGCTTTTTGATTTCCGGTACGCTACTAATCTTTTTTGCAATGACGGTGACCCGGGTATTTAAGCTTCCAATTTGGTCGTTAACTTGTTTTAAATCGGATGAAATTTCTTCACGAAGCTCTTTCAGAAAGGTCAGTACGTCCTCAATCTTGGGCCCGGGATTACTCTCCACGTCTCCAGCTCGAAGCAAGAGCAGAGCGAGACAAATGCACAGCAATGTCAATGAGGGTATGGGGCTAAGCGCGCGAATAAAGCACGAGCTGTCATGTAAAACCAATGCGTGCGCTAACCCTGTACGTTTTATTGTTGCTAACTACAACCGCACATCGAGTATAACTAACATGAAATCTAATCTTTGCCTCCCATCGCTGGCATCTCGCAGAAAAGTTTCTCGTATTGCCCACTTCCACAAGTTGTACCATCACCACACTCTACGAGATCACCTCATCCCCCATCCAATTTATGTATCCCGTCGCATTGATCATCAGTACAAAGTTGGTATTTTATCATGCAACACAAAGTTTTTCACAATCATTCTTGCCGCGAACCTCGCGTGACTGGAACCATCTTCCCGCCGAAGTTGTAGGCCTTATTAATTATGAACAGTTCCATGAAGCCTTAGCTAATATTGTATGTACAGGTGTCATTCAAACACTCATGTAACCAACTGTCTTTGTCTTTTTCTATTTACCACTCCCCCTCTGTAATGCCCTTGGCCCTCAGGGGTATAATAAATGAAATGAAATGAAAAAATGTGAGAGGCCGCAAATCATTATCATAGGGGAAAAAGGCGGATTCTTGTTTTATCGTCTTTGTACTCCAGGTATCGCAGAGATGCCGTCGCGTTCTATGACACTGTACAAGTATCGGAGAATCTTTTTTTTTCTGTGTGTCTGTAAATAAAGCCAGAATTTGCCTCATATGTGCTCAGAGTTATCGCCTACATCCGAGAGCAGTAACACAAGCAGCCCAGATTACCCTTTTGCGGCGATTCAGACATTTCGGTGCACTGAGATGGCATCGAAAGGTGGGGGTATGCTAAAATATTGGGAGCGTTTCCAAAGCAGCGTCTGCTCTCTTTAGGATATAACTATCAATGAATAAATCTTTATTTCGCATTCATTCATTTATAAAGAATGCACGCTGGGACAAGAACTAAAAGCTGCTTTTTTGCAGCTTGACAAGGTTCTTGCCCGGGTTCATGCCAACGGGGACATAATAAAATACAGTTTGTACAAATTTCCTTAAAAACATGGAACGCCCATCGCACTTGTTCTTTGCAGATTGCGCATTCAAGTGCAAGAAGTTCAAGTAGTTGCAGTTGTGCGGCACTACCATGTCACTGGGTGTATCCATTTATAAACAAAATATGATCTTAACACGAACAAATAACAAAAACGCGTTTAGCTAACGGTGGTGGCACGTTGCATTTTGTCCAAGTCTGATTCACACGAAATACGCAGGACAGCTGATGTGTCTGTCGGATGTGCGAAAATCTTTCGGTTCCAAGCCCATGCGAAACGCCAGTTTACTTCTTTTTTCCTTGCAGTGGCCATGCCTATAGCAGCTTCTTCAGCTGCGGGCAGAGGTGCTCATTTATGTAGAAAGGCTGGTTATCAGAAAATCCGATCTTATTCGTAGTGAGCCTATGCTTCCTGGCCTTATTAAGGACTGCATCGCGTTTAGCCCTGCTCTGGAAAAGCACCACTATTTTGGGATCAGGGTCAGAATTTCGCGCCCAAATTCGGTGGCAGACTTAAATGTCCTCTTTTATTATAGCCTCCCCAAGAACGTCGCCAACTTTTCCAAGTATGTTTACGAGGCACTCGGACCTCTCCTGCGGAATCCCTTTCACTTCAATATCTTTATTTCTAGAACACTGATCTTGTCCCACTATTTTCATGACGTTTTCCTGCACTTTCTTTTTCGACGCCTCAATTTCTTGCGCTAGCACCTGTTGCGCTTCTTTCAGTGCCACATTCTCGTATCTTACTTTACTGCATCCTTTCTTTAGTCTCGAATTCTGTTTATAAAGCTCATGCTGTTCTTCAGCTCTCCTAATTCTTTGCTTAATTCGCGTTTCAGGTCAGCAATTTCAGTGGTCATAATGCAAGCGTCATATGAACCTGGCAACATTTAACACTAGAACGTTATCTAGTGAGGCGAGTCTAGCAGTGCTATTGGAAAAATTAGAGGGCAGTAAATGGGATATAATAGCGCTCAGTGAAGTTAGGAGGATAAAAGAAGCATATACAGTGCTCAGAAGCGGGCACGTCCTGTGCTACCGGGGCTTAGCGGAGAGACGAGAACTAGGAGTCGGATTCCTGATTAATAAGAATATAGCTGGTAACATACAGGAATTCTATAGCATTAACGAGAGGGTGGCATGTCTTGTTCTGAAACTTAATAAGAGGTACAAACTGAAGGTTGTACAGGTCCACGCTCCTACATCCAGTCATGATGACCAGGAAGTCGAAAGCATCTATGAAGACGTGGAATCGGCGATGGGTAGAGTGAAAACAAAATACACTATACTGATGGGCGATTTCAATGCCAAGGTAGGCAAGCAGCAGGCTGGAGACAAGGCAGTGGGGGAATACGGCATAGGCACTAGGAATAGCAGGGGCGAGTTATTAGTAGAGTTTGCGGAACAGAATAATATGCGGATAATGAATACCTTCTTCCGCAAGCGGGATAACCGAAACTGGACGTGGAGGAGCCCGAACGGCGAGACTAGAAATGAAAGACTTCATACTCTGCGCTAACCCTGGCATCATACAAGATGTGGACGTGCTCGGTAAGGTGCGCTGCAGTGACCACAGGATGGTAACAACTCGAATTAGCCTAGACTTGAGGAGGGAACGGAAGAAACTGGTACATAAGAAGCCGATCAATGAGTTAGCGGTAAGAGCGAAAATAGAGGAATTCCAGATCAAGCTACAGAACAGGCATTCGGCTTCAAGTGAGGAAGAGGACCTTAGTGCTGAAGCAATGAACGACAATCTTGTGGGCATCATTAAGGAGTGTGCAATAGAAGTCGGCGGTAACTCTGTTAGACAGGATACCAGTAAGCTATCGCAGGAGACGAAAGATCTGATCAAGAAACGCCAATGTATGAATGCCTCTAACCCTACAGCTAGATTAAAACTGGCAGAACTTTCAAAGTTAATCAACAAGCGTAAGACAGCTGACATAAGGAAGTATAATATGGATAGAATTGAACAAGCTCTCAGGAACGGAGGAAGCCTAAAAGCAGTGAAGAAGACACTAGGAATTGGCAAGAACCAGATGTATGCGTTAAGAGACAAAGCCGGCAATATCCTTACTAATATGGATGAGATAGTTCAAGTGGCTGAGGAGTTCTATAGAGATTTATACAGTACGAGTGGAACCCACGATGATAATGGAAGAGAGAATAGTCTAGAGGAATTCGAAATCCCACAAGTAATGCCGGAAGAAGTAAGGAAAGCCTTGGGAGCTATGCAAAGGGGGAAGGCAGCTGGGGAGGATCAGGTAACAGCAGATTTGTTGAAGGACGGTGGGCAGATTGTATTAGAAAAACTGGCCCCCCTGTATACACAATGCCTCATGACCTCGAGCGTACCGGAATCTTGGAAAAACGCTAACATAATCCTAATCCATAAGAAAGGGGACGCCAAAGACTTGAAAAATTATAGACCGATCACTTTACTGTCCATTGCCTACAAAGTATTTACTAAGGTAATTGCAAATAGAATCAGGAACACCTTAGACTTCCGTCAACCAAAGGACCAGGCAGGATTCCGTAAAGGCTACTCAACAATAGATCATATTCACACTATCAATCAGGTGATAGAGAAATGTGCGGAATATAACCAACCATTATATATAGCTTTCATTGATTATGAGAAAGCGTTTGATTCTGTCGAAACCTCAGCAGCCATGGAAGCATTGCGGAATCAGGGTGTAGACGAGCCGTACGTAAAAATACTGAAAGATATCTATAGCGGCTCCACAGCCACTTTAGTCCTCCATAAAAAAAGCAACAAAATCCCTATAAAGAAAGGCGTCAGGCAGGGAGACACGATCTCTCCAATGCTATTCACAGCATGTTTACAGGAGGTATTCAGCGACCTGGATTGAGAAGAATTGGGGATAAGAGTAAATGGAGAATACCTTAGTAACTTGCGCTTCGCTGATGATATTGCCTTGCTTAGTAACTCAGGGGTCCAACTGCAATGCATGCTCACTGACCTGGAGAGGCAGAGCAGAAGGGTGGGACTAAAAATTAATCTGCAGAAAACTAAAGTAATGTTTAACAGTCTGCGAAGGGAACAGCAGTTTACGATAGGTAGCGAGGCACTGGAAGTGGTAAGGGAATACATCTACTTAGGACAGGTAGTGACTGCTGATCCGGATCATGAGAGTGAAATAATCAGAAGAATAAGAATGGGTTGGGGTGCGTTTGGCAGGCATCTCTGAGATCATGAACAGCAGGTTGCCATTATCCCTCAAGAGAAAAGTTTATAACAGCTGTGTCTTACCAGTACTCACGTACGGGGCAGAAACCTGGAGGCTTACGAAAAGGGTTCTACTTAAATTGATGATGACGCAACGAGCTATGGAAAGAAGAATGATAGGTGTGTAATAAGATGATTTATTACGGGGCACTAGGCACAGTCTAGTAGCACTGGCAGTAGATGAACGCTGATCAGGCGCACAGCCGACACAAGAGCGCCTTCTTAGTCTTCCTCTTCACCACAATGGCCCCCGGGAGAGAAGAGGAGCCATCCTGGCGACTTACGGCGTAGGTAGGATGAGGGGGTCATAGTACGGCTTAAGCCGGTTGACATGAACCGTGTCACGCCCGCGATGCTTATGGTCGGGTGAAGATGTCACAGGTTCTACAACATAGGTGACAGCGGAGGTACGGTCTATGACGCGGTAGGGGCCATCATAGCGTGCAAGGAGTTTGGTCGAAAGGCCAGGGCTGTGAGGCGGGACCTACAACCAAACAAGGGAACCAGTCGGGAAAACTGGTGTAAGCGCGTCACTGTCACGCCGCAGCTTTTGACGACCTTGAGCAGCGGACGTAAGGGTTCGCGCGAGCTGCCTACAGTCCTCGGCGTATTTGGCGGCTTCAGACACAGGCGTGCATTCGGAAGCGTCGGGTCGGTATGGGAGCATTGTGTCTCTCGTCCATACAGCAGAAAAAAAGGCGAAAAGCCAGTGGTAGCTTGTGTGGCCGCATTATAGGCATACGTGACGAACGGCAAAACAGTGTCCCAGTTACTGTGATCCGAGGCGACGTACATTGGCAACATGTCACCGAGTGTGCGGTTGAACCTCTCTGTCAAGCCGTTCGTTTGCGGGTGGTAGGCTGTAGACTTGCGGTGAACGATGCTGCATGCAGCGAGAAGGGCTTGGATGACTTCGGACAAGAAGACACGTCCCCTGTCGCTGAGCAGTTCGCGTGGTGCGCCATGTCGAAGAACGAAGTTCCGCAAGATGAAGAACGCAACTTCGCGCGCAGAGGCAGCCGGGAGTGCGGCAGTCTCGGCGTAGCGCGTCAAGTGGTCGACACCTACAATAATCCATCGGTTACCCGAGGAGCTGCAGGGATGTGGCCCGTATAGGTCTATGCCGACGCGATCGAAGGGCCGAGCCGGGCAGGGCAGCGGCTGTAGCTCACCAGGAGGGCGCTGGGGAATTTTACGCCGTAGGTACGCCGTGCAAGCGCGTACGTACTGGCGCACGAAGTGATACATGCCATGCCAGTAGAAACGCTGCCTTAGCCGAGTATACGTTTTCAGAACACCGGCGTGACCATTATGAGGAGCAGCATGAAAATAAGCGCATATGTCAGAACGCATGTGTCGTGGTATCACCAGCAGCCATTTGCGACCATCAGGCAAATAATTTCTGCGGTAAAGAACGTTGTCGCGGACAGTAAAGTGAGCGGCTTGGCGACGAAGTGTTCGAGAAGAGGGTGTGGCGGATGGGTCGTGGAGGAAATTCAGCATAGTTGAAAGCAGGGGATCCTTACGCTGCTCGTCCGGCATATCAGCGACGTTGAAGGCTGACATGAATGCGAAGAGCGGAGACACTGAAGCCACATCACAAGGTAGCGGCGATCGGGAAAGCGCATCGGCGTCAGAGTGCTTTCTGCCCGATCGGTAGACAACGCGGATATCATATTCTTGTAAGCGGAGTGCCCATCGCCCTAGGCGACCTGACGGATCCTTCAACGAGGACAGCCAGCAAAATGAATGGTGGTCGGTGACAATGTCAAAAGGGCGACCACATAGGTATGGACGAAATTTGACGAGCGCCCAAATAATGGCCAAGCACTCCTTTTCTGTTACTGAGTAGTTGGCTTCTGCCTTCTTTAAAGTTCGGCTCGCATACGCGACGACGTACTCGTCATAGCCGTCTTTCCGTTGTGCGAGGACTGCACCAAGTCCGATACCGCTGGCGTCCGTATGTACCTCTGTAGGCGCTGTGGGATCGTAGTGTCGAAGAATCGGTGGCGAAGTAAGTAGGCGACGTAGTTGCTGGAAGGCTTCGTCACAGGAAGTTGACCACGCGGAGATGCCGTTGGTAGCGGTAAGCAAATTGGTCAGTGGTGCGATGATAGTCGCAAAATTGCGCACAAAACGCCGAAAGTAAGACCAGAGCCCTATAAAGCTGCGGGGTGCCTTAAGAGTAGTGGGCGTCGGAAACTCTGCGACCGCGCGAAGCTTGGCTGGGTCAGGAAGCACACCGTCCTTCGATACAACGTGAGCCAATATTGTTAACTTGCGAGCAGCAAAACGGCACTTATGATGTTAAGTTGGAGGCCAGCACAGGTAAGGCAGGTCAGTATCTCACGCAAGCGAACGAGGTGCGTCGGGAAGTCTGGCGAAAACACCACGATATCATCAAGGTAGCACAGACATGTTTTCCACTTGTAGTTGCGAAGGATGGTGTCCATCATACGTTCGAAAGTAGCGGGCGCATTGCAGAACCCGAATGGCATTACGGTAAATTCGTACAAGCCATCGGGCGTGATGAAAGCTGTCTTCTCACAGTCATCATCTGCCATCGGCACTTGCCAATAGCCGGAGCGAAGATCCAAAGATGAGAAGTACTCCGCGCCTTGCAAGGAGTCGAGGGCGTCATCTATCCGAGGCAGCGGATAGACATCTTTACGAGTGATCTTATTGAGTCGACGGTAATCCACACAGAAGCGTATTGACCCGTCTTTCTTGCGTACTAATACTACAGGAGACGCCCAAGGACTGTGGGAAGGGCGAATGACGCCTCGGTGCAGCATGTCGTCGACCTGCTCGTTAATGATCTGTCGCTCAGCTGTCGACACGCGGTATGGTCGCTGGCGTAAAGGAGGATGGGAACCAGTGTGTACGCTGTGAGTGACGGTTGCCGTACGCCCCAGAGATAGTTGGTCACAGTCAAACGACGAGCGATAATTCTGAAGAAGCGCGAGGACTTGCTGGCGATATGGAGGCGGCAGATCGGCGTCTACGACAGATTCAAGAACGTCTGACGATGACGACGACAATGATGATGATGATGTGCACGGCACGGGAGAAGTGAGGGCGTCGAGTTCATAACAGGCCGTGTCGTCGGAAACATCGAGAATGTGAAGCGGGTCAAGGGGCTGAACACGACCGAGTGATTCGCCGCGCAGTAACGTCACATGGTAGTGAGACGGGTAACACACAAGCATTGAGGATAATCCAGACACAGTGGTGAGGACGGCAAATGGGAGAGGTAGGGCCTTGCGACGTAGAAAAATCGGTGACGGTGTAAAAAGTACTGTAGCGTCTGGCGCGGTAGAGCAAAAGACGGGCACAAGCACACACATGTCGGGTGGTATGTCCGTATCGGACACAATAGTGAACTTGGAGGCTTTTTGTTCAGAGGGGCAGGCAGCGGGGCATCGGCAAGCGGGAAAAGCGCTACTTCGGCCCGGGCGCAGTCGATGACGGCACGATGGTGAGACAAGAAGTCCCAGCCGAGTATAATGTCATGTGAACATGATGATAACACGAGAAATTCAACAACGTAGACAATGCCTGCGATGACCACCCTTGCAGTACATTGAGCGAGCGGGGCTATATGCTGCGCATTCGCGGTGCTTAGACGCCTACCAGACAACGGCGTTGTGACCTTATGGAGGCTGCGATAAAGCTTTTCGTCGATAACAGAAACTGCAGCCCCAGTATCAATAAGCGCAATTGCGGCGGTTCCTTCGACCAAAACGTCCAATAAATTGCGTGGCGACTGTGCAGGCCTTGTAGAAGTCGCGAAGCTTGCAGTTCGTGCCTGCGGAACTGCAGCAACTAGTTTCCCTCGCTAGGGGACTGGCGGCGACGTAAGGGGGAAAGTGAGCGACGACGAGGGGATGGCGAACGATGGGTGCCGACAGGGCGTCGAGGAGGCGGCGAAAACTCGTGGTCGGGAAGCATCGCATGCCCGCTGGTATCGTGGGAATAGGCATATCCAGGTGGTGCGACAGTAGCGTTAGCAGGTGGCATACGACGATGGCAGAAGCGCGCAACGTGGCCGGCGACACCGCAAGCGAAGCATATGGGTCGGTTGTCGCGTGTGCGCCAAGAGGTCTGAACTGGGCGTCGAGATGGAACGGGAGGCGACGCGGGAGGAGGTGCAGCTTGAAGTCGCATTGGCGCCGGAAACGAGAACGTCGGCGGCGCAGGTCGCGCGGCGACTTCGGCATAGGTCAGAGGTGCAGCCACGGGAGGGCAGGGTTGGGCGAAATGTAAAGACCCAGCAAGTTCCTATGGCCCGCCTAATGGGAGCAGCCAGAGATGTGTCAGGCTGGGGAGGTCCATCGTGGAGAGGCAGTATAGACAATTGGCGCGCCACCTCCTCACGAATGAAATGCTTAACCTCAACAGAGAGCGATGCTGCTGGCGTGGTGTTTGAGCGAAGCGTGAGGCCCGAGAGAGAGTCGCCAGGTGCGAGAGCGCTGCGCGCAAGGACCCTTTGTCGACGCAGCTCATCGAAGCTCTGGCAAAGAGTGTCGACAGCTGCGACAGAAGTAGGGTTCCGCGCCAGGAGCATTTGAAATGCTTCGTCCTCGATGCCCTTGAGGATGTGCTTCACCTTGTCTTCTTCAGTCATCGTGGAATCGACGCGGGCGCAAATATCAACGACATCCTCTATGTAACTAGTATAAGTCTCACCGGGCTGTTGAGCGCGCTGGCGGAGGCGTTGTTCAGCACGGAGTTTTCGCAAGGCTGGGCGACCGAAGACTTCCGCGAATGCAGTCTTGAAAGAGGACCAGGTTTGTAGTTCCCGTTCGTGATTGTGGAACCAGAGGTTCGCAACGTCAGCAAGATAGAAGATGACGCTACGGCGCTTCGTCGGGTCATCCCACTTGTTGTGTTCACTGACGCGCTCGTAGGTAGAGAGCCAATCCTCTACGTCAGTCTCACCTGATCCGCTAAAAACAGGAGCGTCCCGCTGCCGTTGCACGGCGCCGCACATGACAGGAGCGGCAGATGCGCCAAGCGGATTGTTGGGAGCGTCGTTCATAGTAGCGGCTGGAGCAGATGTTAAAGTTCGGCTGCGAAGTTCCAGGGTGAGGTCGGGGAGTGCAGCACCTTCCACCAAATGTAATAAGATGATTTATTACGGGGCACTAGGCACAGTCTAGTAGCACTGGCAGTAGATGAACGCTGATCACGCGCACAGCCGACACAAGAGCGCCTTCTTCGTCTTCCTCTTCACCACAGGTGTAACATTGAGGGATAAGAAAAGAGCAGATTGGGTGAGGGAACAAACGCGAGTTAATGACATCTTAGTTGAAATCAAGAAAAAGAAATGGGAATGGGCAGGACATGTAATGAGGAGGGAAGATAACCGATGGTCATTAAGGGTTACGGACTGGATTCCGAGGGAAGGGAAGCGTAGCAGGGGGCGCCAGAAAGTTAGGTGGGCAGATGAGATTAGGAAGTTTGGAGGGTCAACATGGCCACAATTAGTACATGACCGGGGCAGTTGGAGAAGTATGGGAGAGGCCTTTGCCCTGCAATGGGCGTAACCAGGCTGATGATGATGATGATTATGATGATGATGATGATGAATGCAAACGTCAAAATCAGGACAGAAACAGTCAACACAACAAGGCAGCAGAGGCAGCAACGTACTTAGCAAGGCACTTTGAAAAGAATCACCCGCCGTGGTTGCTCAGTGGCTATGGTGTTAGGCTGCTGAGCACGAGGTCGCGGGATCGAATCCCGGCCGCGGCGGCCGCATTTCGATGGGGGCGAAATGCGAAAACACCCGTGTACTTAGATTTAGGTGCACGTTAAAGAACCCCAGGTGGTCTAAATTTCCGGAGTCCTCCACTACGGCGTGCCTCATAATCAGAAAGTGGTTTTGGCACGTAAAACCCCATAATTTAATTTTTTTTTGAAAACAATCGCAAAATTTAAAAACTGAAGAAATAAGCAGAAGGGTTCAGGGTGTGCACTGTTTGCTGCCGCCGCTGCCAAGTGACTGCCACGGTCGTCTGGGAGTCCTTTTAACGGGATCCAGGCAGTGACGACAAGGTCACTTGGTTGTACGTTCATTCGAGGTTCAGGCGGTGACGGCAGGGTCACGTGGTTGCACGTTGATCTGTTTGTGCACTGTCAGTGCTGCTGCGCTCAGGACGCAGGCGCCGAAGAACGCCGTGACGAAAATCCCGAGGTGATGCACAGCGATAGCTCTGAGAGGACCTGAAGAAACAAGTCGAAGGGTTCAGAGTGTGGACTGTTTGCTGCGTCCTCTGACAAGCCAACAGAAGTCGCCATAAGAGACTCACATAACGACAGATGTCGAAGAGCTTATGTTCAGTACACAAGTGTTAGTATAAAGCCTACTCGCCTGACTGTTGTCATCCTATTTTCTACGCTCATTGGCCAATCTTACGTCTTTCTGCGCGATAAATCAGTATCACTGGCACGCAAGGTACTCGGCCATCGCAACCACGTTGCGATGCGTCCGCCCGTTCACTATCAGAAACTATTTTTTTTATTACCATATCTTCCTTGCCGAGTTGTTCACACTTTTTCTGTATCGGGTATCTCTGTCTAAAACCCACTGTCATGAATCGAAAAAAATTGTGACGGATTGAAGTGAAGTGTGCCCCCTTCTCACCTCAGCTAACTAGAGAAGAAATTATCGTTCATCGACGTAAACTGAAGATTCAATCGCGTCTCATCTTCTTTCCTTGGTTTGGAAAAGTAGTGACCGAGCAGTCCGCAGTAATTCTTCAACTGCTGTCATCAGTGACCCACAGGCAAAGCTAGATAAATGATAACTATCACGGAGAAGCGGGAAATGGTATTGTTCAGCTGGGACGCCGACACTCAGTCCAGGCTATCGAGATGGCCGAGGGCGCCGCCAAGGAGCAAGGCCTCTTTGCCGATGGCTAATTGGGGACCTTTAATTTTCCCCATGCCTCACCCCATCCTGGACAACCACAAAAGTTACTCTCTCTCCTTTCTCTCTCCATGAAGCCTGAAAAAATAGAGTTAGACATTAAGGAAAGCACACACAGTCCTCAGTTTCCCCACAGTATCCGCCGCGTATCTTCTTTAATCTTATGACAATCGTACACATTGACGAAAAAATTAACGCAGTCACGGTGTTGGAGGGAGGGCAATGAGGCAACTGCCTCGGCTTAGTGATGGCGTTCAGGCCCTCTACAAGAGAAAGCGTATCTGCCCATGCCTCCCACAAAATCGGATGCGGGGTTCTCGGCTTCCACGTTTTCTATTCTAAAGAATAGATGAAAGGTGTCAGAAGACCTGCCTAATTTGAAACTTCCCCCGTGACATCATTGCCGCTCTTTCGAAGGCGTGAATCACCGAAGCATGCTTTATTGAATGCAAAAATTTTGAAAGGTCGATATATTTGCCTCTTATGGCCTTTGCAAGTGAATACCATTCCTAGAAACAGTTTAATTAGGGGTTTTATTCTTATGGTCATGTAGAATCACGATTTAATATGAGGGACGTGGTCTGAGTATGAGTGCTACACTGATTGATCTAAGAACGTGTGCAACCAAATAAACAGAGAGACGACTAGGTATTTGACAATTTGGGTGAATGTTTGTTGCTTAATTTCGCGGTCTAATTTATAGCTTGCAGTATAACACGGTACAAAATGTGGAATACACCAGCAGCTCGGCTGCGTAGAAAGCTTTTAGAAAGTCCGTTATTGACAACAAAGAACCCACATTGATGCTTTACTCACCACAAGGAGTCGATGACGTGCTTTCAAAAACAGAAGGTCAACATCCTTCCGGCTGAAATGACGGCCGTTCCTTTTTTTTTTTTTTTTGGGTGGGGGTGGAGAATTGGAATGTTTCCACAGTAAGCTTTGCCGTCGTGTTTCAGGGTCGTAGTAGTCGCACCATGGTTCATCCCCGATCACAATTACAGACAAGAAGTCGACACCCTCATTGTAATACCGGATCAGATGAGTCAAGGCAGCGCTGAACTTCTCCGTCTTCTGGCGGTGGTTCCAAATCTTTGGCATCCATTGCGCACACAAGAGCCGATAATCGAGATGTTCATGAATTATGGCGTGAACTGAAACATGAATAATGTGCACACGCTCTGCCAGTTCATCGATGCTTGTCCTCCGTTCTTGTCTCATCAGCTCATCAAACTTTTCAATTTTGTTAGGGGTGATTCTACGATGACCTTGGCCCGGGCTTGGATCGTCTTTGCAACTTTCACGTCCTTCTTTGAACCGTTTGCACGAACGCTTCACATTGATCAATGAAATGCAATGTTCAACGTACACGGTAGCCATACAGCGAATAATTTCTTTTGGGGAACAACCCTCAGCTGTTAAAAACCTCACGGCACCACGCTGCTGAACTTCTGGAGCGTCCATAACGTGACACAACCACGTTTAACCCTGTGTATGAAAGCATCAAAAAATACTTATCCTCACACCTGCGTGTCACTTTTGTAAATGATAGATGCCTCGGCGCTACGCGCATGTCTCGCAGATATTGTGTCGAACCATTATTGAGCGTGGTGGATTGGCTCACATTCAACTGAAACGCCCTCGTACATTATAAAAGTGAAGATACAATGAAAGATACAAACGCAAAGATGAAGCTCCAAAAAGGGCAAAAATGTGTCATTGGAAACAATGATCACGGCACGGATACACAATACCTAGCAACAAGATATTTAAATACACGTATAATTCTCCAATAAATCTACGTATGTTAACGAAATGTCACTGTATGTAATGCGTCAAACAAGGCAAACAAACATGTTGCGTAATCACAGATTCACCGAATCTAGATCCCACCCCGGCCACGATGTTATTGCCCGTGGACTTTATACGAAACATAAGGGCGACAGCTACGGCAGGAGCGCGCCTGGAGTGTCCGCATAATATATAAGAGTGTCGCAATAATATAATAAGAGTATCCGGCAAATGAAGCGCCCCGTAGCCCATTACTTTCCGCAAAAGAAGTAACAAAATCGAACTTTCCCCAAATGACAATTCGCTGCGCCGCAACAATATCTGGTGCTTTTGTATGTGTGTGTGGTGCCGGGGTAAAAAAAAAAAAAAAAAAACGCAAAGGAAAGCATCTTGGCCACAATCGAATGCCTACTTTGGACACCTGCTGTAGCTACCGTCGGAATATCGGAGAAAATGTGAGACACTTGGTCCACCGAGAACCGTACGCATACTAATCGGTATCCTACACTGGCGAGACAAGGGTTTCCGGAGAGGTTGTGCTCAAGCGAACGCGGTGCAATTCGTCGAGTGCCCATTGTGATGGCGGCGAGCGACCATTGTTCCTCTTTCTCGTCTGCTAGCCAGAAAGCGTCCAGAACTGTTCCAGGCGAAAATCCTCTCGGCTAGAGAAAACCGAACGCGCACCGAAGTGCGCCGCGAGGTGGCCTGGGCAACACGAGAAAAACGCATGCGCTTTCGATGGCTCTGGCAGCCCGCGGTTTGGGTAGCGCGAACAAAAAAATTGAAGAGGCTCAATTTGTCATCGCGAATAAAAGTCAAAGTAGAAAAAATAAATAAGAACGTAGTTACCTTGGCTGGTTTTAGGGTCTTGACATGCATGCTTTGGTGTAGGTGAAAAAAAAAAAATCTTGAAATGTTTTATGTGATATGACGGCACAAATGAACCACCACAACGCATCGCCTCATCGGACCTCGCTGCGTGCTGTGTCAACTTGTCTGATAGAGTGTTAATTTGGCTTGCCTCGTTGTATGTTCCGAAGTAAGACTTTAGAAAAGTTAATGCACCTTTGGCGTCAAATATTTATCGGAAAATTAAACCTACAAAGTTCCGCAGATGAAAATCTGAAGCACAACTTTAGAAATGTCAATGCACCTTTCACATGAAAAGTTTATGCGACCTTTATACCCATTAAGTTTTGAAATGGAAATACATGCGCTTCGTAGATACCATGGCCTCAGCGAGACGCCGCGGCGAGGCCGTTCGCCATCAAAACGCCCGTGAAACTTTGTGCTCGGATGGGGCTGCTTGGCGTTATGTGACTCCCGGTGCACGGGCGTTACCATATTATCCAGCCCGGGTTTGCAATGTTCGCGGTGAAATGTGTTTTCGGCCGGGAAAAAGAGATTCTAGACACAATTCAGAATGATTTCCGGCGCCGGGGGTTGCTTTGGTCGGTGGTCAATGGAAAGCACGAAAAAATTTCCGGAGAGAGGGAGGGCTGAAGCCCCATAAGCTCCCCCCCCCCTGGCTACGGCCTTCTTCGTCTGCTTCTGACGGTGAACTAGTGTCATGGATTACTCATCCTGCAAAGCGGAATTTGAGTCGAAACAGGACGCAGTTAGATAAAAGCCGGGCATGATATATATATATATATAAATAAGGACACTAGTTCGTAGTCATAATGAATAGTTGCAACAACTTAATTTCGGCGAGTTGGTTCGCCTTAAGTAAAACTTGAAGCAGCGCGAAGAAGACTATGACAATTATCGAAAACACACACAACAAGACGAGTGCTGTACTGGCAACTGAGAAAAATTTCTTGAAAGTTCACACAGCTTTTATAGCATGTCAGAAAGCACGAATCACCAAAAGGTTGAAACGCATGCGCACTGCCTCCAAGTTTATGTGCTTATCTAAAACATTTATCTGATAATTTGCTAAGCAGTGCGCATGTGTACCGCCTTCAAGATACTTATTCATTATCACGATAAACCAGTAACACGGATTACTTATTGCGTAGGACAACACGCGTGCTCGGGCAACAGTGCTGATGGAGCCAGCGCTGTAAGAAGTGGTTTGTATTCGACACGTTACAAGTCCACATTAGTTGTCCCGGCTATCGAGAAAAGTTTTCTGCCGATATTGTTAGAATGTTGCGAAACTAAATCACGCTCGCACCGCAATTATTATTTTTGTTGATAGCGCATGCTCTTGTTTACTTGTTTTAGGAAAAGAAATAAAAAGTCGCATTTCTGCCCCAGTGGCGTCATTTCGATAGGGAGTATTCAACAATTACACGAAGTAAATTTTGTGGGCCGAATAAACTGCACTTACTGCCCTCAGCAGCCCATCAATAGAAAAGCCTCGTTATATTCCGCATCTCCGCACGCACAGCCCATCGCACTACGCAGTTCCAGTTTCGGGTCAGAGCACCATCAATGCACAAACGTGCGCTGTGCTCTCCTGCATGCCACGCAGAGCAGACCACTCACATTGCCGCTGTATACCTTTTAGACTGCAATGTTTCTTTCGCTGGCCATGTGTAATTCCGAGGCTCGTTTAAGAAGCATGGCGGACTGCCATAGCGCGGTATCCTCTTACATAACCCGAGCCCTAGTTGCCTTCGCCTCTAGCGTCCGCCTTCTTTCGCCAAGGGACGACCGAAATAAACCAAACTTTCGCTGAACGCTAGAGGCGTCTAATGCACCGCGTTTGTAAAACCTTGAAATGTACAAAACGGAACATCTGCATACGTCGTCGTTCATTAGCCTTAGACGACGGTGGAATGAAATTTTACCGGTTCCTTCCCTGCAGCCTAGTAAAGAAGACCAGACAATGTCGCCCTCAATCGCCTCGACAAAGGTGCGCGCATAGTCAACCTGTAGCTCTCCGCCCAAGTTCACGCTGACGACGTTCCACTCATCCTCTAGTCTCCGCCTACAGGCTTACAGCGTAGGCAAAAGTCGCGCCGGGCACGTGAAACGGTTTCCACGGTTGGCGCACCAACACTGGAAGGCTGCGACCCCACATACACCACCCTCGCACCGAATGCCATGCTTTCGGGGCACAGCGTGTCACGTGGTCCTCGTGTACCTCCACAACAATTTTTGTGCATTAATCGTTACGCCGTGGTAGCGGAATTTCCTTACGGAGTGTTAGCCCAGGTGATATAAGGTAGGAAAAACATTATTACCCCCAAAAGCGGATGGGAAAATGGCACCGCAGCAACTCAATCGGTAAGAGCATCGCATGCGTATTGCGAAGACGTGGGCTCGTATCCCAACTGCGGTCAATTGCTTTTTTCCTCCACTTTCATTTCCATTAATTTAGCCTTTCTTTTGTTGAATTAGTACTTGCAAGTAGTTCCCGCTATGTTGACCTTTGTGTCGGGTTGTTGGCTTCATATGAAATTACAACAAAAAAGGAGCCTCGGTTCCTTTTTGTCGTTCATATATATATACATATATATATATATATATATATATATGTGCGTGTGTGCGTGTGCGCGTGTGTGCGTGTGTGCGTGTGTGCGTGTGCGCGTGTGTGCGTGTGCGCGTGTGCGCGTGTGCGCGTGTGTGCGTGTGTGCGTGTGTGCGTGTGTGCGTGTGTGCGTGTGCGCGTGTGCGCGTGTGTGCGTGTGTGCGTGTGTGCGTGTGTGCGTGTGTGCGTGTGCGCGTGTGTGCGTGTGCGCGTGTGCGCGTGTGTGCGTGTGTGCGTGTGTGCGTGTGCGCGTGTGCGCGTGTGCGCGTGTGCGCGTGTGCGCGTGTGCGCGTGTGCGCGTGTGCGCGTGTGCGCGTGTGCGCGTGTGCGCGTGTGCGCGTGTGCGCGTGTGCGCGTGCGTGTGCGCGTGTGCGCGTGCGTGTGCGCGTGTGCGCGTGTGTGTGTGTGTGCGTGCGTGCGTGCGTGCGTGCGTGCGTGCGTGCGTGCGTGCGTGCGTGCGTGCGTGCGTGCGTGCGTGCGTGCGTGCGTGCGTGCGTGCGTGCGTGCGTGCGTGCGTGCGTGCGTGCGTGCGTGCGTGCGTGCGTGCGTGCGTGCGTGCGTGCGTGCGTGCGTGCGTGCGTGTGCGCGCGCGCGCGCGAGGGTGTGGGTGTGTACGTGTATATACGTAGGAAAACATCCAACGCACACTGCTCTCGTTCCACAGGCAGTCAACTTTTTGAAATACTCTCGGCGTGCGTCACGTGGCCCTGCCTATCTTCTTTTCTTGTGCCGCTCGCGCTTTGATTCACCACGTGAGAAGGAGGATGTCTCCCTACTGCCGGTGGGACCGACTTTCCCCAATACTTTCTTTATAATAATTTGTGTTAGGATAAACGGTGCGACGTTGTACCATATTCATGACAGCCCCAGTTCATCACGTTTTCATCTATCGTCGCCAGTGTACAAATGTCATCGTTTGCACAGACGTCACATGGCATAGGCATAAGTATGTACGATTGTATAACACGTGGTTGCAGATGACCTAACAATGCGCGTTTCTCTCGCCTGCGCTCATCGTGCAGAACCTAGAACTGTAAGTGTAGAACCCAACAAACGTGATGTGGAGAGATGGCGCCGACTTGCCGGTGAAGATTTGCTTTTGCTGTCATACGATCGTCTTCGACGGGGTCGTGGTAACGGCGCTGTCCTCACACACACGTACGCTTGCGCACCGTGCACACACACAAATATTCGATTTACATATATAAGTTGGTCCTTCTCGTAAAAGAAACGCTGTTTGGTCAGGCGCCTGCTAAATGCTTCGCATAACATTGATTCGCGCAATCATGGGATTTGCACAATTTGCCACTTCCGCCTGCTACTCATACCATGAGGATGCTTGCTTTCTCATTTAATGATGTAGCACAAGATTATAACGGCACTATTTTGCACGTGGTAATGCAAGAGCAGCACGACAGGATACGCACCAGGTAGCAAAGGGCAGAGTTCCTAAACTTGCCGAAACTTTACGGCTTCAACAAGTGTGGCTCGTTGGGTGATATAGAATTGCGTTGCCTAATCTTCCGTTGGTCCGCCATTCGCGCATTGTTTTCGATTTCGAGCGTGATCAGGCAAAGTTGCGTAGCCCAAGATAATTTGATATGAATGTTTATTCGCGCGCTTGCTGTTTGGCTGCGTGCTTCGTTTCAACACGTGTTCTACTGGTTTCTTGCGACGTGCCTGTTTTATTGTTTTTACTTACGTTTGGTGACGGCGAGGTTACTGTGTACGAGCCAGTCACTCGCGCTTCCAATTTAATGAGGCGCTGGTCGGCCCCACCAAAATACTGCAACCTTCGTGGCTTCCTGTCCATTCCTGGGTGATTGCATTGTACGGCACGCGTCGCTTGGCGCGTACCTTTCCTCGGCGCCCCCCATTGGTGGCTGGCCTACTTTCTCGAAAGCGGTCGTCTTATAGGGTACGGAGGCAGGGATGGCTTTGTCGTTGGACAGGCATAGTAATGCTTGCGCATTTAAAAGAAGCGAATAGCTGCCTTTGCCTCTCTCGCAGATTTCTGCTGTTGGCGGCGGTCGGTGTTCCACACGCAGAGATCGGACATGAGATCAAGCTCTAAGCTCACTCACACTCGTAGTTGCTAATAACATACTCATGCCTGAGCATAATAACATACCTACCTGAGCTTATTTTGTTGAAATCTAAGTGACAAATTTATGAACATAATCGCTTTTCCGCATAAACAATGCCTTAATGAGTAAATGCGAGAGGTCGCACAATCATTATCATAGGGAAAAAGGCGAATTCTTGTTTATCATTTTAGTAAAGCAGGTTACGCAGAGATGCCATCGCGTTCTACGACACTCTGCAGTGTTTCGGAGAATCATCTTTTTTCTTGTGAGTCTGTAAACAAAGCCACAATTTGCCTCATATGTGCTCTGAGTTGTCGCCTACAGCCGAGAGCAATAACACAAGCAGCCAAGATTGCCCTTTTGCGGTGATTCGGAAATTTCGTTGCACTAGGATGGTGTCGAATCGTGGGAGTATACTTAAAATATTGGGAGCATTTCCAAAGCAGCGTCTGCTGTCTTTAGGGGATAACTATAATGACAGATATCGAAGAGTTTGTCTTCAATACACAAATATTAGTATAAAGGCTGCTCGTATGACTGCTGTCACCCTATTGGCACTGATACGTCTCTCTGCGCCATAAAGGGGTATCATTGACGGGCAAGGTGCTCGTACATAGCGACCGCGTTGCTGTGCGCCGGCCCACTCATTATCTGAAACTATTGTTTTTTATTACAATATCTTGCTTGCCGAGTTGTTCAGACTTTCTCTGTATCGGGTTGCCACTATCCCTTAAGAGAAAAGTGTATAACAGCTGTGTCTTACCAGTACTCACGTATGGGGCAGAAACCTGGAGGCTCACGAAAACGGTTCTGCTGAAATTGAGGACGACGCAACGAGCTATAGAAAGAAGAATGACTGGTGTAACGTTAAGGGATAAGAAAAGAGCAGATTTGGTGAGGGAACAAACGCGGGTAAATGACATCTTAGTTGAAATCAAGAAAAAGAAATGTGCATGGGCCGGACTTGTAATGAGGAGGGAAGATAACCGATGGTCATAAAGAGTTACGGAATGGATTCCAAGGGAAGGAAAGCGTAGCAGGGGGCGGCAGAAAGTTAGGTGGACGAATGAGATTAAGAAGTTTGCAGGGACGACATGGCCACAATTAGTACATGAGCGGGGTAGTTGGAGAAGTGTGGAAGAGGCCTTTGCCCTGCAGTGGGCGTAACCAGGCTGATGATGATGATGATGCTGTCGCCGCATGCGTGTTACACTGATATGTGTAAGAACGTGTGCGACCTTTTAAATCGAAAGAAGGCTAGGTGTTTGACAACTTGAGTCAATCCTTCTTGCCTAATTTCGCGGCCTTATTGTGCAGTTGCAGTATAATACGGTACAAGATGTGGAATACAGCAGCAGCTCGGCTGCGCAGAAAGCTTTAAGGAAGTCCCGTTATTGAGAACATAGAATTCACAGGAAAGTTTCACTCAGAAAAAGCAGCCGACAATCGGCATTTGAAAAGCCGAAGATACGAAAACAAGAAAAATGTTGGCAACACGTTTTAAAAGTTGTTTTGTTTAAGCGTGCCCTCATGGCGCAATATAGCCAGGCCGGCGGGACTCCCGACGCACGTTCATGCTGATGTGGCTGCAGCATTTAGAATTGGTGGGCATTTGTGCTTCACCTTAGACGTGATAAAAAAATAAAAACAATAAAATAACAGTTTATATAATTAAAAAACGAAACAAAACAGAAGAAGTCTACATTGTCACTAACTTCCGTTCCGAGACGTCCACTCGCTACCCTTCACCACTGATGCACCCTTTTCGTGGTGAACTGTGTTATTGCGCACGCGTCCGACGTACCATCGGTTTTCTCGCGAGATGTTGGCCCCACGGAAACGGGAAATCCCAGCGCTTAAGCTAATGTGCTGCCTTCTGTGTAGCGTGGCGTGAAGCTCCTGCAGTCCAGGAAGAGATGACCCACGTACTCTTCCGCTTCTCCGTATGCACGGCACTTCGCCGCCAGCACTTCTGGTTTCGGTTCATGGCGACGTCGACGCACAGGCGTGTACAGTGCTCCTGCGATTGCCCCGCAGAGCAGACGACTCCCATTGCTGTTGTCCTATAGGTTTTTTGCTTCAATGGCGGCTCCGTGGGTTCTGTTTAATTGCGGCTTTCGTTTGAAGAACATGGCAGACTGCCACAGCGCGGTCTCCTCTTTCCCAACCCCAGCTCTCGCTGCAATCGCCTCCTTCTGTTGGCTCTCTTCCTGCACGGGACGAGTGAGAAAACCAAACTAACGCTCAATAATGTGTACGCGTCTCCTCCACTACGCCTGTACACCGCTGAAATGTAGGTATCTGAACACTCGTCGGGCCAGCCCCTCGTCATGCGTTACCCTCAGAGGACCGTCGAATAAAATGTTACCGGATTCTTCTCTAGCCTACAAAGAAGACCAGGCGATGTCGTCCTGAATCGTCTCGACAACGATGACCACAAAGCCAGCTTATCGCTGTGCTTCCAACTTCGCGGTGTCTGGGTTCCATTCATCCTCGCGTTTAGGCCGACCAGTATGCAATCGAGTTAGCATCTGTGAGACCGGACACGTGTAACAGTTTGAAAAGTTGTCGCACCAATACTGGGTGCCTGCAACCCCGCATACATCATCTGCGTAGTGAATGGCATGCTCTCGTAGTATCACGTTTCACCTGGGCCTCGGGAGCCTCCTATACGTGTTTTGACGCATTAACCCGTAAAGGAAGGTAACAGTATTCCGTTGACAATGTTAGTATGGCACAGGTGGCGAGAATCGCGTCTGCGTCAGGTTGAGAGCTGGAGAACTGCAGCACCGCATATTTCTAGGTGTTGAAATCCGTCATCACCCGTCACGGTGTTCAACGTGCTCTTCACACTCCGCGAGCTGCACTTGTGGATACGCAAGCAGCAGTACTGGCACTGTCCAAGGGTTTGGCTGATCGTCCGCAATGTACTGGAATTCGAAGCCAAGGCCACTCTGTAGCACCCTGCCCTTTATCGCCGACACATTTATCATGGCGCCCGCTCACCCACGCCACCTCTGGCAGAAAGCACGCAACTTTATCGAATCTTTACTCTCGTTTGGAATCTTTTTCGTACGCCTCACTTAATGTTCAAACGTGTCACATAACCCGCGGCGGGGGCAAAAGTTAGGTGAGTCGATGTGGCTGGTGGATTGTTGTTTGCGGCGTTCTCGCGCAGCTTGTGTAGTAGCTTGCGTAAGCAAGTTTTGTAGAAGCGTTGAGGCGTTCGCTCGCCGCTGCTGCCGCCGCTCTTGATCTCACCAGCTCTCTGACAGCGAATTTCCGCGGTGATCGAGTGAGGTCTAATCAAGTTTGCTTGCGCGCCCATGACAGCCATCTCGCTAACATAACCAATAAAAGATTATTTACTGCAAGTTTCTCGGTCGACAAAATTTACGCCCAAGAGGGCACGAATAGTTTACTACCGAATTTTCTATGCTTTTGTTAAAATATATTTAAAAGAGGCATCCACATCCAACAAAGTTTTGAGCGAGTTGAAATTTCGCGATATGCTTACAATATTAACGAAATCTTTCTTTATAATTAGCGGGAAAAATAATGAGCACCATTAAGGTCCATAAATGTGTACCTTTGCCTAAAATACTGCCTCCATCAGTGTGCCTACTCCATTACCTTAAATAAATGAATATTCAATTCAACTTATTTCAATTCCATTCCGCATTTTCACTTGAAAGAATGGAAGATTCCCGAACAAAAAGTGAATGTTTCTTCACTTGGCAGAGATTCGGGCCTCCCTTACTAGGCAGACAGCATGACAATACGTTTTATATTTCACGTAAGGTCACTCGATGGGCGTAATCGTAATTCTTATGCAAAAAAACGCTATAGAAACACATCAAGATAATCACAAGAGAATAACAATTGTTCACTAGTATTCTCTACTTAAGATGCCTGAAAATTTTCTCAACATTTTAATACTCATACACGCCACATATATTTTATGTGACAGCAGGTATAGCTTAAACGTTCGCAGAGGCTTTGGTATAACTTACGCTCACTCATAATTAAATGTGTGTGCTGTATAATACCGTGGTCTTTATTTCGGTATGGATAAAGGTGCTTGTGTATTTTTTTAAGCTCTGCTAATTAACGTAGTGTTCCATCAGGAAATTTAAGATTTTGTTTGTCCCAAGGCAGAATAAGAAGCGACAGCTTCGGCTGATGTCCCTGCACGTTTGACGACATGAACATCCACATCTCACGCCATGGCGCCTACAGTGTCGTGGACTCCCAGATAAGCCAAGTCATCGTTGGCGCTCTCTGACGCATCGTTCTGTTTACGCCTGCGTTTGAAATTGCCGACGAAACGCTGCGAGTTTCTGATTCTGCTCAACGCTTGACGCTACCTGCGAATAAATGCACATACGGCAAGTTATTTGATTATTCAACTGCCTCACCGATTGAAATCGAAGCATTGATTGAACAAGCATTTACCACATTTGCCGCTCTACCATTGGCCCTATTGTCACCGCCTGCTACCACCTGTCTTGCGTGCATTGCCTAAACCGCATACGGCAAGCAACGCGGCAACATGCCCACGAAGCTATAGGGAATAAATCGCAGTCACTGGGTCATCGTGATGACGAATAGTTGTTTTAATGCGCGTAACACATTCGGCGCGTCAAAGCGTAAAAAAGTAAAGAAGCCTTGCAGTTCATCGGGAGTGAAATCACGCCACGTTGTTCTGTCTACCATAATAAAATAAACGCTAACAATAATATGGACAATATATGTCTACCATGATTAAGACTCGCTGACGGCTACAGTGGCGCCCCTGCAATCACTCGCCATGTAGTAAATTGGCCACCGGTTGGAGCCTACCACGTGCTTTGCAGTGGTTGGGCTCGGTGAACAGTGAAGGTGAAGAGAAATGCAGCCATAATGAAGCACCGAGCGCCGCGAGGATACAATAGGTACGAGGTGCTCCGAGGTATGTGGAAAGGTGTAGTGGTTCCAGGACTTACTTTTGGAAGTGCGGTTGTTTGTTTTAAATCAGGGCTACAATCAGGACTCGATGCGAAACAAAGGTCAGTGGCTCGCCTCGCATTGTGCCCGCACGGGAAGACTAAAAATGAAGCTGTGCAGGGTGATATGGACTGGACTAGTTTTGAAGTGAGGGAAGCTCGCACTGAAATTGACTATGAAGAACGACTGAGAAATATGGAATAAAGTAAGTGAGCTGGGAGAGTGTTGAGGTATCTGTACAGGGAAAACATTAATTCACAGTGGAGGAAAAGAACTACGAAGCTTACCAGCAAGTATGCGGCCTGTAGGGTGGGCCACACAGCAACAAAGGTCAAGCGGAAAGTCAAAGAGGCTGCAATGATCTCATGGGCGGCGGCAGTGGAAAAGAAGCCTGCCAGAGTAACTACTTAAGAGGAAAAAAACGAAATCAGAAAAGAAACAATTTATAATAACTCAAAAGAAACAATTTATAATAACTCAATGGGAAGCTCATTACTTTTCGAGACGAGATCGGGATGCCTTAGAACACGCACCTATAAAGCGAGATACAAGAGGGGATAAGTTTGTGCTTGCTGCGGTAAAGCTAGGGAAACGATGGGGCAGGTTTTATTAGAATGTGAAGACGCCTAGGGTGCAGCGGTGGCGTAGAGGTAGAGCATCCGCCTCGCGTGCAAGAGGACTGTGGTTCGAATCTCGGTGCCGCGCAATTTTCCACCGGATTAAAAAAAATCCGTGCGTAGATAGAATTACATAAACAGGCGTGGAGTGCGGCCTGATCCCGGTGACCAGAACTGGTAACGCACTCCCTCACCAGAGCAGGATTGGCCACCCTGGTACAGTATTTCGCCACAACCTCCTATATGAATACAACAATCAGACCGCGGCCCCTCGGTCCCCAGCAGCTGCGAAGCAACTGACCACGGCGGCGGTCAGACCTGCGACGCAGCAGAGGGTGCTAAGAATCCCTCATTCCGGACAGGGCTCCATTGGACTCTGAAACTGACAACGTTTAACGCTAGAACGTTATCTAGTGAGGCGAGTCTAGCAGTGCTATTGGAAGAAGTAGAGGGCACCAAATAGGATATAATAGAGCTTAGTGAAGTTAGGAGGACAAAAAACATAGATAGTGCTAAAAATCGGCCACGTCCTGTGCTGCCCTTCGTTCTCTGGCTTAATCGCGCGCTTGCTGTTATGGCAGCGTGTTTCGTTTCAACTCGTTTTGTACCGGGTACGTGCGACGTACCTGTTTTGTTCTATTTACTTGCGTTTGGTGACGGTGTGATGCATGTGTACGAGCTAAAGTCCCTCGCACTTCCACTCGACTGAACAACTGGTCGACACTACTAAAATATTGCGTTCTTCCCGAGTGCCTGCCCATTGTTAGGTGCTTGCATTCCCGGGAACATACCGCTTTCCGCATAGTTTTCTTTGGCGCCACCCACTTGAGCCACTAATTGCGGTTGGCCTACGTTTGTTCACATGGGCGTTTATACTTCAAGTCATAAATCTGAATGTGTGAAATCTTGCGTTCTGAACATAACACAACTTTAGGTGAACTAGTAACTAAACGTTGATGCGTGTCTTGATGCGTGTCTTGAGTGATGCGTGTCTCGTGAGTAAACACGTTATGATTATGAGGAACGCGGTGGTGGGGGCGTTGCGATTCATTTTGACGAATTGAGGCTCTGCAATGTGTATCCAATGCGCAGCACACGGGTGTTTTTGCACTTCGCACTCAATGAAATGTGGCCGCCGCGGATGGAAGTTGATCCTGCATCCTCTGCAGACGACCTCGTGGTTAGGTCAGTTCCAGATCTGCGGTTCTGTACGGCGGCTCCTTTTGGCGCCTTGAACTCAGCTAATGCCGATCTTGCACTCTGCGCTAGAAACGGGCGTTATTAGTTCCATGCAGGTGTGGGAGCTGTCATACCTGATACATGGCGCGCCATTATTTTTAATCACTACCAGAATTTTTAAACCTCACTTGTGGTTTGTGGCACAATACTACTCCTTGAGCTCAATTTCTCAGAGGCGGATATTACTTGCACGAGAAATGAAAATAAATATTTCAAGAATTAACAATTTCTGATGACCTTTTGAACGAACTATATAGTACGGCACTGTTGCAATTGACAACTTGCAGCTGATAACTTTGAGCCTCATAGCCACTTCAACCGATTTCTGAGGGTGACACTAATATACAGATATGTGTTGACAATGTTTGCTACGAAATCTATTGGTATTCCTGTAAATGTTTCCTTCAACGGATAAAAATGCGTTCTGTTACATTGGTCAGCGGAACAGCAGTGCATATATACTGTAAGTGTGACAGCGCGTATCTCAAAACCTGTGCTAGCTTAAAAATTTGGTCCAAGTGTACGTGTCCTGTGAAATCAATCGTTTCACTTCGTGTATTGCAATATGTCCTCTAAAGTGATTAGTTGGAAAGGTGATTATCGAATGTTAGTCAATTATCCAGTTTGATTTTCAGTGTAAGTACCGTTCGCCTCTTCGGCGAATCCGGCATAATAAGTGCATTAGTGCCATTCTACAGGGGATTTCCCTTTTTATAAACATCCGGAATTACTTCTATGATTACAGGCTTTCTGTTTACCTGAGAGGAGCTTGTGTAGTAACGATGCGGAGTGAAGGGTACGCATATCGTACCCCATTGTAACATGTTACTGCATGGAACTGAAAACTGGTTCGTCTTAATTCTCAATGAGGATCACTTCTGGGCCATTCACAGTTTTTGGGCCATTCAATCTTTGTAGAGAAAAACATATCTAATGCAGGCAGTTGTCCATAAGCTCAATTTATACGCATGAGTGAATGACTTTGGCAATTATAGCGACTTGGCTATAGGGTGCCATGCCCTGTCACACTGGACGTTTTAATAGCACTGGACATTCGCGCCGCGACCGCCGCTCGCCAAACCACTTGTGCGCCGGCAGCGCTCCTTCGCTCCCCATTGGAGGAGCTGAAAATAATAATAAAATGCCATAGTCTACCCACCAATCGTTGGACATCGCTCCATCGTGCGTGTATAATTGCTCCGGCAAAGGATTGGGCAAAAGTGACAAGAAGGAGGGGGAGGTGACGAACTGTTGATTGTTATTTGGCTCCCTTGTTCGTCGCGGGAAGGGCTGGGAAAGGGCGCGTGCACTTGGGCAAGCGAGCATCACCCTAGCGACGTTGTGAGCAGCTGAACTTTGGACTTCCCATGGGCAGGACGCGCGCTGTTCACTCTGAGGAAGAAGAACGTGCCCTCAAAGAGCGACAACGAGAGCGAAAGAGCGAGTGCACACGAAAGCGACCAGACGACGTTGCCGGGAGCATCGTGTACGTGCCGCGCCGACGGAAGGTGGGACCGTCGTCTGGACAGTCTACGTCCATGCGGCTACGTCCAAAGGACAGAGTGAGACCATTCAAATGAAGGCCTTTGATTGGATCTTGTCAATCCAATCTGTGATTGGATTGGTGTTAATTCGTCGAAGACAAGGTCGATCGTGGCAGTGGGAGAATTTAATGTCGACACAGCACGCCTAGGCGGCAAATCGATTGTATCTTTCCGATTGGAACGGTTTGGAATTGAGTGCTACACGTACGCCAATGTGCCGACCACACGTCGCCGATCGCGTATGGATCGAATTTTTGGCAAGAACGATTCTAGCATAAAAGTACAACTAATGGTGTGGTAACGAGGAAGAGAAAATAAAGACAATAACAACCACACTGTAACGTGTGTTTCTTAATTCAATTATTTTAGCAACATATCATATAAATCAATATAGTTGTCCATATAGTCTTCCGAATACAGCTTCGCTGCTTATCCTTCTTCAAAATGCGGAAGGGCACTGAAAGTGTTTTTTATCGATGGTGATGGCTTATGAGCGCTAGTGAAATCATTGCGTCAGGCAGCGGTACGTATTTGCCTCATTAAGGGTCCTCATTAGTTGTACCCACTATTATTAGGAACTTTTTCGTTATTATTGTTAGTATATTGCGGAATGCTAATCTCCTCGAAAACCACTGGAAGGTACTTTGTTGGAAGTGTATGCCTTTATTCAATTGTTTTAACAAAAGCAATAAAAAGTCGCATTTTCGCCACAACGGCGAAGCTCTGATAGCGGTAGTAAAATACTAAACAACTACACAAAGCAAGATTTACCAGCAGAGAAACTATCAGTAAATAATCACCTATTAATTAAGTTAGCGAGCGCGCTGTCACTGGCGCACATGCAAATTTTATCAGATTTCACTCGATGACCACGGAAACTCGCTGTCACAACGCTAGTACGATGAAGAACAGCAGCGGCGAGCGAACGCTTCGACGCGTCTCCGAAACTTGATTGCGCAAGCTACCGCATAAGACGGGAGAACGGCGCGAAGAACAATCCACCAGCCATATCGGCTCACCTAGCTTTTGCACCCGTCGGAGACTATGTGCAACACTTCTGAAGAATATGAGAGGTGTGTGAAAAGGCGTCCAAACGAGAGAACACATTCGCTAAACTTGTGCACTTTCTGCGAGAGGTGGCGCGGGAGAGCGTACGGCATGATATATGTGTCCACCATGGGGGGCAGGCTGCTACAGAGTGACTGTGGCTTCGAATTCCAGTACATGGTAGACTGTCAGCCAAAACCTTCGACAGGGCCACGTCTGCTGTTTGCATATCGACATCGTGCAGCCCCGCTGTGATGTCCAATTTGACTGCGGATCGGGATTCGTGATTAATGTTTTGGGATTGCAAGATGTGCCGCTCTGTCTGGCTATTGGAGAGCCTTTCCAGTTAGCGTCCTCTTAGCTTCGATCAGCTCGTCTAGGGTATTGTGCAACTCAAGTGCTTCCCACCGTTTATTCGAGGCTCTGACAGGTATGCCTAGTGCCTGTTGGAAGGCCTTCCTGATAATTGCGCCTATTTTGTTATTTTCGTCCATGCTGACATCAGGACAAACATCTACGTACCGCCGCTACCCAAAAACACGCACCCGGTATGCAACGCGGAACGGAAACGGGCAAGAGCACATACAATGGCGAAAAGATTCGAGGGGTCTGAGGAGGTGGTCTACGTGGACGCCGCTGATTAAGACGATGGCGACGCCGTGGCCATCGCAATAGTAAATCGAAAGGGCGATTGAGTCGCGTCCGGCACGATTCTCACGATGTCGCCGGAAATTGGGGAGGAGGCGGCAATTGCCCTGGCAGTGACGGCATCCTTCATATTCATAGTGAGCGACTCCAAGTGGGCCATCCTAAATTTCGCAAAGACGCGTGTTTCGTTCGAAGTACTCAACATTCTGCGGACCGGTTTTCGTGATGACCGAGTAAGGGGGGTTGAAGTCATCTGGGCGCCGGCCCACTTCGGCCTCCCGCAAAACGAGAACGCGCGCGACGCGGCTTGAGGTCCAACAACCTTTCGACCTTGCCGACATTTTCACCGCTGTCTCTAACTCGTTTCGCCAGTCGGGACGGGCAGGCTGGTGTCCTATCAGGATATGGTTGATCATCATTAACAAGTGATGGCCAAGTATCCTGCAGCACACATAACGCTAAGTGGCAATAGTTGGCATGGCGTTTGCTCCAGACCAACACCTTCCCTAATCCTGTAGCCTACAGTAGTTGTTTCCAGGAATGTATACAGCCAAACGCAAAATCTGCAAAGCCAGGCCAGACATTCAGCGCATGGTTTGGTCGCGCCCCTCAAACGTAGTCATGTCCAAGAGGACAATCAGTCGTCTTTACAAATCAGGTCTATTGAGCAGCGAGAGAACGCGCTGCTCAGCTGCGATCCGGAAGTGCTAGCCCGACTCACCCGTATGGCTGAAGACGCCGCCGGGGCACAAGGACTCCTGGCTGCCGCCTAAAGGGGGACGAAGAAAGAAGAGGATCTCCCACCTGTTCCCATTCCCTTGACCCCATCGCGAGCACACAATAAAGTTGTTCTCTCTCTCTCTCGTTCAGCTCGTCGAGTGTGTAGAGCACGTTGAAATCCGTGACGATTGGTCGTGCAGTTCAACGCCAAGAAATATACGGCGCTGCCGTTCTCCAGCTCTCAACTTGATGCAGAGGTGATTCTTGCCAGCGGTACCCCGCTAACATTGTCAACGCAATATGGTTACCTTGGTATAAGGCTTGATGCATAAAAAAATGTTACGGAAGAACCCGAGGACAAGGTGAAACGGGACACTATGAGAGCATGCCCTACGCTGCGCAGACGAGGTACCTCGGGTGTTGGTGCGACAATGAAGTGCTGGTGCGGCAACTTTGCAAATCGTCACACGTGCCCGGTGTCATCTTTGCTAGCGCTGTTTTATGCCTTTCGGCGAACACGCGAGGCTGAATGGAACGCAGTCAGTGCGAAATTCGGTCGAGAGCTATAGGTAGGCTATTTACGTGTCATATTCGAGTGGATTGAAGGCAACATTCGCTGGGATTCTACTTTCCAGGCTATAGAGAATCAACCATTAAATATTGTTCGACGGTCGTCTAATGCTAATGAGCGGCAAGAGGCATGCCCGGCGAGTGTTAACGGATCTCTATTATAAGGGTGTACATACACAATGGAGTAGGCGCCTCTACATTATTGAATGTAAGTTTGGTGCCTTGCTCATCCCGTGCAGGAAGACAGCGAACGCAAGAGGACGAAGGTGGCGAGGTCTCGGGTTAGGAAAGAGGAGACCACGCTATGGCAGTCCGTCATGCTCTGTGCATGAATGCTGCCATTATACAGTAGCCCAGAAACAATCATTGGAGTGTAAAATTTATACAACAGCAATTTGAGTGGTCTTCTCTGCGAGACATGCGTCACAGCACAGCGCACTTTCGTGCATCGACAGCACTGTGACCCTGAAGCGGAAGTGCTGGCTGCGAAGTTCCGGACGTGCGGAGCTAGGGAAGAGAACGGGGATCATCTGGTCCTCGGCTGCGGGAGCAGGGAGCTTACATGTAAGCTTTGATTAATGGCGGCGACAGCCTTTGTGAGGGTACTTGCCGCGGCAAGCTAAATTGCCTGTTATACTTGCCGACAAATTATAAGATATGGGAGCAAACATGGCGAAATACCAGTAACAATTTAGTTTTTAAAATAAACTTTGGCTTAAGCAGCCAGACACATGAGCCGTCTCGGTGTGCAGTAGACGGCATGTCGGCGTTTTAGTTAAATACGTTAGTAAGCAGAGTCCTTATTACAGCACAGCTCGAGAAACGCCCTATATATATATTATGTACTTCTGGAAGGTAACGACAATGTTTAATTGACTTCACATACTTGGCGTGCGACAATACTAAACCACGAGCACGCTAACATGACTTATAACTTGTTGGTTTATACATGTCGCATGAAAAGCAATAGAAGAAAGGAAGTTTGATGTGTTAAAATATAAGCAAAATGCGTTTATAATATGAAATTTGTAGGCAGGTTTCGCGCATGCATTGGTATTAAACTAAATTGGTGTTGGTAATAAACTAAACGCGCGCCAACATGCGTAATTGCGAGTGCGACAAAAAGAAAAGCACGAGCGCGCCACGACTTTTAGCGAAAGTGTGGTCCAAAATTGTTGCTCAACACAATTGGCGGGAAATAATGATTAAAATTTTGGTGTTGTCACCACCACCAAAACATCGGTTGCATGTAGGTTTGCTCTGCAGGAGCCTTGCACGGAGCCCCACAGAGCGCGGCAAGTGGAGTTATTCGACTGACAAAGTTCACTTCCTGTAGTGGTTGAACACTTTGCTACCGCTTTCGCTGCTACACCACTGGGACGAAAATATGGCTCTTCATTTGCTTTCTTTGAACAGTCAAACAAAACGAGTGGTCTTGCAGCAAACTTACTAAATTTTGAGCTAGTTAACGTTTTAAAGCGAGCTGTCGATATCGGAAAAAAATTTTTCTTAATATACGGGTAAAGTAATGAGGACTTGTAAGGTAGCACATACGATCCGCTTCCTGAGGTACTGGCTCCATCATCTATGCGATATCACGAGCAGTAATTCTATTCCCCAATCGCAATTGTCACTGGTATATTGTGATAGGGAATATTGACATCAAAATCAATGTGGCAATAAGAAATGCTTCGTTTAATTTTTACACGCAAATGTTTGATCACCTTGGAATGAAAAAAAAATGATCACGTCTATACAGCTTCCTCCTAGCGCAGTGATACTTCGTAGCTACTAGGTATACTGTCTCATTCTATATCGACCTGTCGATGTTAAAAAAAAGGCAGTACTTTCACAATTCGCTTTGTCTAGAAAAATATATTATTACTACGCCAGGGGACAACTATTACGTGCAATCAAGAACTTACACGATCCCCCGCATGTTAAACAACGTTTCGGAGAACTGTGCTGACCTCACCCAGCTACCACTGACAACACTATAAGACATCTCTCGTTTTGTAGAGGCATTTCTTGTTGAGGCGTCTCTTACTTTGCATGTGCTTCTGTTAAAATATATGCTCTTGTTTGAATAAGTTGCGCAAAGATAATCTGGCCGCCTTTTAAAAGACCTATTCATCATCCCCGCTTTTCAAAACACTTATTCCTCATGACATTAAACCAGTAACACGGATTACAAGTTGACAAGGAAATTTATTCACCCGTAGGCACGCTTACAACTGTGATATCAAGTTAAAGTACAATATAAGGTATAGCACATCTAATACATCATACTTGATGTAAACAAAACAGATTAGCAAATGAAATAATAAATGGTGTCTCCTTGACATTGGCTTTGCCACACAAAAAAACGTTACAGCGTAGTATGGGAAGTATTATTCTCAGCCTCGAATTTACGAAACACACCCGGGGCACATACAAATACAAAGTCTCAACTCAGGCAGGACAATTGAGCATTATTCTGGCTGTAGAAAGACTTTGCATTGGGAGACGGTCAGGTAACGCATAGACCAGCGGCGAAGAAACTCCGCTTCACCGAGTTTGAACTGCTGTTCTTCAAGGTGACCCCATACTATCACCCGTAGTTTTCGCATTCTTCAGTACATTGCTCTATTTGATTGTGTAAATCATTCTGCAATGTTGCGGAAACACCACAAAGCGTAGCAAGCGCTGTACTAGGCGCAATTCGCAAACCGATCTCGGCAATGTGGTGGCCGCACGAAGGATATTCCAAACATTCTTGGAACTAGCTTCCAGAAGGTGCGTTCTACAACGCACTCCTTTACTACATGCATGCATTGATCATTCGCTGCCATATGCCAGCGTTGCAGCCTGCCATGTTAAGTAAGACGCCATTACCAGGAGGCAGCAATGCTGACGGGGCCAGCGCTCCATGAAGCGGTTTGTATTTGCCATCCTACAAGTCCACATTAGTTGTACCGGCTACTGAGAACATTTTTTTGGCCGGTATTGTTTGAATGTTGCGAAATTAGATCACACTCAGAACGGAAATTGTTATTTTTGTTGATAATACATGGAGTTATTTACTTGTTTTGGGAAAAAAATAAAAGGTCACATTTTTGTCACAGTGACGACGTTTTGATAGAAAGCACTCGACAATTACACGAAGTAAGTTTTGTGGGCCAAATAAACTGTACATGCTGCCCTCTGCTGCCCAGCACCAGTTGAGTCTCGTTATTTTTCGCGTATCCGCACGCACGGCCCATCGCAGTAAGCACTTCGAGTTTCGGGTCACAGCGCCGTCGATGCACGACAAAGTGCGCTGTGTTCTCCTGCATGCCACGCCGAGCATACCACTCACATTGCTATTGTACAGCTTTCAGACTACAATGCTTCTTTCGTGGGTCCTGTATAATTGCGGGGTTCGTTTAAAGAGCATGGCAGACTGCCATCGCGCGTTATCCTATTACCTTATGCGAGCCCTCGCTGCCTTCGCCCGCTTGCGTTCGCTGTCGTCCTGCACGGAACGAGCCAAATAAACCAAACTTTCGTTGAACGCTAGAGGCATCTGCTCCACCGTTGTGAAGAAGTAGGCACAAAGTACCGAGCAAAAGAGCTAAAGACACTGCGGCCATCCTCAACAAGAGGAAAAGAAAGACAAGGGAGGCTCGAGCAGCGAATGAGAAGGGGCTCGCGCCACGGAGATCGTTGGAACGCCGGCACGACTAGGGCCGCCAGGCCTACGCAACCGACATCTACCGGTGCTTGACCGGGCGCCCGTCTTCGGGACAGGGAACGCCTCGGGTCGTTGTACGGCACGAGACCTCGGAGCGGCCTGCTGCAGCCTCAAACCCGCATCTGCGCGCGAGGTTCGGGAGAGCGAGCGTCCGTCATCGAGACGAGGAGCACATCGGGTCGTCGCCTTGCACGAGGCCTCAGGTTGGCCTGCTGACATCTCAGAACCCGCTTCTACGTGCGAGGTTCGGGTGACCGGGTGTCCGTCATCGAAACGAGCGCCTTGGGCCGTCTTCTTGCTGGAGACTCCGGAGTGACCTGTTCGCGTCTACGGAGCTGTAAGCCATCCACCTTTTCCGACACCGTGCTGCTGCGTCTGCTCTTGCACGCCGGTCATCACTCTATCAGCGAGCGTTGCACCTCAAACCCTCTTGGAATCTCACCACGCTCCGGACATCAATCGCAACTTCGTGAGACTACATTTCTTTTTTTTTTTACCTGTTTACGAACAGCCTACCATGCCTGGTTCTAGTTGAAGGTATTCTTCGTGATTATGTGCCGTCAAATATAGTTCTCGTGTGCTTGCTAACCATGCACCGTCTCCTCCATCTTCCTCGCGTCACACGCTTTGCAACGTGACGATCCTAACCCATCACATATCTGGCCTCCGCGACAGGACACCTCTTACGCTATCGTGAAGTGCATCACATTGCATATTCGTGTCTGACGGGTGAGGATGGAGACAGAGAAGCTTACGGCAATTGGAACAGAACTGGGGTTGACTGGCCCGGCACTCAAACAATGGGTAGATGAAGAGCACGCATGCGAAACGGAAGCGCGTGAAGCACGCCTGGCTGAACGCAATGCAGCAAAAGAAGCTGATGCCGAAGCGCTAGCTAGATCAAAGGCAGAAAGGGCAGTGCTCGAGCTCACGTTAAAATTGAGGGAATTAGATGCGACAGCGGGTGGCATGACTGCTGGGCAGCTTACAGAGAGTGTGCACGCAGGTGCTACCGAGAGGTACCGAAGTCCGCACAACATAATCCCAGCATTGAACGAAGAACGCGATGAGTTGGATGCATATATTCAACGATTTGAGCGCGTCGCAACGAGCCAGGGCTGGCCACAAGACAAGTGAGCGCTATCGCTAAGCCTCTGTTTGACAGGCGTAGCTCTAAAAACAGACGCTTTTGCAACGCTTCAGGTTCACGGAGGAAGGCCACCGAAGCAAGTTTCGGTCAGCGAAACCCGATAATTCCGAAACTGGTAGACAGTTTGCCGGTCGTCTATTGGGATATTTTGATCACTGGCGAGAAATGGCCAATACGGACCGGACATATGATGCCCTGCGGGACAAGATTGTCTCAGAACAGTTCCTGCAGACTTGACATGAGAAACTGGCAGTCTTTTTGAGAGAAAAGAACTGTCAGGGACTTTACAAGCTAGCGGAAGCTACTGATTATTACCTGTAGGCGCAGTGGTTAGTCAACCTTGGCAAAGGTAAAAACGAGAGAGAACCTAGCAAGCCACCACGTCAAGCTCGAACTCCTGAGCGACAAGAAGAGAAGGAAAGACCACGCTGCTTTCTTTGTGGTAAACGTGGTCACAGAGCTGCTGATTCCTGGGCTAATACGAAGCGTCCAAATGCAAATACATCTTTCTGTGGGAAGTGCCACCACACTAGACATAAGACAGGTTATTGCCCCAAAAAAACCAACAGTACCGAAAAGGCTTCGTGCTCGATGCTGCAAGTAGACATGCCCAAGGCAGTAACCGAAAAAACGCAGACCTTGCATCGAGTTTCCGGAAGTTCGGAACGCGGGAGAACGCAGACGCATAAACGAGAAGAAAAATGTAGGCCTACTGCCGAAGGTGTGCTTGAAGTACATCCCGCTACTGTCTTGCGAGATACAGGATGCGACCCTATTATTGTCAAAAGGTTCCTCGAACCAGACAGTAAGCTGACAGGAGAAATTTCCTCGGTCTGTCTACTGGATAGAAGATTGTTGAAGCTACCGGAAGCAACCATGGAGATCGCGTCACCGTTCTTCACAGGCAAGACTCGGCATGGACAATCCTTTATATCATATTGTCCTGGGAAATGTGAAAGGTGTACGGAATGCCTGCAATCCTGACAACGAATGAAAAAGACATCTTTATACACCGAGCGCTGCGGATCAATCATGTAGAGCAGAAAGTGGAAACTGTTCTACCAATGAAAGCATGTCTGCAGACATTTTATCATCCGCTGCTAGAGAAACAAGGGACAAGTCGGAAGTGGCAGCGACAACCAGAAAGACAATCAACAAAGTTACTCTCTCTCTCTCTCTCAAAGAAGCCTGAAACAATAAAGAATAAAAAATTAAGGAAAGCACATATTGCCGACGTCACTGCCCCTCCATTTACCTGGTCGGCCGCGTCCTGAGTTTCGTCACAGTGTCCGCCTCGTATGTTCTTTGACGTTATGAGTGCCGTACACATTGACGAAAATATTCACGCAATCATGATATTGATGGGAGGGCCATGGTCAGCGTATACTAATAAAATTTGTGAACCTATTTTACTAAGTTACCTTCCTCAATAAAATGTTTTTAGTCTACGCATTTTGGAGCTTCCTCTGAGGCCTCCACGTTCGGCTACTTTCTCTACATGGTATATAGGCGTATTTAACAGCGCATGTTCACTTCGAACAATGACGTGATTCGGCAGCGTAAGCACAGCTATAGTTTGTTTAGATTGTCGAATCAAAACACACAAGTTATTTGAACACTTTATTTTTTTTATTTTTTATTCAAAAGAACCTCACGTGCCCTATGGCAGGGCAGAAAGCAAGGGGAGAATTTCGAATGTCAAAGACATAAAAAGTACCAGCTTCCAAGCGGAACAGTCCTCTAAAAAGATTGCTGAATTATACAATATTCAAGGCACAGGGAATACAAATCAATATCTGACGGCACGCGAACACTTGTTGCCATTAACAGAGCAAACGGAATACTGTTTCTCAAAATAGTACACAACATTGCGAAAATGCGCGATAAAATACACTAGACTGGGCATTCGTGAACGGTAATAAATGGGTAAAGCGTGACTAAGTGACAGCTGAACGTGTCGGGGTTAGTTATAGACGCTATGTTGACAGGGAGGTCATTCCAGAGACGAATGGCACGAGGTAGGGCAGATGAATTAAGTGCGTTGGTTTTCACGCATATTTGCATGAAATTCAACTGATTATATAATCTGCGTGAAAAGAAGTGTGGTATTTGAACTTGTAACCGGGTTCGTTTATTAGGGCAAATATATTTGTGCAATAAGCACAGAAGAGCGATGTTGCGGTGGCTGCCTAATGGCTGCAGCAGAAGGTCTAGTTTTATTTGGGTAATGTATGAGTTTATATTGTAGTTACGGGATATGAACAGGGATGCTCTATTTTCTATCGTTTTTGTCACATTGATTCTGTAATATTGATGAGAGGACCAAATTCAGGAGGCGTGCAACTTTGGCAGAATGAATGTTTGGAAAGCGAGTTTTCGAATGTTTGTCGGGACATTTCGCAAGTTGCGTCGTAGATAGCCAAGAGAACGTGATGCTTTGGCACACGTGGAAGTGATTTGTGGGAGATATCAAATATTCTCCGTAAGAAGAACACCAAGCTACTTGAATGATGAAGCGTAGGAAAGCATAGTGTTATTAAGGTGATATGAAAATTTAAAATTTACACATTTTTGGCTGAATTACATAACCCCGCACTTGGTCAACTTTAGTGTCATGACCGAGCCATCGTTATACCAGTTATTCATAAGGTTAAGATCTGCTTGAAGTTCCAAGTTACCGTCAGTCGTTTGGATAGGACGGTAGATGATCCAGTCATCGGCAAAAAGGCGCATGCAGGAAGTAATCTGGGTGGGTAAGTCGTTAATGTGGATTAATAAAAGTTAGGCCCCGAAGACGCTGCCTTGAGGCACACCAGTGCTAACAGAAGAAGGTGGGGAAGCGAAATTGTTAACAACAGGAAACTCTTCTCGAAAAAAAAGAAAATTAAGAATTCAGGATAATGTCAAAAAGTCAAGTCGTAAAGCAGATAAATTAGAAATTAGGTGGCACTGGGGCACGCGGTCAAAAGCTTTAGCAAAGTCAAGAAAGATACACTAAGTTTGAAAGTTGCAGTCCGTGGTAAAGTGCAAGTTAGTCGTTAGTTCAAATGAATGTGTAACAGGAAAATGCTTTCCTAAAATCATGCTCATTAGAAACAAAAAAATTGTGAGCTTCTTCGTGGTTGTAGACGTGAGAAGTGATTACGTGTTCAATTATTTTGCAACATGTGCAGGTTAATGATGTGAGGCGAGTGAACATCTCCAGATTTCTCAATGGGTATTATTTATCCTTTTAGCCAAGTGGTGGGTAACTTTCCAGATGCTAGGGATTGTTGAAAAATATGGCGTAAGATCTTTCTCCAGGCAGCGACGGTGTTCTTTAATATCTTGGAATTAATGTTGTCAATACCAGCTGAAATGAATATTTTGAGGTTACTAATGAGTAATTTAACGCCTTAAACAGTGACAACAATTCGTTCCCTGTATACCGCGTCATCTTCGGGAAAACTTTGAACATTGGAAAAGTCCTCCTGAGCGAAAACAGATGCAAAAAGACGTGTTGAATAGGGTGGGGCAATTGCCGCTAGAAATAGGTATGTTTTCTGTTCCGTGTAAAGTTACGCCGTTAGTATTCCTTGTCGGAGATATGGTTGGCCAAATTTTTTGGGATTGCACGTTGGCAGCGATGGTAGGTGTTGCGAGTAGTATTTATCTTTTGCGGAAGATATCGCTGAGCAGTAATTCTTCAAACAGTCGTTGTATATCTGCCAAGCCTCAGCTGTGCGCCCGCGTTAAGTCCTGTTATACGAACGCTTCTTACAATTCCTTAGTTTGCGAAGAGACTTGTTGAGACTAAGAGACGAAGAGAGCTGGATTTGTTGTTAGTTATGGAGACCATCGCGACGTACCGGTCTACTAACGCAGTTATTTTTCCCTGTAAAGTACCGAGTTGTCGTTTACGGATCGGCCATTAAATGATGGTAGTAGCACTTGGCACTCATCGTAGCACCTCATCGTAATTTGCTCTGTTATAATAGCGAATTTCTTTTGTTGTTGTGCCCGACACGGGCTTCGTGATGCTAACTGCTATTTGAATGAGGCTACCATCACTGAAGCAGCTTATATTCGAACTGGAAATTAGAGCTTAAAATTTTGTAAGTATGGAACGCGATGCATGGGGGACGGTGGAATAGACTTGAAGCAGCCGAGGAAAAGCTGACGGGGCCGCCGTCGAGAACGAGAATGGTCATGACAATGGAACGCAGTCTCACGACGTGACCGAGCAGGTAGTGTCAACAAAGCACGTGGAATGCGTGCAACATGGGGAGGGGGTAGCTGGAAGGAGCTGCACTCCACAACCCACCACCCTCTTCCAAGGGGGACGTTCATAACATGCACCTATCCATCCATCAAGTTTTGAAGATATTTGTTACTGTCGACTGTTAGAACGGCGGCGCACAGGATACTGGATAACGCGCTCTGCTATGGAGATGAAAAGACATAAGATGGAGACACGCGGCCAGTGGATTGAAGGAGAGAGGGATCACAAGAAAACGTAGGGGCTAGATTTTTTATTGGCAAGTATATTCAGAAAGATTAGAATTAGAATTTCGCCGTTGTCTTCTGTCATTTACCAAACAGCTCCGGTCACCGAACAGAAAGTTTTATGATTCGAGCGAAACTGATGGGCAAATAAATCGTACCTAACCACGAATTATGTGTATGTATATATATATATATATATACTTGTAACAATCTACAAACGCGCCATAGATTTAAATGTTCCGACCATAGGGATTCCTATACTTACTGGACGGAGCCCTGGTGCTATGTTCGTTCAGCCATCATAGGAATGATGTGTTGTTCCTGTATTTGTCTTGAATTTGTTTCATCTTCGCACTTGGAGTTTCAATTGTTCTTGTGAGTTTGTATAGTGCGCTTCATTTTGCGCCTAATTTGAGCATAAATTTCTGAGCGAGGTGTATATTTTTATAGGAGATGGTATTAACACTCAACAAGCACGCAAAATCGCTGCTAAGTGCAGTCAGAGTCCTTCCATGTTTTTCTGGTCACGAAACTCCGCCGTCACTCTATGGGAGATGTTCATATGCTACCCAATGATGCCGCGACGCGGCGCCACTGTGCAACAGATGGCATCGTTCGCGTACCGAAACGCGTGCGCAGTGCGAGGCGAGCTGAGTGATCTGGTGGGTTCTGTGCATGTGCTGCGCTACTTTTCGAGTGCTGGGTTGCTTAGTTGAAGTGGCGGGGTGGGACAACGATGCCGAACACGTGTTCTAAGTAACAGCTGAAGAAGAAGAATGGTGGTATCTCTAACAAGCCATTTAAAAAAATTGCTGTATTTGTGATGTGCCGACTTGTGCTCGTTTCAGAGTTGTTTTGCGATGTCTTATGAAATGCTTATGCGTTGCACTTTCTTGTTTATAGAAACAATCGATTATGCATTCTGTATTTATTGTCATTCGTTTGCTGGTGTTTGGAAAAATGAAAGGACTCTGGTACAGTGGTTCCGCTTGTCTTGGTGTCCGTGGCGTAAATGTTTCCATATCGGGATTCGGTGCTACAAGTGTTGTGCTCTAATCTTGCTGTCGGTCAATTTTGTTATCTTTTATTTTATTGTTTAAAATTGATTCATTGTTTATAATCATCACTTTGCAATGTAACGAATCCGTTCAAAGTGATACGGACGCAGTTTGAGCAAATCCATGTACTTCCGATTATTCGCGCGCTGGCTGAACTGCCCTGCGTGCAGCTGCCGTAGACACTAGCGCCACCGTTCCCTCTATTGGTAATTGTATGAAGCTTTATTGGTTCTGAATGCTGAATGCCTCACTTGGTAAACGCCATAAAGGCCACTCTCAGGCCACCCCTCGCGCTCTTACAAATATATGAGGACGGCAATCAGGCATTCTGTGGTAGTGAGAGAGGGCGAATTGGACGAAGCGGCCCTAACTGACCAAATCGGCATCCACGCTGTAAAATTACCGACATTACGCACTCCTTCAAACATTTGTGCACGAAGATGTGGTCGCATTACGTGGTCGCATTGCGGTGTAATATATAACCTGGTCAAGTGATATATATATATATATATATATATATATATATATATATATATATATATATATATATATATATATATATATACATATATATATATATATATATATATACACACATCTTGATCCACTTACATTTCGAAAGAGCAACGGTTTTTTAATTCATGTATTGAGCACAAGGCACGCTCAGTGGTGCCCTGCAATAGGGGCGGCAAACCTGTAAGATAGTAGTCACCATCGAGAAGAAGATGGAAGTACCCGTTGTGTGTGTATATATATATATATATATATATATATATATATATATATATATATATATATATATATATATATGTATATATATAGGATGCGCGACTTTATCTGCGTCCTGTATCCACTCCCAATGCTGCTTTACGCAATTTGCAATCCATGACACTGGTTCATTGTCATAATGAATGGTTGCAACAGCCCAATTTTGGCGAGGTGAATCATCTTGAGTAAAACTTGAAGCAGTGCAAGCAAGACGATGACAGTGATCGAAAACTACCACAACACGATGAGCGGTGTATGGACACATGGAAAAAAAGATATGGAAAGATTACACGGCTTTTATAGCATGTCGAAAAAGACCAGTAACCAAAAGGTTTAAACCGCATTCGTACTGCCTACAAGTATAGGTGCTTATCAAAAAATCGCATTTCAACCTTTTGGTTGCTGTTCTTTGGCATGCTCTTAAAGCTGTCTGATCATTCAGGAAATTTTTTTCCAGTTGGCAGCACAGCGCTCGTCCAGTTGTGTGTGTTTTCGATTGTTGTCTTTTTCTACGCTCTGCTTCGAGTTTTCTCAATTAATACGTCTTTTCGAAAGCCGGTCTTGAAACGCCTATATATACAATATATACATAGCACTGGATCGGCGTAGAATTTCTGTGGCTCCATCAGGATGCCTACATATGCACCGCTTACCAAAAGAACTGCTCTCGATGACGATAAACCAGTAATACGGATTACATATTGCCTAAAGCAGAAGGGTCGATTGGCAACGGCGTCCTGATAAAGCCGTCGTGGTGGCGAACGTGCTGATGGAGCCAGCACTTCAAGAGGCGGTTCTTATTCGCCACCTTGCACGTCCACACTAGGTTCCCCGACAACAAAGAAAAGTTTTTGTTTGATATTATTGGCATATCGCGAAACGACAATACGATGAAAAAGCAGCTCTATCTATTTCCGGCAGTTGTCCAGGGCTTCTATTATAGTGTTTTTAGAAACGAAACAAAAAAGTCGCATTTTTGTCCTAGTGACGAAGTCTTGATAGAAAGTATTCGACAACTACACGAAGCAAGTTTGTCGGCCGAATAAACTGCACTTGCTGCCCTCCGCAGCCCAGCAACAATGAGCCTCGTTCTCTTCCGCATCTCCGAACGCACCACCGTTCGCAGCCAGCACTTTCAGTTTCGGGTCACAGCGCCATCGATGCACGAAAGTGCGCTCTGCTCCTGGGCGTGCCACGGCAAGCAGACCACTCACATTGCATTTGTGTGGATTTTACACTGCAACCCTTCCTTCGTGGGTCCCGTATAATTGCGGGTCTCGTTTAAAGAGCATGGGAGACTGCCATTGCGCGGTATCCTCTTCCCTAACCCGAGCCCTCGCTGCCTGTCTTTCTCCATGGGACGACCGAAATAAACGAAACTTCCGCTGAACACATAGGCGTCTGCTCCACCGTGTTTGTACAGCCTTGGAATGTAGATATCTTAACAACCACCTCTGTGCTCGTTCATTAGCCTTAGACGCCCATCGAATGAAATCTTACCGCTTGCTCCTCTGCAGCCTCGAAAGAAGGCCAGCCAATGTCGCCCTTAATCTCCTCGACAAAGACACGCGGATACCCAACCTGTAGCCCTCCGCCCAACTTCACGCTGACGGCGTTCAATTCATCCTTCAGTGACTGGAGGCATGCAACAGCTTTAGTAAAAGTTAGACCTGGCACGTGTATAGGTTTTCATTGTTCGCGCACCAACACTTGACGGCTGCAACCTCACACGCACCATCTGCGCACTGAATGCCATGCTCTAAAGACATCTCGTTTCACTTGGTCCTCTGGTCCCTCCAAAAGCTTCTTTGTGCCATAATCGTTACGCCATCGTAACGGAATTCCATGTCGCAGTGTTAGCCACGGTGATATCAAATAGCAAAAACATGAATACCGCACAAAGTGTATGGAGAAACGGCACCGCAGCAGCTTAATTGGTAAGAGCACCGCACGGTTAATGTGAAGACGTGGGTTCGTATCCCAGCAGCGGTCAGACGTTTTTTCGTTCCTTTCATTTACGTGAATTTATCATTTCTTTAATTAAACGTGTACTTACAAGCAATTTCCCCTATCTTGCCATTGGTGGCATTGGGTGTTGGCCTATTATGAAATGATAATAAAAATGGAGCCCGTCGGTTCCCTTTCTTGTCCCTTCATATATTATGTAAGTAAGTAATGATCCAACGCACACGTTTCTCGTTCCACAGGCAGCCAACTTTTTCGAAATACTCTACGCGTGCGTCACATGCCCCAGCCTCGTATTATTTGCTTGTGACAGGCCAGGCTTTGATTCGCCGTTTAAAACTGCAAGGCGCTTCAATTGGAGTGGCGAGACCGACTTTCCCCAATCCTTTCTTTCAAGTAGTTAGCGCTAGGAGAAACTGGGCGACGTTACACCAACTTTATGATCGCCCAAGTTTATCACGTTTTAACGTTTCGTCGCCAGAGTACAAATGTCATCATTTTCACACACACCACATGGCATAGACGTAGGTACGTACGATTATATAACATGTGGTTGGTGATGACGTCCTAATACGCTTCTTTTCTCCCTTGCGCTCGTCCTGCAGAACTTAACCTTAGATTTAGAACTCAACAATCGTTCTGTTAAAAGATGGCGCCGACCGGCCGGCATAGATCTGCTTTTGCTGTCATACGATCGTCTTCGACGGGGTCGTCGTCATGCTGCTGTCGTCACACGTACGTACGCTCGCGACCCACGCACACAACTACTGAATTTAAACATACAAGTTGGTTATTCTCGTAAAAATGCTGTGTAGTCAGGTACCTGAAAAATGCTTCGCATAACACTTATTCCCGCAGTGCATGGGATATGCGTAATGTTCCACTTCCGCCTCCTACTCATGTAATGAGGCTGCTTTTTCTTCTCTTATAATGATGTAGGACAAGATTATAATTACACTATTTCACATGTGTAAGTACCAGAGCAGCAAGATAGTATGCGGACCAGGTAGCAAAGGGCAGAGTTTCTAAGTTTACCGAAATTTTATGGCTTCAACAAGTGTCGTTCGTTTGGCGACGTCGAAACTGCGTTGCCAAATCTTCCAATGGTGCTCCATTCGCGCATTGTTTTCGATTTCGAACGCGATCAGGCAAAATCGCGTAGCCCAAAATAATTTGATTGGATGTTTAATATTAGTCAATATATGGGAGGCGCAGTAGCGCCGTTCAAAAATAATGCTGCCTCCAATCTAATTCCACTTTATGCTCGCGCTTATTCGCACGCTTGCTGTTATGGCAGCGTGTTTCCTTTCAACTTGTATTGTACTGTTCGCGTGCAACGTACTTGTTTCATTCTTTTTAGTTGCGTTTAGTGACAGTGTGGTGACTTTGTTCTAGCTACAGTCACTCGCGTTTCCAATCGACTGAAGAGATGGTGGGCACAACTAAAATATTGCCGTCTTTGTGGGTGCCTGCCCATTCTTGGGTGCCCATTCTCTGCCCATTCACGAGAACACGCCGCTTTCAGCATCGTTTTCATTGGCGCCGACAAATTGAGCCACTAATTATGGTTCGCGTACGTTTGTTCGCATCGGCGTCTGTACACCAAGTCATGACTCTAAATCTGGGAAATCTCGGGTGCTGACAATAATGAAACTTTAGGCGAACTCGTAAATAAAATAAATGCAAATCTAGAGTTTTTCCTGCCATAACTATGATATGATTATGCGGAAGGCGTTGGTGGGGGACTTTGGATTTGTTTTGACAACCTAGGGCTCTGTATCGTTCATCCAATGCGCAGCAGACGGGTGCTTTTGCACTTCGCACCAAATGAAGTGCGGCCGCCGCGGCTAGGATTTGATCCTGCGCCCACTGCAGACGATATCGTAGCAAAGTCAGTTGCACGTCTGCTGTTCTGTTCAAGCAGAACTTTTTGTTGGGCAAGTTGGTGCATGGTACTGAAGTACTAAAGCTCCAAATAGACGACAAACAAACGTCTGTCTCTTTTCTTGTGTCGTCTCTTTTGGCACTTTAGTACTGCTGTTCAGTACGGTGGTTCCTTTCGGCGCCTTGAACATAGCTACTGCCGATCCTGCACGCTGCGTTAGAAACGCCTGTTAATAGAGCCATGCCGGCATGGGGAGCGCTCATACCTAATACACGGCGTGCCATTATTTTTAATCATTACCAGACTTTTTAAACTCACTTGTGCCTTGTAGCACAATTTTTACTTCGTGGGCTCAATTACTCTGAGGCGTATATTATTTTCGCGAGAAATTAAAACAACTAATTCACTAATTAACCCATTCTAACTAACTTTTAAGTCAATTATAATATACGGCACTGTTTCATTGACAAGTTCCACAGCCAGTGAGTTTGAATCTCATATCCACTTTAACCGATTTCTGAGGAAGCAATAATTCAGAGACAGGTGTTGACAATGTTTGCGATGAAAGCTATGCTTGTTGCAGTAATTCTTTTCCTTCAATCTATAAAAATGCGTTTTGTTACATTGGTCAGCAGAAAAACAGTGCAATTTAAGTTTCACAGGGCGTATCTCAATATTGGTGCTAGCTTCAAAATTTACTACAAGTGTATGTGTCCCTGTGAAATCACGCGCTTCAGTTTATGTATTGCAATACGTGCTCTACTGGAATTAGTTGGAAAGGTGTTCATGGCACTTTTGTTAATTAGTCAATTATCCGTTTTGATTTTCAGTCTAGGTACCGTCTAGCTCTTCACCTAATCTAGTAGAATAAGTGAACTAGGGCTTCATGCCGTAGGGGATTTACGTTGTTACAAAACAAATTTCTTCTATGATTAAAGATTTTTCCTTTAGCTGAGGCGAGCTTTTGTTCCAACGATGCCGCATGAAGGGTACACATAGCGCACCCCATTGTAACATGTAGCTGCATAGATGTGACGACTGGTCTGTTGTAGTTGCCAATCAGGAGCACTTTGGTCAGAGAGGACTTTACTCTCTACTTTTTTCTTTGTTTTTGCGGGGCGGTGGTGGGTTGGAAGTTGTGCTTACAGTTGTGGGGTGATTCGACCACTCCTGACAAAAATATCTGTCATGCAATCACTTTTAAATACGCTCAATTAGTACACATGAGTGAATGACTTTGAAAATGAGCGACTTCGCTATCTTTGCCGAGCACGCACGTAGGACACCAATTTTCAGAATCTGCGTGTCACTATTATTTAGACCTTCGAAATCTGTCAAATTCTGACAAAAATTCGCAAATTAATTGGGACAGAGCGTTATTTGTGGACCACTAGTAGCAGCTCAACTATTCACATAATTCAAGATATGAAATCGGGTCCTGCTTTAAAGCACTCATTAACCGACAGATGTCCTCCTGGCCACATGTAATAACATTTAAAAAGAACTTCAATGGAGCAGATGATGTACTGCTTAATCGTCGCCAGTAGAAACTACAACGCACGGACAGTCATTTTACATACGGGCATTTGTTTAATCTCTGAATTTTGCTGAGGTGCACACACACGCACCTGCCACACGCGCCTTTGTACGACCTTTCCTCGTGTCCGTGTTGGTTTCGCTGGTTGAACTGATGTCGCCGGGGCAGCAACGCGTTTCCACGCTGCTGATAATCGCTGCTTCGTTTCTTTCTTTACCGTCAATTTAGCAGCGTTTCATGGAATAACCGTTGAAGTGTAAAGGTACGTCCTCATTTGCGGAAATAAGCGCGCGCAAGGCACTTTCGCGGCAACAATTCCCTGTTATAGCAGCTTGGGCTTGTTGGTTTTTCATCCTGGTCTTAACAGCGCAAAACGTAGACGGCACACGAGACAAGGAGACGACACCACAAACGCTGCCGAAGTAGGCGCACCGCCTTCCGCGCTCTTAAATCGGCAAGTGAGGACATGCCTTTATTCTCCTACAGCAATTTCCTTCAGCGTTATTCGCTAGCGGGCAACGGAAATTGAAATTTCAAAGTTGTCACAAACGTTTCGCATAACGCCATATATATCGCTACTTAATGTATAAGTCTGGTTGTCGCATGCTCGCTGATCTGAGGCAGTTTTGCCCGTGGCGCGGTTTAGGTGATGCATACAAACCAGCTTGCAGCGGGCGGAGACGATAGGGGAATGGTCTAGCGGCACGTGTGGTAAATGTTTGTTCAATTGACCTTCCGAGGTGAACCGGTGAAGTATTTGAATAATTAAAATAATTAGGGTATGTGTATGCACTTGCACGTAGAGTTAAGGATTGAGCAAAATCTGAGACATGCGGTTTTCGATAGGCAAGCTCAAGCGCCGGCCTAAACAGAATGTTGTGTGGCAAAGCATCGTCGATAAATTGAGCTTTCGAGGGAGTCCGCGACGATGTAGGCGCCATGGCTTGTCAGGTGAACATCCTTAACGTTAGAACTTGTTCTTGTTCCCTAGTGAACCGGCGATAGCTACTCTGGTGGATCGGCCATGAATAGGGCGGTGATCATGTGAAACACACAAACATTTCAGCAGAAACTTCTTTTTTTTTCTTCTTCCTCGCTGCATGTTATAGAGAAGCTGAATGTAGCTACGTTCTGGGAAAAATTTCGTCCGTCTATCCAGCCGTGCATAACAAGAACTTAGCGCCCTTCCTCTGTGTCTCTGGTACACGTATTCTTTCTTCGGTTAGGCGAGTGGCCACGAATCGTAGTGCCTCGAGCCACCTTGCTTGTGTGAGCCCTCGCACAATGGAGTGGGCGGTAGGAACGAGAAGGAGGGGGAGGGACGAACTGTCGACTGCTATTCGATCACTTTCGGGAGGGGCTCCGAAAGGGCGCATACGCAGCGACGTTGCAAGCAGTTGCATTTTGGGTTTGCTATGGGCAGGACGCGCGTAGTTCGCTCTGAGGAAGAAGAACGTGCCCTCAAAAAGCGAGAACAAGAGCAAGAGCGCGAATGCGCAAGAATGCGGCGCGAAGCCGCCGGCGCCGAACGCGCTGTGACTGACGAACCGGGACCATCGAGTGTGTTTCGCGCACACGCAAGACAAACCGTCGTGGTCATGGTCTACGTCCTTCCGGCTACATGCAAAGGAGACATTGAGACCTTTCTAATAGATGCATTTGGTTGGATCTCATTTGGTTGGTCCCCAAGCGATTTGGAATTGAGTGCTACTCCGACGTCAATGACCCGACCACGCGTAGCAGTTTCTGTATATATTTAACCTTTTGCAATAACGTGTCTCGCTGTGCCACAGAGACTACAAAGTTAGGGCCACTGCGCTAAAGACGATACGGGCCACGAAGTTACGTGTTTGCGTCTTTATTCAATCAATAAAGCAATAACCATATCAGCATTCATGCGATACTCTAGCAGGCGTTCACTGAGACAGCGCCCGGTTTGACCGATTCAACATTGCCCAAAGGCGAGGGGAATGCTGTGCGCCACGGGAGCGTCCTCTATACGCTACAGCGACCTGTCCTGTGCCCTACAGGCATCAGGTTTCACAGCGCCTCAAGCAGGTGGGTGACAAGTGCCGGGAACGAGTTGTGTTTTCAGCCACGCAAAAGTTGGGGCGCATTTCTGCCTAGTGAACGGTCACAAGGAGAGGACAGCCTGCGAAATAAAGCATACCAAAGCCCTCGTCGAAGGTGAAGTTTGTGTGGTGTATAGCATTGCCTTCGCCTGTGGGAAATGTTGCATCGGCCAAACTGGCGCTGTCCTAATGAACGCTTGCTATTAGCCCCGAGAGTGTCCTACAGGCCGCTCGCGTGACGTCAGGGCACGGATTCGCGCCTGTCGTCTGCTGCAGTTCGGGCAGTGTCCGGGCGTCTTCTGCGGTGTTTTCGTTTGTTCGCCCTCGTTCCCTCTGCTTGTATACTTATGGCGGTCACCTGAAATATATTTTTACGTCGTCTTTGTTCGCAAACATTTATTCAAAGAGCTTATTTCAGAGAATACAGTTCTCAAAGGTAGCGCTACAGGGCCAGACGAAGGAACGCAGACCAGCTCATTGCGCGTTTTTTCTGCTGGTACGAACGGCCAGCAGAGGTACCGACCTCCAGTATTCCCCCAGGCCACCACAGCGGCGGGGCTGGTGATCTACGGAAAAGTGACCACCGAGTCAACAGCCCGTTGGCGCCGGCATGTCTGCTGCGGCGACTCGGTTTGAACGGAGGAAAATACTGTATATCATATTGACCGCAAATAAAGACGGGGACAGCGCGAGAGAACGCATAAACCAATAGGTCAGTCCCCCAGCCTTTTGGCGCCACCTTGTCTACTACGGCAACTCACTTTGAAAAAAAACGATGCGCCGAGTCAACAGGCTGTTGGCTCGCATTGTGAGGACGAAAATACGCCGCGTCCCCATGTGGGCGGCTCCGCTAAGTCTGCATTGTTCCCATGCAGACCGGCTCCGCTAGGTCTGCATGCAATGTTTGTAGAGTCGCCGCCTCCTGCACGGTTTGATTGAAGCAGGGGCAACTCCTGGAATTGAGAAGTTTTGTGGCGCAGTCTCACGGCTCTTAGAAGTCGTCAGTCAATGGACAGACGTGGCGGCCATGTCCTCGGAGTCGACACTGGGATCAAGAGGCGCCTGCTCCGGACAGGACACTTGTCTGCGAGAACCCTCTCACCTCGGTGTGGTCAGTGCAACCGCTGCGGAAGTGAGTGTGCAAACCCTCCACCTCAAAGGCGGGTCAGCTACGATGCCTTTGGACGCTGCGAACTGGTCGTCGGTGAACTGTCGTTTTCCCTCACATAGGGATCTAGGGAGGACAGAGTTTATTTAAGGAGTCATTGGCGGCTCCTAAGTGTGCATTCCTCTTTCAGTCATGTTAGACTGAAGAACTGTAACGTTCTCATCCAGATCCTGTCAATAAATCCCACACTCCTCGTTCTCGATGGGCACAAGTCTCTCCCTTCAACGTTCTCAGCGTGCATAATTTGGACGACGGCATGGCCCAGCTACCGTCTATTTCATGCCACACTCCAAGCATTACAATGCGCGGATCAACAACTACAAAAACATAGCATATAAGAGTCCAGTTATGATACAATACCTGCCGCGGTGCAACAAGTATGTCAGAAACGCTGGCTATATATGACTTCTAAAACAGTTACCTTGATTTTAATCCTCTAAAACAGGTTTGCTCACGACGAGTATAGAAGTTCATGGTATAATATGGAATTTTTGTATTTCTTCAAAGAAAGCCACGGCAGTAACACGAGGATTTAACCAGTTTACATTCTACCAGCACCACTTGCGTCTTTAACTGCTTCTCCAAATGAGGCGGTTCTTCACGCGTTTGTTATAAGCTGCAGCATTTTGAAGCAAAGCTAATTGAAGCTTACAGCTGTTTGCAGAATACGAAAAGGAATGTACCAATATTTCTTTTTCCGTGCTACACGTTCAGCCCACTCGAGTAATTTACTGGTGCTTTTTGCTTGAGGAATATACATGACGAATCTGTTTGGAATGTAACGCAGACTTCTCTCGTTCCCCAGGCAGCCAACTTTTTTGAAATACTCTCCTCGTGCGTCACTTACCTCTGCTTCGACTTATTTTCTTGTGACAGGTCACGCTTTGATTCGCCGCATGGTATAGGTATCAGTACGTACAATTGTATAACGCGTAGTTGCTGATGACATCATGATACGCGTTTCTCTCACTTGCGCTCGTCCTCTAGAACCTAGAACAGTAGACGTACAAGTTAACTATCGTGATGTGGAAAGATGGCGCCGACCGGACGGCGTAGATTTCCTTTTGCTGTCATACGATCGTCTTCGACCGAGTCGTGGTCCTGCTGCTTTGGTCACACACACGCACACTCGCGACCAACACACACAACTCAATTTACGCATATAAGTTGCTTGTTCTCGTAAAAAAACACAGTACAGACAGGTACTTACAAAATGCTTCGCATAACATTGTTTCTCGCATGGAATTTGCACAGTTTTCCACTTCCACCTGCTACTCATGAAATGAGGCTGCTCTTTTTCTCCTCCGATAATATAGCACAAGATTATAATTACACTATTTCACAAGTTGTTGTGCAAGAGCAGCAAGATAAGATGCGGACCAGGTACCAAAGGGCAGAGTTCCTTAACTTGCCGAAACTTTACGGCTCAACAAGTATCGTGTCGATATAAAATTGCGTTGCCTAATCTTCGTCTGTCTCGTGATTCTCGCAATGTTCGCTATCTCGAACGCGATCAGGCAAAGTCCCATAGCCCAAAATAATTTGGTTGGAAAGTCTGCTCTTCTTCAATACGCAGGTGGCGTAGTAGCGCCGCGGAAAAATATTCCCGTCTCTAGTCTGATTGCCCTTCGTTGTCAGGCTAATTCGCGCGCTTGCTTTTATTGCACCGTGTTTGGTTTCAACTTATTTAGTAGAGTTTGTGTGCGACGTACCTGTTTTATTCTTTTTACTTGCATTTGGTGACGGTGTGGAGACTGTGTACGAGCTACCTTCACTCACGCTTCGAATGGACTGAAGATTTGGTCGACACTAGTAAAATATTGCGACCTTCCTCACTGCCTGCCCATTCTTTGGTGCTTGCATTCTTGAGAAAACACCGCTTTGCGCATAATTTTGTTCGGCGCCACCCATTTGACCCACTAATTGCGCTTGGCCTACGTTTTTGCGCATCGGAGCTTGTGCACCAAGTCATGAATCTAAATGTGCGATATATCGCGGGCTGAAAATAAGGAAACCTTTGGCGAACTCGTAAATAAAATTAATGCAAATCTGCATTTTTGATGCTATAACCACGATGTGATCATAAGGAATGCGTTGGTAGGGGTGTACGGGTTTATTTTGACTACCTGGGGCTCTCTAATGTGCAGCCGATGCACAGCACACGGGCGATTTTGCAGTTCAAGTTCAGGAATCTTGTTGTGGTTTAAAAGAATAATTAACCGACGGATATCCTCCTCGCCACATCTTGTAACATTGAAAAAGATTGAACAAAGCAGAGGCTGTGATGTTTAGCCGTCGCCAGTAGAAGGTGCGACACATACCCCGTCATTTCACAGACGGGCATTTCATGAATTTGTGCACTTTGCGGGGATGCACGCATACGCTCGTAGAGTACGGCCTTTTGTTCTTTTTGTTCGGCTTTTCCTCGTGTCCATGTTGGTTTCGCTGGTTGAACAGTGATCGCCGGGCCAGCTACGCGCTTGGACGCTGCTGTTAATCGCTGCTTCGTTTCTTTGTTTACCCTCTATTTTATCAGCGTTTTATGGCATCACCGTTGAAGTGTTGCTGTCCTACAGCGATTTCCTTAAGAGTTATGTTGCTAAATTGGAACGGAAATTGCAATTTCAGTGTTGTTGCAGAGGTTTAGTATAACACTATATATCGCTAAATATAGGTCTGGTTCTTGCATTCTCGCTAATCTGCGCCAGCTGCACGCGTGGAGTGGTGTAATTGATGCATGCAAATCAGTTGACATCGGGCGGAGACGGTAAAGGCAATGGTCGAGCGGCAAATACGGTAAATATTTGTTCAATGGATGTTCCCATGGAAACCGAAGAATAAATAAATTAATCAAGATATGTGTATCTACTCGCGCGTAGCGTCAAGCATTGAGCGAAATCTGACACTTGCGGCGTTCCATCGGCAAGCTCACGCGCTGGCTTAAACAGAACGTTGCGTGAGAGAGCATCATCGATGACTTGAGCTTTTGAGGGAGTCGGCGTCACTCTAGGCGCCATGGCTTGCAAGGTGGTCGTCCCTGACAAGAAACTTGTTCTTGTTCCCTAGCGAAGTGGCACAGCCCACTGTAGGACATCGGCCATTATATCGACTCGATACGAGGCCCACAATGCTGCGCTGTAATTTTTGCTAACTATTGGAATCGGCCCTCGTCGTTAGGGATCATACTATGTGTGAGATAGTGTGTTGTAGAGTGCATTCCTCTTCTCCTGCCTTTTACTATTTCTTTCTCTCCTTTTCAAGTGAGTAGGCGTGGTGTCTCTTTCAGAAGACAATTGGCGACATGACATGACAAGAACTTTATTTCACTCCTGAGGGACTGAGACCTCGGGGAGCCAAAACCAAAGGCTCCCGAAGATCAAGTCGGAGGCTTGGCCCACGGAGGAACCGGGAGATCAAGTCCCGACGCGATGTCGTGGGCCCTCTGGACAGGCTGGAGTTGAATGTGGAGATTGCTGCTCTTGAGAGATTCCTGCCATTGTTCTTTCGTGATGGGTGGAGAGGCGTTAAGGGCTGGGCACAGCCAGAGTATGTGGTCAAAGGAGCATGAGTCATGACCACATTTGGGGCACGACTGTGAGTGTTCAGGATCTATCTTATTAACGGACCGAGGAGTGGGATACGAACGGGTTTGCAGGAGTCTTAGTTTGGTAGCCTGAGGTTTGTTCAATTTGAGGTGAGGGGGTGGAAATGTCCTCCTGCCTAGTCGACAATGGGAAACAATTTCGTGGAATGTACATAATGGGTATTTGTGGATGTTGACCTCGTTCCAAGCCTGGCTATCCGCGACAGCGCGGTACGTGAAATCGCGCGCCCTCCGGAGGGCCTGCTCGTTAGGATTTAAATGGTGGTGGTGATTTAAAACACGCAGGGACGTCTGCAGAATCTATCTCTTCTTTTTCTACTTCTTCGGTATATATTTTAGCAAAGCTGTACAGGCTTAGGTTCTGGAAAAAATTGTGTGCGTATATCGACCCGCGTATAACGAGAATTAAGTGCCCTTCCACTGTGCCTTTGGGACACGTGTGCTATCTTTGGGCAAGCAAGTGGCCACCAATCGTAGTTCCTTGCGCCACCCTGCCTGCGTGAGTCCTCGCGCAACTAAGTGGGTGGTAGGGAGCAGAAGGAGGAGGAGGGGACAAACTGTGGATTGTTATCCCTTCTCGCTGGTTCGTCGCGGGAAGGGCTGGGAACGTGTGCGCGCACTTGGGCAAGCGAGCATCGCCCCAGCGACGTTGTCAGCAGTTGCATTTTAGCCTTGCTATGGGCAGGACGCATGCCGTTCGCTCTGCGCAAGAAGAACGTGCCCTCAAATAGCGACAACGAGAGCGAAATGGCAGATGCGCACGAAAGCGACGAGACGCCGCCGCCGCCGAACCTGCAGTGGCCGACCAGCCGGGACCATCGAGTACGTGCCGCGCAAATGCAAGATGGGACCGTCATCGGCACGGTCTACGTCCCTTCGGCTATATCTAACGGAGACATTGAGACTTTCCTAATAGACACCCTTCGTTTGGATCTCATCCATCGAAAACGAGTTGATCGTCATGGTGGAAGACTTTAAAGTCGACTTAGCGTGCCCCGATGGCAGGGGGATCGTATCTTTCCTGTCGGAACGGTTTGTAAGTGAGTGCTGCACAGAGGCCAATGGGCCAACCACGCGTCACAGATCATATATGGATTTAAACTCTCGCAAGAACGTGTCTACACTAGCAGTGCCATCGATCCGGGTGTGCCACAGTGTCGACAAAGGTATGGTCATTGTGGTAACCAGTGAGACAAAATTGAAAACGATTACAACACGATGTTACGTGTGTGTTTCTTTATTCAATCAATATAGCCATAACCATGTAAAACAATATAGTTAGTTGTCAATATAGTCATTTCTATGAAGCTTTGCCGGTTATTCTTTTTCACAGAGTTGTTTCGTCATCAACTTTCCTTTCCATTAATTTATCCTTTCTTTTTTTTCATTTATTAAGCACATGTTTTTTCCCCTCTGTTTTCCTTGGTGTGAGTGTTTGTTGGATTCTTATTACATGGCTAATAAAAATCGGAACACTCAGTTCACCCACTTTCTTCTCGTTTATTACATAACGAGGGTCTCGAATCTGGCAACACTGATGCCTTCAGGTAGCATGTGTGGGTTTACTGACCATGTGCCGTCACCCAAAAAGGTCACGTTCTCGTGACACCTGCGACAGAACGGATGTTCCACGTCCGCCGCCAAGGTCTGCGAGTGGTGGCGCTGGCTAACACCCCCAGGGTTCTACAAGGAAAGATAAATACACAAGAAAGTGGACGGGGAAACGGCGCCGCGGTAGCTCAATTGGTAGAGCATCGCACGCGAAATGCGAAGGTTGTGGGATCGTTCCCCACCTACGGCACGTTGTTTCTTCATCCACTTTAATTTCCAATAATTAATCCTTTCTTTATTTAATTTGTTAAGCACAAGTAATTTCCCCAATGTTGTCCTTGGTGTCATTGTTTCTTTTCTTTTTATGATATGGCTTATAAAAATCGGGCCCCTCGGTTAGCCCCCTTTTTTCTCCTTTATCACAGAGTGGAAGGAAACTATACTCACGGACAGCTTTCCTTGGCTATGAAGCGAAGGCTGCCTAAACTACGCGCGCCTTTTTCATCGCTGCTGGAAATAGTCCCGCCGTTTTGCTTACGTTTCCTTACGAGGGAAATAGCAAACAATACTTCTTTGTTCTTCGCGGCACCTAATTGGAAATAATACGTAGCCTTCGCCAGCCAAATATCGGTATTTTATTGCACTTTTATTTGGCTCTTTCGAGTTTTCGCACACCCCAGACCGTCTCACGTTTCGCCCATCCATCAGACGCAAAATGACGCCCGTGCCTTCTGGTGACTGTTTCTTCGCTTGCTATCCCGCCAATCGACTCCCCTCAGAGGCTGTTGACTAACTTTAGCAACTAAAGACTGTTGAAGCATACAGAAAAAAATTTGTCCAGCGTCTGCGCGGAAATCAGGCGAGCCCCTCTGGAAATCGCAATCCTCGGCACGTACAAACTAGCGAGCGAGCTAGTTTGTACGTGCCGATGATTGCGATTTCCAGAGGGGCTCGCCTGATTCCAGAGGGGCTCGCCTGGACAGTAATGGGAGAGGGGCGTAGTTCCACAAAAGTGCAAGGAGGTCAAAATCGTGCTTATTCCGAAAGCAAGAAAACCTCATGATCTACAAAATCTCAGGCCGATATCACTAACCTCCTGTCTTGGCAAATTATTTGAGAAGGTGATCCACACACGTGTCATGTCTTACATTGAAGACCGCAACCTATTTCCCACAAACATATTCGGCTTTCGCCAACATTTGTCGACAGAAGATGTTTTCCTGCTACTTCGCGAAGAAGTTCTATGCAACACCACGGTTGGTGCGGAACATCTCGTCCTGGCTATTGATTTAAAAAGCGCATTCGACACTTTTACACATGAACTTATCTGAGCTAAGTGACATCGGTTGTGGACAAAGAATCTATGATTACGCCCGCTTTTCCTGACCTCTCGCATCGCGACAATAGGCATTGGCACTACGCGCTCAGACCCTTTTCCCATGCCCAATAGAGGTACACCGCAAGGGGCGATACTCTCCCCTTTCTTTTCAATATCGGCATGAGACGCTTAGCCAAAACACTCGACGTTATACCTGGGGGTACGCGATATATGCAGACGATATTACCCTATGGGCAACCAGCGGCTCGTTAGGACAAAAAGAAGAAATCCTGCAAGAAGCAGCGACCGTTATTGAAACCTTCGCTCGCAGCAGTGGGATGAGCTGCGCGCCCGATAAATCAGAATTTATCAGGATACGAGGTCGAGGCCGTCAAACTCACGAGCCGGTGAACCTCTTTCTAGGAGACAGCCAGATAAAGGAGGTCCAGAAAATGCGAGTCCTCGGACTGTGGCTGCAAAGCAACAAACGACTAGACCACACCATTAAAACCCTTAGGACTACGGTGAAACAGATCTCCCGTATGATCCGTAGAGTAACTTATCACCGAAAAGGTTTCAAGGAAACAGAGACGATCCGGCTCGTACAGGCTTTTGTGCTAAGTCGTCTCACATATAGCCTCCCTTTCCAGGACCCCACGAAAACAGAACTAAAGGCACTAGATGCGTTGATTAGAGCGTCGTACAAAGCGGCTCTCGGCCTACCACAGGGAACCTCTACCGAACGCCTGCTGGCCCTCGGGATTCACAATAACTACGAGGAGCTACGGGATGCGACGCTCATATCTCAACGGGAGCGGCTTAGCTTAACCTCCTCTGGCAGAAAATTACTTTGTCGCGTGGGTTACCCTACTCGTCCACAGTATGCGGGAGAAGAACTCGAATCTCGGCCCAGAGTCCTTCGTGAAAGGATCATAGTAGCCCCAATCCCTAAGAACATGAGTCCAGAATACCACCGGGGACGTAGAAGTGCTCGAGCTCGAAACTTAATGGAGCAATTCGGTGGAAACGCGGATACAGTCTACACAGATGTCGCTCGATGTGGTGCTTACAAATACGCCCTCGCAGTGGTAGGAGCGGCCGCAAATCAAGGGCTTGTGACTTGCGCCACGGCTAGAGTTGCATCTGCGAATACCGCAGAAGCTTCAGCCATCGCGCTAGCTATTAAAACTAAGGACCCTCTGGGACAATCGTCGATAACTCTTGAAGATTCCCAAGTCGCATGTAGACTATTCCTCACCGGGAGGCTACCACACAGCACCACTCACCTATTAGGATCCAACCTAACGCAGAAACACATGATCATCTGTTGCCCGGGTCACGCAGGACTCGAGGGCAATAAGAGAGCGGACGGCGCAGCTCGTGCTTTTGTCAACCGAGCGGCCGACCACTCTGACGAAAACCCATTTTTACCACGAGACATCCTTGAGCACCAGCGGCGCGAGCGAAGAAAGTACATTCCACCACACCCTGACCTATCCAGGCAGGACTCTTATGACTGGCGCCGAATACAGACGCACACTTTTCCAAACCTTTATTTGAAAAATGTCATTCACCCAACGCTGTACAGCGTTCGCTGTCCTTGGTGCGGAGGCCGGCCAACTCTCACCCACATTACGTGGGACTGCCAGAACAGGCCACCCAAAATTAATACACCAAAAATAGCCGGCAATCGTTCCGGAAAGGAGCAATGGGAGACTTGGCTCGCCAGCGAGGATTGGGAGATGGAACTAGCGCTCCTCGACCAAGCACGGCGGACCGCTCAAGCCAGTGGGGCCCTGGACTAGGGGCTACACCCACTCGCTTTCTGCATTTTTTTTCTCTTTTAAACAAACGTTTTGATATATATAGCGAGCGAGCTGACTTTTTTGCCGGCTCTACCGACGGCAGCCTCGGTGGCGCGTCGCTATACGACTGCTTCGGAGCTCCGACACAGCTTGCGATGCTGGCTGTTCAGAACTTGGCACACGTCGTATGTGAATTAACATTGGTTCACGCCCAGCTATTCTAGCTGCTTTGACTAGAGAGGTTGCGCGAGGTTGGCGAAACCGAAACCGGTGGCGAGCGCGCCCGGACTACATTGCGTACGAATACCGTCATGTGCAGAAGCTCCGCCCCCGTAGCTTTAGCTTCGTAGCCAAAAAAAGTTGTCAACGAGTAGAACGTCGGGGCGCTGGTGAAGCCATTTCTTCTGGCAGCTGTACGTATTTGCCCCATTACAGGTCCTCATTAGCTCTCCTGGTTAATATTACCAAGTTTTTCGTTTATATTGTCGGCATAATGCGAAATGTTGACTCCCTTGAAAACCACTGGAAGGAACTTTATTGGACGTGCAGGCCTTTTATTTATTACTTTCAACAAAAGCAAATAAAGGTCGCATTTCGTCTCAGTAGTGAAGCACTGATAGCGGTATATAACTATTAGACAACTGCACGAAGCAAGTTTTGTCGGCCGGAAAAGTTGCAGTACTTAAAAAATCACTTATTAATTAAGTTAGCGAGCACGCTGTCATGGGCGCCCAAGCAAACTTTAGCAGGTCATGCTGGAAGACCACGGAATCTCGCCGCCACAAACCAGTGAGATTAAGAGCTACAAAAGCGGCGGTGAGCAAATGCTTCAACGCGTCTCCCAAACTTGATTACATAAACTCCTGCATAAGGCGAGGCAAATCGTCTTACCAATAGCTTGTGGACTTGCCACACATCATAAGCAACACCTTCGAAAAATATGAGAGGTATACGAACTGGCCTGAAAACGAGAGATGATTCGCTAAAGTTGCGTGCTTTCTGCGTCAGGTGCCGCGGGAGAGTGGGTGCCATGACATATGTGTCGAGAATGGGATACAGGCGGCTCCAGAGTGGGCTTGGCTTCGATATCCTGTACATAATGAACGGTCCGCCCAACTCTTGTACAGTACCGGGTCTGCTCATTGCGGACAACATCGTGTAGCTCGCCAAGAGTGTCGAGGATATTCTGCTATTGATCACGGCATTCCGCAGCAAGCAATCTGTGGTACTGCAGTTCACCGACGCCCAAGCCTACGGAGGCATGATTCTTCCCAGCGGTGCCACACAACCACCGTAAACGGTATATCGTTACTGTTGTGCAACCCTTAGTCCGTCAAAAAATGTTGTCGAGGGGCAGGAGGACCACATAAAACGAGGTGCTCCAACAGCATACCATTGGCTGCGCAGATGATGTATGGGTCTTGCAGCCGTCCAGCGTTGGTGTGACAACTCTGTGAACCGTTACACGTACCCGGAATGACCTGTGCTAGTGCTTTTGTATGCCTGTCAGTGAAGACGCGAGGATTAATTGAACGCAGTAAGCGCGAGGTTGGGTGGAGTGCTATACGTTGGCTATGCGCGCGTCAGTGTCGAGGCGATTAAGGGCAACATCGGCCCGTCTTCTTCTTTCGAGCCTATAGAGCAGAACCCAGTAAGGTGTTCAGGCACTTACATTTCGAGGCTATACAAACACTCTGGAGTAGGCGTCTCTACTCTTCGGGGAAAGCTTGGTTTCTTCGCTCGTCCCGTGCAGAAAGACAGCGAACGCAAGAGGGCGAAGGCAGCGATGGCTCAGGTTAGGCAGGGGGAGACGACGCTACGGCAGTTCGTCATGCTCTTTAAACGAACGTCGCTATATAATGCAGGTCCCACCAAACAAGCATCTAAGTGTAAAAGCTATACATCAGCAATGTGAGTGTTCTGCTCTTCGAGGCACGAGCAGCGTATCGGCGCCCTGTCGTGTATCGACGGTGTGATTACCCGAAACCGAAAGTGCTGGCGGCGAAGTGCCGGGCGTGCGGAGCTGCGGAACAGAAGGATGATCATCTGGTCCTGGGGTGCAGGAGCCTCGCACCAAGCCACAAAGCGGGAAGTGCAGTTTCTTCGGCCGACAACACTTACTGCGTGTAGCTTGCGAATACTTTACTACCGCTAGCAATACTTCGCCATTAGGGTGAAATGATTTTTGTTGCTTTTCTGAAAGCCTCGAAATAAAAGGGGCGCGCTCCACGTAAAATTATTAATTCCCATGTTGAGCTTGCTAAAGTTTCGCCGTATTCTGACATTGTCTGTGAAATCCCTTTTCTTAAAACTTGGAAAGCCAAGGAGGACTTGTCAGGTAGGAAATGCGATCCGCTTGCTTATGCGCTGGCTCCATTAGCGCTACCGCTGACCTCGATGTATGGGAGTATTCATTGTTGTGTGGGCGCTATATTGCCCATTGCTTTTGTATTTGGTCGTCTGTACATCGGAAACTATAAATATCGACATGAGAGAGAGAGAGAGAAAAAGCATTTATTCGAACCATCGAGGTGGTTGAGATTGAGGTCGAGTGGGTGGTGTCCTCATTCCAGGACTCCACTGGCCATGGCTGCTCGACGTACTTGCTGGACGAGAGCTTCTTGTCCCGCCAGGGTATCGCCGGTCAGCTGTAGCTCCCACCGCTCAAATGACGTGCTAGGCGTCTTTAAGTGTTGAGGTTTGCCCCCGCACCCCCACGAGATGTGGAAGAGTGTAGGGCGTGTGTCGCCGCACCAGGGGCAGATGCCGCGATATGTATGTGGGAACATTTTACTGTATCTGTGTAGGTTTGGAAATGTGTTTGTCTGAATAAGTCGGAGAGCTACGGCATCTTCAGTGCTGAGCTTTCTTTGAGGCGGAGGATAAATCCTGCGGTTGACTCGCTGGATCTCGAGTCGGTCGCAGTAAGCCCCCGCCAACTATAGCTAAAACGGGCATAAAAGCAATTAAAAAGAAATAACGGTGAATCGTTCTCTTCCGTAAACCTACTCATTGTTGTGTTGGCGCTATACTACCCATTGCTTTTGTATTTCGTCGTGTGTATATCAGAAACTATATATACCGACATGAAACCGCACCAACTATAGCTAAAACGGGCATAAAAGCAATGAAAGAGAAATAAATAGGTATTGAAACAGCAACCCAAAAGCAATTTCAAGAAACAAGCTAATAAAGGAAATTCGAAGGCGTAGCCGGCTAAGTGTCGCGAAAGGATACCGTCAAAAATACACTTTACTTGGCTTGAGAAAAATAAGCACGGCGAATTGCGTTATCCAGGCTTCTCGGGAATTAAAGGTTAAAACCGGTGCCTGTGATGCGCAGCTGTGGTACTGCTGCTTATTTATTGCAATTTAAGGGAACTAAAATGAGGGAAGCTGCTCCGATACAGACACGCTGAACGTCAGCCCCCTCAAGTAGTCATCCGTCCAGTCGTTGTGACGTTTCCTGTTTGACAGGAGGTGGGCAGGGCAGGAGGCGTCAAGGCAATCGTTTCCAAAAGTGGCGACTACGTGAGGGCCTTAGGCACAGAGGTGAGGCTATAACCACAATAAGGGCAGGCGAAAGAAAAAAATCATGGCACAGAGAAAAAAAATATTGAGAGGTAAGCGAAAGGAGGACGATGAGGATTAAGCACACAGTTAGAGCCATTTCGCACGGGGAAGTCACGCCATAGTTGGCATAAACAGTGGAGATGGTGAAAATGAAATGTGCAAAAGAAACGTGAAGGGACAAAAAGAAAGCAAAACAGGAGGAGTTAATCTGCATTTGGAAGAATCGAAGAGAGAGGAGTGGGAGTGGGAGGGACGGAAAGAATCATGATGTGCAGAAACTGCAGGAGCAAAACCCCCGATTTCTCAGTTCTTAGCAAGGTACGGCAGGTGTCGCCTCACGAGCACACGTTGGAGGCAGGGAGGTTGAACCGCTGTAAGCAGTATGGTGAATGCCCGTGCCCCGTGAAAAGGTGAACCAGAGTACGATTAGGAGGGAACCAACCTGGAATTTCGTGCATGCTTCCTACCCAGTTATAAATGGTGGTGTTTTGTCCCTCGCGCTGCCAATAATCATGCCACTGCCTTCGTGCGATTTGAAAGCAACGCGCACGGGCCAGCTTCAGCGGGGCATGACGGTCGCGAAATGTGCCAGTGATCGCCGCGGGTGATGGAGCCGAGTCAGCGAGCACATTACCAACATTACAGTCCCTGTAGCCAGGGACGTCATAGAAGTAAATCGTATGGCCCCAGAAGGCTGGCGAGAGGAGCACCTTCTTACACTGCCCGACGAGCGCGTCCCTAAAGCGGCGGTTCGAAGGGCGCTCACTAAGGACAGGCAATCGGTGCAAATGTTTGTGTCTGTTTTGGCCCGCAGGATTCCACAAACACAAGCGCCTCGACGAAAGCAATCACCTGAGCGTTGTATACGCTCTAATCACATTATTCACCCGAGACTTGCGGACAGCAGTCAATCGACCGTGTGGTTCGAACACGACAGTGGCAGCGCCCACCACAGTGCTCGGAAAGGCGCCATCGGTGTAAACACGCTAGCCAGGAACGCGAGAAATTTGTGTAGCCCGAACCGGAATCGGCAGGTTTATCGTGGGTGATGCGACCGCTGATCAATATGGTGTCCAATACCATTACAGTGCAATATATTCTGGCCATAGTGTGTTATTCGTGGAGTGTTTATAGGGAAAGTTATTTACTCAATCTGTTGAGTTCGACAGTGTGCGGAGGAGTGTTAGCCAGAACGTGTAGTGCGAATGTTCTAGTATAGTGTCGATGGTAAGGTGCGTCGTTGGGAAATCGGGCCACCAAACTGGGGACGCACATGCAATTATAGGAAGCAGAACCTCTCTGCATAAGCGACGTAACATCACTGGATGCATCGCGAAATGCATGCGAATAAAATACAGTAGTCGCGTAACCAACACATCGGATTTAGTCTTGAGGTAAACAACATGGACAAAAAATTCAGTTTGCCATCAAGGACCACGCCGAGAAGTTCAATGTGATCTTTGTGTTTTGGAAGGCGGCGGTAATCGAATTGACCGACGCCGTTTGGATGTGCCTATGTGCCCTTTGATCGAGGAGACGAAAAATAACTATTGTTGACAAATATTAGCCTCGTTTTCACGGACCCAATCACAAACTAAGGTTACGACAGATTGCTCTAGAACCTGCGATTGCAATCGCGACGAGGCGGAAAGAAGGGCAATGGATTTGTGTGCATACGCTTGGATGTGCACGCCCTTTGAGAGACGTAAGTGAGGAAGGGAGTGAATAACGACATTCCATATTATAGAGTTTATCGGCGAGCCCAGTGGGCTTCGTATCGAAGGGCGGGCCGATACCTCGCCGGCGTTTACACAAAATAAGACACTGCGGCCTGTCGGGAACGATTTGAGAAGATTATATCGGTTCGAGGGGCATGGATTCCTCCGTGAAAAGAAGAGAACCTCATCATGCCACACACTCTCAAAAGTGCCAGTGAAGTCCAACTAATTCAAGACCGGCGGCGTTTTCACCCCTTTCAGTGCACATAGTCCCCACTTCAAGACGTTCGGGGCCAGAGCGGCAGTCCGCGCATGCAGAAAGCCAAACTGGTGAGTGTGTATGAGGTTTCTAGAATGTGAAAAATAATAGAGTCGGGAATTTATTAATCTTTCAAATACTTTACCCAATAGCGAGTTCATGACAATGGGAGAGAGGTGAGGAGGACGGTCTGGTTTTGGTGTAAAAATGATGCGACCTTCCTTCCAAAACGAGGAAAAGTGCCCTATTCTGAGTCCGGTGTTAAGTTTGATTGGAAAAATTGAGCATGTAAATGAAACAAATTTTGCACACAGATGCCGGTGATCCCGTTCCCTCCTGGCGCCTTGCGCGAGTTCCCCAGTTATATGCACGCTCTATTTCTGTAAACGTTGGAGGATGGTCGTCTGTTACTATGGGATGGGGGCATCTCGCTACTGCCTGAACGCGACTGCGGAAGACTGTGTACGCTGTAGGATCATCGAAGGCCAGGTTCAATTATAATAGCGGTGCGGCCACCTCCAAAATAGAGGAGGTAGAAGCGCCGTCCGGGGCCTCAAGCGGCGGAAGATGTGTCACAAGCGAGAGCTTTGCAAATTTTCGGTAACATCATTATCATCATCAGCCTGGTTACGCCCGCTGCAGGACAAAGGCCTCTCCCATACTTCTCCAACAACCCCGGTCATGTACTAATTGTGGCCATGTCGTCCCTGCAAACTTCTTAATCTCATCCGCCCACCTAACCTTCTGCCGCCCCCTGCTAGGTTTCCCCTCCCTTGGAATCCAGTCCATAACACCTAATGACCATCGGTTATCTTCCCTTCTCATTACATGTCCTGCCCATGCCCATTTCTTTTTCTTCATTTCAACTAACACATCATTAACTCTAATTTGTCTCCTCACCCAGTCTGCTCTTTTCTTTTCCCTGAACGTTACACCTATCATCCTTCTTTGCATAGCTCGTTGCGTCGTCCTCAATTTTAGTAGAACCCTTTTCGTAAGCCTCCAGGTTTCTGCCCCGTAGGTGAGTACTGCTAAGACACAGCTATTATATACTTTTCTCTTGAGGGACAAGGGCAACCTGCTGTTCATTATCTGAGAATGCCTGCCAAACGCACCCCAGCCCATTCTTATTTTTCTGATTATTTCCGTCTCATGATCCGGATCCGCCTTCACTACCTGCCCTAAGTAGATGTATTCCCTTACCACTTCCACTGCCTCGCTACCTATTGTAAATTGCTGTTTTCTTCCGAGGCTGCTAAACATTACTTTAGTTTTCTGCAGATTAGTTTTTAGACCTGCTCTTCTGCTTTGCCTCGTCAGGTCAGTGAGCATGCATTGCAATTGCTTCCCTGAGTTACTAAGCAAGGCAATATCATCAGGGCATCGCAAATTACTAAGGTATTCTCGATTAAATTTTATCCCCAATTCTTCCCAATCCAGGTCTCTGAATACATCCTGTAAACACGCTGTGAATAGCTTTGGAGAGATCGTATCTCCCTGCCTGTCGCCTTTTTTTTATTGGGATTTTGTTGCTTTCTTTATGGAGGACTACGGTGGCTGTAGAGCCGCTATAGATATCTTCCAGTATTTTTACATATGGCTCATCTACACCCTGATTCCGTAATGCCTCCATGACTGCTGAGGTTTCGACTGAATCAAACGCTTTCTCGTAATCAATGAAAGCTATATATGACGGTTGGTTATATTCCGCACATTTCTCTATCACCTGATTGATAGCTTGAAGATGGTCTATTGTTGATTAGCCTTTACGGAATCCTGCCTGGTCCTTTGCCTGACGGAAGTCTAATGTGTTCCTGATTCTATTTGCGATTACCTTACTAAATAGTTTGTAGGCGACTAACAGTAAGCTCATCGGTCTATAATTTTTCAAGTCATTGGCGTCCCCTTTCATGTGGATTAGGATTATGTTAGCCTTCTTCCAAGATTCTGGTACGCTCGAGGTCATGAGACAAATTTTAGGTAACATTCTAGCGCAAACAATATGACTAGTGTCGCACTCTCTTATAATCGACCTGCAGTGAGACAGCCTTTTCTCCATGCGTGTGAGGAGCCTCAGCGAAGAAATGCCTGCCCCACTCGAAGCATAGCCTGATTGCACTAGCGCCGCCATTGCCACCTTGACATTGGCAGGACATCTATTGTAGGCGTTACAAAACAAGCTCCAGAGGCACATATTAAACTGCATTTCCACGAACTGCGGTTAAAACATTCGTGCCAACAATTTTACATTGACGCATCTGTCTCATGCCGGCGTGTCGTACGTAGCAGTTGGTCAATCCCTCACCGAATCTGACATTTTACTTCCCGAAATCAGTATCTTCACGGCTTAGGCGTATGCAGCATTGTCGGCTGTCAAACACATCAAGAAAAAAAGAATACAAAAATCTTTTATAATAAAGTACGCCTTAAGTGTCGTAAGATAAATAATGTCATGCACTAAACATTAAAATCCTGCGCTTAGCCATATTTACTCCGTTCTGTGTACATTGTACATCTCTAGCAAGTATATCTCGCGATGCTAAGCATCCGGCCATAGAGTTATTCAGGGCAACGTGCTTGCCGACGAAACATCAATGGCTGCAAAGGGCACAAATTTCTATGTAGCTTACCGTCCTATAGTCTTAATACATTTCCTTCGAAAAAAGCTAAGATGCTGTTGGCACCCCTCATGGGACACTGTACTAAATAATAAACTTCAAGTCATTGAGCCACAATTTGCAAAGGGGCCGCCCTTGTCGAGAACACGACAAACCGAAGTAAACATGCGTGGACTAAGAATCGTGCTTACATACAGCATACGCTCACAATTGTTAACTGCTGGTGGGCCCCTATCTTTGGCAAGCGTGGCGAGACGTTGACTCTCCTGCACGTATTGCTTGAAACTCGGGAAATGGAAGCTGAAAGAAAAAAGCCTTTCGTTTACCTCACCGCCAGCAACTTTGACTTCATCCAGCAATGTTCCTCGGCAAAGACCCACTTTTTAATAGCAAATCAGTCATAGCCTTTTTGAATGACCTCTGTTTATTGCATGAGAAGAGAGGGAGTTAACCGAGTGGCCCGACATTTATAAATCATATCATAAAAGCCAACAAACAATGACAACACAGGGTAAGTTATAGTACTTACTATTGGAAATAAAGAAATTATAAATTAATGCAATTGAAAGTGAACGAAAAAACAACTTGCCGCTGGCGGGGAACGATCCCATGTCTTTGCATTACGTGTGCGATGCTCTACCGATTGAGCTACCGCGGTACCGTTTTCCGATCCCCTCTCTGGGGTATTTATGTGTTACTGCTAGAACTAACCCTGGGAGTGTTAGCCAGTGCCACCAGTCACAAACCGTGGCGGCGGGTGTGGAATATCCGGCAGATGTTCCACATCCCTACGTGAGGCGCGAAGTACGCGTGAAGTACGTGGGACATTAGCGCGAGATTTTTATTTTTATATTTTATTCTGACAACCAGTTCACAACATACATATTATGTTCATAGTTCTCTTCACACGCCATTCTTTCAACACATATGCCGTATCTTTTACGCATTCGAAAGCCAATATCTTAGGCCAGTATGCCAAGTTACGTCTATACGATTGTCGTATGCCTCATGTAACTTCTGGGTGCTCATTGGTCATTTTGGCCCTTGCGACCTTAAAACTCCACACATAATCGACATCAACGCGGACTTTGTGAGTGCGGCTCCCATAGGGAGCAAGGTATTGCATTTTAGTTTCACTTTCTTTTTTCTCACAATTTTCTACATTTCAACATCATTTAATTTTTGTTATATTTCCTTGTCTTCATTGTCTCTAGGCTTGATATGGTCATCCTCTTTTCAGGTGTTTTAGGGCCTAAAGGAAAGGTGATCGAGAAGATGCTTTGGCTGAAGGGCTATCTAACTACTTGGGAAAAGAGAAATCCTTTTTCTTGGCAACCACTGCAAAACATAAATAAAACGGTTGAGTTTTGAAAGAAAGTCATAATATAGTGACTGTGGACAACGAATTTTCAATTTACGCCGTCACTTTTTAATAAACATTATTACAAATTCCAAATTTGTCCGAAACAAAATTATCAAGTTTAAAACTGTGTAACTCAGCAATGAATAATTTTATCACTATCGTGGTAATCGAATCTTATACCACATCTAAAACTGACAAATTCCATGTGCTATGCAAGACTGAAATACACCAGTAATATGTCAGTAGGACTCTTGAAAAACCCTTGCAAATAATGTACTAAGATATTAATTTTGGCAGCTTCGGATGCTCTGATGGATGGAGTTTACGTAACAGTGATATTTGCTCTTGTTGCAGAACTGCAAATTTGTAAATTTGTGCTTCTGTTCTTATTTTTTTCAGCCATATAAACTTTGTAAGCTTTAATTGGGAAGCTTTCGGCCCTAAATAAAAGTTCTACCAACGGTCACTACAATTTAATTCTTGTCTCTCGAGTAAAACAAATTTCATAAAAATCGGCAAAGTGGTTATCTGTGAAAAGAGTTTTTATGTTGCATGTGCGTTTGAACGGCTGGCATAGAAGCTGGGAAACTGCCTAAAAGGAAGCTTGAGCTCGCGTGCTCGTATCTGAATACATGTCCAAGATGAATTCGTTTTTCAAGGCGAACACTCCACTAAATTTGAAGATATTTATTGCATTTAAAAGAAAAACTTATAATGTAGTGACTGTCCATTTCGAATTTTTCGTTTAGATCGCCAATTTTTTATTAAACATTCACAAATAGTCGAACATTTTCAGAAAATGAAACTGGTATGTTTACAACTCTCTAACTAAGCAATAAGAAATGACATCACAATTCTGTGAATTGCATGTGATAGTACATATAAAGCGGACAAAGCTTATGTTACACATGAATCTAAAAGAGTCAGTTATATGGAACTACAGGTTTTGCAGAAGGCTTGTACACAAATTAACAACTTCACGTAAGATATAAATTGACATATCGAGTTAGATGGCTTTGAATGATCTAATGGATGCCGTATGCAGAATCGCGATATCTGTCCTTGATGCAGAGCTATTAGTTTGTTCACTTCGATCTTCCATACTTTTTGAACTTTAGAATTTTTGGAAACCTTTTTAACAAAATTCGTGCCCTAAATCTAGCTTTCGCTTCCGACAGTCACTATAATTTACCTTTTCCTCTCAAATGCAACAAATTCCATTAAAATCGGTCCAGGGGTCACTTCACAAAAGCGTTTATGCGTTTTACATGTATTTGAATAGGTCGCGTCGAAATTGAGCCCGAGCTAAAGCTTCCTCTTAAAGGGACACAAAAGCGACGCAACAAATCAGTTTAGACTAATAAAGCATTGTTGGAGAACACAGCAGGCAGTCATTTCAAAATAATAGTCTATTATTGAAGGTCAATAAATGAAGGTCGAAGTATCAGTATTTGAATTTCGTGCAATAACCTCGACGCCAGTACGTCAGTGTGACATCAGGGATTCCAAAGTATGTTTTCGGATTTGGGCCGCGTCGGCTGAGTAAAGGTTCCTGAAACTTGCCATGTTGAATATCTGGTTTCTTTAGAACACAATGTAGTCAATCTGTGCGGCTAAATAATTAAGTAGGCCCTAGAAGATGCCATGAAAACCCATGCCCCGCAGGGGCGTCTGCGTCAGCAGGCGTTTGGTGTGTTGCGTCACCACGTACCCGAGCACAAGAGGGTTGGACCCTCCCGCGTGTAGCCGTGCGCGGCTTAGCCATGTCCAGGGAAAGGGGGATCCTGGAGGTTGAGCCAATGCCGAGTGTTCGGACCTTTATGTCCCCTCGGCGGAGGTGACACACCTTTTTGGCCTCTGCTTCACGTAGACGGCACCCCCGGACGGAGCCACCCGGGGGACGTCGGTAGCTGCCTTTTCCTGTCTCTCTCTCCCTACAACATTCGTCTTTCCCTTATTCTCCACCTTTCCTGTCTTCTTCTGGCTTACTTTTACTTCCAATTTTTCCAGTCAGCAAGGGTTAACCTTGTGTGAATAGCCAACCTTGGTTATTTCATATTTCGTTATAGTGGTAATATACAGCTACTGTTTGCAGGCCGTGTTTCACAGGTCGTACAGCGTCCCCTTGTAGGACTCCACCGTGGGTGGCTGGCGTTACTGCCGAAATATCAGATATCTTTATGGATAGCTCATTTCCTCAATTACCTGATTGCCCTGAGAAAAGAGGTCGCACCGATGAAGTTTTTCAGTTTTTCGGACGCCAAGTCCACAAATTCCCAGGTTTCCATGGAGTTCACTCGGAAAAACCGGGCAAACCAGTGCGCACCATTTCACCTTTCCTTGTATCCAAGACTTTGACTGATGTTTTTGGAGCCGGTTATAAGGCGACCAGGATGGCAAGCGGCGATCTCCTGCTGGAGCTCCGCGATAAGAAGCAATACGAGAAACTGCCCCGCACCGTACTATGAACACCACCCGCGGCGTTGTATCGGACGATGACTTGCTGGAGCTCACTGGGGCTGAACTCTTGGAGGGCTTCAGTGAACATAATGTAATCAATGTCAAAAGAATTACCGAGGAGCGAGATGGCAAAGAAATCCAAACCAAGCACTTGATAGTTACCTTCGGATCAAGTGTCCTGCCCGAGTCAATCGAGGCAGGGTACATTAAGCTCCGTGTTAGGCCATATGTGCTGAATCCGCTCAGATGCTTCACATGCCAACGTTTCGGCCTCATTTCGCAGAGCTGCCGTTGCCGTGAAACCTATGCGAAGTGCAGTGCCCATGAACATACTTCTGAAGCTTGCGAGAACAGTCTTCATTGTGTAAACTGTGAAGAGGAGCACGCCGTATACTCGTGGTCGTGCCCATCCTAGAAGAAAGAAAAAGAAATTGTGACGATAAAAGTAATGGAAAATATCAATTTCAAGGAGGCACGCAGGCGGGTATACTACCTGCCCAAGAACACATTTGCCGAAGTGGCGCGTCAGGGGGCAGCGCCACAACTGTCTCCGGCGGCTTTCCGACTCACACCCAGTGAGGCGGCAGAAACGCCATACGCCCCCTCGGCGGCAGCAGCTAGCGCTGCTACGCCAACCCAGCAGAAGGGGCCACCTACCTCCGGGCAGGTGCCCCCAAAGGCCTCGTCCAACGTGCCGAGGCCTTCATGCCAAAGAAAGCGCTCGGAAGAGCGCGTGTGCAGCGCTTCGCAAGATGCGATGGACACAACCACCAGCAAGACGGCGCCACCAGCGCCTAAGGAGAGGCGAGGCACTCTCGATAGCTCCAAAAGAGACAAAACTCCGGTCAAGGCGCCTGAAAAAGGCCCGTGAGCGAATCCTCGTCTCTTCAACGCACAGCACCCAACACATATAGCATAATGGACACACAAATACTGCACTGGAATGTACGAGGACTCATGCATAACCTCGACGACATTAGCGAAATAATACACAAACACAATCCGAAGCTGCTGTGTGTTCAAGAGACACATCTCCAACCTACCAATACAAATTTTCTTGAAAACTACACCATCTCCCGCAAAGACCTTGAGGAAGCTAATGCCTCCGGCGGTGTAGCAATAATAGCCGACAAGGCGGTAGCTTGCCGACCCGTCGCCCTTAACACGCCCCTTGAGGCAGTGTCACTTCAGGCTATCCTTTTTATAAAATAGTAACTGTGTGTCCCATATATATATATATAGCGCCGAACCAGCGTCTTAAAAAACAGACTTTTATAACCTCATTCACCAGTTTCGCGGGCCTTATATACTCGTGGGAGACACTAGCGCACATAACACAATGTGGGGAGACTCGCGATGCGACGCGAGAGGTCGACTTATTGAAAATTTCCTTTTAACCACCGGTGCCTGACTCTTGAATAAGAAAGAGCCAACGTATTGTAATCGACATCATAACTAGTACTCATCAATAGACCTGGCGATCGGATGCGCTTCTATCTTTCCTGATTTAGAATGGCATGTAATTAAAAACCCATTCGGAAGTGATCACTTGCCAGTAACGCTGAACTTTGTCAACGAACATGAGTTGCATCCACACTTCCCTCGCTGGAAACTGGCCCCAGCTGACTGGGAACGTTTTAGGGAATCCACCGACATATCATGGGATTTTATAGATAATTTTACTATAGATCATGCTGTTTCATACTTCACCACTTTTATCATTGACGCCTTTGAAAAGTTCATTCCTCAAACAAATGGCACTTCATCCAAAAGACGGGTGCCCTGGTGGAATGGCGATTGAAGAGAGGCGCGGAAGAGATAAAATAAAGCCTGGAACGAACTGCGTGAAAGTCCTACAGCGGAAAATCTTCTAGAATTTAAACAAGTTAAATCACAGGGAAGAAGAACGCGACGACTGGGAAAGAGGGCAAGCTGGCAGAGCTTTTTCTCCGGTATAAATCCATATACTCAAGAATCTAAACTGTGGGATGGGCTGAAAAGGCTTAAGGGTCAAGAAATTCACCCGTTACTCCTAGTAAGCGGTGAAGCAAACCGCTTCGAAGACCAAGCTGACGCCTTTGGCGAACACTTCCAATACGTTTCCAGTTCTAACCATTACTCCAAGGCGTTTCTAAAACACAAACAAATAGCAGAATACAAGGCTATCGACCGCAAATGCAGACAGAACTAACCCTTCAACGCGCCTTTTAACAACGCCGAGTTGAGAGCCTCCCTGACTGCATGTCAGAGCTCCGCACCTGGACCGGACAGGATCATGTACGACATGATTAAACACCTCCCCAGTGATACTCAAAATACTCTGCAAGCACTTTTTAACGCAATATGGGCTGCAGGAGACCTAACTACCGCATAGAAAGAAGCCCTGGTCGTTCCCATTCTGAAACAGGGCAAAGACCCCACATTAGCAACAAGTTACCGCCCAATTGCCGTCACAAGTTGCATATGCTTTTTGAAAAAATGATAAACCGTCGACATTTACGCTTTCTTGAATTAAATAAATTTCTTGATCCGTATCAGCGTGGTTTTAGAGTAGGACGATCTACAAACGACCATCTAGTGCGCATGGAAGCAAACATTCGCGACGCCTTCGTGCATAAAAAGTCCATCTTATCCGTGTTCCGCGACATGGAAAAGGCGTACGATACAACTTGTCGCTACGGTATCCTGCGTGACCTATCGACGCTGGGCATACGCGGCACTATGTTAAACATCATAGAAAACTACCTGCAAAACCGTACATTCCGGGTGAAAATAGGCAATGTGCTGTCGCGTGCATTCATATAGGAAACTGGGGTACCCCATGGAGGCGTACTGAGCTGCATGCTCTTTGTAGTTAAAATGAACACGCTTCGTAAAACATTACCCCCATCTATTTTTCAATCCGTCTACGTAGACGGCATACAGGTAGGTTTCAAATTCTGCAACCAAACAGTCTGTGAGAGGCAGGTACAAGATTGCTTAAACAGTCTCCAAGTGGGCAGAAGAAAACCCGTTCAAAGTGAACCCCAACAAAAGTTCTTGCGTTCTTTTCAACAAGAAAAAAGGGCTTGCTGCAGATCCGACTGTTGAAATATATGGGCAACGAATACCCGTAAGCAATGAACACAAATTCCTAGGTGTTATACTTGACTCCAGGCTTACATTCATCCCACGCATAAAATATCTTAAAGCAAAATGTCTTTAAAACAATGAACTTACATAAAATCCTATCCCACACGACATGGGGTAGCGACAGAAAAGGTTTATTGAATCTGCACAGCAGCCTAGTTCGATCACGACTGGACTATGGTGCTTTGGTTTACCACTCTGGCGCCCCGAGCGCGCTAAAAATGTTAGACCCCGTCCATCACCTGGGTATCGGCCTGGCCACTGGCGCCTTTAGAACAAGCCCTGTCGAAAGCCTATACGTAGAGCCAGATGAATGGTCACTCCATTTTCAGAGAACATACATCAGCTTCTCCTACTTTGTTAAAGTGCGATCTAATAAGGAACATCCGTGTTTCACGACAGTAAACGACTTGACGTGTGAAAAACTTTTCCGTAACAGACCCTCCATGAGAGTTCCTTTGTCACTGCGTGTAAGATAACTTAGTGAAGACACGGATGTCCCGATACTCGAACATCGCGAAATGGCTCCTGCTAATCGATTACGGCCCTGGGAGTGGCAGGTGATAGAATGTGACATATCCTTTGTGGAGGTCTCGAAGCACGCTCCTGAGCTTGAAATTGCTATGCATTTCGGAGAGCTTCAATCGAAGTACTCCTGCTACGAATTTTACGCAGCCGCATCCAAATCCCACGCTGGCGTATCCTACGCTGCTGTTGGTCCCTCTCTTTCTGAATCTGACGTGTTGAACCCCCTAACAAGTATCTTCACTCCAGAAGCCTATGCAGTACTGTCTGCAGTAAAACATATAAAGACACTGAAACTTTACAGAGCAATAATATTCAAAGACTCGTTAAGTCTTGTAAAAGCACTCATTTCTTTACAAAAGCATTCAAATCCCGTCTTCAATGAACTCTACACACACTTCTGTAAGATCTACTTATCACATAGACATGTACAAATATGCTGGGTTTCTGGCCATAGAGGAATCGAGGGAAATGTGCTTGCTGACGAGATGGCCAAATCAATGGCATCGCAGGGTACTCGTTCTGCTGCAGTCCCTGCCACAGACATGAAGCCTTTCCTCAGAAACAAGCTGCGAAGCCACTGGCAACGCTTGTGGGACGCATAAACGAGTAATAAGCTTCACGTAATTAAGCCTAAGTTAGGTTTCTGGCACCCAAGAACGAAAACACGAAGAACAGACGTCCTGTTCACTAGACTAAGAATAGGACGCGCGTTCGGCACTCATAACTTTCTCCTGACCGGTAACGGCCCTCCAACCTGTGGTAGATGCGGTGACAGGCTTTCTGTTCTCCATGTCTTCCTGGAGTGCCGGGAAGCCAAAAGAGACCAGGAGGAAACATTTTCCGTTTGCGTACAGCCATCACGTCCTTCTGCATGCGGCCATGTTTCTTGGTGTTGAACCTATTTGTAAGACCAAAGCAGTCTTCGCTTACTTGAAATATGTTGTGCTACACGTGACAAGCCCAATTATTCCTAGTGCATCCTCTTTCCAGAGGATACATCTACGATAGTGTCCTTGGCTTTCAATGGCTCTGGTGAGGCAGAAGTGCTCCAAACATTTTAGCATCTCACGTATTTTATGTATTGCATCATTCTTTCTCAATGCCTTCTAATGTTCAAGGTACACGTCGATAGTCATTTCCATAATTTTATTACTCGTGCATTGTGTGGAATTTGCATCGACTCTTTAAGGCCCCTTTACAGCCACCGCACATTAAGATCACAGAACCCATCTGTCCTCTGCGAACTCATTAGCATTAGCATGCCGCTCTTTGACCACACCTGGCCCTTGCGCCATTAAACATCAAACATCATCATCATCATCAAAATCCATAACGTCACAGCGACCAGGTGCGGGAACTTCAAGGGGCGTCGCTACCCGTCTTTCGTTCTTGCGCTTTTTCTGGCTTACCAAGAGTCTTATCGTGGTAAGAGTGGTGTTTTTGGTGTAGAGGAGAGGAAGTTTGCTGAGCCAGAAGAAATCATTTTTCTCTATTGTGTCCCTTTAAGCTTTCTTTTAAGCTCAGCTGCAAAGAAAGTTAACGTGCTCTTGCTCCAAGTAAGTTGTCCACGATGGGGCTGTCAGAAGCGACGGTGCAGAGTTAGGGACGCAGAACTCGGCTACCCCTCATTATGAACTCTCTACTGAAATAAGTTAAATAAGAGGTTTGCGCGGCGGACAAAGCTTCCTCAATGTGGCTTTGCACATTTTAATAAATGGCAATTGGTGGCATTATCGCTGAAAATTATTTTAGCAGTAATTGGGAGACCTAAGGTGGACTTGTCGGGAGGGAATCACGCACCGTTACCATAGCGAACGCCTCCGGCACTACCCTCTACCTTGTTTTGTACCTTCGTAAGGACTGCGCAATAATAAGCCGGTCACTGGTAATACCTTTCAAGGAGTGTTGAAATGCACACATTGTAGTGACGCGCCGATGGTTGACAACCACCGTGGTACTCTCGTCTATTGTTAAAGGGACACTAAAGTAAAAAATGATTTCTTCTGTATCAGTAAATTACCGTTCTACAACACCAAAAACACAAATCTTACAACGATAAGACGTTCGGTAAGCCAGAAAAAGCGCAAGAAAGAAATACGGGTGGCTACGCCTACTTAAGTTCCCGCACCTGGGGGCTGTGACGTGTTGGATTTTGATGGCATTTTCTAGGAGCTACTATTATATATAGCGGTACAGATATACTACATTGTATTCTGAAAGAACCAAATATTAAACATGGCAAGTTTCGGGAACTCCTATTCAGCCAACGCGGCCCAAATGCGAAAACATACTTTGGAATCCCTGACGTCACGCTGACGTACTGGCACTGGGGTTTCGGCGCGAAATTCAAATACCGATACTTGGAGCTTCATTTCATCATCTAATAATCAAACTATTCCTTTGAAATGACTGCCTGCAGGGTTTTCAAACGATGATTCATTAGTCTAAACTGGTTTATTGTTTCGCTTTAGTGTTCCTTTAAAGCCTGATCTAGGCGTCATTCGCGTCGGTTTTTAGAAGCGAAACTTTCCTCTGCCAACCGCGCGTGGTTACGTTACCATGGATGCGGCCTGGCTGTTCTCTTCACAAATAGACCAACCAATCACAGCGGAGTACGGGCGCCAAGTGCGAAGCTGTGTTCCTTGTAGGGCCAGCAGATGGCGCTTGCCTTATGCTTTAACTTTACAAGATAGACCCCCGCAGGGGCGTCTGCGTCAGCAGGCGTTTGGTGTGTTGCGACACCACGTACCCGAGCACACGAGGGTTGGACCCTCCCGCGTGTAGCCGTGCGCGGCTTAGCCGTGTCCGGGGAAAGGGGGATCCTGGGGGTTGAGCCGATGCCGGGTGTTTGGACCTTTAAGGCCCCCCGGCGGAGGCAACACACCTCTTTGGCCTCTGCTTCACGTAGACGGCACCCCCGGACTGACCCACCCGGGGGAAATCGGTAGTTGCCTTTTCCTGTCTCTCTCTCCCTACAACCTTCGTCTTTCCCTTACTTACCACCTTTCCTGTCTTCTTCTGGCTTCTTTTCATTCGGATTTTTCCAGGCAGCAAGGGTTAACCTTGTGTGAATAGCCAACCTTGGTTATTTCATATTTGGTTATAGTGGTAATGTACAGCTGGCGTTTGCAGGCAGTGTCTCACAGGTCCTGCAGCGTCCCCTTGTAGGACTCCATGGTGGGTGGCTGGCGTTACTGCCGAAATATCACATATATTTATGGATAGCTCCTTTCCTCAACTCCCTGATCGCCCTCAGAAAAGAGGGCGCACCGATGAAGTCTTTCAGTTTTTCGGACGCCAAGTCCACAACTTCCCACGTTTCCATGTAGTTCACTCGGAAACACCAGGAAAACCAGTACGCACCATTTCACCTTTCATTGTATCAAAGACCCTGACTGATGTTTTTGGAGCCGGTTATAAGGCGACCAGGATGGCAAGCGGTGATCTCCTCCTGGAGCTCCGCGATAAGAAGCAATACGAGAAACTGCCTAAGCTAGTGTCATTTGGGGATCACCAACTAACAGTAACCCCGCACCGTACTATGAACACCACCCGCGGCGTTGTGTCGGACGATGACTTGCTCGAGCTCACTGAGGCTGAACTCTTGGAGGGCTTCAGTGAACAGAATGTAATCAATGTCAAAAGAATTAAGATGAGGCGAGATGGCAAAGAAATCCAAACCAAGCACTTAATAATCACCTTCGGATCAAGTGTCCTGCCCGAATCAATCGAGGCAGGGTATATCAAGCTCCGTGTTAGGCCATATGTGCCAAATCCGCTCAGATGTTTCAAATGCCAACGTTTCGGCCACAGTTCGCAGAGCTGCCGAGGCCGTCAAACCTGTGCAAAGTGCAGCGCCCATGAACATACTTCTGAAGCTTGCAAGAACACTCTCTATTGTGTAAATTGTGAAGGGGAGCACGCCGCGTACTCGCGTGCGTGCCCATCCTGGAAAAAAGAAAAGGAAATTGTAGCAGTTAAAGTAAAGGAAAATATAAGTTTCAAGGAGGCACGCAGGCGGGTATCGTACCTGCCCAAGAAAACCTTTGCCGAAGTGGCGCGTCAGGGGGCAGCGCCACAACGGCCTCCGGCAACTGTCCGACCCACAGGCAGTGAGTCGGCAGTTACGCCATCTGCCCCCGCGGCGGTTGCAGCTAGCGCTGCTCCGTCGACCCAGAATGAGGGACCATCGACCCCGAAGGTGGCCGCCGCCGAGGCTGTCCCAACCTCCCCGGCCCCTTCCAGCGCTGGCAACAGCCGGCGCAGCCAAATCCCGCAGGGTGCCCCATCGACCTCTGGGCTGGTGGGCGCAGGGGTCTTGCCCTCCAAGGCAGGACTCTCTCTTGTAATTTCTCGCTCGCAAGAGCACGTGTCCGGCGCCTCACAAGAGGCAATGGACACTACACCCATCCTCAAGGCGCACCAAGCGCCTAAGGAGCGGCGAGGCTCCCTCGAACGCTCCAAAAAGAACAAAACCCCTATTACAGGGCCTCGAAAGGGTTCTGTAATCTAAGGCATCCCGTCCGTTTCCGTAAACACAGCACCAATTTATTTTAAATATGGATACACAAATCATTCAATGGAACATTAGAGGTCTCCTTACAAACCTTGATGATTTGCAAGAACTCATCCACAAACATAATCCAAAAGTGCTGTGTTTACAGGAAACACATTTAAAATCCAGACACGCAAACTTTCTCCGTACGTATGTTACGTTTCGCAAAGATCGCGATGATGCCGTCGCATCATCGGGTGGTGTTGCGATTCTCACTCATAAAAGTATAGCATGTCAACCTTTACAGCTTCGAACGCCCCTTGAAGCAGTGGCGGTGCGAGTTGTTCTGCTAAACAAACTCATCACTATTTTCTCGCTTTATATACCCCCACATTACAAATTAACTAAACATGAATTTCAGTCCTTTATAGATGAACTGCCAGAACCCTATGTTGTTCTTGGCGACTTCAATGCGCACAGCTCCCTGTGGGGCGACTCTCGTATAGATGCGCGAGGTCGTCTTGTTGAGCAGTTCCTTTTTTCTTGTGGTGCGTGCCTTTTGAATAAGAAGGAACCCACATATTACTCTCTAGCAAACCGATCCTTTTCGTCAATAGATCTTAGTATAGTCTCCCCGTCTCTACTGCTTGAACTCGAATGGGAAGTTGCCAACAATCCTTACGGCAGCGACCACTTCCCTATACTGCTAAGATCACCTAAAGAAAACGAATATCCACCACAAGCTCCTAGGTGGAAGATTGAGACGGCTGATTGGGAGAAATTTCGATCTCTTACTAGTATCTCATGGGCTGACATGTCTTCGTTAGAAATTGATGCTGCAGTGGAGTTTTTCACAGCCTTCATAATAGATGCCGCATCTAAATGCATATCACAAGTAAATGGCCTCTCGTGCAAACGGCGCGTCCCGTGGTGGACCGACGATTGTAGGATCGCACGTAAAAAACAAAACAAAGCGTGGGGGTTGCTACGCGCCTCCCCCACTGCGGAGAATCTCATCAATTTTAAGAAAGTAAAATCACAAGGCAGGCGAACCCGCCGACAGGCCAGAAGAGACAGTTGGCAGAAGTTTTTAACGGGTATAAACACGTATACAGATGAGGCCAAAGTCTGGAACAGGGTAAATAGCATAAGAGGGCGACAAACATACTCCCTCCCTTTGGTAAACACACAAGGCGATACACTGCAAGACCAGGCTGATGCTCTCGGTGAACACTTCGAGCGCGTATCTAGCTCTACTCAGTATTCGGCGAACTTTCTTAAACGTAAAGCAATAGAAGAACTTAAGCCACTGAATCGGAAATCCGTCCCAAACGATCCTTATAATCGTCCTTTTACGATTGCCGAACTTAAAACCTCCTTGTCAGTATGTCGGAGCTCTGCACCGGGCCCCGATAGAATCATGTATGATATGCTTAAACACCTGCAATCCGACGCACAAATCACGCTACTTACACTTTTCAATGCTATCTGGGCTGCTGGTTATCTCCCATCGAAGTGGAAGGAGGCTATTGTGATCCCTATATTGAAGCATGGTAAAGACACTTCACTGCTCACTAGCTACCGTCCCATAGCGCTTACAAGCTGCCTCTGTAAGCTTTTCGAAAAAATGATCAATCGCCGTCTGATACATCTCCTAGAGTCTAGTAAAATGCTTGACCCATTTCAATGCGGTTTTAGGGAAGGGCGATCTACAACCGACCATCTCGTGCGCATCGAAGCGAGCATTCGCGATGCCTTCGTACACAAACAATCTTTCTTATCTGTATTTCTGGATATGGAAAAAGCGTACGACACAACCTGGCGGTACGGTATCCTGCGCGACCTTTCGGTGCTGGGCATCCGCGGTAATATGTTAACTATCATAGAGAGCTACCTAGCGAACCGTACATTTCGGGTTAAAATAGGTCCTGCACTGTCGCGTACATTCATACAGGAAACTGGGGTACCCCAGGGTGGAGTACTAAGCTGCACGCTCTTTCTCGTAAAGATGAACACGCTTCGGGCATCATTACCATCAGCTATTTTTTATTCCGTCTACGTAGACGATATACAAATAGGTTTCAAATCCTGCAATCTCACAGTCTGCGAGAGACAGGTACAGCAGGCCCTAAACAAGGTGTCCATGTGGGCAGATCAAAATGGATTTAAATTCAACCCCCACAAAAGTTCCTGTGTTCTCTTCACAAGAAAGAGAGGCCTGGTCCCAGATCCTTGTGTAGAACTGGGCGGACAACAAATTCCTTTTAACAAAGAGCACAAATTTCTAGGTGTTATACTTGACTCCAAGCTTACATTCATTTCACACATAAAATGTCTAAAAACAAAATGTCTAAAAACAATGAACCTACTTAAAATCCTATCCCACACTTCATGGGGTAGTGACAGGAGGTGCCTGTTGAATCTTTACAAGAGCCTAGTTAGATCACGGTTAGATTACGGTGCCGTAGTATATCACTCTGCTGCACCTAGTGCGCTAAAAATTTTAGACCCCGTTCATCATCTGGGTATCCGCCTCGCCACTGGCGCATTTAGAACAAGCCCTGTTGAAAGTCTATATGCAGAGTCAGACGAATGGTCACTACATTTTCAGAGAACGTACATAAGCTTTACCTATTTTCTCAATGTGCGCTCCAATAAAGAACATCCGTGTTTCAAAACTGTTAATGACTTAACGTGTCAAACACTTTTTAATAATAAACCCTCCATGAGACTTCCTTTCTCACTGCGTGCAAGAGAACTTAGCACGGAAATGGATCTCCCTGTTCTTGAACATCGCCTAATGCCTCCAACTAAGCTATTACCGCCCTGGGAGTGGCAGGTGATAGACTGTGACGTATCCTTTGCAGAGGTCACAAAACACGCACCTGATATCGAAATCGCTATGCATTTCCGCGAACTTCAATCGAAGTACAACTGCTCTGAATTCTATACAGACGCGTCTAAATCACATGCTGGTGTATCTTATGCTGCTGTTGGTCCCTCTCTTTCTATATCTGACTTACTGAACCCGCAAACAAGTATCTTCACTGCAGAAGCTTATGCAGTACTGTCTGCATTAAGACATATACAGAAATTAAAACTCGACAGAGCAATTGTATACACTGACTCGCTAAGCCTCGTAAAGGCGTTAATTTCATTACAAAAGCCTAAAAATCCTGTATTCATTGAACTTTACTCCCTCTTATGCAGTATTTATATATCACATATACATATAGTAATATGCTGGGTACCTGGCCATAGAGGTATCGAGGGTAATGTACTGGCTGATAGAATGGCCACATCACTCACATCACTAAACACTTCTTCTGCAGCTGCTGTCCCGGTCACAGATCTGAGGCCTTTCTTGCGTAAGAAACTGCGACAACACTGGCAACGCATGTGGAACGCAGAAATAAACAATAAACTGCACATTATAAAGCCACAGCTAGGTTTTTGGCCCTCGCCATCAAAATCACGGCGAACAGATGTCTTATTCTGCCGCCTCAGAATAGGACACACATTTGGTACACACAATTTTCTCCTTACTGGAAATGAACCGCCAACCTGTGGTCGATGTGGTGAGAGGCTGACCGTCCTCCACGTCCTCTTGGAGTGTCGCGAAGCCGAACCTGAAAGAAAGAAGCATTTTCCTCTAGCATATCGTTATTGCATACCTCTTCACCCAGCTATGTTTCTTGGCAAAGAACCATTTTTCAACACCAAAGTAGTCCTCAATTTTTTAAATGAGGTTGTCCTACATGTTATGAGCCCAATAAATTCGTAGCGCATCCTCTCTCCAGAGGATGCTGCTGTGATAGTTGTTTTATATAGCACATGCCTCCAGGCCCTTGTGTCTCAAGGGCTCTAACGAGGCCATGATGCTCTAGTTAATTTTAGAAACCTATGCATTTCTTTATATCGTATCATTATTTTGCAATGCACCTTAATGCACATAGTACACGTCATTTGTCATCGCCATAATTTTATTACACGTACATTTTACGCACTTTACAGTGACTATATTTTAGGCCTCTTTACAGCCACGTCACCTCAACTTCACAGAATTCATAACTCCACTGCGAAATCACTAACACTTGCATGGCGCTCTTTGGCCATACCTGGCCCTTGCGCCACTAAAAACCACACATTCATTCATTCATTCATTTACAAGATAGGCGAATACCAGACAGTTGGCGGCAAAGTAGAATGAATTGAAATCATAAATGTAAGGGGGAGAAAGATAGAATTCACTCGTATAGAACGTTGACCATTACATTGGTAATATACAGGGTAGCAATGTAGGCAATCACATAAAGCATCAAGCATGGGCAGAGAATAATGGCACTTTGCGAGAACATCAGAATGGCTTCAGAATAGGTAGGCGTTTAGATGATAACTTATTTGTTCTTATACAGTGTATTGAAATATCAAAAGGACATAGCAGATCGTTATATGTGGCCTTTTTAAACATTACGGGAGCCTATGACAACGTAGACCGCAACATATTATGGGATATTCTGGAAAGGGAAGGCTTAGGTGGCGATCGGCTACAGCTTTTGAGAGAGATTTACCCAAAAAATGCCGTTTGCCTTGAATGGGAAGGGATGAGGAGTGAGGAGAAAGTTCATATCAACAAGGGACTGAGGCAGGGGTGCCCTGTATCCCCGCTGCTGTTTATGATGTACATGGTGAGGTTGGAGAGGGCGCTAGAAGGAAGTAATATCGGGTTGAATCTCTCATACAAACAGGCGGGTACTGTAATCGAGCAGCAGCTTCCAAGTTTATTTTATGCGGACGACATTGTGTTGCTAGCTAACAAGCAAAGTTTTTTGCATCGTCTAGCTAACATCTGTGGGCAGGAAGGCAACAATTTAGGTTTGAAATTTAGTGTTAGAAAATCAGGTGTTATTGTATTCAATGAAAACAGTGAACAGACAGTGGAGATACAGGGCGAGGAAATAATTCGGGTAACAGAATATAAATATCTTGGCATATGGATAACCCAAGGCAATAGATATATGGAAACACAGGAACAAACAATAACAATGCAGGGGAAAAGAAATGCAGGCATAATGAAGCACAGAGCACTATGGGGATACTATAGGTACGAGGTCCTCCGAGGTATGTGGAAAGGTGTAATGGTTCCAGGACTTGCTTTTTGAAATGCGGTTGTTTGATTTAAAATATGGGTACAATAAGGACTCGACGTCAACCAAAGGTCAACGGGTCGCCTCGCATTGGGCGCTCACGGGAAGACTACAATTGAAGCTGTACAGGGTGATACGGGCCGGACTAGTTTTGAAGTGATGGAAGCTCGCAGTAAAATGGAGCATGAAGAACGCCTGAGGAATATGGAAGAAAGTTCTTGGGCCTGGAGAGTGTACAGGTATCTGTACAGGGAAAACATTGATTCACAGTGGAGGAAAAGAACTAGGAAGCTTACCAGCAACTATGCGACCTGTAGGGTGGGTAATACAGCAACAAAGAAGGTCAAGCGGAAAATCAGAGAGGCTGAAATAATCTCATAGGCAGCGGCAATGGAAAAGAAACCTGCCATGAGTAACTACTTAAGAAGAAAAAACGAAATCATGAAAGAAACAATTGATGATAACTCAATGGGAAGCTCATTAGTTTTCGAAGCGAGATCGGTATCCCTTAGAACACGCACCTATAAAGCGAGATATAAGACGGAAGATTAAGCATGTGCTTGCTGTGGTAAAGATAGGGAGTCTATGGAGCATGCTTTATTAGAATGTGAAGAGGTCTACCCAGTGGTCAATTTAGGTGTCACTGGCCTCCTTGAAGCACTTGGGTTCAGCGGGAGCCGTGAAAAAGTAAACATGTCCGCAATACACCTTAGTAAGAGGCGATTAGAGGATTGGTGGAAGAAAAGTTGGGAAACGACAAAAAACGGAGATGTACAAAAGCACAGTTTCAACTAGGGGTGCTGAAAATTTCAGAGAGGTGACTCATATAGTGCTTTTTTTTCTCTTTTTTATTGTTTAACATAGGTAGGACATTAGGCAGTATGATTACAAGAGCTTGGAGGCACAACCCACCGCCCCGTTCCAAAGGGGACGCTCATAACATCCATCCATCCATCCATCCATCCGCGGCAACACGGTAATGAAGATATAATCACTTCGCGCTGATAGAATGCATTCATATTGCGCTGCCTATTTATGCGCATACGCGTGCTGCCCCTGAAACAGTGATTCGTTCAAGGCTTCCGCCGTCCTCGCCAGTAGTCAGTATTTCCGTTTAACAAAAGGGTCGGTATAAGTGTGTGTGTGCGTGTGTGTGTGTGCGTGCGTACGTGTGCAAATACGTGTTTGTGTGTGTGTGTCTGTGTGTCGTCTCCGCGTGTACTCGTGATTTAAACTCTTTGTGCAGTGAGGCAAAGCTTCGCTGTGTATAGATTCCAACTCGTTGGATCTGCTCCATATTCTACGCATATGACTCCTCCAAGGTTCTAGCGCTATTCTTTGTACCCGCGTATATTCCACAAAAGTACTTCACTACTCGCGTCGCGCGTCCATACTGGAGGCGCAAGGCTGGGCGATAACATAGACAGATAATATAACGGTAACCTGCGAGAAAGTTCCGATTCATGAAGGCACGTCTTGCTTAATGTGATGACTTTAAGTCATTTACAAGTACAAGGATACGCATACAAGTGCGCGTGTCAATACTGAGACGCAAAATACTTTTTAATGAGAGCCGCTCGTGGTGAAGACCTTGAGTCCATCCCCCAGCTCATCTACCCTGAACGTCAAAAAGTGAGGGTGCGCATTGAAGTAACGCAGTCCTTGACGGTGAGGTGGGGAGGCTTCGCTTTAGTGGGCTTAAATGACAAAGCTGTTATTTAAGGCAGGTAGTGTTATCTCTGTTACGCGTACTTCGGTGAGCGGTTTACATTTCACCATGAACGCGTCCTGGCAGTCGGACATTTGTTGGTTGACTTCCAGTGACAGACGTTGACGTCGTGTCAGCAATAGTCTTCTAACCACCAGCTTACAGTCGAGTCGGGAGGAATGTCACTGGCGATAGTCAGATGTTGGTTTCTGCACTGCGAAGACTTCCGGAAGTTTGCGCGCATTCCACGCTTTTACTGTGAAGGCGTTTACGGCAACCGGAAGCGGATCGAAAACAGTTTATGCCTGTTTCCGAGGTTTCGAGAAAAAGAACTTCATTACATACGAAGCTTATATCTTGAGGAAATGTGTGGAATGTTAGGGCGATGATATCCGGCCAATACATCGAAGTGTCTTTGTCACTAAGGTCCAAATGAAGATGCCCATGCCGTCGTTTCTTCTCCCGTTGAGAAAAGTCATATCAAATGCGTAAGAATTTCACCGATTTCCTGGGAAGGCTGAGAACGGGATAACTTTCATTTTGAAAGCAAAGGAGGGGGGAGGGGAAGAACTTAATCGCTGATGTGTAATGAAAGTTTGAAGTGTTGTAGGTGAATAAAATATTTTGAAAAAAAAATATTACAGCTTCCCGGTTTGGTGGTATTTTTCGTGCGTTCGTATCACCCCAAAAAAAGTAAACAAATACTTTTACCGAACTATAATTGCAGACGTTCCTTTTTCCTTCCTAAAAGCGAGCACTGGAGCAATCTACCACCTCAGTTCGAGAGAGCCCTCATCTGAATTGGATTGCTCGTGCCTTGCTTGCGCAATCTTATTGTCACTTCTGTCTCGTTTCATTGCCTTTCCCCGGTCTCCTTTATGAACTATGCTACACACATAGTTTACCTTTCTTGAAACAGAAAACGTGTTGTAAATGACAAACAATAAACGTTCAACTCTTCCCTTACCACTATAGAAACGTGCTCATTTTCGCTGCCTTTACAACCTTGCTGTGCCCCTTGTGGCTTGGAGGCGCGTTCACGAACGCATACTCCTACCGTATGGAAATGGCCGAGAGCCCGATGTGCGACTCCTGTGGGTGCGAGGAAACGATCGAGCACTTATTGCGTAACTGCCCTCGCTACGATGTCTAACGCCTCTCTCTGCGGGCAACTTTACACCAACTGGACTCGAGACCGTTCACCGAGTCAAAGATACTCGGACCGTGGCCACACTCGTCACTGGCTCTAAAAAGCGATTCGTGCGCTATTGCAATACTTGAAGTGCACCGGCTTAAGAGACCGTTGATAGTGTGCTTGTGTATAGTGTCCCTCCCACACGTACTCAGTGCTTACTCTCTCCTTTTTTACTCTTTCTATTCTCCTTTCCCCCACCCCCAGTGTAGGGTAGCAAACCGGATACTCTTCTGGTTGATCTCCCTGGCTTTCGTATCCTTGTTCTCTCTCTCTCTCTTTCTTTCTCTTTTCGCTGCCTTTAAGCTTGAACGTTTTATTTCATGACGTTGTAGTCGCAACTATTACGGTGATGCATAAAATTATAGCCTGATCACTGGTGCTTTGAATGTATGTAAATCCGTAATATTTGCTGTGACAGTTTTTTCTAGAATTCTGATGTGGACCTTCAAAGAAGCATACCCAGGAACATGAATGAAAGTAATAATTCTCAATTTTTAGTGTGAGTATTGAGAGTAAAAATTGCAAACCTTCTAACGTTTCCAAGTGCAAACTCGTAAACGTTTGAAGCTAAAGGGTATTTGCGAATTAATGAGGTAAGTCTATTTCATATATCATCGTAAGGTTGTAGTAGAGAAGAATAAGTACACCAAACCAATAAACCGCCACGAAAGGCGTTCGTATCACCCCCAAAATGCAAACGAATACTTTTGCCGAACTAGTTAATGCACGCGTTCCTTTTTCCTTCGTAAAAACGAGCACTGGAGCACTCTACCACCGCAGTTCGGGAGAGCGCTATTCTGGATTGAATCGCTCGTGCCTTGCTTGCGCAAACTCAGTGGCACTTCTGTCTCGTTTCATTTTACATCAGGCTTTCTTGTATTCCCGCACGCAAGGCGACTGTTCAATTCGCAACTGGGTGTGTCGTTGCATTTGTAAATGAACCAATTCTCGCGTGCTTGTGCTACATTGTACCTGACATTATCGTTTTATGTGGTATTTGCCGCCCCTCTGGCCTCAGCGTAATTTCAGTCTTTTGTTCTACTTCGTATTCTAGATTACATTTCTGTACGGTACAACTCTATCTATTCAGTCACTACTCATTGTATTATGAAAGAGGTAGCTGCTATTGGTGTAGTATCATATCGCTTTTATTCTTTGTCTCATTCGGCCTTTCGTTCTGAACGACTGATCCTTTCTTCGACTGTGTTTTGTTAAGCCTGCATTTCGTGTTCTTCCTACATTGCACCATAATTTTCTGTAATAAGTTACCTCTACTGTATCTCTCACTCTTCCCTAAAGTCTGGCATTCGTAGTTACAATACTTATTAGATAAAGAAAGTAAAAGCGGCCGCCTCCGTGCGAGTCGTTTTGCGGTGAGATGCCGTGGACTGCTGCTGCTGCGAAAAATCTGGGAACTGCCTGCATGCGATCCGGTAGCCCCCGATGAGAGGAGGGCGTCTGTTGGCGCTCGCAAAAAAAAAGGGAGAAATCACGCAGAAATTGCTCTGAGAGTTGTCCAAGTATACGGCGTCAATAACAGCTTTATGAATCTTGATTAGACCAGTACACGACGGCGCAGTGGCGGCACGAACTGGTGCAGACGGCGGCGCGAGCAGCATTGATTGCGCAAGCAAAGTACTGCAGGTGCCGCGCCAGGTGGCGCTGATGACGTTCCGATCATTATAAGCCATCACCGCTCTTTAGCGCCTTATCCATCCCCTTGGAACCGTTGTGAACAGTGAGCAAACGTGAGCGGCGGCTTCGCATGGCCCGGCCGCTCCAATCAATGCTTGTAGCATCAATCCGCGGTTTTGACTGTTAGAACGCAGTCTAACGTACTTCAAACTGCCGAGTACAGCCGCCGTTTGTCTGCGTTGAAAGTTTTTATGCAGTCCATTATTGAGCGCATATCGGTCACGGGAACGCCGCACTCAGCGCAAACAGCCCACAACCGGCTTTGGAGAAACAGAAGGTTCGAAAACAAATTTTGGAACACTTCTTCAGCGTTACTTTGCTTACGCATGCTCTCATTGGGCAATATAACGAAGCGGTCAGAACACTGACGAATGTTGATGTTGACGTTCATGCGGCTGTACACTTTAGAATGGGCATGCACTACCAGTAACACGCTTCACATAGTGAGTAAAGCCGAACTAGAAGTGGATTCAATATGTATGTATGTATGTATGTATGTATGTATGTATGTATGTATGTAATTATGTATGTATGTATGTATGTATGTATGTATGTATGTATGTTATCAGGTAACCTGCAAGATGCTTCGCATAACACTGATTCCCGCAGTGCGTGGGATCCGCACAATTATCCGCTTCCGCCTGCTACTCATGCAGTGAGGCTGCTCTTTTTCTCTAAGGGTGTTAGAAAAGTTTACCATAGCGCTAAGTCTGGTTGTCGCATGCGCGCTAGCGCTGCGCCAGTTGTACTTGTGGCACAGTTTAGGTAATGCATGCAAACCAGCTGGCAGCTGGCGGAGACGGAGTAGGCAATCGTCGAGCGCCATGTGTGGTAAATTCTTGTTCAATCGATGTTCCGATGGGAATCGGGGCGGTATTTGAATAAATAAATAAATATCGGCCCGCACGAAGCGTCAAGGGTTTAACAATATCTCAGACTTGCGGCGTTCCATCGGCAAGCTCAAGCGCTGTCTTACGCAGAACGTTGCGTAAGAAATCATCGTCGATGACTTGAGCTTTTGATGAAGTCCGCCACATTGTAATCGGCATGGGTTGCCAGGTGGACGTCCCGGTTCGTGTTCCCTCGTGAACTGGCGCAACCAACCCCGGGGAATGGGCCATGAATAGGGCGGTGACGACGTGAAACACACAGGGACATAGCAGAAACTATATCTTCTTTTTCTTCTGTTTGGTTGCGTGCGTTTATCGAGCCGCGTATGACGAGAATTAAGTGCCCTTTCACTCCATCTTTGGAACATGTATTCCTTCTTCAGATAGGCACGCCGCCAGCAATTCTAGTGCCCCGTGCCACCCTGTATGCATCAGCCCTCGGGAAGGAAGTGGGAGTTAGGTACAAGAAGGAAGGGGAGGGGACGAACTGTCGATTCTTCTTTCGCTTGGGTGTTCGTCGCTGGAAGGGCTGGGAAAGGGCGCGTGCAGTTCGGCAAGCGAACATTGCTCTAGCGATGTTGTCAGCAGTTGCACTTTGGACTTGCTAGGGGAACAACATGCACAGTTCACTCTGAGGAATAAAAACGTGCGCTCAAAAAGCGACAACGAAAGTAGTTTAGTGGACTAGTTTGCTGGGCCAGTTGGTGCATGGTGAACGTATAATGGTTTCCAGCATGTACGGCCGCGAGCACAAGTAAGTAGAAACGGACAGGAAAACGCGTTGTTCTGTCCGTTTATGTCCGTTGTCCTGTCCGTAGCTGCTGGAAACTATTATACGTTCGACAACGAAAGCGACTGCGCAAATGCTCACAGAAGCGATGAGAAGCCGCGGCCGCCTACGCACCGCAGCGGACGAGCCGGGACCCTCGAGTATGTGTCGCACAGACAAAAGGAGGGCACGTCGCCGCGACGGTCTACGTCCCTCCGGCTATATGCAAAGGAGACATTGAGACCATAGTAATAGACGCGTTTCGTTGAATCTTATCTGTCGAAAACGATTCAACCACCACATTGGGAAGTTTAACGCCAACGTAGTGCACCCCGGCAACTTGATTGCATCCTTGTTGGAACAGTGTGGAATTGAGTGCTACACCGACGTTAATGAACCAACCAAGTGTCATAGGTCGTCTATAGATTTAATCTCTTCAAAGAACGTCTGTAGCAGTACTGTACAACCAATCAAGGTGTAGCGCAGCGACCGCAAAGCTATGGGCACTGTGGTAACTTATGAGACAAAATAAACACGATAAGGACCATGAAGTTACGTGTATGTGTCTTTATTCAGTCAATAAAGAAATAACCATATCAGCATTCCTGCGATACCCTATAAAGCATTCATTGAGACAGCACCCGGTTTGGCGAATATAACATTTTCCAAGAGCGAGGGGAATGCTATACTCCACAAGAACGTACGCTATGCGCCAGAGTGACCTGTCCAATGACCTACTGCAATAAGGTTTCACAGCGCCTCAAGAAGGTGGGTGACAAGTGCTGGGTAAGTGTTTTGTTTTCAGCTCCGGAACAGCTGGGGTGAATGTGCTGCCTAGTGAACGGTCAAAAGGAGAGGCCAGCGGGCGAAATAAAGCGCACCGAAGCCCTTGTTGTTCTAGTGTATAGCATTCTCCTCGCCTATGCGAAATGTTATATTTGTCAAATCGGGCACTGTCTTAATGTACGCTTGCTAGCGCATCGCAGGAATGCTGCTTCACAAAGTGCCTGTGGTTATTTAGCCGACCACATGCGCCTTTGCTCGCACAAGCCAACATGCACGGCGTTTTTCAAGTAAACGCGTGTGTTGCACAGATTTAGCACTAAGAAAAGTTGTGAATTTCTTTAAGCTCCTTCTATCTTTATTGAAAAAGGTTGCTGCGCCAGTGCGCCTTCGATGGAGCTCGAAAAAGAAACGCAACTTCTTTATGTCAGGGCAACCGTGCGTATCGCGTCAGCTAGATAGGCCGGGAGATTTGCAATCTTCTTGAGCGATGTGAAACTGTTGCCTTCATTAGGTTTTTCCCGCCTTTCATTGTGGCTTGCTTCCAGGAAGTATCTTTCAGCGGTAGGGTGTATTTGCGCTGCTCTCCTGTCTAAATTAAGCCATGTTTTTTGTCGACCGGCATTCTTGCTGTCCCTCTCTGCTTGTCCCTCTTAGTTTGTGCGCTGGAACGTTGTTTCGCTAGGCTATTCACCACGAACTAACCCAGATGTCCACGCTTAGCGCTGTGTTCCCACCACTTCATTGGCGATGATGCGAGAGGCAAGTCAAAGGTGAGTTAGCTCGCTGCTACTGGCAATATCACGAAAATAGTCCTGTTATACGGGACGGACGGAAGGACGGTTTCCTTGTTGGGCAGGCAGAAAAAATTTTACGCATTTAAAAAAACAGAACGAATAGATCCTTTAGCCGCCGTGGTTGCTCGTAGCTGTGGCGATGGGCTGCTGATCACGAGGTGGCGGGATGGAATCCCGGCCACTGCGGCCGCATTTCGATGGGGGCAAAATGCGAAAAAGCACCCTTGGGCTTAGATTTAGGTGCACGTTAAAATACCTCAGGTTGTCAAAATTTTCGGAGTCCACTATGGCGTGCCTCCTAATCAGAAAGTGGTTCTGGCGCTTAAAACTCCATAATTTAATTAATTTTAATAGTTCCCTTGGCCTTTCTCGCACATTTCTTTGTTGGCGGCGGTTGATGTTTCACACGCAGAGATCTGACTTGCGATCAAGCTCCAGAGTCACTCAACACTCGTAGCTGTTAATGACATACGCATACCTGAGCTTATTTTGTTGAAATCCAAGTGACAAATTTATGAACATAGTAGCTTTTACGCGTAAGCAAACCATTAAAGGGTAAATGTGAGAGGCCGCAAATTATTATTATAGGGAAAAAGGCGAATTCTTGTTTTATCGTCTTTTTACTCCAGGTTGCGCAGAGATGCCATTGCGTTCTATGACACTGTGCGAAGTATCGGAGAATCATTTTTATCTGTGTGTCTGTAAAAAAAGCCACAATTTGCCTCATATGGGCTCAGAGTTATCGCCTACAGCCGAGAGCAGTAACACAAGCAGCCCAGATTACCCTTTTGCGGCGATTCAGACATTTCGTTGCACTGAGATGGCATCGAAAGGTGGGAATGTGCTAAAATATTGGGAGCGTTTCCAAAGCAGCGTCTACTGTCTTTAGGGGATAACTATCAATCAATCAATCTTTATTTCGCATTCATTCATTTATAAAGAATGCACGCTGGGACAAGAACTAAAAGCTGCTTTTTTGCACCTTGACAAGGTTCTTGCCCGGGTTCATGCCAACGGCGACATAATAAAATACAGTTTGTACAAAGTTCCTTTAAAACATGGAACGCTCATCGCACTTGTTCTTTGCAGATTGCGCATTCAAGTGCAAGAACTTCAAGTAGTTCCAGTCGTGCGACACTACAATGCCAACTGGGTGCATCCATATATAAAGAAAAGATAAGATTAACGCGAACAAATAACAAAAACTCGTTTAGCTAACGGTGGTGGCACGTTGCATTTTGTCCAAGTCTGAATCACACGAAATACGCAGGACAGAAGATGTGTCTGTCGGATGTGCGAAAATCTGTCGGTTCCAAGCCCATGCGAAACGCCAATTTACTTCTTTATTCCTTGCAGTGGCCATGCCTATAGCAGCTTCTTCAGATGCGGGCAGAAGTGCTCATTTATGTAGAAAGGCTGGTTATCAGGAAATCCGATCTTATTCGTAGTGAGCCTATGCTTCCTGGCCTTATTAAGGACTGCATCGCGTTTAGCCCTGCTCTGGAAAAGCACCACTATTTTGGGATCAGGGTCAGAATTTCGCGCCGGAATTCGGTGGCAGACTTCAATGTCCTCTTTTATTATAGTCTCCCTGAGAACGTCGCCAACTTTTCCAAGTATGTTTACGAGGCACTCAGACCTCTCCTGCGAAATCCCTTTCCCTGCAATATCTTTATTTCTAGAACACTGACCTTGTGCCACTAACTTCATGACGTTTTCCTGCACTTTCTTTTTCGACGCCTCAATTTCTTGCGCTAGCACCTGTTTCGCTTCTTTCAGTGCCACATTCTCGTTTCTTACTTTATTGCATTCTTTCTTTAGAGTCTCGAATTCTTTGTTTATAAAGTTCATGCTGTTCTGCAGCTCTCCTAATTACTTGCGAAATTCGCGTTTCAGGTCAGCAGTTTCAGTGGTCATAATGCAAACGTCAAAATCAAGGCAGAAACAGTCAACAAAACAAGGCAGCAGAGGCAGCAACGTACTTAGCAAGGCTCTTTGAAAAGAATCGGAAAATTTCAAACCTGAAGAAATAAGCAGAAGGGTTGAGAGTGTGCACTGTTTCCTGCCGCCGTTGCCAAGTGACTGCCGTGGTCGTCTGGGGGTCCTTTTAACGGGATCCAGGTGGTGACGACAAGCTGACATGGTTGTACGTTCATTCGGGGTCCAGGCGGTGACGGCAGGGTCACGTGGTTGCACGTTGATCTGTTTCTGCACTGTCAGTGCTGCTGCGCTCAGGACGCAGACGCCGAAGATCCCCGTGACGAAAATCCCGAGGTGATGCACAGCGATACCTCCAAGAGGGCCTGAAAAAACAAGCCGAAGGGTTCAGAGTGTGCACTGTTTGCTGCCTCCGCTGCCAAGTCGCCACATGTCGCCATAAGAGACTGCCATAACGACAGATGTCGAAGAGCTTGTGGTCAGTACACAAGTGTTAGTATAAAGCCTGCTCGCATGACTGTTGTCATCCTATTTTCTACGCTCATTGGCCAATCTTACGTCTTTCTGCATGATAAATCAGTATAAGTGCCACGCAAGGCACTCAGCCATCGCGACCACGTTGCGGTGCGTCCGCCCGTTCACTATCAGAAACTATTTTTTTTTTTATTACGATATCTTCCTTGCCGAGTTGTTCACACTTTTTCTGCATCGGGTATCTCTGTTTAAAACCCACTGTCATGAATCGAAAAAATTTGTGACGGATTGAAGTGAAGTGTGCCCCCTTCTCACCCCAGCTAACTAGAGAAGAAATTGTCGTTCATCGACGTAAACTAAAGCTTCATTCGCGTCTCATCGTTTTTCCTTGTTTTGGAAAAGTAGTGACCGAGCCGTGCGCAGTAATTCTTCAACTGCTGTCATCAGTGACCCACAGGCAAAGCTAGAAAAATGATAACTATCACGGAGAAGCTGGAAGTGGTATTATTCAGCCGGGACGCCGAGACTCAGTCCCAGGCTATCCAGATGGCCGAGGGCGCCGCCAAGGAGGAAGGCCTCTTGGCCGATGGCTTATTGGGGACTTTTAATTTCCCCCATGCCTGACCCCATCCTTCGAAATCAAAAAAGTTACTATCTCTCCTTTCTCTCTCCATGAAGCCTGAACAAATAGAGTTAGACATTAAGGAAAGCACACACTGCCGACGTCGCTGCCTCTTCCTATGCCTGCTCGGTCACGTCCTCAGTTTCCCCACAGTATCCGCCGCGCATCTTCTTTAATGTTATGACCATCGTACACATTGAAGAAAAAATTCACGCAGTCACGGTATTGATGGGAGGGCAATGACGCAACTGCCTCGGCTTAGTGATGGCGTTCAGGCACTCTACCAGAGAAAACGCATCTGCCGATGCCTCCCACAAAATCGAATGCCGGTTTCTCGGCTTCAACGTTTTCGATTCTAAAGAATATATGAAAGGTGGGAGAAGACCTGCTTAATTTGAAACTTCCCCCGTGACATCATTGCCGCTCTTTCGAAACGTGAATCACCGAAGCCTGCTTTATTGAATGCAAAAATTTTGAAAGGTCGAGAGATTTGCCTGTTATGGTCTTTGCAAATGAACACCATTCCTGGAAACAGTTTAATTAGGGGCTTCATTCTTATGGTCATGTAGAATCACGATCTCAAATAAGGGACCTGGTCTCCGCATGAGTGCTACACTGATTGGTCTAAGAACGTGTACAACCAATTAAATAGAGAGAAGACAAGGTATTTGGCAATTTGGGTCAATGCTTGTTGCTTAATTTCGCGGTCTAATTTATAGCTTGCAGTATAACACGGTACAAAATGTGGAATACACCAGCAGCTCGGCTGCGTAGAAAGCATTCGAAAGGTCCGTTATTGACAACAAAGAACTCACATTGATGCTTTACTCACCACAAGGAGTTGATGACCTGCTTTTCGAAAACAGAAGGTGCGAGAAAATGATTTGTAACAAGTTTCCAAAGTTGTCAACAACAACAAAAAAAAAAGTCAACATCTTTCCGGCGGAAATGACGGCCGTTCCTTTTTTGGGGGGTGGAGAATCGGAATGTTTCCACAGTAAGCTTTGCCGTCGTGTTTCAGGCTCGTAATAGTCACACCATGGTTCATCCCCGATCACAATTACAGACAAGAAGTCGTTACCCTTATTGTGATACCGGATAAGATGAGTCAAGGCAGCGCTGAACTCTCCGTCTTCTGGCGGTGGTTCAAAACCTTTGGCATCCATTGCGCGCAAAAGAGCCGATAACCGAGATGCTCATGAATTATGGCGTGAACCGAAACATGACTGATGTTCATACGCTCTGCCAGTTCATCGATGCTTATCCTCCGTTCTTGTCTCATCAGCTCATCAACCTTATCAATTTTGTTAGGGGTGACTGCATGATGACTTTGGCCCGGGCTTGGATCGTCTTTGCAACTTTCACGTCCTTCTTTGAACCGTTTGCACGAACGCTTCAAATTGATCAATGAAATGCAATGTTCAACGTTAGCTGTATGGCAGCTGTATTAGCTGTATGGCAGCTAATAATTTCTATTGGGGAACAACCCTCAGCTGTTAAAAACCTCACGGCACCACGCTGCTGAACTTCCGGAGCGTCCATAACGTGACACAACCACTTTTAATCCAGTGTATGAAAGCATCAAAAAATACTTATCCTCACACCTGCGTGTCACTTTTCTAAATGATAGATGCCTCGGCGCTACGCGCATGTCTCGCAGATAATGAGTCGAACCATTATTGAGCGGGGTGGATTGGCTCACATTCAACTGAAACGCCGTCGTACATTATAAAAGCGAAGATACAATGAAAGATACAAACGAAAAGATGAAGCTCCAAAAAGGGCAAAAATGTGTCATTGGAAACAATGATCACGGCACGGATACACAATACCTCGCAACAAGATATTTAAATACACGTATAATTGTCCAATAAATCTACGTATGTAAAAGAAATGTCACTGTATCTAATGCGTCAAACAAGGCAAACAAACATGTTGCGTAATCGCAGATTCACAGAATCTAGATCCCGCCCCGGTCACGATGTTATCGCCCGTGGACTTTATACGAAACATGAGAGCGACAGCGGTGGCAGGAGTGCGCCTGGAGTGTCCGCATAATTGCTATCGCAATAATATAATAAGAGTATCCGGCAACTGAAGCGCCCCGTAGCCCATTACTTTCCGTAAAAGAAGTAACAAAATCGAACTTTCACCAATTGACAATTCGCTGCGCCGCAACAATATCTGGTTCTTGTGTGTGTGTGTGTGGTGCCAGGGTAAAAAATAAAAAAATAAAAAAAAACGCAAAGGAAAGCATGTTGGCCACAATCGAATGCCTACTTTGGGCACCTGCTGTGGCTACCGTCGGAATATCGGAGAAAATGTGAAACACTTGGTCCACCGAGAACCGTACGCATACTGATCGGTATCCTACACTGGCGAGACAAGGGTTTCCGGAAAGGTTGTGCTCAAGCGAACGCGGTGCAATCCGTCAAGTCCCCATTGTGATGGCGGCGAGCGACCATTGTTCCTCTTTCTCGTCTGCTAGCCAGAAAGCTTCCAGAACTCTTCCAGGTGAAAATCCTCTCGGCTAGAGAAAACCGAACGCGCACCGAAGTGAGCCGCGAGGTGGTCTGGGCAACACGAGAAAAACGCATGCGCTTTCGCTGGCTCTGGCAGCCCCCGGTTTGGGTAGCGCGAACAAAAAAATTGAAGAGGCTCAATTTGTCCTCGCGAATAAAAGTCAAAGCAGAAAAAATAAATAAGAACGTAGTTACCTTGGCTGGTTTTAGGGTCTTGACATGGATGCTTTGGTGTAGGTGAAAAAAAAATCTTGATATGTTTTATGTGATATGACGGCACAAATGAACCACCACAACGCATCACCTCATCGGACCTCGCTGCGTGCTGTGTCAACTTGTCTGATAGTGTGTTAATTTGGCTTGCCTCGTTGTATGTTCCGATGTAAGACTTTAGAAAAGTTAATGCACCTTTGGCGTCAAATATTTAACGGAAAATTAAACCTACAAAGTTCCGCAGTTGAAAGTCTGAAGCACAACTTTAGAAATGTCCATGCACCTTTCACATGAAACGTTTATGCCACCTTTATACCCATAAAGTTTTGAAATGGAAATACATGCGTTTCGTAGATACCATGGCCTCAGCGAGACGGCGCGGCGAGCCCGTTCGCCATCAAAACGCCCTTGAAACTTTGTGCTCGGATGGGGCTGCTTGGCGTTATGTGACTCCCGGTGCATGGGCGGTGCCGCGAAATCCAGCCCGAGTTTGCAATGTTCGCGGTGAAATGTGTTTGCGGCCGGGAAAAAGAGATTCTAGACACAATTCAGAATGATTTCCGGCGCCGGGTGTTGCTTTGGTCGGTCGTCAATGGAAAGCACGCAAATATTTCCGGAGGGAGGGGGGGGCTGGAGCCCCATAACCCCCCCCCCCCCATGGCTACGCCCTGTGATATTATATATGTTTTACTTAAGGTGAACCAACTCGCCGAAATCAAGTTGTTGCAACTATTCATTATGACGATGAACTAGTGTCATGGATGACATATCCTGCAAAGCGGAATTTGAGTCGAAACAGGATGCAGTTAGATAAAAGCCGGGCATTATATATATATATATATATATATATATATATATATATATATATATATATATATATATATATATATATATATATATATATATTGCTAAGAGATTTATTAGCAACGGGCGCGAACGGGTAGCTGTCACAAGCGTTCGGCGAAAGACAGCAACCACGAGCTCATGCCGGTGGCGATGGTGCTGTGGCGCAGGCGGCTACTCTTCTTCGTTACAATCGCCCTCCGCAGAAAAAGGCGCCATCCTGGCGGCTTAAGGCGAAGAGACTACTATTGGGTCGTAGTACGGCTTAATGCGATAGACGTGGACAAGTTCGCGGCCGCGATGGCGTAGGTCCGTCGATGGCGTGAGGGGCTCTACGATGTAATTGACGGAGGACGTTTGCTCGAGAACGCGGTAGGGTCCTAGGTACTTTGCGACAAGTTTTGAGGAGAGGCCGGGTGTAGTAGCGGGTACCCGAAGCCATACGAGAGAGCCAGGCAAAAAAGTTGGTGCAGAACGGCCGGCAGGTTGACGGGATTGCTGCTGCCACTGGTCCTCGGTGGAAAAAGAGCGGGCAAGCTGGCGGCATTCCTCGGCATGACGAGTACTTTCGGAGCACTTTCGGAGGCGTCAGGTGTATATGACAGAATGGTATCGAGAGTAGTAGAAGGTTCTCGTCCGTATAGGAGAAAGTAAGGGGAAAAACCAGTAGTTGCTTGGGTCGCAGTATTGTACGCATACGTCACGAAAGGCAGAACTTGGTCCCAGTTTGAATGATCAGAGGCGACGTACATGGAGAGCATATCGCCAAGAGTACGGTTGAAGCGCTCGGTCATGCCGTTAGTTTGCGGATGGGACGCTGTACTGGTGCGGTGAACGATTCGGCATTCGTCGAGTAGTGCCTTCAAAGCCTCGGAAAGAAAGGCGCGGCCTCTATCGCTCAGAAGTTCGCGAGGGGCACCGTGGCGAAGAACGAAATGTCGTAACAGAAACGATGCAACGTCGCGGGCGGTGGCAGTCGGCAGAGCAGCTGTTTCAGCATAGCGGGTCAAGTGATCCACTGCAACAATAATCCAGCGGTTGCCTGCTGGAGTGGAGGGTAGCGGTCCGTAGATGTCTATACCAACACGATCAAAGGGCCGACGAGGGCAGGGCAGGGGTTGTGACGGGTAGACTTGTCCGGGAGGTAATTTTCGGCGTTGGCACTGAGCACAGGAGCGAATGAACTTTCTGACGTAGTTATACATGCCGCGCCAATAAAATCGGATGCGTAGCCGAGCATAGGTCTTGAAGAGGCCGGCATGTGCGCACTGAGGGTCTGCGTGAAAAGCGTCGCAGATAAGGTCACGGAGATGGCGGGGTATCACGAGAAGCCACTTGCGACCGTCAGAGAGGTAATTACGACGATAAAGAAGGCCGTCGCGAATGCAGAAGTGGGTAGCCTGGCGGCGAAGAGCGCGAGATGGTGAAGAGGTGGATGGATCAGAAAGGATGCTGATGAGAGCACTGATCCAGGGATCCTTGCGCTGCTCCGACGGCATGTTACGCAGTGCATGAGATGGAACTGTGGGCTCAAGGGCGGATAGGCAAGCGCAGTCAGCGGAGACCGGTGAGCGAGAAAGGGCGTCAGCGTCCGTGTGTGTGCGGCCGGAACGGTAGAGGACGCGGATGTCGTACTCCTGTAGCTTAAGGGCCCAGCGAGCAAGTCGGCCAGATGGGTCTTTAAGGGTAGACAGCCAACAAAGGGCGTGATGGTCAGTGACGACATCGAAAGCGTGGCCATACAAATAAGGACGGAATTTTCCAAGGGCCCAAATAATGGCTAAACACTCTTTCTCTGTAACAGAGTAATTAGCCTCGGCCTTCGTCAGAGTTCGGCTTGCGTAGGCAACGACATATTCATCAAAGCCCGCTTTTCGTTGTGCGAGTACGGCGCCAAGTCCGACGCCGCTGGCATCGGTGTGGACCTCTGTGGGCGCTGCAGGATCGAAGTGGCGGAGGATAGGTGGCGAGGTTAGCAGGTGGCGTAATTTCGTGAAGGCGTCATCACAGGCGGGTGACCAAGCGGAAAGTTCTTTGTCGCCACTTAGAAGGGCTGTCAGAGGTGCACTTATGGAAGCGAAATTTCGAATGAAACGTCGGAAGTATGAGCATAAACCAAGGAAACTTTGAAGCTCTTTTAACTTCTTTGGTTGCGGAAAGTCGGTGACAGCGCGGAGCTTGGCTGGATCCGGAAGGACGCCGTCTCGTGATACAACATGGCCAAGAATGGTGAGCTTTCGGGCGCCGAAACGACATTTCTTTAAGTTAAGTTGAAGTCCCGCGTCAGTGAGGCATTTGAGAACTTGCTCGAGACGGCTGAGATGGGTTCGGAAATCAGCAGAAAAGACAACTACGTCATCCAGGTAACATAAACATGTGTTCCATTTGAGGCCGCGTAAAATATTATCCATCATTCTCTCAAAAGTGGCTGGGGCGTTGCACAGGCCGAAAGGCATTACGATGAATTCGTACAATCCATCAGGTGTTACAAATGCTGTTTTAGGTCGATCAGATGGTGCCAAGGGGACTTGCCAGTATCCGGAACGTAAATCTAGCGAAGAAAAGAACTCAGCTCCCTGCAAACAGTCGAGGGCGTCGTCGATGCGCGGTAACGGGTAAACGTCCTTGCGCGTTATCTTGTTCAGACGTCGGTAGTCGACGCAGAATCGAATAGAGCCATCCTTTTTCTTCACGAGGACGACCGGTGATGCCCAGGGACTGTTGGAAGGCTGCACAACGCCACGATTGAGCATGTCAGCAACCTGGTGGTCAATGACACGGCGTTCAGAGGCGGAAACTCGGTAAGGGCGCTGCCGTAAAGGTGCATGACTGCCGGTATCTATCTGGTGAAAAACGGTCGATGTGCGGCCCAAACCGGAAGCATGGCTGTCAAAAGAAGCGCTGAACCTCTGCAGGAGAGCAATAAGCTGGCTTCGTTCTGAAGATGACGTGCCATCGTCGATGGAGCAGTGGAAAGCGTCGAGGAGTGACTGATCAATCGCAGAGTCACAAGTAAGTGCGCCAAGGCCCGCAGAAGTAGAAACGGCAGGAGTGTCAAAGATGCAAAAGGTGTCGACCGGTTGAACAAGGCCTAGGCATTCACCATGAGATAAAGCTAAAGGGCAGGCTGTGGGATTGTCGACGACAATTTTCGTGACGCCATTGCGAAGAGTAAGGAGAGCAAAGGGCAGCGGAGAACATCGGCGGCGAATGAACAGCTCAGAGGGCGTAAAGAGAACAGTGGCATCAGAAATAGCGGCGCACGACACAGGCACAAGCAGGGAAGAGCGTGGAGGGACGGAATTGTCTTCGGACACAAACAGTTTAACACTGGAAGGGTCGTTTTCGATAGGCTCGACGTCGGGAAGTGCAGAAAGTTCGAGTTCGGCGTGACAACAGTCAATAACGGCGTTATTATTTGCAAGGAAGTCCCAGCCTAATATGATGTCATGGGAACAAGTGGGCAGCACGACGAATTCTACGGTATACAGTAGACCTTGGATGAAGACGCGAGCAGTACAGGCAGCGAGAGGCGTTATATTTTGAGCGTTCGCGGTTCGAAGGGAGAAGTCGAAGAGAGGCGTCAAAACCTTTCGTAGTGTGCGGCAGAGTTCGGCGGAAATTACGGATACGGCGGCTCCTGTATCTACAAGTGCCAGGACGGCGATTCCTTCCACAGAGACTTCAATGACGTTGGCTGGAGAGGGACGAGGACTTGGGCATTGCGACGTGGACGCAGTTCGTGCCTCGGGAACTGCGGCCATCAGTTTTCCTGCTCGGTGGACACGGGACGACGCCGCATCGGAGAAAGCGAGCGACGACGCGGAGATGACGAGCGGCGAGTAGAGGCGGTTGGGCGGTCAGGGGAAAAGGAAGAGGTAGGAAGGCTGGAAGGCGAAGAGGAAAACGGAGCGGAGAAAGGTGGCGCTCGCCGGATGTTCTGAAGAGGAAGCATGCCACGACGACAATGGCGCGCCACGTGACCAGCACCACCGCAAGCAAAACATATTGGGCGGTCATCGAAGGTGCGCCACTGGTGGGGGTAAGGTCCGAGTCGCGGTTGAGGATTCGGAAAATGCTGTCGGTCGGGAAGCGGCATAGGAGGAAAATGCCGGCGGTCGTGAAGCGGCATAGATGGCGGCGAAAATGTCGGTGGTCGATGCATAGAGGGCAGCAGGGGCGTTTGTGGACGAGATCGGGAAACTGCTTCAGCGTAAGTGAGAGGAGCCGTGACTGGTGTCTGCTCAACGGCTGGAGGAACGGCTTGAGAGACTTGTTCTTGAATGAAGTCGCGGATCGTAGGATGCAAAGCAGGGGGTGGTTCCTGGACAGAAGATATCAAAGATAGCTGGCGGGCGACCTCTGCGCGAACGAATTCCTGGATTTTTACGAAGAGAGCAGCATGGTTGTCGTCGACTCCAAGGCTTGATAGAGAGTCGGCGGGTGGGCTGGGACGTCGGGTGTGAAGCCGTTGCCTGCGCAACTCGTCGTAACTCTGGCACAATTCTATCACTTCAGCGACAGTGTGAGGACTCTTCGATAATAACATTTGAAATGCGTCGTCCTGAATACCCTTCATTATATGTTTTATCTTCTCCTCCTCTGACATCGACGCATTCACCCGTTTGCAAAGATCGACAATGTCCTCAATGTAGCTTGTGAAGTTTTCTCCGGCCTCTTGGGCTCGTGTGCGCAAACGTTGTTCTGCACGAAGCTTTCTTACTGCAGGCCGACCGAAAACTTGGGTAAAGTTGGTCTTGAAGGCCAACCACGAAGTGAGGTCGGCTTCATGGTTTAGAAACCATAGTTTCGCAACGTCCGTAAGATAAAATGCGACGTTTCTCAACTTGGTAACGTCGTCCCACTGGTTATGGGCACTCACTCGCTCATAAGACGAGATCCAATATTCAACGTCTTTGTCATCTGTGCCGGAGAAGATAGGGGGATCTCGCTGACGCAAGGCACCGGCACAAACCAAGGTGGCCGGCGCCGTTGGAGGAGCTGGAGGAGTGCGTGCGTCGTCGGGCATGATCGGCGGTAGAGTGCGACTCCGAAGTTCCAGGGTGGGCGAAACCCAGCACGTCCACCACTTGCTAAGAGATTTATTAGCAACGGGCGCGAACGGGTAGCTGTCACAAGCGTTCGGCGAAAGACAGCAACCACGAGCTCATGCCGGTGGCGATGGTGCTGTGGCGCAGGCGGCTACTCTTCTTCGTTACAATATATATATATATATGTATATATATATAAGGACACTAGTTCATCGTCATAATGAATAGTTGCAACAACTTGATTTCGGCGAGTTGGTTCACCTTAAGTAAAACTTGAAGCAGCGCGAAGACGACTATGCGAATTATTGAAAACACAAACAATAAGACGAGCGCTGTACTGGCAACTGGAAAAAATTTCTTGAAAGATCACACAGCTTTTATAGCATGTCAGAAAACACGAATAACCAAAAGATTGAAACGCATGCGCACTGCCTCCAAGTGCGCACTGCCTCCAAACGCATGCGTACCGCCTTCAATATACTTATTCGTCATCACGATAAACCAGTAACACGGATTACTTATTGCGTAGGACAATACGAGTGCTCTCGCTACAGTGCTGATGGAGCCAGCGCTATATGAAACAGTTTGTATTCGACACGTTACAAGTCCACATTAGTTGTCCCGGCTATCGAGAAAAGTTTTCTGCCGACATTGTTAGAATGTTGCGAAACTAAATCACGCTCGCACCGCAATTATTATTTTTGTTGATAGCGCATGCTCTTGTTTACTTGTTTTAGGGAAAGAAATAAAAAGTCACATTTCTGCCCCAGTGCGTCGATAGAGTCGCATAGAGAGTCGCATAGTCAACCTGTAGCTCTCCGCCCAACTTCACGCTGACGACGTTCCACTCATCCTCTAGTCTCCGCGTACAGGCTTACAGCGTAGGCAAAAGTCGCGCCGGGCACGTGAAACGGTTTCCACGGTTGTCGCACCAACACTGGAAGGCTGCGACCCCACATACACCACCCGCTCACCGAATGCCATGCTTTCGGGGCACAGCGTGTCACGTGGTCCTCGTGTGCCTCCACAACAATTTTTGTGCATTAATCGTTACGCCATGGTAACCGAATCCCTTACGGAGTGTTAGCCAAGGTGATATAAGGTAGGAAAAACATTATTACCCCCAAAAGCGGATGGGAAAATGGCACCGCAGCAACTCAATCGGTAAGAGCATCGCATGCGTATTGCGAAGACGTGGGCTCGTATCCCACCTGCGGTCAATTGCTTTTTTCCTCCACTTTCATTTCCATTAATTTCCCTTTCTTTTGTTGAATTAGTACTTGCATGTAGTTCCCGTTATGTTGTCCTTTGTGTCGGGTTGTTTGCTTCATATGAAATTATAACAAAAAAGGAGCCCCTCGGTTCCTTTTTGTCGTTCATATACATATATATATATATATATATATATATATATATATATATATATATATATATATATATATATATATATAGATATATATATATATTGAGAAGAGGTTTATTGGCGGCTCCTAAGGCAAAAGCGCAGCGACCGGGAACGGTGAGACAGCCCGAAGCACTGTCCAAAAAAGGCGACAGTAATCAACAGCGCGAGCGGAGCCGAGCTGCGCGTTGGCGATGTGTCTGTGCCGCGAGGCGCGTCTTCTTCTTCACAATCTCCCCCCGGACAAAAAGAGCCATCCTGGCGCCTTAAGAATCAGGAGGCAGAGGGTCGTGGTAGGGCTTGAGACGCGAGACGTGGACAATGTCACGTCCACGCCGGCGCAAGTCTTCAGGTGGTGACAGTGGCTCAATTAGAAAATTCACCGGAGATGTTTGCTGCAAGACTCGGTAAGGCTCTTCGAATTTTGGGACGAGTTTCGAGGAAAGCCCCGGAGTCTGGAAAGGCACAGACAACCACACAAGAACGCCTGGAGCGTAGGTGGTGTTCGGAAGCATGTCGGTGCGTTTTTCTTTCTGGCGCTGCTGTTGCTCGGCCGTAAAGGAGCGCGCTAGCTGGCGGCATTCTTCGGCCTGTCGGGCGACGTCGGAGACAAGTAGACACTCGGAGGCGTCAGAACGGTATGGAAGGAGCGTGTCGATGGTATGCGTAGGCTGGCGGCCATACAGGAGGAAGAAAGGTGAAAATGCCGTAGTGGCCTGGATCGCGGTGTTGTACGCGAACGTGATGAATGGAAGGATGCGGTCCCAGTTACCATGATCAGATGCCACGTACATCGACAGCATGTCACCAAGTGTGCGGTTAAATCGCTCTGTGAGTCCGTTAGACTGGGGATGGTATGCCGTGCTTGTCCGATGAATAATACGGCATTCCGAGAGCAAACTTTTGACGACTTCGGAGAGGAAGGCACGACCTCGATCGCTGAGGAGTTCTCGAGGTGCGCCGTGTCGAAGCACGAAGCGATGTAGAACGAAAAAGGCTACATCCCGTGCCGTAGCACTTGGTAAAGCAGCAGTTTCGGCGTAGCGTGTCAAGTGGTCAACAGCAACTACGATCCACCGATTGCCGTCTGGCGTCATAGGAAGCGGGCCGTATAGGTCGATGCCGACGCGATCGAAGGGTGTGGCAGGGCACGGGAGCGGCTGCAAGGCACCAGACGGGCGTAAAGGCGGCGATTTGCGTCTTTGACAGTCAAGACAGCACCGAACAAACTTTTGTACAAAATTGTACATGCCGTGCCAGTAGTAGCGGTGGCGAATTCGTTCGTACGTCTTGAAGACTCCGGCGTGGCCACACTGTGGATCGTTGTGGAAAGCGGCACATATTTGTGACCTTAAGCTGCGGGGAATCACCAAAAGCCACCGACGGCCTTCAGGAGAGTAATTGCGTCGGTGAAGCAGCTGGTCACGAATGGCAAAATGAACTGCTTGGCGTCGGAGGGTTCGAGATACAGGGATGGTCGATGATCCAGAAAGATAGTCGAAAAGAGAAGCGATCCACGGGTCACGACGTTGTGCTGTGGCAAAGGAGTCCATGTCGAGAGATGAGATGGAGTGTGCGGAAGTTGTTCCGCAGGCTGAGTCTGGAGGTAAAGGTGAACGAGACAGGGCGTCGGCGTCGGAGTGTGTTCGCCCACTGCGGTATACGACGCGAATATCGTACTCCTGGATGCGTAATGCCCAACGGGCTAGGCGGCCAGTGGGATCTTTCAAGTTGGCAAGCCAACAAAGCGCGTGGTGATCTGTGACCAAGTCGAATGGGCACCCGTACAGGTATGGTCGGAACTTGCCAAGTGCCCATACTAAGGCCAAGCACTCTTTTTCGGTCACGCTGTAATTGGCCTCAGGCTTCGTCAGCGTGCGACTCGCATAGGCGACTACGTATTCGGGGTAGCCTGGCTTTCGTTGGGCGAGGACGGCGCCGAGACCGACCCCGCTGGCATCTGTGTGTACCTCAGTTGCAGCTGACGGGTCGAAATGGCGAATAGGTGGGGAGGTGAGAAGACGACGCAGCGTAGCGAAGGCGGAGTCACATGCAGGGGACCAGGAGGAGAGGGTGGTGTCACCGCGCAGAAGCTGAGTCAATGGCGCCATGATCGATGCGAAATTCCGAACAAAGCGCCGGAAATATGAGCATAGGCCCACAAAGCTCCGAATTTCTTTGATGGTCTGAGGCTTCGGAAACTCAGCGACTGCTCGAAGTTTTGCAGGATCGGGTAGAACGCCGCGCTTGGACACAACGTGGCCTAAAATGGTGAGCTCTCGCGCGGCGAAGCGGCACTTCTTGAGGTTGAGTTGGAGGCCAGCGTTCGTTAGACAGGTCAAAACAAGTCTGAGCCGGTGCAGGTGAGTCGGAAAATCAGGCGAGAAAACCACGACATCGTCGAGGTAACACAGACATATGGACCACTTGAGGCCACGCAGCGTGTTGTCCATGAGCCGTTCAAAGGTGGCAGGGGCGTTACAAAGCCCGAACGGCATTACGTTAAATTCATATAAGCCGTCAGGCGTAATGAATGCGGTTTTCTGGCTATCGGCTGCAGCCATCGGTACCTGCCAGTACCCCGAACGCAAGTCAAGGGACGAGAAGAATTCTGCTCCCTGAAGACTGTCGAGGGCGTCGTCGATGCGCGGCAAAGGATAGACGTCTTTGCGCGTTACCTTATTTAGCCGACGGTAGTCGACGCAAAAGCGAATAGACCCGTCCTTCTTGCGAACGAGAACGACAGGCGATGCCCAGGGACTGTGCGAAGGTTGAATAACGTCACGGCGCAGCATATCTTCGACTTGGGTGGTAATGACACGACGCTCTTCGGCCGAGACGCGGTAGGGTCGTTGACGTAACGGCTGATGTGAACCGGTGTCAATGTAGTGCTGCACTTCCGACGTGCGGCCCAAGTGAGGTTGTGAAACGTCGAATGAACTTCTAAAGTGGTGCAGGAGATCAAGAAGGTCGGCGCGTTCGGCAGGTGTGAGGGTATCGGCGATGGCACTCGAGAATGCATCCTTGGGCGTCTCTTCAAGCGCGCAAATCGAAGACGACTGGCCGGAGTCGACATGAAAAGAGTCTCCGGGGACGTCAACCAAAGACGAAGAGTCGAGGAGTTCCACGATGCCAAGGCATTCACCAACGAGCAATGTAATAGGCGCACAGAGGGGATTGCAGAAGTATATATTGCTACAGCCGCCAGCCATGTCAAGTGTTGGGAAGGGTAGTCGGAGAGATTTACGGCTCATGAAGACGTCGGAAGGTGTGAAGAGGACCGTTGCATCAGTGATGGCATCGCAAGAGACGGGTACGAGAGCGAAGGAGCCAGGTGGAATATCTGTGTCCTCGCGCACCGTAAGTTTAGAAGGGCGGTCACAATCTTCGTGCAAGGGTGCGTCACAAGGGAAAAATTCAACTTCGGCGCGTGCGCAGTCGATCACGGCTTTATGACGGGATAAGAAGTCCCATCCGAGGATGACGTCATGCGAGCAGGTGGGAAGAACAATGCACTCGACTATGTAAAGAATGCCGTGAATAAGCACACGTACAGTACAGGCTGCGTGCGGAGTGACGTGCTGAGCGCTTGCCGTACGAAGCGACAGTCCAGAAAGCGGCGTGGTCACCTTGCGCAGCGAACGGCACAGTTTGGCGGCTATCACAGAAACGGCTGCGCCGGTATCCACAAGAGCGAATGCAGGAACACCTTCTACACTAATTTCGACCACGTTAGCAGGACAGGCGCGAGGACTTAGACAGTTCGAATGGGGCGCAGTTCTTGCCTCGTGAACTGCGACGTTCAGTTTTGTTCAGTTTTCCTGGTGAGGTGGTGCGGGTCGCCGACGCATTGGGGAGAGCGAGCGTCGGCGAGGGGATGGCGAGCGACGCGAAGGAAATTCTGGAAGGTCAGCACGAGCATACGGTTGGTGGGAAGGAGTGGCGTATTGGCGAAAGGGCTGGCTGCCGTACTGGAAGGGCCGAGAGGCGTCGCCGAACGCTTGAGGCCGACGTCGGCAATATCGGGCGACGTGTCCAGGAGTGCAGCAAGAATAGCAGATGCGACGATTATCAGGCGTCCTCCAAGGATTAGCTCTCGGTGCGGTCCAAGATGCAGCATGGGCTTCCGGTGGCACCGGTTGGGAATGGGTCGCGAAAGACGCAGGCGGAGGCCTGCGTACTGCCTGCGCGTACGTAAGAGGCGCAGCCACAGGCAGGACTGGCTGCGCATAGGTGGGAGGAGTCGCGACAGGCTGCACTGCCAGAGCAGAGTTGAGATTCGTGGCTGCAGGCGGCTGATGGTGTGCGGAAGGGACAACTTGAGCGACCTCTTCGGAGATGAGAGTGCGGAGCGTGTTTGGAAGACGGGAGGTGGGCTCCTGAGTGAAGGGGACTAAAGAAAGTTGGCGGGCAACTTCCTCACGCACGAAGTCCTTGACCCGTTGAAGTAATGAGCATGGGTCGTACATGCTGTCAAGGCTTGCCACCAAGTCGTCGCTGCCCAGAGCACGCCGAGTCGAAGCGCGTTGCTCGCGTAACTCATCATAGCTTTGGCATAGGCTGACGACTTCGGACACAGTGCGCGTATTCCTGGCTAGAAGCATCTGGAAAGCACCGTCATCGATGCCCTTCAGTATATGGTGAATTCGCTCAGCTTCGGGCATTGCCGCGTTGACTCGTTTACACAGGTCGACGACGTCTTCAATGTAGCTCGTGAATGTTTCTGCCGTCTGCTGTGCTCGGGTGCGCAAGCGGTGTTCAGCGCGCAGTTTGCGAACAGCGGGTCGGCCGAACACTTCTGTAAAGGTTGTCTTGAAGATTGACCATGTGGGTAAGTCACTTTCGTGGTTGTGAAACCAGAGTTGGGCAACACCAGCCAGATAAAAGATGACGTGGGTTAACTTTGCTGGATCATCCCACTTGTTGTGCGCGCTCACCCGTTCATATGACGCCAACCAGTCTTCTACGTCTTCGTCGTCTGCACCGCTGAAGATCTTGGGGTCGCGTTGTCGTGCAACGCCGGTGCAAGTGACGGACTGTGGCGTCGGCGCCGTTTGGGATGAGCTGTCGGTCATGGCGGGTGATAGCGTTCTTGATCGCAGCTCCAGGGTTACAAGCGACGGGGTTTGAGTCCCAGCACCTCCACCAATTGAGAAGAGGTTTATTGGCGGCTCCTAAGGCAAAAGCGCAGCGACCGGGAACGGCGAGACAGCCCGAAGCACTGTCCAAAAAAGGCGACAGTAATCAACAGCGCGAGCGGAGCCGAGCCGCGCGTTGGCGATGTGTCTGTGCCGCGAGGCGCGTCTTCTTCTTCACAGAGGGAATAAGCTTGTGCTTGCTGCGGTAAAGCTAGGGAAACGATGGGGCAGGTTTTATTAGAATGTGAAGACGTCTAGGGTGCAGCGGTGGCATAGAGGTAGAGCATCCACCTCACGTGCAAGAGGACTGTGGTTCGAATCCCGGTGCCCCGCAATTTCCCACCGGATTAAAAAAAATCCGTGCGTAGATAAAATTACATAAACAGGCCTGGAAGGCGGCCTGATCCCTGTGACCAGAACCGGTAACGCACTACCTCACCAGAGCGCGGTTGGCCACCCTGGTACAGCACTTGGCCACAACCTCCTATATGAATACAACAATCGAACCTCGGTCCTCAGCAGCTGCGAAGCACCTGACCGCGGCGGCGATCAGACCTGCGACGCAGCAGAGGGTGCTAAGAACCCATGATTCCGGACAGGCCTCCATTGGAATCTGAAACTGGCAACGTTTAACGCTAGAACGTTATCTAGTAAGGCGAGTCTAGCAGTGCTATTGGAAGAATTAGAGGGCACTAAATAGGATATAATAGGGCTTAGTGAAGTTAGGAGGCCAAGAAACATATATGGTGCTAAAAAGCGGGCACGTCCTGTGCTGCCCTTCGTTCTCTGGCTTAATCGCGCGCTTGCTGTTATGGCAACGTGTTCGTTTCAACTCGTATTGTACCGGGTACGTGCGACGTACCTGTTTTGTTCTTTTTACTTGCGTTTGGTGACGGTGTGATGCATGTGTACGAGCTACAGTCCCTCGCGCTTCCGCTCGACTGAAGAACTGGTGGACACTACTAAAATATTGCGATCTTCACGAGTGCCTGCCCATTGTTAAGTGCTTGCATTCCCGGGAACATAACGCTTTCCGCATAGTTTTATTTGGCGCCACCCACTTGAGCCACTAATTGTGGTTAGCCTACGTTTGTTCACGTGGGCGTTTATACGTCAAGTCATGAATCTGAATGTGCGAAATTTCGCGTGCTGAACATAACAGAACTTTAGGTGAACAAGTAAATAAAAGTGATACTGATCTTGAGTTTTTCGTGCCATAACCACGATATGATGAGAAACACGTTGGTGGGGGAGTTGGGATTCATTTTGACCCCTTGCTGCTCTGTAATGTGTACCCAATGAGCAGCACACGGGCGTTTTTACGCTTCGCACCCAATGTGGCCGCCGCGGATGGTAGTTAATCCTGCACCCTCTGCAGACGACGTCGTTGTAAGGTCAGTTGCAGGTGGGCGGTTCTGTACGGCGGCTTCTTTTGGCGCCTTAAACTCAGCTAATGCCGATCTTGCACTCTGCACTAGAAACGCGTGTTAATAGTTCCATGCCGGCGTGGGAATTGTCATACCTGATACATGGCGGGCCATTATTTTTAGTCATTACCAGAAACCTTAAAACTCAATTGTGGCTTATGGCACAATACTACTTCTTGAGCTCAATTTCTCAGAGGCGGACATTACTTGCTCGAGAAATCAAAATAAATATTTCAAGAATTAACAATTTCTGATGATCTTTTGAACGAATTATATAGTACCGCACTGTTGCAATTGACAACTTGTAGCTGGTAACTTTGAGCCTCATATCCACTTCTGCCGATTTCTGAGGGCGACACTGATATACAGATATGTGTTGACAATGTTTCCTACGAAATCTATTGGTGTTCCTGTAATTGTTTCCTTCAACGCATAAAAAGGCGTTGTATCTGACAACGCATTTGTAAAAATGACAGCGCGTATCTCAAAACCTGTGCTAGCTTAAATATTTGGTCCAAGTGTACGTGCCTTGTGAAATCAATCGTTTCACTTCGTGTATTCCAATATGTCCTCTAAAGTGATTCGATGGAAAGGTGATTATCGAATGCTAATTAGTCAATTATCGAGTTTGATTTTCACTGTAAGTACTGTCCGCCTCTTCGGCGAATCCCGCATAATAAGTGAATTAGTGCCATTCTGCAGGTGATTTACCTTATTATAAAACATCCGGAATTTCTTCTATGATTACAGGCTTTCTGTTTACCTGAGACGAGCTGGTATAGAAACGATGCGGCGTGAGGGGTACGCATATCGTACCCCATTGTAACATGTGGCTGCATGGAACTGAAAACCGGTTCGTCTTAATTCCCAATGAGGATCAGTTATGTCAGCGATCATGTTACTCTGTTTATTTGGGGGCGGGGGGGAGGTATGGGGGGGGGAGGATTTCGCTTACACTTTTTGGGCCATTGAATCTTTGTAGACAAAAACATATCAAATGCAGGGAGTTGTCCATAAGCTCCATTTGTGCACATGAGGGAATGACTTTGGCAATTATAGCGCCTTGGCTATAGGGTGCCATGCCCTGTCACACTGGACGTTTTAATAACACTGGACATTCGTGCCGCTCGCCAAACCACTTGTGCGCCGGCAGCGCTCCTTCGCTCCCCATTGGAGGAGCTGAAAAGAATAATAAAATGCCATAGTCTACCAACCAATCGTTGGGCTTCGCTCCATCGTGCGTGTATAAGCGTTGGGGCAAAGGATTGCGCAAAAGTGACAAGAAGGAGGGGGAGGGGACGAACGGTCGATTGTTACTTCGCTCCTTTGTTCGTCGCGGGAAGGGCTAGGAAAGGGCGCGCGCACTTGGGCAAGCGAGCATCGCCCTAGCGACGTTGTGAGCAGCTGAACTTTGGACTTGCTATGGGCAGGACGTGCGCTGTTCACTCTGAGGAAGAAGAACATGCCGTCAAAGAGCGGCAACGAGAGCGAAATCACGGATGCGCACGAAAGCGACGAGAAGACATGGCCAGGACCATCGAGTATGTGCCGCGCCGACGGAAGATGGGACCGTCGTCTGGACGGTCTACGTCCATGCGGCTACGTCCGAAGGACACAATGAGACCTCTCGAATGTAGGCTTTTGATTGGATCTGATCCGTCGAAGACAAGGTCGATCGTGGCAGTGGGAGAATTTAATGTCGACATAGCGCGCCTAGGCGGCAAATCGATTATATCCTTCCGATTGGAACGGTTTGGAATTGAATGCTACACGTACGCCAATGTGCCGACCACACGTCACCGATCGGCAAGAACTTTTGGCAAGAACGATTCTAGCATAAAAGAACAGTGGGGTAACGAGGAAGACAAAATAAAGACAATAACAACCACGCTGTAACGTGTGTTTCTGAATTCAATTATTATAGCAATATATCATGTAAATCAATATAGTTGTCGATATAGTCTTCGCAATACAGCTTCGCTGTTTATCCTTCTTCAATACGTCGAAGGGCACTGAAAGTGTTTTTTATCGAAGGTGATGGCTTATGAGCGCTAGTGAAATGATTGCGTCAGGCAGCGGTACGTATTTGCCTCATTACGGGTCCTCATTAGTTGTAGTGACTATAATTAAGAACTTTTTCGTTATTATTGTCATTATATTGCGTAATGCTAACCTCCTACAAAACCACTGGAAGGTACTTTGCTGCAAGTGTATGCCTTTTAATCAATTGTTTTAACAAAAGCAATGAAATGTCGCATTTTCGCCACAACAGTGAAGCTCTGATAGCGGTAGTAAAATACTAAACAACTACACGAAACAAAATTTACCAGCCGAGAAACTATCAGTAAAGAATCACCTATTAATTAAGTTAGCGAGCACGCTGTCACGGGCGCACTTTGCAAATTTTATCAGGTTTCACTCGATGACCACGGAAACTCGCTGTCACAACGCTGGTACGATGAAGAACGGCAGCAGCAGCGGTGAGCGAACGCTTCAACGCTTCTCCAAAACTTGATTGCGCAAGCTACCGCATAAGACGCGAGAGCGCCGCGAAGAATAATCCACCAGCCATATCGGCTCACCTACATAGTCGCAGACTATGTACAACACCACTGAAGAATATGAGAAGTGTGTGAAAAGGCAGGCTGCTACAGAGTGACTGTGGCTTCGAATTCCAGTACATGGTGGACTGTCAGCCAAAACCTTCGACAGGGCCACGTGTGCTGTTTGCATATCGACATCGTGCAGCGCCGCTGTGATGTCCAATTTAGCTGCGGATCGGAATTCGTGATTAATGTTTTGGGATTGCAAGATGTGCCGCTCTGTCTGGCTATTGGAGAGCCTCTCCAGTTAGCGTCGTCTGAGCTTTGATCAGCTCGTCTAGGGTATTGCGCAACTCAAGTGCTTTCAACCGGTCATTCGAGGCTGTGACAGGTATGCCTAGTGCCTGTTGGAAGGGCTTCCTGATAATGACGCCTACTTTGTTATTTTCGGCCGTGCTGAGATCAGGACAAACATCTACGTTCCGCCGCTACCCAAAAACACGCACCCGGTATGCAACGCGGAACGGAGACGGGCAAGAGCACAGACAATGCAGAAAATATTCGAGAGGCCTGAGGACGTGGTCTACGTGGACGCCGCTGATTAAGGTGATCGCGACGCCATGGCCATCACAGCAGTAAATCGAGAGGGCGATTCAGTCGCATCCGGCACGATTCTCACGACGTCACCGGAAGTTGGGGAGGAGGCGGCAATGACCCTGGTAGTGACGGCATCCTCCAAATTCATAGTGAGCGACTCCAAGTGGGCCATCCTAAATTTCACAAGGAGGCGTGGGTTGTTCGAAGTACTCAACATTCTGCGGACCGGTTTTTGTGATAACCCAGTCAGGGGGGGTTCAAGTGATCTGGGCGCCGGTCCACTCCAGCCTCCCGCAAAACGAGAACGTGCACAACGCGGCTCGAGGTCCAACAACCTTTCGACCTTGCCGATATTTCCACCGCTGTCTCTAACTCGTTTCGCCAGTCGGGAAGGGGCAGGCTGGTGTCCTATCATGACATGCTTGATCATCATGAACAAGTGATGGCCAAGTATCCTGCAGCACACATAACTATATCTAAGCGGCAATAATTGGCATGGCCTTTGCTCCAGACCAACACCTTCCCTATTCCTGTAGCCTACAGCCGCTGTTCCCAGGAATGTATACAACCAAATGCAAAATCTGCAAAGGCAGGGCGGACATTCAGCACATAGTTTGGTCGCACCCCTCAAACGCAGTCATGTCCAACAGGACGATCAGTCGTCTTTGCAAATCAGGTGTATGGAGCAGCGGGAGAACGCGCTGCTCAGCTGCGATCCGGAAGTGCTAGCCCGACTCACCCGTATGGCTGAAGACGCCGCCGGGGCACAAGGGCTCCTGGCTGCCGTCTAAAGGGGGACGAAGACAGAAGAGGATCTCCCATCTGTTCCCATTCACTTGACACCATCGCGAGCACACAATAAAGTTCTTTCTTTCTTTCTTTCTTTCTTTCTTTCTTCCTTTCTTTCTTTCTTTCTTTCTCTCTCTCGTTCAGCTCATGGTGTGTGTAGAGCACGTTGAACTCCGTGACGATTGGTCGTGCAGTTCAACGCCAAGAAATATACGGCGCTGCCGTTCTCCAGCTCTCAACTTGATGCAGAGGTGATTCTTGCCAGCGGTACCACACTAACATTGTCAACGGATTACGGTTACCTTGGTATAAGGCTTGATGCATAAAAAATGTTGTGCAGGAACCCGAGGACCAGGTGAAACGGGACACTAGGAGAGCACGCCATACGCTGCGCAGACGAAGTACGTCGGGTGTTGGTGCGACAATGAAGTGCTGGTGCGACAACTTTGCCAATCGTCACACGTGCCCGGTGTCATCTTTGCTAGCGCTGTTTTATGCCTGTCGGCCAAAACGCGAGGCTGAATGGAACGCAGTCAGTGCGAAATTCCGTCGAGAGCTATAGGTAGGCTATTTACGTGTCATATTCGAGTGGATAGAAGGCAACATTCGCTGGGATTCTACTTTCCAGGCTATAGAGAATCAACCATTAAATATTGTTCCACAGTCGTCTAAGGCTAATGAACGGCAAGAGGCATGCCCGGCGAGTGTTAACGGATCTCTATTATAAGGGTGTACAAACACAATGGAGTAGGCGCCTCTACATTATTGATTGTAAGTTTGGAATGTAAGTCCCGTGCACGAAGACAGCGAACGCAAGAGGACGAAGGTGGCGAGGTCTCGGGTTAGGAAAGAGGAGACCACGCTATGGCAGTCCGTCATGCTCTGTGCATGAATGCTGCCATTATACAGTACCCCAGAAACAATCATTGGAGTGTAAAATGTATACAACAGTAATTTGAGTGGTCTTCTCTGCAAGACATGCGCCGCAGCACAGCGCACAGTGCACCCTGAAGCGGAAGTTCTGGCTGCGAAGTTCCGGACGTGCGGAGCTACGGAAGAGAACGGGGATCATCTGGTCCTCGGCTGCGGGAGCAGGGAGCCTACATGTATGCTTTGATTAATGGCCGCGACAGCCTTTGTGAGGGTACTTGCCGCGGCAAGCTAAATTGTGTCTTATACTTGCCGACAAATTATAAGATATCGGAGCAAACATGGCGAAATACCAGTCGACAGATCACGTTTCCCGCAAGCCTTCGTGACGTAAAACAATTAAGTTTTTTTTAATAAACGTTGGCTGCAGCAGCCACACACATATGCCGTGTCGGTGTGCAGTAGACGGGATGTCGGCGTTTTAGTTAAATAGGTTAGTAAGCAGAGTCCTTATTACAGCACAGCTCGAGAAACGCCCTATATATATATTATGCACTTCTGGAAGGTAACGACAATGTTTAATTGACTTCACATACTTGGCGTGCGACAATACTAAACCACGAGCACGCTAACGTTACTTATAACTTGTTGGTTTATACATGTCGCATGAAAAGCAATAGAAGAAGGGAAGTTTGATGTGTTAAAACATAAGAAAATGCGTTTATAATATGAAATTTATAGGCAGGTTTCGCACATGCATTGGTATTAAACTAAATTGGTATTGGTATTAAATTAAGCGCGCGCCAACATGCGTACATGCGACTGCGACAGAAAAAAAAAGCAGGAGCGCGCCGCGACTTTTAGCGAAAGTGTGGTCCAGAATTGTTGCTCAACACATTTGGCGGGAAATCATGATCAAAATTTTGTTGTTGTCACCACCACCAAAACAGCAATTGCATGTAGGTTTGCTCTCCAGGAGCCTTGCACGAAGCCCCACAGAGCGCGGCAAGTGGAGTTATTCGACTGACAAAGTTCACTTCCTGTAGTGGTTGAACACTTTGCTACCGCTTTCGCTGCTGCACCACTGGGACGAAAATATGGCCTTTCATTTGCTTTCTTTAAACAGTCAAACAAAACGATACGCTTCCTTAGGTATGGCTCCATCATCTATGCGATATCACGAGCAGTAATTCTATTCCCAATCGCAATTGTCACTGGTTCATAGTGACAGGGAATATTGACATCGAAATCAATGAGGCAATAAGAAATGCTTCTTTTAATTCCCACACGCAAATGTTTGATCACCTTGGAATGAAAAAAATGATCACGTCTATACAGCTTACTGCGAGCGCAGTGATACTTCATAGCTACTAGGTACACTATCTCATTCTATATCGACCTGTCGATGTTAAAAAAAAAGGCAGTACTTTCACAATTCGCTTTGTCCAGAAAAATAGATTATTTCTACGCCAGGGAACAACTATTACGTGCAATCAAGAACATACACGATCCCCCGCATGTTAAACAAAGTTTCGGAGAACTGTACTCACCTCATTCAGCTTCCACTGACAACACTATAAGACATCTATCGCTCATCGAATAATGTTACTCACTATTTTTTGATATAATTTCTTGTTGAGGCGTCTCTTACTTTGCATGTGCTTCTGTTAAAACATATGCGCTTGTTTGATTAAGTTGCGCAAAGAGAAATCTCCGGCCGTCTTTCAAAAGACCTATTCATCATCGCCGCTTTTCAAAAAACCTACTCATCATGACGATAAACCAGTAACACGTATTACATGTTGCGTAAGACACCATATATCAGAGGGTGGTAATGCTGATCATTACCAGGCTTTTCAAAGGACTTATTCATCATCGCCGCTTTTCAAAAGACCTATTAATCATGACAGTAAACCATGCAGTAACGCGGATTACATGTTGACAAGGAAATTTATTGACCCGTAGGCACGCTTACAACTGTGGTAGGAACTTAAAATATAATAGAAGGTATAGCAAATGTAATACATCATACTTGATGTAAACAAAACAGATTAGCAAATGAAATAATAAATGGTGTCTGCTTGACACTGGCTGTGCCACACACAACAACAACAAAACAACATTACAGCGTCCATGCCATAGTATTATTGTCAGCCTAAAATTTACGAAACACACCCGGGGCACACACAAATACAAAGTCTCAACTCAGGCAAGAAGAATTGAGCACTATTCTGGCTGTAGAAAGACTTTGCCTTGGGAGACGGTTAAGTAACGCATAGACCAGAGGCGAAGAAACTCCTCTTCACCGAGTTTGAACAGCTGTTCTTCAAGATGACCCCATACTATCACCTGTAGTTTTCGCATTCTTGAGTACATTGCTCTATTTGACTGTCTAGATCGCTCTGCAATATTGCGGAAACACCACAAAGCGTAGCAAGCGCTGTACTAGGCGCAGTTCGCAAACCGATCTCGGCGATGTGTTGGCCGCGCGAAGGATATTCCAAACATTCTTGCAACTAGCTTCCAGAAGGTGTGTGCTACAACGCACTCCTTTACTACATGCATGCATTGATCATTCGCTACCATATGCCAGCGTTGAAGCCTGTCATGTTGCGTAAGACGCCATAACCATGAGGCGGCAATGCTGACGGAGCCAGCACTCCATGAAGCGGTTTGTATTTGCCATCTTACAAGTCCACATTAGTTGTACCGGCTACTGAGAAAAATTTTCGGCCGAATTGTTAGAATCTTGCGACATTAGATCACGCTCAGAACCGCAGTTATTATTTTTGTTGATAATACATGCAGTTATTTACTTGTTTAGGAAAAAAATAAAAGGTCACATTTTTGTCAGAGTGATGACGTTTTGATAGAAAGCACTCGACAATTACACGAACTAAATTTGGTGGGCCAAATAAACTGTACTTGCTGCCCTCTGCAGCCCAGCACCAGTTGAGTCTCGTTATTTTTCGCGTCTCCGCACGCACGGCCCATCGCAGTAAGCACTTCGAGTTTCGGGTCACAGCGCCGTCGATGCACGACAAAGTGCGCTGTGTTCTCCTGCATGCCACGCCGAGCAGACCACTCACATCGCTATTGTACAGCTTTCAGACTACAATGCTTCTTTCGTGGGTCCTGTATAATTGCGGGGTTCGTTTAACGAGCATGGCAGAGTGCCATCGCGCGTTATCCTATTCCCTTATCCGAGCCCTCGCTGCCTTCGCCCGCTTGCGTTCGCTGTCGTCCTGCACGGAACGAGCCAAATAAACCAAACTTTCGTTGAACGCTAGAGGCGTGTACTGTACCGTTGTGAAGAAGCACGCACAATGTACCGAGCGCAAGAGCATACGACATTGCGGCCGTCCTCAACAAAAGGAAAAGAAAACAAGGGAGGCTCGTGCCGCGAATGAGAAGGGGCTCGCGCAACGGAGATCGTTGGAACGCCGGCACGACTAGGGCCGCCGGGCCTACGGAACCCACATCTACCGGTGAGGTTCACTTGACCGGGCGCCCGTCTGCGGGACAGGGAACGCCTCGGGTCGTTGTACGGCACGAAAACTCGGAGCGGCCTGCTGCAGCCTCACCCCCGCATCTGCGCGCGAGGTTCGGGAGAGTGAGCGTCCGTCATCGAGACGAGGAGCGCCTCGGATCGTCGCCTTGCACGAGGCCTCAGGTCGGCCTGCTGACATCTCAGAACCCGCTTCTACGCGCGAGGTTCGGGTGACCGCGTGAGCGGGCGTCCGTCATCGAAACGAGCTCCTTGGGCCCTCTTCTTGCTCGAGACTCCGGAGTGGCCTGTTCGCGTCTACGGATCTGTAGGCCATCCACCTTTCCGACACCGTGCTGCTGCATCTGCTCTTCCACGCCGGTCATCACTCTACCAGCGAGTGTTCCACCTCAAACCCTCTTGGAGTCTCACCACTCACCGCACTTCAATCGCAACCTCGAGAGACTACATTTCTTTTTTTTTCGACCTCTTTACGAACAGCGTGACATGCCTGGTTCTAGTTGAAGGTATTCTTCGTGATTATGTGCCGTCAAATATAATTGTCGTGTGCTTGCTAACCATGCACCGTCTCCTCCATCTTCCTCGCGTTACACGCTTTGCAACGTGGAGAGCCTAACCCATCACATATCTGGCGCCCGCGACAGGACACCTCTTACGCTATCGTGAAGTGCATCACATTGCATATTCGTGTCGGACGCGTGAGGATGGAGACAGACAAGCTTACGGCAATGGAAAAGAATTGGGGTTGACTGGCACGGCACTCAAACAATGGGTAGATGAAGAGCGCGCACGCGAAAGGAAGCGCGTGAAGCACTCCTGCCTGAACCTAATGCAGCAGAAGAAGCTGATGCCGAAGCGCTAGCTAGATTAAAGGCAGAAAGGGCAGTGCTCGAGCTCACGATAAAATTGAGGGAGTTAGATGCGACAGCCGGTAGCATGGCTACCAGGCAGCTTACAGAGAGTGTGCACGCAGGTGCTACCGAGATCTACCGAAGTCCGCACAAGATAATCCCAACGTTGAACGAAGAGCGCGATGAGTTGGATGCATACATTCAACGATTTCACCGCGTCACAACGAGCCAGGGCTGGCCACAAGACAGATGAGCCCTATCGCTAAGGCTCTGTTTGACAGGCGTAGCTCTAAGTGTTGTCGGCAGGATGGCACCGGGTCATGCCATGGACTATCGACACTAAAACAGACAAGACGCTTTTGCAACACTTCAGGTTCACGGAGGAAGGCCACCGAAGCAAGTTTCGGTCAGCGAAACTCCATAATTCCGAAACTGGTAGACAGTTTGCCGGTCGTCTATTGGGATATTTTGATCACTGGCAAGAAATGGCCAATACGGACCGGACATATGATGCCCTGGGGGACAAGATTGTCTCAGAACAGTTCCTGCTTACTTTCCGTGAGAAACTGGCAGTCTTTTTGAGAGAAAGGAACTGTCAGGAACTTGACAAGCTAGCCGGAGCTACTGATTATTACCTGGCGGCGCAGGGGTTAGTCAACCTTGGCAAAGGTAAAAACAAGAGAGAACATAGCAAGCCACCAGGTCAAGCTCGAACTCCTGAGCGACAAGAAGAGAAGGAAAGACCACGCTGCTTTCCTTGTGGTAAACGCGGTCACAGAGCTGCTGATTGCAGGACCAATACGAAGGGTCCAAATGCAAACACATCTTTCTGTGGAAAGTGCCGCCGCACTGGACATAACACAGGTGATTGCCCCAAAAAACCCAACAGTACCGAGAGGGCTTCGTGCTCGATGCAACAAGTAGAAATGCCCAAGGCAGTAACCGAAGAGACGCACACCTTGCGTCGAGTTCCCGGAAGTTCGGAAAGCGGGAGAACGCAAACGCATAAACGAGAAGAAAAATGTAGGCCTACTGCCGAAGGTGTGCTTGAAGGACATCCCGCTACTGTCTTGTGAGATACAGGATGCGACACTATTATTGTCAAAAGGTCCCTCGTACCAGACAGTAAGCTGACAGGAAAAATTTCCTCGGTCTGTCTTCTGGATAGAAGATTGTTGAAGCTACCTGAAGCAACCGTGGAGATCGCATCACCGTTGTTCACAGGCAAGACTCGGCATGGACAATCCTTTATATGATATTGTTCTGGGAAATGTGAAAGGTGTACGGAATGCCTGCAATCCTGACAACGAATGAAAAAGAGATCTTTATACACCGAACGCTGCGGATCAATCATTTAGAGCAGAAGGTGGAAACTGTTCTACCAAGTAATCCATCTCTGCTGACATTTTAGCATCGGCTGCTAGAGAAACCAGGGACAAGTCGGCAGTGGCAGCGACAACCAGAAAGACAATCAACAAAGTTACTCTCTCTGTCTCTCTCAAAGAAGCCTGAAACAATAAACAACAAAAACTTAAGGAAAGCACATATTGCCGACGTCACTGCCCCTCCGTTTACCTGGTCGGCCGCGTCCGGAGTTTCGCCACAGTGTCCGCCTCGTATGTTCTTTGACGTTATGAGTGTCGTACACATTGACGAAAATAGTCACGCAATCATGATGTTGATGGGAAGGCCATGGTCAGCGTATACTCATAAAATTCATGAATGTATTTTACTAAGTTTCCTTCCTCAATAAAATGTTTTTAGTCTACGCATTTTGGAGCTTTCTCTGAGGCCTCCACGTTCGACTACTTTCTCTCCATGGTATATAGCCATACTCAACTGCGCATGTTCACATAAAACAATGACGTGATTCGGCAGCGGGAAGCACAGCTATTGTTTGTTTGGGTTGTCGAATCGAAACACACAACTTATTTGAACACTTTACATCTTATTTTTAATCAAAAGAACCTTACATGCCCTATGGCAGGGCAGAAAGCAAGGGGAGCATTTCGAATGGTAAAGACATAAAAAGTACCAATTTCCAAGAGGAACAGTCCTCTAAAAAGATTGCTGTATTATACAATATTCAAGACACAGGGAATACAAATCTGACGGCACACGAACATTTGTTGCCATTAACAGAGCAAACGGAATACTGTTTCTCAAAATAGTACACAACATTGCACAAATGCGCGATAAAATACGCTAGACTGGGCATTCGTGAACGGTATTAAATGGGTAAAGCGTGACTAAGTGACAGCTGAACGTGTCGGGGTTAGTTATAGACGCTATGTTGACAGGGAGGCCATTCCAGAGACGAATGGCACGAGATAGGGCAGATGAATTAAGTGCGTTGGTTTTCCCGCATATTTGCATGAAATTCAACTGATTATATAATCTGCGTGAAAAGAAGTGTGGTATTTGAATTTGTAACCGGGTTCGTTTATTAGGGCAAATATATTTGTGCAATAAGCACAGAAGAGCCATGTTGCGGTGGCTGCCTAATGGCTGCAGCACAAGGTCTAGTTTAATTTGGGTAATGTATGAGTTTATATTGTAGTTACGGGATATGAACAGGGATGCTCTATTTTCTATCGTTTCTGTCACATTGATTCAGTAATTTTGATGAGAGGACCAAATTCAGGAGGCGTGCAACTGTGGCAGAATGAATGTTTGGAAAGCGAGTTTTCGAATGTTTGTCGGGGCATTTCGCAAGTTCCGTCGTAGATAGCCAAGAGAACGTGATGCTTTGGCACACGTGGAAGTGATTTGTGGGAGATAATAAATATTCTCCGTAAGAAGAACACCAAGCTACTTGAATGATGAAGCGTAGGAAAGCATAGTGTCATTAAGGTGATATGAAAATTTAAAATTTACACATTTTTGGCTGAATTACATAACGCCGCACTTGGTCAACTTTAGTGTCATGACTGAGCCATTGTTACACCAGTTATCGATAAGGTTAAGATCCGCTTGAAGTTCCAAGTGACCGTCAGTCGTGTGGATAGGACGGTGGATTATCCAGTCATCGACAAAAAGGCGCATGTAGGAAGTAATCTGGGCGCGTAAGTTGTTAATGTGGATTAATAAAAGTTAGGCCCCGAAGACGCTGCCTCGAGGCACACCAGTGCTAACAGAAGAAGGTGGGGAAGCGAAATTGTTAACAACAGGAAACTCTTCTCGAAAAAAAAAAAAGAAAATTACGAATCCAGGATAATGTCAAATAGTCAAGTCGTAAAGCAGATAAGTTAGAAATTAGGTGGCACTGAGGCACGTGGTTAAAAGCTTTAGCAAAGTCAAGAAAGATACAATAAGTTTGAAAGTTGCAGTCCGTGGTAAAGTGCAACTTAGTCGTTACTTCAAATGAATGTGTAACAGGAAAATCCTTTCCTAAAATCATGCTCATTAGAAACAAAAAAAATTGTGAGCTTCTACGTGGTTGTAGACGTGAGAAGTGTATACGTGTTCAATTATTTTGCAACATGTGCAGGTTAATGATGTGACGCGACTGAACATCTCCAGATTTGTCAATTGGTATTATTTCTCCTTTTAGCCAAGTGGTGGGTAACTTTCCAGATGCTAGGGATTGTTGAAAAATATGGCGTAAGATCTTTCTTCAGGTAGCGACGGTGTTCTTTAATATCTTGGAATTAATGTTGTCAATAGCAGCTTAAATGAATAATTTGAGGTTACTAATGAGTAATTTAACGCCTTAAACAGTGACAACAATTGGTTCCATGTATACCGCGTCATTTTCGGGAAAAGTTGGAACATTGGAAAAGTCCTCCTGAGTGAAAACACATAAAAAAAGACGTGTTGAATACGGTGGGGCAATTGCCGCTAGAAATAGGGATGTTTTCTGTTCCGTGTAAAGTTACGCCGTTAGTATTCCTTGTCGGAGATATGGTTGGCCAAACTTTTTGGGATTGGACGATGGCAGCGATGGTAGGTGTTGCGAGTAGTATTTATCTTTTGCGGAAGATATCGCTGAGCAGTAATTCTTCAAACACTCTTTGTATGTCTGCCAAGCCTCAGCTGTGCGCCCGCGTTAAGTCCTGTTCTACGAACGCTTCTTACAATTCCTTAGTTTGCGAAGAGACTTGTTGAGACTAAGAGACGAAGAGAGCTGGATTTGTTGTTAGTTATCGAGACCATCGCGACGTACCGGTCTACTAACGCAGTTCTTTTTTCTTGTAAAATACCGAGTTGTCGTTTACGGATCGGCCATTAGATGAAGGTAGTAGCACTTGGCACTCATCGTAGCACCTCATCGTAATTTGCTCTGTTATAATAGCGAATTTGTTTTGTTGTTGTGCCCGACACGGGCTTCGTGATGCTAACTGCTATTTGAATGAGGCTACCATCACTAAAGCAGCTTATATTGCAACTGGAAATTAGAGCTGAAAATTTTTTAAGTATGGAGCGCGATGCATGGGTGACGGTGGAATAGACTTCAAGTAGCCGAGGAAAAGCTGAACATGGCCGCCGTCGAGAACGAGAATGGTCATGACAATGGAACGCAGTCTCACGACGTGACCGAGCAGGGAGTGTCAACAAAGCACGTGGAATGCGTGCAACATGGGGAGGGAGTAGCCGGAAAGAACTGCACTCCACAACCCACCGCCCTCTTCCAAGGGGGACGTTCATAACATGCACCTATCCATCCATCAAGTTTTGAAGATATTCGTTACTGTCTACTGTTAGAACGGCGGCGCACGGGATACTGGATAACGCGCTCGGCTATGGAGATGAAAATACAAAAGATGGAGACACGCGGCCAGTGGATTGAAGGAGAGAGGGATCACAAGAAAATGTAGGGGCTAGATTTTTTATTGGCCAAGTATATTCAGAAAGATTGGAATTAGAAGTTCGCCGTTGTCTTCTGTCATTTACCAAACAGCTCCGGTCACCGAACAGAAAGTTGTATCATTCGAGCGAAACTGGTGGGCAAATAAATCGTAGCTAACCACGAATTATGTATTTATATATATATATATATATATATATATATATATATATATACTAGTAACAATCTACAAACGCGCCATAGATTTAAATGTTCCGACCATAGAGATTCCTCTAACAATTACTGGACGGAGCCCTGGAGCTATATTCGTTCAGCCATCATAGGAATGATGTGTTGTTCCTGTATTTGTCTTGAATTTATTGCATCTTCGCACTTGGAGTTTCAATTGTTCTTGTGAGTTTGTATAGTGCGCTTCATTATGCGCCTAATTTGAGCATAAATTTCTGAGCAAGCTATATATTTTTATAGGAGATGGTATTAAAACTCAACAAGCACGCAAAATCGCTGCTAAGTACAGTCAGAGTCCTTCCATGTTTTTCTGGTCACGAAACTCCGCCGTCACTCTATGGGAGAGGTTCATATGCTACCCAATGATGCCGCGACGCGGCGCCACTGTGCAACAGATGGCATCGTTCGCGTACCGAAACGCGTGCGCAGTGCGAGGCGAGCTGAGTGATCTGGTGGGTTCTGTGCATGTGCTGCGCTACTTTTCGAGTGCTGGGTTGCTTAGTTGAAGTGGCGGGGTGGGACAACGATGCCGAACACGTGTTCTAAGTAACAGCTGAAGAAGAAGAATGGTGGTATCTCTAACAAGCCATTTAAAAAAATTGCTGTATTTGTGATGTGCCGACTTGTGCTCGTTTCAGAGTTGTTTTGCGATGTCTTATGAAATGCTTATGCGTTGCACTTTCTTGTTTATAGAAACAATCGATTATGCATTCTGTATTTATTGTCATTCGTTTGCTGGTGTTTGGAAAAATGAAAGGACTCTGGTACAGTGGTTCCGCTTGTCTTGGTGTCCGTGGCGTAAACGTTTCCATATCGGGATTCAGTGCTACAAGTGTTGTGTTCTAATCTTGCTGTCGGTCAATTTTGTTATCTTTTATTTGATTGTTTAAAATTTATTCATTGTTTATAATCATCACTTAGCAATGTAACGAATCCGTCCAAAGTGATACGGACGCAGTTTGAGCAAATCCATGTACTTCCGATTATTCGCGCGCTGGCTGAACTGCCCTGCGCGCAGCTCCCGTAGACACTAGCGCCACCGTTCCCTCTAGTGGTAATTGTATGAAGCTCTGTTGGTTCTGACTGCTGAATACCACACTTGGTAAACGCCATGAAGGCCACTGTCAGGCCGCCCCTCGCGCTCTTACAAACATATGAGGACGGCAATAAGGCATTCTGTGGTAGTGAGAGAGGGCGAATTGGACGAAGCGGCCCTAACTGACCAAATCGGCATCCACGTTGTAAAATTACCGACATTACGCACTCCTTCAAACATTTGTGCTCGAAGATGTGGTCGCATTACGTGGTCGCATTGCGGTGTAATATATAACCTGGTCAAGTGATATATATATATATATATATATATATATATATATACACACACATCTTGATCCACTTACATTTCCAAAGAGTAACGGTTTTTTAATTCATGTATTGAGCACAAGGCACGCTCATTGGTGCCCTGCAATAGGGGCGCCAGACCTGCAAGACGGTAGTCACCATCGAGAAGAAGATGGAAGTACCCGTTGTGTGTGTGTGTGTGTATATATATATATAGAATGCGCGGCTTTATCTGCGTCCTGTATCCACTCCAAATGCTGCTTTACGCAATTTGCAATCCATGACACTGGTTCATTGTCATAATGAATGATTGCAACAGCCCAATTTTGGCGAGGTGGATCATCTTGAGTAAAACTTGAAGCAGTGCAAGGAAGACGATGACAGTGATCGAAAACTACCACAACACGATGAGCGGTGTATTGACACATGGAAAAAAAGATATGGAAAGATTACACGGCTTTTATAGCATGTCAAAAAATACCAGTAACAAAAAGGTTTAAACCGCATTCGTACTGCCTACAAGTACAGGTGCTCATCTAAAAATCGCATTTCAACCTTTTGGTTGCTGTTCTTTGGCATGCTCTTAAAGCTGTCTGATCTTTCAGGAAATTTTTTTCCAGTTGGCAGCACAGCGCTCGTCCAGTTGTATGTGTTTTCGATTGTTGTCGTTTTCTACGCGCTGCTTCGAGTTTTCTCAATTAATACGTATTTTGGAAAGCCGGTCTTGAAACGCCTATATATACAATATATACATAGCAATTGATCGGCGTAGAATTTCTGTGGCTCCATCAGGATGCCTACATATGCACCGCTTATCAAAACAACTACTCTCGATGACGATAAACCAGTAATACGGATTACATACTGCCTAAAGCAGAAGGGTCGATTGGCAACGGCGTCCTGATAGAGCCTTGGTTGGAGGTAGACAGCGTGTTGATGGAGCCAGCACTTCAAGAGGCGGTTCTTATTCGCCACCTTGCACGTCCACACTAGGTTTCCCGACAACAAAAAGAGTTTTTGTTTGATATTGTTGGCATATCGCGAAACGACAATACGATGAAAAAGCAACTGTATTTATTTCCGGCAGTTGCCCAAGGCTTTTATTAAAGTGTTTTTAGAAACGCAACAATAAAGTCGCATTTTTGTCCTAGTGACGAAGTCTTGATAGAAAGTATTCGACAACAACACGAAGCAAGTTTGTCGGCCGAATAAACTGCACTTGCTGCCCTCTGCAGCCCAGCAACAATGAGCCTCGTTCTCTTCCGCATCTCCGAACGCACCACCCTTCGCAGCCAGCACTTCCAATTTCGGGTCACAGCGCCGTCGATGCACGAAAGTGCGCTCTGCTCCTGGGCGTGCCACGGCAAGCAGGCCACTCACATTGCAGTTGTGTGGATTTTACACTGCAATCCTTCCTTCATGGGTCCTGTATAATTGCAGGGTTCGTTTAAAGAGCATGGGAGACTGCCACCAGTGCGGTATCCTCTTCCCTAACCCGAGCCCTCGCGGCCTGTCTTTCTCCATGGGACGAGCGAAATAAACGAAACTTCCGCTGCACACTATAGGCGTCTGCTCCACCGTGTTTGTACAGCCTTGGAATGTAGATATCTTAACAACCACCTCTGTCCTCGTTCATTAGCCTTAGACGCCCATCGAATGAAATCTTACCGCTTGCTCCTCTGCAGCCTCGAAAGAAGGCCAGCCAATGTCGCCCTTAATCTCCTCGACAGAGACACGCGGATACCCAACCTGTAGCCCTCCGCCCAACTTCACGCTGACGGCGTTCAATTCATCCTTCAGTGACTGGAGGCATACAACAGCTTTAGTAAAAGTTAGACCTGGCACGTGTATAGGTTTTCATAGTTGGCGCACCAACACTGGACGGCTGCAACCTCACACACACCATCTGCGCAGTGAATGCCATGCTCTAGGAACATCTCGTTTCACTTGGTCCTCTGGTTACTCCAAAAGCTTGTTTGTGCCCTAATCGTTAAGCCATCGTAACGGAATTCCATGTCGCAGTGTTAGCCACGGTGATATCAAATAGCAAAAACATCAATACCGCACAAAGTGTATGGAGAAACGGCACCGCAGCAGCCTAATTGGTAAGAGCATCGCACGCCTAATGCGAAGACGTGGGTTCGTATCCCAGCAGCGGTCAGATGTTTTTTCGTTCCTTTCATTTGCGTGAATTACTCATTTCTTTAATTAAACGTGTACTTACAAGTAATTTCCTCTATCTTGCCATTGGTGTCATTGGGTGTTGGCTTATTATGAAATGATTATAAAAATGGAGCCCCTGGGTTCCCTTTCTTGTCCCTTCATATATTATGTAACTAAGTAAAGATCCAACGCACACGTTTCTCGTTCCACAGGCAGCCAACTTTTTCGAAATACTCTACACGTGCGTCACATGCCCCAGCCTCGTATTATTTGCTTGTGAAAGGCCAGGCTTTGATTCGCCGTTTAAAACTGCAAGGCGCTTCAATTGGAGTGGTGAGACCGACTTTCCCCAATCCTTTCCTTCAAGTAGTTAGCGCTAGGAGAAACTGGGCGACGTTACACCAACTTTATGATTGCCCAAGTTTATCACGTTTTAACGTTTCGTCGCCAGAGTACAAATGTCATCATTTTCACACACACCACATGGCATAGGCATAGGTACGTATGATTATATAACACGTGGTTGCAGATGACGTCCTAATACGCTTTTTTTTCTCCCTTGCGCTCGTCCTGCAGAACCTAAACCTTAGATTTAGAACTCAAGAATCGTTCTGTTGAAAGATGGCGCCGACCGGCCGGCATAGATCTGCTTTTGCTGTCATACGATCGTCTTCGACGGGGTCGTCGTCATGCTGCTGTCGTCACACGTACGTACGCTCGCGACCCACGCACACAACTACTGAATTTAAACATATAAGTTTGTTATTCTCGTAAAAATGCTGTGTAGTCAGGTACCTGAAAAATGCTTCGCATAACACTTATTCCCGCAGTGCATGGGATATGCGTAATGTTCCACTTCCGCCTCCTACTCATGTAATGAGGCTGCTTTTTCTTCTCTTATAATGATGTAGGACAAGATTATAATTACGATATTTCACATGTGTAAGTGCCAGAGCAGCAAGATAGGATGCGGACCAGGTAGCAAAGGGCAGAGTTTCTAAGCTTACCGAAATTTTATGGCTTCAACAAGTGCCGTTCGTTTGGCGACGTCGAAACTGCGTTGCCTAATCTTCCAATGGTGCGCCATTCGCGCATTGTTTTCGATTTCGAACGCGATCCGGCAAAATCGCGTAGCCCAAAATAATTTGATTGGATGTTTAATATTAGTCAATATATGGGAGGCGCAGTAGCGCCGTTCAAGAATAATGCCGCCTCCAATCTAATTCCACTTTATCCTCGCGCTTATTCGCACGCTTGCTGTTATGGCAGCGTGTTTCCTTTCAACTTGTATTGTACTGTTTGCGTGCAACGTACTTGTTTCATTCTTTTTACTTGCGTTTAGTGACAGTGTGGTGACTTTGTACGAGCTACAGTCACTCGCGTTTCCAATCGACTGAAGAGATGGTGGGCACAACTAAAATATTGCCATCTTTGTGGGTGCCTGCCCATTCTTGGGTGCCCATTCTCTGCCCATTCACGAGAACACGCCGCTTTCAGCATCGTTTTCTTTGGCGCCGACAATTTGAGCCACTAATTATGGTTCGCGTACGTTTGTCCGCATCGGCGTCTGTACACCAAGTCATGACTCTAAATCTGGGAAATCTCGCGTGCTGACAATAATGAAACTTTAGGCGAACTCGTAAATAAAATAAATGCAAATCTGGAGTTTTTCCTGCCATAACTATGATATGATTATGCGGAAGGCGTTGGCGGGGGACTTCGGATTTGTTTTGACAACCTAGGGCTCTGTATCGTTCATCCAATGCGCAGCAGACGGGTGTTTTTGCACTTCGCACCAAATGAAGTGCGGCCGCCGCGGCTAGGATTTGCTCCTGTGCCCACTGCAGACGATATCGTAGTAAAGTCAGTTGCACGTCTGCTGTTCTGTTCAAGCAGAACTTTTTGTTGGGCTAGTTGGTGCATGGTACTGAAGTACTAAAGCTCCAAACAGACGACAAACAGACGTCTGTCTCTTTTCTTGCGTCGTCTCTTTTGGCACTTTAGTACTGCTGTTCAGTACGGCGGTTCCTTTCGGCGCCTTGAACATAGCTACTGCCGATCCTGCACGCTGCGTTAGAAACGCGTGTTAATAGACCCATGCCGGCATGGGGAGCGCTCATAGCTAATACACGGCGTGCCATTATTTTTAATCATTACCAGAATTTTTAAACTCACTTGTGGCTTGTAGCACAATTTTAACTTCGTGAGCTCAATTACTCTGAGGCGTACATTATTTGCGCGAGAAATTAAAACAATTAATTCACTAATTAACCCATTCTAGCTAACTTTTAAGTCAATTATAATATACGGCACTGTTTCATTGACAAGTTCCACAGCCAGTGACTTTGAATCTCATATCCACTTTAACCGATTTCTGAGGAAGCAATAATTCAGAGACAGGTGTTGACAATGTTTGCGATGAAAGCTATGCTTGTTGCAGTAATTCTTTTCCTTCAATCTATAAAAATGCGTTTTGTTACATTGGTCAGCAGAAAAACAGTGCAATTTAAGTTTCACAGGGCGTATCTCAATATTGGTGCTAGCTTCAAAATTTACTACAAGTGTATGTGTCCCTGTGAAATCACGCGCTTCAGTTTATGTATTGCAATATGTGCTCTAATGGAATTAGTTGGAAAGGTGTTCATGGAACTTTTGTTAATCAGTCAATTATCCGTTTTGATTTTCAGTCTAGGTACCGTCTAGCTCTTCACCTACTCTAGTAGAATAAGTGAATTAGTGCTTCATGCCGTAGGTGATTTACGTTGTTACAAAACATGCGAAATTTCTTCTATGATTAAAGGTTTTCCCTTTAGCTGAGGCGAGCTTTTGTTCCAACGATGCCGCATGAAGGGTACACATAGCGCACCCCATTGTAACATGTAGCTGCACAGATGTGACGGTTGGTCTGTTGTAGTTGCCAATCAGGAGCACTTTGGTCAGAGAGGACTTTACTCTCTACCTTTTTCTTTCTTTTTGTGGGGCGGTGGTGGGTTGGAAGTTGTGCTTACAGTTGTGGGGTGATTCGACCACTGCTGACAAAAATATCTGTCATGCAATCACGTTTAAATACGCTCAATTAGTACACATGAGTGAATGACTTTGCAAATGAGCGACTTCGCTATCTTTGCCGAGCACGCACGTAAGACACCAATTTTCAGAATCTGCGTGTCACTATTATTTAGACCTTCGAAATCTGTCAAATAATGACAAAAAATTCGAAAATAATTGGGACAGAGCGTTATTTGTGGACCACTAGTAGCAGCTCAACTATTCACATAATTCAAGATATGAAATCGCGTCCTACTTTAAAGCACTCATTAACCGACCGATGTCCTCTTGGCCACATGTAATAATATTGGAAAAGAACTTCAATGAAGCAGATGATGTACTGCTTAATCGTCGCCAGTAAAAACTATGACGCACGGACAGTCATTTTACATACGGGCATTTCTTTACTCTCTGAATATTGCGGAGGTGCACACACACGCACCTGCCACACGCGCCTTTGTACGACCTTTCCTCGTGTCCTGTTGGTTTCGCTGGTTGAAATGATGTCGCCGGGGCAGCAACGCGTTTCCACACTGCTGATAATCGCTGCTTCGTTTCTTTCTTTACCGTCAATTTATCAGCGTTTCATGGAATAACCGTTGAAGTGTAAAGGTACGTCCTCACTTGCGGAAATAAGCGCGCGCAAGGTACATTCGCGGCAACAATTCCCTGTTATAGCAGCTTGGGCTTCTTGGTTTTTCATCCTGGTCTTAACAGCGCAAAACGTAGACGGCACACGAGACAAGGAGACGACACCACAAGCGCTGCCGAAGTAGGCGCACCGCCTTGCGCGCTCTTACATCGGCAAGTGAGGACATGCCTTTATTCTCCTACAGCAATTTCCTTCAGCATTATTCGCTAGCGGGCAACGGAAATTGAAATTTCAAAGTTGTGACAAACGTTTCGCATAACGCTATACATATCGCTACTTAATGTATAAGTCTGGTTGTCGCATGCTCGCTGATCTGAGCCAGTTGTGCCCGTGGCGCGGTTTAGGTGATGCATGCAAACCAGCTTACAGCGGGCGGAGACGGTAGGGGAATGGTCTAGCGGCGCGTGTGGTAAATGTTTGTTCAATTGATGTTCCGAGGTGAACCGGTGAAGTATTTGAATAATTAAAATAATTAGGGTATGTGTATGCACTTGCACGTAGAATTAAGCATTGAGCAAAATCTGAGACATGCGGTTTTCGATAGGCAAGCTCAAGCGCCGGCCTAAACACAATGTTGCGTGACAAAGCATCGTCGATAACTTGAGCTTTCGAGGGAGTCCGCGACGATGTACGCGCCATGGCTTGTCAGGTGAACGTCCTTAACGTTAGAACTTGTTCTTGTTCCCTAGTGAACCGGCGATAGGTACTCTGGTGGATCGGCCATGAATAGGGCGGTGATCATGTGAAACACACAAGCATTTCAGCAGAAACTACATTTTTTTTCTTCTTCCTCGCTGCATGTTATAGAGAAGCTGAATGTAGCTACGTTCTAGGAAAAATTTCGTCCGTCTATCCAGCCGTGCATAACAAGAATTCAGCGCCCTTCCTCTGATTCTCTGGTACACGTATTCTTTCTTCGGTTAGGCGAGTGGCCACGAATCGTAGTGCCTCGAGCCACCTTGCTTGCGTGAGGCCTCGCGCAATGGAGTGGGCGGTAGGAACGAGAAGGAGGGGGAGGGACGAACTGTCGACTGCTATTCGATCACTTTCGGGAGGGGCTCCGAAAGGGCGGATACGCAGCGACGTTGCAAGCAGTTGCATTTTGGGTTTGCTATGGGCAGGACGCGCTTAGTTAGCTCTGAGGAAGAAGAACGTGCCCTCAAAAAGCGAGAACAAGAGCAAGAGCGCGAATGCGCAAGAATGCGGCGCGAAGCCGCCGGCGCCGAACGCGCTGTGACTGACGAGCCGGGACCATCGAGTGTGTGTCGCGCACACGCAAGACAAACCGTCGTCGCCATGGTCTACGTCCTTCCGGCTACATGCAAAGGAGACATTGAGACCTTTCTAATAGATGCATTTGGTTGGATCTCATTTGGTTGGTCCCAAGCGATTTGGAATTGAGGGCTACACCGACGTCAATGACCCGACCACGCGTAGCAGTTTCTGTATATATTTAACCTTTTGCAATAACGTGTCTAGTATAGCAGTACAAGGGATCTCGCTGTACCACAGAGACCACAAAAGTTAGGGCCACTGCGCTAAAGACGATAAGGACCACGAAGTTACGTGTTTGCGTCTTTATTCAATCAATAAAGCAATAACCATATCAGCATTCATGCGATACTCGAGCAGGCGTTCACTGAGACAGCGCCCGGTTTGACCGATGCAACATTGCCCGAAGGCGAGGGGAATGCTGTGCACCACAGCAGCGTCCTCTATACGCCATAGCGACCTGTCCTGTGCCCTACAGGCATCAGGTTTCACAGCGCCTCAAGCAGGTGGGTGACAAGTGCCGGGAACGAGTTGTGTTTTCAGCTACGCAAAAGTTGGGACGCATGCGCTGCCCAGTGAACGGTCACAAGGAGAGGACAGCCTGCGAAATAAAGCATACCAAAGCCCTTGTCGAAGGTGAAGTTTGTGTGGTGTATAGCATTGCCTTCGCCTGTGGGAAATGTTGCATCGGCAAAACTGGCGCTGTCCTAATGAACGCTTGCTATTAGCCCCGAGAGTGTCCTACAGGCCGCTCGCGTGACGTCAGGGCAAGGATTCGCGCCTGTCGTCTGCTGCAGTTCGGGCGGTGTCCGGGCGTCTTCTGCGGTGTTTTCGTTTGTTCGCCCTCGTTCCCTCTGCTTGTATACTTATGGCGGTCACCTGAAATATATTTTTACGACGTCTTCGTTCGCAAAAATGTATTCGAAGAGTTTATTTCAGATAATAAAGTTCTCAAAGGTAGCGCTACAGTGCCAGACGAAGGAGTGCCGACCAGCTAATTGCGTGTTTTTTATGCTGGTACGAATGGCCTGCAGAGGTACCGACCAATAAAATTCTCCAAGGCAACCGCAGCGGCGGGGCTGGTGATCTACGGAAAAGCGACCGTCGAGTCAACAGTCCGTTGGCGCCGGCATGTCTGCTGCGGCGACTCGATTTGAAAGGAGCGCAATACTGTATATCGTATTACCGCAAATAAAGACGGGGACAACGGGAAGGAACACATAAACAATACGTCAGTACCCAGCCCTTTGGCGCCACCTTGTCTACTGCGGCAACTCACTTTGAAAAAAACAATGCGCCGAGTCAACAGGCAGTTGGCGCCGCCATGTCTGCTGCGGCGGCTCGCATTGTGAGGACGAAAATACGCCGCGTCCCCATGTGGGCGGCTCCGCTAAGTCTGCATTGTTCCCATGCAGACCGGCTTCGCTAGGTCTACATGCAATGTTTGTAGAGTCGCCGCCTCCTGCACGGTTTGATTGAAGCAGGGGCAACTCCTGGAAATGAAAAGTTTTGTGGCGCAGTCTCACGGCTCTTAGAAGTCGTCAGTCAATGGACAGACGTGGCGGCCATGTCCATCAAGAGGCCATCAAGAGGCGCCTGCTGCGGACAGGACACTTGTCTGCGAGAACCCTCTCACCTCGGTGTGGTCAGTGCAACCGCTGCGGAAGTGAGTGTGTAAACCCTCCGCCTCAAAGGCGGGTCAGCTACGATGACTTTGGACGCTCCGAACTGGTCGTCGGAGAACCGTCGTTTTCGCTCACCTAGGGATCTAGGGAGGACAGAGTTTACTTAAGGAGTCATTGGCGGCTTCTAAGTGAACATTCCTCTTTTAGTCATGTTAGACTGAAGAACTGTAACGTTCTCATGCAGATCCTGTCAATAGATCCCACACTCCTCGTTCTCGATGAGCACAAGTCTCTCCCTTCAACAACGTCCTCAGCGTGCATAATTTGGACGACGGCATGGGCTAGCTACCGTCTATTTCATGCCAGACTCCAAGCATTACAATGCGCGGATCAACAACTACAAAAACATAGCATATAAGAGTCCAGTTATGATATAATACCTGCCGTGGTGCAACAAGTATGTCAGAAACGCTGGCTATATATGACTTCTAAAACAGTTACCTTGATTTTAATCCTCTAAAACAGGTTTGCTCACGACGAGTATAGAAGTTCATGGTATAATATGAAATTTTTGTATTTCTTCAAAGAAAGCCACGGCAGTAACACGAGGATTGAACCAGTTTAGATTCAACCAGCACCACTTCCCTCTTTAACTGCTTCTCTAAATGAGACGGTTCTTCACGTGTTTGTTTTAAGCGGCAGCATTTTGAAGCAAAGCTAATTGAAGCTTACAGCTGTTTGCAGAATACGCAAAGGAATGTACCAATATTTCTTTTTCCGTGCTACACGTTCAACTCACTTGAGAAATTTACTGGTGCTTTTTGCTTGAGGAATATACATGACGAATCTGTTTGGGATGTAACGCAGACTTCTCTCGTTCCCCAGGCAGCCAACTTTTTTGAAATACTCTCCTCGTGCGTCACTTGCCTCTGCTTCGACTTATTTTCTTGTGACAGGTCACGCTTTGATTCGCCGCATGGCATAGGTATAAGTACGTACAATTGTATAACGCGTAGTTGCTGATGACATCATGATACGCGTTTCTCTCACTTGCGCTCGTCCTCTAGAACTTAGAACAGTAGACGTACAAGTTAACAATCGTGATGTGGAAAGATGGCGCCGACCGGACGGCGTAGATTTCCTTTTGCTGTCATACGATCGTCTTTGACCGAGTCATGGTCCTGCTGCTTTGGTCACACACAGGCACACTATCGACCCAAACACAGAACTCAATTTACGCATATAAGTTGCATGTTCTCGTAAAAAAACACAGTACAGGCAGGTACTTACAAAATGCTTCGCATAACATTGTTTCTCGCATGGAATTTCCACAGTTTTCCACTTCCACCTGCTACTCATGCAATGAGGCTGCTCTTTTTCTCCTCCGATAATATAGCACAAGATTATAATTACACTATTTCACAAGTTGTTGTGCAAGAGCAGCAAGATAAGATGCGGACCAGGTACCAAAGCGCAAAGTTCCTGAACTTGCCGAAACTTTACTGCTCAACATGTATCGTGTAGATATAAAATTGCGTTGCCTAATCTTCGTCTGTCTCGTGATTCGCACAATGTTCGCTATCTCGAACGCGATCAGGCAAAGTCCCATAGCCCAAAATAAGTTGGTTGGAAAGTCTGCTCTTCTTCAATACACAGGTGGCGTAGTAGCGCCGCGGAAGAATATTCCCGTCTCTAGTCTGATTCCCCTTCGTTCTCAGGCTAATTCGCGCGCTTCCTTTTATTGCACCGTGTTTGGTTTCAACTTATTTAGTAGAGTTTGTGTGCGACGTACCTTTTTTATTCTATTTACTTGCATTTGGTGACGGTGTGGAGACTGTGTACGAGCTACCTTCACTCACGCTTCGAATGGACTGAAGATTTGGTCGACACTAGTAAAATATTGCGACCTTCCTCACTGCCTGCCCATTCTTTGGTGCTTGCATTCTTGAGAAAACACCGCTTTGCGCATAATTTTGTTCGGCGCCACCCATTTGACCCACTAATTGCGCTTGGCCTACGTTTTTGCGCATCGGAGCTTGTGCACCAAGTCATGAATCTAAATGTGCGATATATCGCGGGCTGAAAATAAGGAAACCTTTGGCGAACTCGTAAATAAAATTAATGCAAATCTGCATTTTTGATGCTATAACCACGATGTGATCATAAGGAATGCGTTGGTAGGGGTGTACGGGTTTATTTTGACTACCTGGGGCTCTCTAATGTGCAGCCGATGCACAGCACACGGGCGATTTTGCAGTTCAAGTTCAGGAATCTTGTTGTGGTTTAAAAGAATAATTAACCGACGGATATCCTCCTCGCCACATCTTGTAACATTGAAAAAGATTGAACAAAGCAGAGGCTGTGATGTTTAGCCGTCGCCAGTAGAAGGTGCGACACATACCCCGTCATTTCACAGACGGGCATTTCATGAATTTGTGCACTTTGCGGGGATGCACGCATACGCTCGTAGAGTACGGCCTTTTGTTCTTTTTGTTCGGCTTTTCCTCGTGTCCATGTTGGTTTCGCTGGTTGAACAGTGATCGCCGGGCCAGCTACGCGCTTGGACGCTGCTGTTAATCGCTGCTTCGTTTCTTTGTTTACCCTCTATTTTATCAGCGTTTTATGGCATCACCGTTGAAGTGTTGCTGTCCTACAGCGATTTCCTTAAGAGTTATGTTGCTAAATTGGAACGGAAATTGCAATTTCAGTGTTGTTGCAGAGGTTTAGTATAACACTATATATCGCTAAATATAGGTCTGGTTCTTGCATTCTCGCTAATCTGCGCCAGCTGCACGCGTGGAGTGGTGTAATTGATGCATGCAAATCAGTTGACATCGGGCGGAGACGGTAAAGGCAATGGTCGAGCGGCAAATACGGTAAATATTTGTTCAATGGATGTTCCCATGGAAACCGAAGAATAAATAAATTAATCAAGATATGTGTATCTACTCGCGCGTAGCGTCAAGCATTGAGCGAAATCTGACACTTGCGGCGTTCCATCGGCAAGCTCACGCGCTGGCTTAAACAGAACGTTGCGTGAGAGAGCATCATCGATGACTTGAGCTTTTGAGGGAGTCGGCGTCACTCTAGGCGCCATGGCTTGCAAGGTGGTCGTCCCTGACAAGAAACTTGTTCTTGTTCCCTAGCGAAGTGGCACAGCCCACTGTAGGACATCGGCCATTATATCGACTCGATACGAGGCCCACAATGCTGCGCTGTAATTTTTGCTAACTATTGGAATCGGCCCTCGTCGTTAGGGATCATACTATGTGTGAGATAGTGTGTTGTAGAGTGCATTCCTCTTCTCCTGCCTTTTACTATTTCTTTCTCTCCTTTTCAAGTGAGTAGGCGTGGTGTCTCTTTCAGAAGACAATTGGCGACATGACATGACAAGAACTTTATTTCACTCCTGAGGGACTGAGACCTCGGGGAGCCAAAACCAAAGGCTCCCGAAGATCAAGTCGGAGGCTTGGCCCACGGAGGAACCGGGAGATCAAGTCCCGACGCGATGTCGTGGGCCCTCTGGACAGGCTGGAGTTGAATGTGGAGATTGCTGCTCTTGAGAGATTCCTGCCATTGTTCTTTCGTGATGGGTGGAGAGGCGTTAAGGGCTGGGCACAGCCAGAGTATGTGGTCAAAGGAGCATGAGTCATGACCACATTTGGGGCACGACTGTGAGTGTTCAGGATCTATCTTATTAACGGACCGAGGAGTGGGATACGAACGGGTTTGCAGGAGTCTTAGTTTGGTAGCCTGAGGTTTGTTCAATTTGAGGTGAGGGGGTGGAAATGTCCTCCTGCCTAGTCGACAATGGGAAACAATTTCGTGGAATGTACATAATGGGTATTTGTGGATGTTGACCTCGTTCCAAGCCTGGCTATCCGCGACAGCGCGGTACGTGAAATCGCGCGCCCTCCGGAGGGCCTGCTCGTTAGGATTTAAATGGTGGTGGTGATTTAAAACACGCAGGGACGTCTGCAGAATCTATCTCTTCTTTTTCTACTTCTTCGGTATATATTTTAGCAAAGCTGTACAGGCTTAGGTTCTGGAAAAAATTGTGTGCGTATATCGACCCGCGTATAACGAGAATTAAGTGCCCTTCCACTGTGCCTTTGGGACACGTGTGCTATCTTTGGGCAAGCAAGTGGCCACCAATCGTAGTTCCTTGCGCCACCCTGCCTGCGTGAGTCCTCGCGCAACTAAGTGGGTGGTAGGGAGCAGAAGGAGGAGGAGGGGACAAACTGTGGATTGTTATCCCTTCTCGCTGGTTCGTCGCGGGAAGGGCTGGGAACGTGTGCGCGCACTTGGGCAAGCGAGCATCGCCCCAGCGACGTTGTCAGCAGTTGCATTTTAGCCTTGCTATGGGCAGGACGCATGCCGTTCGCTCTGCGCAAGAAGAACGTGCCCTCAAATAGCGACAACGAGAGCGAAATGGCAGATGCGCACGAAAGCGACGAGACGCCGCCGCCGCCGAACCTGCAGTGGCCGACCAGCCGGGACCATCGAGTACGTGCCGCGCAAATGCAAGATGGGACCGTCATCGGCACGGTCTACGTCCCTTCGGCTATATCTAACGGAGACATTGAGACTTTCCTAATAGACACCCTTCGTTTGGATCTCATCCATCGAAAACGAGTTGATCGTCATGGTGGAAGACTTTAAAGTCGACTTAGCGTGCCCCGATGGCAGGGGGATCGTATCTTTCCTGTCGGAACGGTTTGTAAGTGAGTGCTGCACAGAGGCCAATGGGCCAACCACGCGTCACAGATCATATATGGATTTAAACTCTCGCAAGAACGTGTCTACACTAGCAGTGCCATCGATCCGGGTGTGCCACAGTGTCGACAAAGGTATGGTCATTGTGGTAACCAGTGAGACAAAATTGAAAACGATTACAACACGATGTTACGTGTGTGTTTCTTTATTCAATCAATATAGCCATAACCATGTAAAACAATATAGTTAGTTGTCAATATAGTCATTTCTATGAAGCTTTGCCGGTTATTCTTTTTCACAGAGTTGTTTCGTCATCAACTTTCCTTTCCATTAATTTATCCTTTCTTTTTTTTCATTTATTAAGCACATGTTTTTTCCCCTCTGTTTTCCTTGGTGTGAGTGTTTGTTGGATTCTTATTACATGGCTAATAAAAATCGGAACACTCAGTTCACCCACTTTCTTCTCGTTTATTACATAACGAGGGTCTCGAATCTGGCAACACTGATGCCTTCAGGTAGCATGTGTGGGTTTACTGACCATGTGCCGTCACCCAAAAAGGTCACGTTCTCGTGACACCTGCGACAGAACGGATGTTCCACGTCCGCCGCCAAGGTCTGCGAGTGGTGGCGCTGGCTAACACCCCCAGGGTTCTACAAGGAAAGATAAATACACAAGAAAGTGGACGGGGAAACGGCGCCGCGGTAGCTCAATTGGTAGAGCATCGCACGCGAAATGCGAAGGTTGTGGGATCGTTCCCCACCTACGGCACGTTGTTTCTTCATCCACTTTAATTTCCAATAATTAATCCTTTCTTTATTTAATTTGTTAAGCACAAGTAATTTCCCCAATGTTGTCCTTGGTGTCATTGTTTCTTTTCTTTTTATGATATGGCTTATAAAAATCGGGCCCCTCGGTTAGCCCCCTTTTTTCTCCTTTATCACAGAGTGGAAGGAAACTATACTCACGGACAGCTTTCCTTGGCTATGAAGCGAAGGCTGCCTAAACTACGCGCGCCTTTTTCATCGCTGCTGGAAATAGTCCCGCCGTTTTGCTTACGTTTCCTTACGAGGGAAATAGGAAACAATACTTCTTTGTTCTTCACAGCACCTAATTGGAAATAATACGTAGCATTCGCCAGCCAAATATCGGTATTTTATTGTACTTTTATTTTGCTCTTTCGAGTTTTCGCACACCCCAGACCGTCGCACGTTTTGCACATCCATCAGACGCAAAATGGCGCCCGTGCCTTCTGGTGACTGTTTCTTCGCTTGCTATCCCGCCAATCGACTCCCCTCAGAGGCTGTTGACTAACTTTAGCAACTAAAGACTGTTGAAGCATACAGAAAAAAATTTGTCCAGCGTCTGCGCGGAAATCAGGCGAGCCCCTCTGGAAATCGCAATCATCGGCACGTACAAACTAGCGAGCGAGCTAGTTTGTACGTGCCGATGATTGCGATTTCCAGAGGGGCTCGCCTGATTCCAGAGGGGCTCGCCTGGACAGTAATCACTCCGCCATGCACCTTGCCATACCAAGGGCAAGAAAACGCGGTGCTAGACGCTCTGATAACTAAGGCAGAACTCTTCGCGGCAGCGCAAGCTGCGAAGAGAAATACTGCTCCAGGACCAGATCAGCTCACGAATGCTATGATCCGGAACCTGAGCGACGAGCACCTAGAACAGCTTACCCGGTAGTTTAGTGAACAGATATGGGAGAGGGGCGTAGTTCCAGAACAGTGCAAGGAGGCCAAAATCGGGCTTATTCCGAAAGCAGGAAAACCCCATGATCTACAAAATCTCAGGCCGATATTACTAACCTCCTGTCTTGGCAAATTATTTGAGAAGGTGATTCACACACGTGTCATGTCTTACATTGAAGACCGCAACCTATTTCCCACAAACATATTCGGCTTTCGCCAACATTTGTCGACACAAGATGTTTTCCTGCTACTTCGCGAAGAAGTTCAATGCAACAACATGGTTGGTGCGGAACATCTCGTCCTGGCTCTTGATTTAAAAAGCGCATTCGACACTATTTCACATGAACTTATCTTATCTGAGCTAAGTGACATCGGTTGTGGAGAAAGAATCTATGATTACGCCCGCTCTTTCCTGACCTCTCGCATCGCGACAATAGGCATTGGCACTACGCGCTCAGACCCTTTTGCATGCCCAATAGAGGTACACCGCAAGGGGCGATACTCTCCCCCTTTCTTTTCAATATCGACATGAGACGCTTAGCCAAAACACTCGACGTTATACCTGGGCTAGGGTACGCGATATATGCAGATGATATTACCCTCTGGGCAACCAGCGGCTCGTTAGGACAAAAAGACGAAATCCTACAAGAACCAGCGACCGTTGTTGAAACCTTCGCTCGCAGCGGTGGAATGAGCTGCGCTCCCGATAAATCAGAATTTATCAGATTACGACGTCGAGGCCGTCAAACTCACGAGCCGCTGAACCTCTTTCTAGGAGACAGCCAGATAAAGGAGGTCCACAAAAGGCGAGTCCTCGGACTGTGGCTGCAAAGCAACAAACGACTTGACCACACCATTAAAACGCTTAGGAATACGGTGAAACAGATCTCCCGCATGCTCCGTAGAGTAACTTATCACCGAAAAGGTTTCAAGGAAACAGAGACGATCCAGCTCGTTCAGGCTTTTGTGCTAAGTCGTCTCACATATAGCCTCCCTTTCCAGGACCCCACGAAAACAGAACTAAAGGCCCTAGATGCGTTGATTAGAACGTCGTACAAAGCGGCTCTCGGCCTACCACAGGGAACCTCTACTGAACGCCTGCTGGCCCTCGGGATTCACAATAACTACGAGGAGCTACGGGCAGCGACGCTCATATCTCAACGGGAGCGGCTTAGCTTAACCTCCTCTGGCAGAAAATTACTTTGCCGCGTGGGCTACCCTACTCGTCCACAGTATGCGGGAGAAGAAGTGGAATCTCTGCCCAGAGTCCTTCGTGAAAGGATCATAGTAGCCCCAATCCCTAAGAACATGAGTCCACAATACCACCGGCGACATAGAAGCGCTCGAGCGCGAAAGTTAATGCAGCAATTCGGTGGAAACCCGGATACAGTCTACACAGATGTCGCTCGATGTGGTGCTTACAAATACGCCCTCGCAGTGGTAGGAGCGGCCGCAAATCAAGGGCTTGTGACTTGCGCCACGGCTAGAGTTGCATCTGCGAATACCGCAGAAGCTTCAGCCATCGCGCTAGCTATTAAAACTAAGGACCCTCTGGGACACTCGTCGATAACTCTTACAGATTCCGAAGTCGCATGTAGGCTATTCCTCACCGGGAGGCTACCACACAGCACCACTCACCTATTAGGATCCAACCTAACGCAGAAACACGTGATCATCTGGTGCCCGGGTCACGCAGGACTCGAGGGCAATGAGAGAGCGGACGGCGCAGCTCGTGATTTTGTCAACCGAGCGGCCGACCACTCTGACGAAAACCCCTTTTTACCACGAGACATCCTTGAGCACCAGCGGCGCGAGCGAAGAAAGTACAGTCCACCACACCCTGACCTATCCAGGCAGGACTCTTATGACGCGCTGAATACAGACGCACACATTTCCAAACCTTTATTCGAAAAATGCCATTCACCCAACGCTCTACAGCGTTCGCTGTCCTTGGTGCGGTGGCCGGCCAACTCTCGCCCACATTACGTGGGACTGCCAGAATAGTCCACCCAAAATTAATACACCAAATATAGCCGGCAAGCTTTCCGGAAGGGAGCAGTGGGAGACTTGGCTCGCCAGCGAGGATCGGGAGATGCAACTAGCGCTCCTCGACCAAGCACGGCGGACCGCTCAAGCCAGTGGGGACCTGGACTAGGGGCTCCATCCACTCGCTTTCTGCATTTTTTTTTCTCTTTTAAATAAACGTTTTGATATATATAGCGAGCGAGCTGACTTTTTTGCCGGCTCTACCGACGGCAGTCTCGGTGGCGCGTCGCTATACGACTGCTTCGGAGCTCCGACACAGCCTGCGATGCTGGCTGTTCAGAACTTGGCACACGTCGTATGTGAATTAACATTGATTCACGCCCAGCTATTCTAGCTGCTTTGACTAGAGAGGTTGCGCGAGGTTGGCGAAACCGAAACCGGTGGCGAGCGCGCCCGGACTACATTGCGTACGAATACCGTCATGTGCAGAAGCTCCGCCCCCGTAGCTTTAGCTTCGTAGCCAAAAAAAGTTGTCAACGAGTCGAAGGTCGGGGCGCTGGTGAAGCCATTTCTTCTGGCAGCTCTACGTATTTGCCCCATTACAGGTCCTAATTAGCTCTCCTGGTTAATATTACCAAGTTTTTCGTTTATATTGTCGGCATAATGCGAAATGTCGACTCCCTTGAAAACCACTGGAAGGAACTTTATTGGACGTGCATGCCTTTTATTTATTAGTTTCAACAAAAACAAATAAAAGTTGCATTTTCGCCTCAGTAGTGAAGCACTGATAGCGGTATATAACTATTAGACAACTGCTCGAAGCAAGTTTTGTCGGCCGGAAAAGTTGCAGTACTTAAAAAATCGCTTATTAATTAAGTTAGCGAGCACGCTGTCATGGGCGCCCAATCAAACTTTAGCAGGTCATGCTGGAAGACCCCGGAATCTCGCCGCCACAAACTAGTGAGATTAAGAGCTACAAAAGCGGCGGTGAGCAAATGCTTCAACGCGTCTCCCAAACTTGATTACATAAACTCCTGCATAAGGCGAGACAAATCGTCTTACCTATAGCTTGTGGACTTGCCACACATCATAAGCAACACCTTCGAAAAATATGAGAGGTATACGAACTGGCCTGAAATTGAGAGATGATTCGCCAAAGTTGCGTGCTTTCTGCGTCAGGTGCCGCGGCAGAGTGGGTGCCATGACATATGTGTCGAGAATAGGATACAGGCGGCTCCAGAGTGGGCTTGGCTTCGATATCCTGTACATAATGAACGGTCCGCCCAACTCTTGTACAGTACCGGGTCTGCTCTTTGCGGACAACATCGTGTAGCTCGCCAAGAGTGTCGAGGATATTCTGCTATTGGTCACGGCATTCCGCAACAAGCAATCTGTGGTACTGCAGTTCACCGACGCCCAAGCCCACGCAGGCATGAGTCTTCCCAGCGGTGCCACACAACCATCGTAAACGGTGTACCGTTACTGTTGTGCAACCCTTAGTCGGTCAAAAAATGTTGTGGAGGGGCACGATGACCACATAAAACGAGGTGCTCCAACAGCATACCATTGGCTGCGCAGATGATGTATGTGTCTTGCAGCCGTCCAGTGTTGGTGTGACAACTCTGTGAACCGTTACACGTACCCGGTATGACCTGTGCTAGTGCTTTTGTATGCCTGTCAGTGAAGACGCGAGGATGAATTGAACGCAGTAAGCGCGAGGTTGGGTGGAGTGCTATACGTTGGCTATGCACGCGTCAGTGTCGAGGCGATTAAGGGCAACATCGGCCCGTCTTCTTCTTTCGAGCCTATAGAGAAGAAACCAGTAAGGTGTTCAGGCACTTACATTTCGAGGCTATACAAACACTCTGGAGTAGACATCTCTACTCTTCGGGGAAAGTTTGGTTTCTTCGCTCGTCCCGCGCAGGAAGACAGCGAACGCAAGAGGACGAAGGCAGCGAGGGCTCAGGTTAGGCAAGGGGAGGCGACGCTACGGCAGTCCGTCATGCTCTTTAAACGAACGTCGCTATATAATGCAGGTGCCACCAAACAAGCATCTAAGTGTAAAACCTATACAACAGCAATGTGAGTATGCTGCTCTTCGAGGACCGAGCAGCGTATCGGCGCACTGTCGTGTATCGACGGTGCGATTACCCGAAACCGAAAGTGCTGGCGGCGAAGTGCCAGGCGTGCGAAGCTGCGCAACAGAATGAGGATCATCTGGTCCTGGGCTGCAGGAGCCTCGCACCAAGCCACAAAGCGGGAAGTGCAGTTTCTTCGGCCGACAACACTTACTGCGTGTAGCTTCTGAATACTTTACTATCGCTAGCAATACTTCGCCGTTAGGGTGAAATGATTTTTCGTTGCCTTTCTGAAAGCCTTGAAATAAAAGGCGCGCGCTCGATGTGAAACTATTAATTCAGATGGTGAGCTTACTAACGTTTCGCCGTATTCTGACATTGTCTGGCAAATGCCTTTTCTTAAAACTTGAAAAACTAATGAGGACTTGTCAGGTACGAAATGCGATCCGCTTCCTTATGCGCTGGCTCCATCAGCGCAGCCCTTCAGTGTCCACCGTCAGAGTATTCATTGTTGTGTGGGCGCTATATTGCCCATTGCTTTTGTATTTGGTCGTCTGTACATCAGAAACTATAAATATCGACATGAGAGAGAGAAAAAGCATTTATTCGAACCATCGAGGTGGTTGAGATTGAGGTCGAGTGGGTGGTGTCCTCATTCCAGGACTCCACTGGCCATGGCTGCTCGACGCACTTGCTGGACGAGAGCTTCTTGTCCCGCCAGGGTATCGCCGGTCAGCTGTACCTCCCACCGCTCAAATGACGTGCAAGGCGTCTTTAAGTGTTGAGGTTTGCCCCCGCACCCCCACGAGATGTGGAAGAGTGTAGGGCGTGTGTCGCCGCACCAGGGGCAGATGCCGCGATATGTATGTGGGAACATTTTACTGTATCTGTGTAGGTTTGGAAATGTGCTTGTCTGAGTAAGTCGGAGTGCTACGGCATCTTCAGCGCTGCGCTTTCTTTGAGGCGGAGGATAAATCCTGCTGTTGAGTCGCTGGATCTCGAGTCGGTCACAGTAAGCCCACGCCAACTATAGCTAAAACGGGCATAAAAGCAATTAAAAAGAAATAACAGTGAATCGTTCTCTTCCGTTAACGTACTCATTGTTGTGTTAGCGCTATATTACCCATTGCTTTTGTATTTCGTCGTGTGTATATCAGAAACTATATGCCGATATGAGACCACTCCAGCTATAGCTAAAACGGGCATAAAAGCAATTAAAAAGAAATAAATAGGAATTGCAACAGCAACCCAAAAGCAATTTCAAGAAACAAGCTAATTAAAGAAAATTCGAAGCCGTAGCCGGCTAAGTGTCGCGAAAGGATACCGTCAAAAATACACTTTACTTGGCTTGAGAAAAATAAGCATGGCGAATTGCGTATATCCAGGCTTCTCGGGAATTAAAGGTTAAAACCGGTGCCTGTGATGCGCAGCTGTGGTACTGCTGCTTATTTATTGCAATTGAAGTGAAATAAAATGAGGGAAGCTGCTCCCATACAGACACGCTGAACGTCAGCCCCATCAAGTAGGCATCCGTCCAGTCGTTGTGAGGTTTCCTGTTTGACAGGAGGTGGGCAGGGCAGGAGGCGTCAAGGCAATCGTTTCCAAAAGGGGCGACTGCGTGAGGGCCTTAGGCACAGAGGTGAGGCTATAACCACAATAAGGGCAGGCGAATGAAGGAAAATCGTGGCACAGAGAAAATAAAAAAAATTGAGAGGTAAGCGAAAGGAGGACGATGAGGATTAAGCACGCACTTAGAGCCATTTCGCACGGGGAAGTCCCGCCATAGTTGGCATAAACAGTGGAGATGGTGAAAATGAAATTGCAAAAGAAACGTGAAGGGACAAAAAGAAAGCAAAACAGGAGGAGTTAATCTGCATTTGGAAGAATCGAAGAGACCGGAGCAGGAGTGGGAGGGACGGAAAAAATCATGATATGCAGAAACTGCAGGAGCAAAACCCGCGATTTCTTAGTTCTTAGCAAGGTACAGCAGGCGTCGCCTCACGAGCACACGTTGAAGGCAGGGAGGTTGAACCGCTGTAAGCAGTATGGTAAATGCCCGTGCCCCGTGAAAAGGTGAACCAGAGTACGATTCGGAGGGAACCAACCTGGAATTTCGTGCATGCTTCCTACCCAGTTATAAATGGTGGTGTTTTGTCCTTCCCGCTGCCAATAATCATGCCACTGCCTTCGTGCGATTTGAAAGCGACGCGCACGGGCGAGCTTCAGCGAGGCATTACTGTCGCGAAATGTGCCCGTGATCGCCGCGGGCGATGGAGCCGAGTCAGCGAGCACATTACCAACATTACAGTCCCTGTGGCCAGGGACGTCATAGAAGTAAATCGTAGGCCGCCCGAAGGCTGACGAGAGCAGAACCTTCTTAAACTGGCCGACGAGCGCGTCCCTAAAGCGGCGGTTCGAAGGGCGGTCACTAAGGGCAAGCAATCGGTGCAAATGGTTGTGTCTATTTTGGTCCGCATGATTCCACAAACAAAAGCGCCTCGGTAAAAGCAATGAGCTGAGCATTGTATGCTCTAGTCACATTAATCACCCGAAACTTGCGGACAGCAGTCAATCGACCGTGCGGGTCGAACACGACAAAGGCAGCGCCTGCCACAGTGCTCGGGAAGGTGCCGTCAGTGTAAACACGGTAGCCCGGAACGACAGAAATTCAAGTAGCCCGAACCGTAATCCGCAGGTTTATTGTGGGTGATGCGACCGCTGATCAAAATGGTGTCGAATACCATTAGAGTGCAATATATTCTGGCCATAGTGTGTTACTTCTGGAGCGTTTATAGGGAAAGTTATTTACTCAATCTCTCGAGTTCGACAGTGAGAGGAGGAGAGTTAACCAGAACGTGTAGTGCGAATGTTCTAGTAGTGTCGATGGTAAGGTGCGTCGTTGAGAAATCGGGCCACTAAACCGGGGACGCACATGCAATTACAGGAAGCAGAACCTGTCTGCATAAGCGACGTAACATCACTGGATGCATCGCGAAATGCATGCGAATAAAATACAGTAGTCACGTAACCAATACATCGGATTTAGTCTTGAGGTAACCTACACGGGCAAAAAATTCAGTTTGCCATCAAGGACCACGCCGAGAAGTTCAATGTGATCTTTGTGTTTTGGAAGGCGGCGGTAATCGAATAGACAGACGCCGTTTGGAATTGCCTATGTGCCCTTTAAAGGAGGAGACGAAAAATAACTTTTGTTGACTAATATTAGCCTCGTTTTCACGGACCCAATCCCAAACTAAGGTTACGACAGATTGCTGTAGAGCCTGCGATTGCAATCGCGAGGAGGCGGAAAGAAGGGCAATAGTGTTGTGTGCATACGCTTGGATGTGCACGCCCTTTGAGAGACGTAAGTGAAGAAGGGAGTGAATAACGAAATTCCATAATAAAGGGTTTATCGGCGAACCCAGTGCGTTTGGTATCGAAGGGCGGGCCAATACCTCGCTGGCGTTTACACGAAATACAACACTGCGGCCTGTCAGGAACGATATGAGATTATATCGGTTCGAGGGGCATGGATTCCGCCGTGAAAAGAAGAGAACCTCATCATGCCACACACTCTCAAAAGTGCCAGTGAAGTCCAACTAATTCAAGACCGGCGGCGTTTTCACCCCTTTCAGTGCACATAGTCCCCATTTCAAGACGTTCGGGGCCAGAGCGGCAGTCCGCACACGCAGAAAGCCAAACTGGTGAGTGTGTATGAGGTTTCTAGAATGTGAAAAATAAGAGTCGGGAATTTAGTAATCTTTCAAATACTTTACAGAATAGCGAGTTAATGACAATGGGAGAAAGGTGAGGAGGACGCCCTGGTTTTGGTATAAAAATGATGCGACCTTCCTTCCAAAATGAGGAAAAGTGCCCTATTCTGAGTCCGGCGTTAAGTGTGATTGGAATAATTGAGGATGTAAATGAAACAAATTTGGCACACAGATGCCGGTGATCCCGTTCCCTCCTGGCGCCTTGCGCGAGTTCCCCAGATATAATGCACGCTCTATTTCTGTAAACGTTAGAGGATGGTCGTCTGTTACTCGCTACTGAATCTCGCTACTGCCTGAACGCGACTGCGGAAGTCTGTGTACGCTGTAGGATCATCCAAGGCCAGGTTCAATTATAATAGCGGTGCGGCCGACTCTCAAATAGAGGAGGTAGAAGCGCCGTCCGGGGCCTCAAGCGGCGGAAGATGTGTCACAAGCAAGAGCTTTGCAAATTTTAGGTAACATCATTATCATCATCAGCCTGGTTACGCCCGCTGCAGGACAAAGGCCTCTCCCATACTTCTCCAACAACCCCGGTCATGTACTAATTGTGGCCATGTCATCCCTGCAAACTTCTTAATCTCATCCGCCCACCTAACCTTCTGCCGCCCCCTGATAGGCTTCCCTTCCCTTGGAATCCGGTTCATAACACCTAATGACCATCGGTGATCTTCCCTTCTCATTACATGTCCTGCCCATGCCCATTTCTTTTTCTTCATTTCAACTAACATGTCATTAACTCTAATTTGTCTCCTCACCCTGTGTGCTCTTTTCTTTTCCCTGAACGTGACAACTATCATCCTTCTTTCCATAGCTCGTGGCGTCGTCCTCAATTTAAGTAGAACCATTTTCGTAAGCCTCCAGGTTTCTGCCCCGTAGGTGAGTACTGCTAAGACGCAGCTATTATATACTTTTCTCTCAAGGGACAAGGGCAACCTGCTGTTCATAATCTGAGAATGCCTGCCAAACGCACCAAACCCCATTCGTATTCTTCTTATTATTTCCGTCTCGTGATCCGGATCCGCCGTCACTACCTGCCCTAAGTAGATGTATTCCCTTACCACTTCCACTGTCTCGCCACCTATTGTAAATTGCTGTTTTCTTCCGAGACTGCTAAACATTACTTTAGTTTTCTGCAGATTACTTTTTATACCCACTCTTCTGCTTTGCTTCTTCAGGTCAGTGAGCATGCATTGCAATTGCTTCCCTGAGTTACTAAGCAAGGCAATATCATCAGGGCATCGCAAATTACTAAGGTATTCTCGATTAAATTTTATCCCCAATTCTTCCCAATCCAGGTCTCTGAATACGTTCTGTAAACTGCTGTGAATAGCATTGGAGAGATCGTATCTTCCTGCCTGTCGCCTTTCTTTATTGGGATTTTGTTGCTTTCTTTATGGAGGAATACGGTGGCTGTAGAGCCGCTATAGATATCTTTCAGTAGTTTTACATACGGCTCGTCCACACCCTGATTCCGTAATGCCTCCATGACTGCTGAGGTTTCGACAGAATCAAACGCTTTCTCGTAATCAATGAAAGCTATATATGAGGGTTGGTTATATTCCGCACATTTCTCTATCACCTGATTGATAGCTTGAACATGGTCTATTGTTGAGTAGCCTTTACGGAATCCTGCCTTATCCTTTGCTTGACAGAAGTCTAAGGTGTTCCTGATTCTATTTGCGATTACCTTACTAAATGGTTTGTAGGCAACTAACAGTAAGCTGATCGGTCTATAATTTTTCAAGTCTTTGGCGTCCGCTTTCTTATGGATTAGGATTATCTTAGCGTTCTTCCAAGATTCCGGTACGCTCGAGGTCATGAGACAAATTTTAGGTAACATTCTAGCATAAACAATATGACTAGTGTCGCACTCTTTTATAATCGACCTGCAGTGAGACAGCCTTTTCTCCTTGCGTGTGAGGAGCCTCAGCGAAGAAATGCATGGCCCACTCGGAGCATAGCCTGATTGCACTAGCGCCGCCGTTGCCACCTTGACATTGGCAGGACATCGATTGTAGGCGTTACAAAACAAGCACCAGAGGCACATATTCAACTGAATTCCCACGAACTGCGGTTAAAATATTCGTGCCAACAATTTTACACTGACGCATCTGGCTCATGCCGGCGTGTCTTACGTAGCAGTTGGTCAATCCCTCACCGAATCTGACATTTTACTTCCCGAAGTGAGTATCTTCACGGCTGAGGCGTATGCAGCATTGTCGGCTGTCAAACACATCAAGAAAAGAAGAATACAAAAGGCTGTTATAATAAAGTACTCCTTAAGTGTCGTAAGATCCATAATGTCATGAACTAAACACAAAAATCCTGCGCTTAGCGATATTTACTCCGTTCTGTGTACATTGTATATCTCTAGCAAGCATATCTCACTATGCTAAGCATCCGGCCATAGAGTTATTCAGGGTAACGTGCTTGCCGACGAAACCACTACATCAATGGCTGCAAAAGGCACAAATTTCTATGTAGCTTACCGTCCTAAAGTCTTAAAACATTTCCTTTGAAAAAAGCTAAGATGCTGTTGGCACACCTCATGGGACACTGCACTAACTAATAAACTTCAAGTCATTCCGCCACAATTTGCAAAGGGGCCGCCCTTGTCCAGAACACGACAAACGGAAGTAAACATGCGTGGACTAAGAATCGTGCTTACATACAGCATACGCTCACAATTGTTACCTGCTGGTGAGCCCCTATCTTTCGCAAGTGTGGCGAGACGTTGACTCCCCTGCACGTATTGCTTGAAAATCGGGAAATGGAAGCTGAAAGAAAAAGGCCTTTCGTTTACCTCACCGCCAGCAACTTTGACTTCATCCAGCAATGTTCCTCGGCAAAGACCCACTTTTTAATAGCAAATCAGTCATAGCCTTTTTGAATGACCTTTGTTTATTGCATGAGAAGATAGGGAGTTAACCGAGTGGCCCGGTATTCAATTATCATATCATAAAAGCCAACAATGACAACACAGGGTAAATTATTGTACTTATTATTGGAAATACAGAAATTATAAATTAATGCAATTGAAAGTGAACGAAAAAACAACTTGCCGCCGGTGGGGAACGATCCCATGTCTTTGCAATCGGTAGAGCATGTGCGATGCTCTACCGATTGAGCTACCGCGGTACCGTTTTCCAATCCCCTTTCTGGGGTATTTATGTGTTACTGCTAGAACTAACCCTGGGAGTGTTAGCCAGTGCCACCAGTCGCAAACCGTGGCGGCGGGTGTGGAATATCCGGCAGATGTTCCACATCCCTACGTGAGGCGCGAAGTAAGCGCGAAGTACGTGGGACATCAGCGCGAGATCTTTATTTTTATATTTTATTCTGACAACCAGTTCACAACATACATATTATGTTCATAGTTCTCTTCACACGCCATTCTTTCAACACATATGCCGTATCTTTTACGCATTCGAAAGCCAATATCTTAGGCCAGTATGCCAAGTTACGTCTATACGATTGTCGTATGCCTCATGTAACTTCTGGGTGCTCATTGGTCATTTTGGCCCTTGCGACCTTAAAACTCCACACATAATCGACATCAACGCGGACTTTGTGAGTGCGGCTCCCATAGGGAGCAAGGTATTGCATTTTAGTTTCACTTTCTTTTTTCTCACAATTTTCTACATTTCAACATCATTTAATTTTTGTTATATTTCCTTGTCTTCATTGTCTCTAGGCTTGATATGTTCATCCTCCTTTCAGGTGTTTTTGAGGCCTAAAAGAAAGGTGATCGATAAGATGCTTTGGCTGAAGGGCTATCTATCTACATGGGAAAAGAGAAATCCTTTTTCTTGGCAACCACTGCTAAACATAAATAAAACGGTTGCGTTTTGAAAGAAAGTCATAATATAGTGACTGTGAACAACGAAATTTCAATTTACGCCGTCACTTTTTAATAAACATTATTACAAATTGGAAATTTGTCCGAAACAATATCATCAACTTTAAAACTGTCTAACTCTGCAGTGAATAATTTTACCACTATCGTGGTAATCGAATCTTATAGCACATCTTAAACTGACAAATTCCATGTGCTATGCAAGACTGAAATACACCAGTAATATGTCAGTAGGACTCTTGAAAAACCCTTGCAAATAATGTACTAAGATATTAATTTTGGCAGCTTCAGATGCTCTGACGGATGGAGTTTACGTAACACTGATATCTGCTCTTGTTGCAGAACTACAAATTTGTAAATTTGTGCTTTTTTTATTTTTTCAGCCATATAAACTTTGTAAGCTTTAATTGGGAAGCTTTCGGCCCTAAATAAAAGTTCTACCAACGGTCACTACCGTTTAATTCTTGTCTCTCGAGTACAATAAATTTCATAAAAATCGGCCAAGTGGTTATCTGTGAAAAGAGTTTTTATGTTGCACGTGCATTTGAACGGCCGGCATAGAAGCTGGGAAACTGCTTAAGAGGAAGCTTGAGCTCGGATGCTCGTATCTGAATACATGTCCAAGATTAATTCGTTTTTGTAGGCGAACACTCCACTCAATTTGAAGATATTTGTTGCATTTAAAAGAAAAACTTATAATGTAGTGACTGTCCCTTTCGAATTTTTCGTTTAGATCGTCAATTTTTTATTAAATATTCACAAATAGTCGAACATTTTCAGAAAATGAAACTGTTATGTTTACAACTCTCTAACTAAGCAATAAGAAATGACATCATAATTCTGTGAATTGCATGTAATAGTACATATAAAGCGGACAAAGCTTATGTTACACATGAATCTAAAAGAGTCAGTTATATGGAACTACAGGTTTTGCAGAACGCTTGTACACAAAGTAACAAATTCACGTATTATATAAATTGGCATATCGAGTTAGTAGGCTTTGAATGATCCAATGGATGCCGTATGCAGAACCGCGATATCTGTTCTTGATGCAGAGCCATTAGTTTGTTCACTTCGATCTTCCATACTTTTTGAACTTTAGAATTTTTGGAAATCTTTTTAACAAAATTCATGCCCTAAATCTAACTTTCGCTTCCGACAGTCACTAGAATTCAACTTTCCCTCTCAAATGCAACAAATTCCATTAAAATCGGTCCAGGGGTCACATCACAAAAGCGTTTATGCGTTCTACATGTATTTGAATAGGTCGTGTCGAAATTGAGCCCGAGCTAAAGCTTCCTCTTAAAGGGACACTAAAGCGACGCAACAAATCAGTTTAGACTAATAAAGCATTGTTGGAGAACACAGCAGGCAATCATTTCAAAATAATAGTTTGATTATTAGACGAGAAAATGAAGGTCTAAGTATCAGTATTTGAATTTCGTGCAATAACCTCGACGCCGGTACGTCAGTGTGACATCAGGGATTCCAAAGTATGTTTTCGGATTTGGGCCGCGTCGGCTGAGTAAAGGTTCCTGAAACTTGCCATGTTGAATGTCTGGTTTCTTTAGAACACAATGTAGTCAATCTGTGCGGCGAAATAATTAAGTAGGCCCTAGAAGATGCCATCAAAATCCATGCCCCGCAGGGGCGTCTGCGTCACCAGGCGTTTGGGGTGTTGCGACACCACGTACCCGAGCACACGAGGGTTGGACCCTGCCGCGTGTAGCCGTGCGCGGCTTAGCCGTGTCCGGGGAAAGGGGGATCCTGGAGGTTCAGCCAATGCCGAGTGTTCGGACCTTTATGTCCCCTCGGCGGAGGTAGCACACCTCTTTGGCCTCTGCTTCACGTAGACGGCACCCCCGGACTGACCCACCCGAGGGACGTCGGTAGTTGCCTTTTCCTGTCTCTCTCTCCCTACAACATTCGTCTTTCCCTTATTTTCCACCTTTCCTATCTTCTTCTGGCTTACTTTTACTTCCAATTTTTCCAGTCAGCAAGGGTTAACCTTGTGTGAATAGCCAACCTTGGTTATTTAATATTTGGTTATAGTGGTAATTTACAGCTACCGTTTGCAGGCCGTGTTTCACAGGTCGTACAGCGTCCCCTTGTAGGACTCCACGGTGGGTGGCTGGCGTTACTGCCGAAATATCAGATATCCTTATGGATAGCTCATTTCCTCAACTACCTGATTGCCCTGAGCAAGGAGGTCGCACCGATGAAGTTTTTCAGTTTTTCGGACGCCAAGTCCACAAATTCCCACGTTTCCATGTAGTTCACTCGGAAAAACCCGGCAAACCCGTGCGCACCATTTCATCTTTCCTTGTATCCAAGACTTTGACTGATGTTTTTGGAGTGACCAGGATGGCAAGCGGCGATCTCCTGCTGGAGCTCCGCCATAAGAAGCAATATGAGAAACTGCCGAAACTAGTGTCATTTGGGGAGTCCCAACTAACAGTAACCACGCACCGTACTATGAAAACCACCCGCGGCGTTGTGTCGGACGATGACTTGCTGGAGCTCACTGAGGCTGAACTCTTGGAGGGCTTTGGTGAACATAATGCAATCAATGTCAAAAGAATTAGGAAGAGGCGAGATGGCAAAGAAATCCAAACCAAGCACTTGATAATCACCTTCGGATCAAGTCTCCTGGCCGAGTCAATCGAGGCAGGGTACATTAAGCTCCGTGTTAGGCCATATGTGCCCAATCCGCTCAGATGCTTCAAATGCCAACGTTTCGCCACAGTTCGCAGAGCTGCCGTGGCCGTCAAACCTGTGCGAAGTGCAGTGCCCATGAACATACTTCTGAAGCTTGCGAGAACAGTCTCCACTGTGTAAACTGTGAAGGGGAGCACGCCGCATACTCGCGGTCGTGCCCATCCTGGAAGAAAGAAAAAGAAATTGTGACGATAAAAGTAAAGGAAAATATCAGTTTCAAGGAGGAACGCAGGCGGGTATCCTACCTGCCCAAGAACACATTTGCCGAAGTGGCGCGTCAGGGGGCAGCGCCACAACGGTCTCCGGCGGCTGTCCGACTCACACCCAGTGAGGCGGCAGAAACGCCATTCGCCCCCTCGGCGGCTGCAGCTAGTGCTGCTACGCCAACCCAGCAGAAGGGGCCACCTACCTCCGGGCAGGTGCCCCCAAAGGCCTCGTCCAACGTGACGAGGCTTTCACGCCAAAGAAAGCGCTCGGAAGAGCGTGTGTCCAGCGCTTCGCAAGAGGCGATGGACACAACCACCAGCAAGACGGCGCCACCAGCGCCTAACGACCGGCGAGGCACTCTCGATAGCTCCAAAAGTGAAATTACTCCCCTCAAGGTGCCTGAAAAAGACCCGTGAGCGAATCCTCGTCTCTTCAACGCACAGCACCAAACACATATAGCATAATGGACACACAAATACTACACTGGAATGTACGAGGACTTCTGCATAACCTCGACGACATTAGTGAAATAATACACAAACACAATCCGAAGCTGCTGTGTGTTCAATAGCTGCTGTGTGTTCAAACCTACCAATACAAATTTTCTTAAAAACTACACCATCTCCCGCAAAGACCTTGAGGAAGCTAATGCCTCCGGCGGTGTAGCAATAATAGCCGACCAGGCGGTAGCTTGCCGACCCGTCGCCCTTAACACGCCCCTTGAGGCAGTGTCACTTCAGGCTATCCTTTTAATAAAATAGTAACTGTGTGTCCCATATATATACCGCCGAACCAGCGTCATTCACCAGTTTCGCGAGCCTTATATACTCGTGGGAGATTTCAACGCACATAACACAATGTGGGGAGACTCGCGATGCGACGCGAGTGGTCGACTTATTGAAAATTTTCTTTTAACCACCGGTGCCCGACTCTTTAATAAGAAAGAACCAACGTATTGTAATCGACATCGTAACTCGTACTCATCAATAGACCTGGCGATCGGATCCGCTTCTATCTTTCCTGATTTAGAATGGCATGTAATTAAAAACCCATTCGGAAGTGATCACTTGCCAGTAACGCTGAACTTTGTCAACGAACATGACTTGCATCCACACTTCCCTCGCTGGAAACTAGCCTCAGCTGACTGGGAACGTTTTAGGGAATCTACCGACATATCATGGGATTCAATAGATAATTTTACTATAGACCATGCTGTTTCATACTTCACCACTTTTATCATTGACGCCTTTGAAAAGTTCATTCCTCAAACAAATGGCACTTCATCCAAAAGACGGGTGCCCTGGTGGAATGGCGATTGAAGAGAGGCGCGGGAGAGATAAAATAAAGCCTGGAACAAACTGCGTGAAAGTCCTACAGCGGAAAATCTAGAATTCAAACAAGTTAAGTCACAGGGAAGAAAGACGCGACGACTGGCAAAGAGGGCAAGCTGGCAGAGCTTTTTCTCCGGTATAAATTCATATACTCAAGAATCTAAAGTGTGGGATGGGCTGAAAAGGCTTAAGGGTCAATAAATTCACCCGTTACCCCTAGTAAACGGTGAAGCAAACCGCTTCGAAGACCAAGCTGACGCCTTTGGCGAACACTTCCAATACGTTTCCAGTTCTAAACATTACTCCAAGGCGTTTCTAAAACACAACCAAATAGCAGAACACAAGGCTATCGACCGCAAATGCAGACAGAACTAACCCTTCAACGCGCCTTTTAACAACGCCGAGTTGAGAGCCTCCCTGACTGCATGTCAGAGCTCCGCACCTGGACCGGACAGGATCATGTACGACATGATTAAACACCTCCCCAGTGATACTCAAATTACTCTGCAAGCACTTTTTAACGCAATATGGGCTGCAGGACACCTAACTGCCTAAGAGAAAAACGCGCGTCCCTGTACATGGAGAGCGTTAGAACAATGCCGAATGTGAATATTCTCACGCAACGAACCGTTCGTTTAACCCCGTTGTTGTGCTGTTTGCCGCACTATGTCGTCATACCAACAAGCGCGGTTAACAATTATTTTGCAGAATTCGACCCTTTCTCATCGGCCGGCATGTTCAAGATGTCCGCCGGTTGCCCCATTCTGATCGCGCCAATCATGACAAACCTGCAGGTAATTTCAAGAAAGATAGTTTTCTATCTTTCGTTGTACGATATACGATATATATTCCACTGGTGACGGTCCAAATGCTTAAGTGTGCGCCGAGTAGCTGCGTTGTCGGAATTTTATGCTGCGAGTAGTATACCTTTTCTAATCGGCTGGTTCGACGCTGTCTTCAGGCTTATATTCCGTTACTCTCTCTCAACTTTCAATTTCCTCCTCCCACTCTTCCTGTGTAGGGCAGTGAATGGGACGCTTTCCGGCTAATTTTCCTACACCCCATTCGCTTCATATCCTTTCCCATTATCTACTCTCAAGCACCGCCTCTACTCATCAGCCTCCGCCACGTGATGTCCCGTGAATGACGTGACGCCTCGCACCTCCTCTCAGCCACCCATGAGGCCTCGCTGCGTGTTAAGTCGTCTCGTGTTCTCTCGTTATTGGAAAACCACAGCGCAGGAACGACGAGACACGAAAACGATGACGCAAGCAAGCGCTCACTCACAACTGCCTGTGAGTGGGCGCCTGTCTTTGCCATCATCTGTGTGTCTCGTCCTTCCTGTGCTCTAGTTTTCTTAATGTTTTTATTTAATAATTAAAGACCAACTAGCCAAACTATCCATTCCATTGCATTGGTCTCGCCCCTTCGCGACTCTATACTCGCAACATCGCATTCTAGCACGCACGCTCTCCTTAGAAGAGTGCAAGACCGCACATGCAAGGCGCACCGGACTGTACAGACTAAATCCTACACTGCAATTCAGACCTCCGGCCGGACTGCACCGACGCGAAGCGTCTCTTCTGTGTCAGTTGTGGCTGGGAGTTGCCTTCCCGAAAGCTTACTCAGCACTAATTGGAATTACTGGAAGTCCTGAATGTGATGTTTGCGGATGCGAGGAGAACATTGACCACTTATTGTGCCACTGTCCTCGATTTCAAGCACAAAGAGAATCTTTGTCCAACACATTGAGATAACTGGATGATCGTCCTCTGAATGAACAGAAAGTACTAGAGCACCGTCCCCACCGATCACCGGCTCAGCAGTGAAGGCACTTTTGTGCTTTCTGAGAACGTCTGGTTTGCACGAGCGGCTTTGACTGAAGTACTGTCTGTGTACGTCTCTATACACTCTCTCTGTCTCTCTATCTCCCTTCTCTCTCGTGCCCTTCTCCCTTCCCCTATCGTAGGGTAGCCAACCAGACACTTGACTGGTTAACATCCCTGCCTTTGTTATATCCCCCCTTCCTCTCTCTCTCATCGCTCAATAGCACTGAGACTCCCCGCCCTCCCCTAACTACCGCATAGAAAGAAGCCCTGGTCATTCCCATTCTGAAACAGGGCAAAGACCCTACATTAGTAACAAGTTACCGCCCAATTGCCTTGAGAAGTTGCATATGCAAACATTTTGAAAAAATGATAAACCGCCGACATTTACGCTTTCTTGAATTAAATAAATTTCTTGATCCGTATCAGTGTGCTTTTAGAGTAGGACGATCTACAACCGACCATCTAGTGCGCATGGAAGCAAACATTCCCGACGCTTTCGTGCATAAACAGTCCTTCTTATCCGTGTTCCACGACATCGAAAAGGCGTACGATACAACTTGTCGCTACGGTATCCTGCGTGACCCATCGACGCTGGGCATCCGCGGCACTATGTTAAACATCATAGAAAACTACCTGCAAAACCATACATTCCGGGTGAAAATAGGTAATGTGCTGTCGCGTACATTCATATAGGAAACTGGGGTACCCCAGGCAGGCGTACTGAGCTGCATGCTCTTTGTAGTTAAAATGAACACGCTTCGTAAAACATTACCCCCATCTATTTTTACTCCGTCTACGTAGACGGCATACAGGTAGGTTTCAAATTCTGCAACCAAACAGTCTGTGAGAGGCAGGTACAAGATTGCTTAAATAAAGTCTCCAAGTGGGCAGACGAAAACGGGTTAAAGTAAACCCCAACAAAAGTTCTTGCGTTCTTTTCACCAGGAAAAATAGCCTTGCTGCAGATTCCACTGTTGAAATATATGGGCAACGAATACCCGTAAACAAGGAACACAAATGCTTAGTGTTATACTTGACTCCAGGCTTACATCATCCCAGACATAAAATATCTTAAAAGAAAAATGTCTTTACAAGAATGAACTTGAAATCCTATCCCACACAACATGGGGTAACGACAGAAAGTGTTGATTGAATCTGCACAGGAGCCTAGTTCGATCACGACTGGACTATGGTGCCGTGCTTTGCCACTGTGGCGCCCCGAGTGCGCTAAAAATGTTAGACCCCGCCCATCACCTGGGTATCCGCCTGGCCACTGGCGCCTTTAGAACAAGCCCTGTCGAAAGCCTATACGTAGAATCAGATGAGTGGTCACTCCATTTTCAGAGAACATACATCAGCATCACCTACTTTCTTAAAGTGCGCTCTTATAAGGAACATCCGTGTTTCACGACAGTAAATGACTTGACGTGTGAAACGCTTTTCCGTAACAGGCCCTTCATGAGACTTCCTTTGTCACTGCGTGTAAGAAATCTTGGTGAAAAAATGGATGTCCCGATACTCGAACATCGCCAAATGGCTCCTGCTAATCTATTACCGCCCTGGGAGTGGCAGGTGATAGAATGTGACATATCCTTTGTGGAGGTCTCGAAGCACGCTCCTGAGCTTGAAATTGCTATGCATTTCTGAGAGCTTCAATCGAAGTACTCCTGCTACGAATTTTACACAGACGCATCGAAATCCCATGCTGGCGTATCCTACGTTGCTGTTGGTCCCTCCCTTTCTGAATCTGACGTGTTGAACCCCCTAACAAGTATCTTCACTGCAGAAGCCTATGCAGTACTGTCTGCAGTAAAACATATAAAGACCTGATACTTTACAGAACAATAATATTCACAGACTCGTTAAGCCTTGTAAAAGCACTCATTTCTTTACAAAAGCATACAAATCCCGTCTTCAATGAGCTCTACACAAACTTATGTAACATCTACTTATGACATAGACATCTAGTAATATGCTGGAATCTAGAGGAATCGAGTAATATGCTGGAATGTAGAGGAATCGAGGGAAATGTGCTTGCTGATAAGATGGCCAAATCAATGGCATCGAAGGGTACTCGTTCTGCTGCAGTCCCTGCCACAGACATGAAGCCTTTCCTCAGAAACAAACTGCGAGTAATAAACGAAGAAACGAGTAATAAACGAAGAAACGAGTAATAATTAAACTTCACGTAATTATGCCTAAGTTAGGTTTCTTGCACCCAACAACGAAAACACGAAGAACAGACGTCCTGTTCACTAGACTAAGAATAGGACACGCGTTCGGCACTCATAAATTTCTCCTGACCGGTAACGACCCTCCAACCTGTGGTAGATGCGGTGACAGGCTTTCTGTCCTCCACGTCGTTCTGGAGTGCCGGGAAGCCGAAAGAGACAGGAGGAAACATTTTCCTTTTGCATACAGCCATCACGTCCTTCTGTATCCGGCCATGTTTCTTGGTGTAGAACCGCTTTTTAAGACCAAAGCAGTCCTCGCTTTCTTAAAAGATGTTGTGCTACATGTTACAAGCCAATTCATTACGTAGCGCATCCTCTTTCCAGAGGATATCGCTAGGGTAGATTCTCTGTGTAGCACGTGCCTCTAGGCCCTTGGGTTTCAAGGGCCCCGGTGAGGCAGTAGTGCTCTAGACAATATTATACATCTAGTCCTCACTTTCTTAAAAGATGTGCTACATGTTACAAGCCCATTCATTACGTAGCGCATCCTCTTTCCAGAGGATATCGCTAGGATAGACTCTCTCTATAGCACGTGCCTCTAGGCCCTTGGGCTTCAAGGGCCCCGGTGAGGCAGTAGTGCTCCAGATAATTTGATACATCTAGACAATCGCATATTTTATATATTGAATAATTCTTTCTCGATGCATATTAATGTTCATAGTACACGCCAATAGTCATTCCCATAATTTTATTACTCGTACATTTTATGGAATTTCCATCAACTCTTTTATGCCCCTTTACAGCCACGGCACATTAAGATCACAGAACCCATCAGTCCACTGCGAACTCATTAACATTAACATGGCGCTCTTCGGCCACACCTGGCCCTTGCACCTTTAAACAACAAATATTCATCATAATACGCTTTTCTCTCGCTTGCGCTCGTCCTGCAGAACCTAGAACTGTAGGTGTAGAACTTAACAATCCTGATGTAGAAAGATGGCGGCGGCCGGCCGGCGTAGATCTGCTTTTGCAGTCATACGATCGACTTCGACGGGGTCGTGGTCATGCTGCTTTCGTCACACACACGTACGCTCGTGACCCGCAGCGGCAACAGCCGAATTCGCACGTATAAGTCGGTTCTTCTCGTAAAAAGCACTGTATAGTCAGGTAAACTGCAAAACGCTTCGCATAACACTGATTCCCGCAGTGCGTGGGATCTGCACAATTTTCCGCTTCCGCCTCCTACTCATGCAATGAGGCTGCTCTTTTTCTCTAAGGTTGTTAGAAAAGTTTACCATAGTGCTATATATCGCTAAATATAGTGTGTCTGGTTGTCGCATGCGCTCTAGCGCTGCGCCAGTTGCACTTGTGGCACGGTTTAGGTAATGCAGGCAAACCAGCTGGCAGCTGGCGGAGACGGAGGAGGCAATCGTCGAGCGCCACGTGTGGTAAATTCTTGTTCAATCGATGTTGCGATGGGAATCGGGGAGGTATTTCAATAATTAAATAAATATCGGCCCGCACGAAGCGTCAAGGGTTCAACAATATCTCAGACTTGCGGCGTTCTATCGACAAGCTCAAGCGCTGTCTTACACAGAACGTTGCGTAAGAGATCATCGTCGATGACTAGAGCTTTTGATGAAGTCCGCCACATTGTAGGCGCCATGGCTTGCCAGGTAGACGTCCCGGTTCCTGTTCCCTCGTGAACTAGCGCAACCAACCCCGGGGAATGGGCCATGAATAGGGCGGTGATGACGTGAAACACACAGGGACATAGCAGAAACTATATCTTCTTTTTCTTCTGCTTGGTTGCGTGCGTTTATCGAGCCGCGTATGACGAGAATTAAGTGCCCTTTCACTCTATCTTTGGAACATGTGTTCTTCAGATAGGCAAGCGGCCAGCAGTTCTAGTGCCCCGTGCCATCCTGTATGCATCAGCCCTCGGGAAAGGAAGTGGGCGTTAGGTACAAGATGGAAGGGGAGGGGACGAACTGTCGAACCTTATTTCGCTTGGGTGTTCGTCTCTGGAAGGGCTGAGAAATGGCGCGTGCAGTTCGGCAAGCGAACATTGCTCTAGCGATGTTGTCAGCAGTTGCACTTTGGACTTCCTAGTTGAACAACATGCACGGTTCACTCTGAGGAAGAAAAATGTGCCCTCAAAAAGCGACAACGAAAGCAGTTTAGTGGAGTAGTTTGCTGGGCCAGTTGGTGCATGGTGATCGTATAAATGTTTCCAGCATGTACGGACGCGAGCACAAGTAGAAACGGACAGGACAACGCGTTGTTGTGTCCGTTTCTGTCCGTTGTCCTGTCCGTACCTGCTAGAAACTATTATACGCTCGACAACGAAAGCGACTGCGCAAATGCGCACGGAAGCGATGAGAAGCCGCGGCCGCCTACGCACAGCAGCGGACGAGCCGGGACCATCGAGTATGTGCCGCACAGACAAAAGAAGGGCACGTCGTCGCGACCGTCTACGTCCCTCCGGCTATAAGCAAAGGAGACATTGAGACCATTGTAATAGACGCCTTTCGTTGAATCTTATCCGTCGAAAACGAGTCGACCGTCACATTGGGAAATTTTAACGCCGACGTATTTCGCCCTGACGACAAGTTGATTGCATCCATGTTGTTGTAACGGTGTGGATTTGAGTGCTACACCGACAATGAACCAACCAAGTGTCATAGGTCGTGTACAGATTTAACCTCTTGGAAGAACGTCTATAGCAGTACAGCACAACCGATACCGGTGTAGCGCAGCGACCGCAAAGTTATGGGCACTGGGGTAACTTATGAGACAAAAAAAACACGATAAGAACCACGGAGTTACGTGTATGTGTCTTTATTCAATCAATAAAGCAATAACCATATCAGCATTCCTGCGATACCCTATAAAGCATTCATTGAGACAGCGCCCGGTTTGGCGAATATAACATTTTCCGAGAGCGAGGGGAATGTTATACTCCACAAGTACGTACGCTATGCGCCAGAGTCCAATGACCTACTGCAATAAGGTTTAATAGCGCCTCAAGAAGATGGGTGACAAGTGCTGAGTACGTGTTGTGTTTTCAGCTCCGGAAAAGCTGGGGTGAATGTGCTGCCTAGTGAACGGTCAAAAGAAGAGGCCAGCGGGCGAAATAAAGCACACCGATGCTCTTGTTGAATGCGAAGTTGTTGTGGTGTATAGCATTCTCCTCGCCTATGCGAAATGTTATATTTGTCAAATCGGGCACTGTTTTAATGAACGCTTGCTAGTGCATCGCAGGAATGCTGCTTCACAAAGTGCCTGCGGTTATTTAGCCGACCACATGCGCCTTTGCTCGCACAAGCCAACATGCAAGACGTTTTTCAAGTAAACGCATGTGTTGCAGAAATTTAGCACTAAGAAAAATTGTGAATTTCTTTAAGCTACTTCTATCTGTATTGAAAAAGGTTACTGCGCCCGTGCGCCTTCGATGGAGCTCGAAAAAGAAACGCAACTTCTTATGTAAGGGCAAGCGTGCGTGTCGCGTCAGCTAGATAGGCCGGGAGATTTGCAATCTTCTTGAGTGATGTGAAACGTTTGCCTTCATTTCGTTTTTTCCGCCTTTCATTGTGGCTTGCTTCCAGGAAGTATCTTCCAGCGGTAGGGTGTATTCGCGGTGCTTTCCTGTCTAAACTAAGCCATGCTTTTTATCGACCGGCACTTTTGGTCTCCATCTCTGCTTGTCCCTCTTTATTTGTGCGCTGGAAAGTTGTTTCGCTAGGCTATTCACCACGAACTAAACCAGATGTCCACGCTTAGCCCTATGTTCCCACCACTTCATTGGCGTTGAGGCGAGAGGCAAGCCAAAGGTGAGTTCGCTCGCTGCTACTCGCAATATCACGAAAATAGTCCTCTTATACGGGACGGACGGAAGGACGGTTTTCTTGTTCGGCAGGCAGAAAAATTTTTACGCATTTAAGAAAAAACAGAACGAATAGATCCTTTAGCCGCCGTGGTTGCTCAGTAGCTATGGCGTTGCGCTGCTGAGCACGAGGTGGCGGGATGGAATCCCGGCCACTGCGGCCGCATTTCGACGGGGGCGAAATGCAAAAATAAAAAAAACACCCGTGTGCTTAGATTTAGGTGCACGTTAAAAAACCTCAGGTTGTCAAAATTTTCGGAGTCCTCCACTATGGCGTCCCTCCTAATCAGAAAGTGGTTTTGGCGCTAAAAACCCCATAATTTAATTAATCTCAATAGATCCCTTGGCCTTTCTTGCACATTTCTGTTTTTCGCGGCGGTCGATGTTTCACACGCAGAGATCGGACTTGCGATCAAGCTCCAAGCTCACTCACACTCGTAGCTGTTAATAACATACGTATATCTGAGCCTATTTTGTGAAATCCAAGCGACAAATTTATGAACATAGTCGCTTTTACGCGTAAGCAAACTGTTAAAGGGTAAATGTGAGAGGCCGCAAATTATTATCATAGGGGAAAAGGCGAACTCTTGTTTTATCGTCTTTGTACTCCAGGTTGCTCAGAGATGCCATCGCGTTCTATGACACTGTGCTAAATATCGAAGAATCATATTTTTCTGCGTGTCTGTAAACAAAGCCGCAATATGCCTCATATGTCCTCAGAGTTATCGCCTACAGCCGAGAGCAGTAACACAAGCAGCCCAGATTACCCCTTTTGCGGCGATTCAATCATTTCGTTGCACTGAGATGGCATCGAAATGTGGGAGTATGCTAAAATATTGGGAGCGTTTCCAAAGCAGCGTCTACTGTCTTTAGGGGATAACTATCAATCAATCAATCTTTATTTCGCATTCATTCATTTATAAAAAATGCACGCTGGGACGAGAACTAAAAGCTGCTTTTTTGCAGCTTGACAAGGTTCTTGCCCGTGTTCATCACAACGGGGACATAATAAAATACAGTTTGTACAAATTTGCTTTAAAACATGGAACGCTCATCGCACTTGTTCTTTGCAGATTGCGCATTCAAGTGCAAGAACTCCAAGTAGTTGCAGTTGTGCGGCACTACAATGTCAACTGGGTGTATCCATTTATAAACAAAAGATAAGATTAACACTAACAAATAACAAAAACTCGTTTAGCTGACGGTGGTGGCACGTTGCATTTTGTCCAAATCTGACCCACACGAAATACGCAGGACAGGCGATGTGTCTGTCGGATGTGCGAAAATCTTTCGGTTCCAAGCCCATGCGAAACGCCAGTTTACTTCTTTATTCCTTGCAGTAGCCATGCCTATAGCAGCTTCTTCAGCTGCGGGCAGAGGTGCTCATTTATGTAGAAAGACTGGTTATCAGGAAATCCGATCGCATTCGTACTGAGCCTATGCTTCCTGGCCCTATTAAGGACTGCATCGCGTTTAGCCCTGCTCTGAAAAACCACCACTATGTTGGGATCAGGGCCAGAATTTCGCGCCCGAATTCGGTGGCAGACTTAAATGTCCTGTTTTATTATAGTCTCCCCGAGAACATCGCCAACTTTTCCAAGTATGGTTACGAGGCACTCGGACCTCTCCTGCGGAATCCCTTTCACTTCAATATCTTTATTTCTGGAGCACTGATCTTGTGCCATATTTTCATGACTCTTTCCTGCACTTTCTTTTCAACGCCTCAATTTCTTGCGCTAGCACCTGTAGCGCTTCTTTCAGTGCCACATTCTCGTTTCTTACTTTACTGCATTCTTTCTTTAGAGTCTCGAATTCTTTGTTTATAAAGTTCATGCTGTTCTTCAGCTCTCCTAATTCTTCGTGAAATTCGCGTTTCAGGTGAGCAGTTTCAGTGGTCATAATGCAAACGTCAAAATCAGGACACAAACAGTCAACACAACAAGGCAGCAACGTACTTAGCAAGGCACTTTGTAAAGAATAGGAAAATTTAAAACTTGAAGAAATAAACAGAAGGGTTCAGAGTATGCACTGTTTGCTGCCGCCGTTGCCAAGTGACTGCCGTGGTCGTCTGGGGGTCCTTTTAACGGGATCCAGGCGGTGACGACAGGGTCACCTGGTTGTACGATCATTCGGGGTCCACGCGGTGCCGGCAGGGTCACGTGGTTGCACGTTGATCCGTTTCTGCAGTGTCAGTGCTGCTGCGCTCAGGACGCAGGCGCCGATGATACCCGTGACGAAAATCTCGAGGTGATGCACAGCGATAGCTCCCAGAGGACCTGAAGAAACAAGCCGAAGGGTTCGGAGTCACTGTTTGCTGCCTCCGCTTGCCGGAGGCAGCAATCTTACCGGATTCTTTTCTAGCCTAGAAACAAGACCAGGTAATGTCGGCTCCCGCATAGCTAGCCTATAGCTGTGCTTGCAACTCCGCGTTGACTGCGCTACATTCATCCTCGCGTATAGGCCGACCGGCGTGCAACAGCATTAGCATCCGTGAGACCGGGCACGTGTAACGGTTTGCAGAGTGGTAGCACCAATACTGGATGGCAGCCACCCCGCATACATCGTCTGCGTAGCACATGGCATGCTCTCGTAGTCTCCCGTTTCACTGGTGCTTTTGACGCATTTTCTCGTTTTCACCTGGTCTTTTTGACGCAGTCTCCCGTTTCACGTCGTCCTTTAGCCATATTTTGACGCATTAAGCCTTATACCGAGGCAAGGGTATTCCGCTGACAATGATAGTGTGGCACCGCAGCAAGAATTGCGTCTGCGTCAGGTTGAAAGCTGGAGAACTGCCGCACCACATATGTCTTCGTGTTGAATTCCGTGACCACTCGTCACGGTGTTCAACGTGCTATTCACACTCGGCGAGTTGCACGAAATGCATACGCAAGCAGCAGTACTGGTACTGTCCAGGGCTTCGGCGGACCGTACACCATGTACTGGATTCGAAGCCAAGGCCACCCTTTAGCAGCCTATGCCCCATCGCCGACACATATATCACGGCGCCGGATCTCCCGCGCCACTTCTCGCCGAAAGCACTAATCTTTATCGAATCATTACTCTCGTTTGGAGTCTTTTTCATAGACCTCTCATATTCTTCAAACGCGTTGCAGGTAATCTGTGGCGGGTGCAAAGGCTAGGTTAGCTGCTGCGGCTGATGGATTGTTGTTCGCTGCGTTCTCGCTCACCTTATGCAGTAGCTTGCGTAAGCAAGTTTTGTAGACGCGCAGAAGCGCTCGCCCGCCGCGGCTGCTGCCGCTCTTCATCTCACCAGTGCTCTCACAGCGAATTTCCGCCGTCATCGAGTGAGATCTCATCAAGTTTGCTTGTGCGCCCATGACAGCGTGCTTGCTAACTTAATTAATAAACAACTATTTACTGCATGTTTCTCGGTCGACAAATTTACGTCCTATAAGAGACTAATACTTTACTGCCACCATCAATGCTCCGCCATTGGGGCGGTCTGCAGCTTTTCATTGCTTTTGTTAAAATAATTTTAAAAATGGCATGCACTTCCAACAAAGTTCCTTCTAGTGGCTTAGATTTTCGCGATGTTCTTACAATATTGACAAAACGGTTCTTGATAATCACCGGGAAAACTAATGAGGACAGTTAAGGTAGCAAATGCGTACCGTTGCCTAAAAGACTGCCTCCATCGGTGCTCCGAGTCCGTGACCTCAGATAGAAGAATAATAAATTCAACTTCTTTCAATGTGATTCCATATATTCATTTAAAAAGACAGAGGATGTCCAAACAAAAAGTAAAATTTTCTTCACTTTACGGAGATTCGCCCCCCACCCCCCTTACAAGGCAAACTGCAAGGCATTACGTGCTATTTTACACATAATCTCACTCGATGGGCGTAGACATGATTCGCATCCAAAGAAACGCTATAAAAGCACATCAACATAATCCCAAAAGAAGAACAATTCTTCACTTGTATTCTCTACTGAAGACAACTGAAACCCCCCCACTTTCTGAATGCTTTATTACTGGTACACGCCATATTGTCAGGTGGTTGTGACGATGGAGAGGGAAGCCAAACTGGGATTATAGAAACTGGCGTTTTATTGGGCGAACTTGTGCCCTCAAAAGCAGGCTATACTCAAAGAACAACGATAGCGGCGAACACACTCGGCGATTGTCGAAAATCTGATCAGCGGGTCAAGCGCGTCTGCTTTTACACATCAGTCGCCGAATGTTCCAGATTAACCGCTGGGACCCGCGTGTCTTTCACAAAGTTCTACACTATTCGTGTCGCGCATACATGCAATCAGATTACACAAGTTGCGGCGAAAGACAGTGGACGGAATCTTCGATAACATTCCAGAAACTTCTTTTACATGCAGGCGCGTCCTGCGCTATGCGATAACATTTGTTAGGCTGTAAGAAATGGTCGCCCGATAAAGATAGATAATTACACGTGTCAATATATAACTTATGTTCCATCAAGTATAGTTTAAATTTCCGGAAACCCTTTGGCATAGCTTCTGCTCGCTCATAAATAAGTGTGTAGGCGGTATAGTCCCGTTGCCTTTGTTTTGGGATGGATAAAGGTGCGTGTGTATTTTTTTATAGCTCCACCAATCAACGTAGTGCTCCATCAGAAAACTTCAGGCTTCTTTTTTTGTACAGAGGAAGAATAAGGAGCGACAGCTTCCGCTGATGTTCCTACGCGTTTGACATCATGGACGTCCACATCTCACGCCATGGCGCCTACCGTGTCGTCGACTCCTTGCATACCCCAAGTCATCGTCGGGGCTCTCTGACGCATCGTTCTGTTTACGCCAGCGCTTGAGCTTGCTGATGGAACGCTGGAAGCCTCCGATTTTGCTCAGCGCTTGCCGCTACGTGCGAGTAGATACGCATAATGCAATTTAATTATTCAGTTACCGCACCGTATGAAATCGCAACATTTATTGAACAAGCATTTACCACGTTTGGCGCTCAACCATTCGTTCTATTGTCTCCGCCCGCTACCAGCTGTTTTGCGTGCATTGCTTAAACCGCACTACGCGTTCAACGCGGCAACATGCCCACGAAGCTATACGGAACAAATCGCAGTCCCTGGGTCATCGTGATGACGAATACTTGTTTTAATGTGTTTAGCGCATTCGCCCTGTCAAAACGTAAGAAAGTAAAGATGCCTCGTAGTTCATCGGCAGTGAACTTAAGCTACGTTGTGCTGTCTAGCCTGATAATATAGACGCGAGCGGTTCGACTTCGAAAGATTGAGACTAGCTGGCGGCGACAGTGGCGTCACTCCTATCGTGCGTCATGAAGTAAATCGCCCGCCAGGTGGAGCCCAACCAGGAGCAAATGAGGAAAGAAACAGACAGACAGACAGACAGACAGACAGACAGACAGACAGACAGACAGACAGACAGACAGACAGACAGACAGACAGACAGACAAACAACTTTACTAATGATCCTGAGGAGCCGCAACATTATCATAACTCAAGGTGACGCTCATTACTTTTAAAAGCGAGATCAGGATGTCTTAGAACGCGCACCTGCAAAGCGAGATATAAGAACGAAGAAGAAGCATCTACTTGCTGCAGTAAAGCTAGGGAAACGATGGAGTATGTTTTATTAGAATGTGAAGACATCTGCCCAGCGGTCGATTTCGGCACCACTGGCCTCCTTGAAGCCGTTGGGTTCAGCGAGAGCAGGGGGAATGTAAGCATGTCCGCAACAGACATTACTAAGAGGCGGTTGAATGATTGGTGGAAGAAAAGTAGGGAAACGGCCCAAAAACCGAGACGTATCGAAACAAAGTTTGCAATCGGGCGTCACAAAATTTGATTGTGGGAATTCATAGTGGTTTTTATCTTCTTTCTTTTTTAACCTAGGTATGACATTAGGCAGTGTAATAGCAAGAACTTGGCGGTGCAACACCCCCCCCCTTCCCCCCCCCCGTTCCATAGGGGACGGTCCTAATATCCATCTATCCATACATCCAGTCAGTGGTGTTAAGTGGTGACGTTTGTGGCGGACGTACGTGTTCTTCCAGGGCTCCGCGGCGGCGACGAAAAGATCTATTTCTCTGCATGCTTTGAGCTTGTTTCCTTTCTTTATTTGCAGATTTTTTTGCTTTTCAAAAATAATTGACTAGCTTTCCTTTCTGTTTCTTTTTTCGTGTGCGTGGCTGTGCTTCTTGTATATTAGCTTTTGCAGAACAGTCGCGGGCCCACGCGCCACCTGCTTCAGCACCTGCAACCGTGTCGGACGTTACACCTCTATAGCCTTTATATAGTAGCTTGTAAGTGGCAAGAATATCAGGTATTAGTGGTTTTACTGTGTGTGCATTGGTACTGGGAATATGGCTGTGGTCGGACTGTGAGAGCGTGGTCGTCGGTTCTAACACATGCGAAGACGTGTCGTACCTTACGTCTTTGCGGTATTTATTTCTTCTAAAAAATCGGTGATATTTACTCTGCGGAATTCTAAGTACTTAGGTACAGTGCGTATCGACTTTTGCTGGAAGGCACGTGCTCTGAAAGCTTCGTTGTTTGCATTAGAAAAAGCTAATTGCAACACATGGCAAGAAAGGCGGCAAAGGGTGCAGTGTGCGTGGGGTCCCTCAGCGCAGACCAAGGGAATAATCAGAATGGGGAAGAATTCGACTCGATCGGCAGACACTGCGACAATGGACAACTTCCCGCATGAGCTTGTGCAACAGCTCCCAGAGCTCAAAAATGAGCTAATATGGAGCGCGATGCACGGGAGGCGGTGGAAAATAGACTTTAAGCAGCCGAGGAAAAGCTGAAGAAGGCCGCCATAGTGAACGAGAGCGGTCATGACAATGGAACGCAGTCTCCCGACGTGACAGGGTAGCGAGTGTCAGCAAAGCACGTGGAATGCGTGCAACGGGGAGAGGGGGCCGCTGGAAAGAGCTGCACTCCACAACCCACCGCCCTTCTCCAAGGCCGACGTTCATAACATGCAACCATCCATCCATCAAGTCTCGAACATATTCGTTACTGTCGGCTGTCACAACGATGGCGCAGTGTATAGCACGCTCAGCTGTGGAGATGGAAATATATCAGATTGAAACAGGCGATCAGTAGATTGAAGAGGAGATGGTTCACCCGAAAATTTCTATGTATACCTAGGTACTGCATTTCCCTTCTGCCAAGTATATCCAGAAAGATTATAATTAGAACTTGGCGGTTATCTTCGGTTATTGACCAAACAGTTCCGGTCAGCGAATCGAAAGCTTGATCATGCGACCGAAACTGATGGGCGCAGAAACCGAAGCTAACTGCGAAGTATATTGTCACGTGGTGGTGACGTTAGGAACACAGTAGCAATACTGTGAAAGGCAAAACTAGATTTTATTGGGCGAACCTGTGCCCACAAAAGAGGCTACACTTATAGCACAACGAGAGCGGCGAACACAGTCGGCGATCGTCGAAAAATTTGATCAGTGGGTCAAGCGCGTTGGCTTTTATAGATCAGTCGTCGAATGTTCCAGATTAACCGATGGGACCCGCGTGTCTTCCACAAAGTTCTACATCATTCGCGTCGCGCATGCATGCAATCAGATTACACAAGTTGCGGTGAAAGACAGTGGACGGAACCAACGATAACATTCCAGAAACTTCTTTTACATGCGGGCGCGTCCGGCGCGGCGCGATAATATTTGTTAGGCGGCCGAACGTGGTCGCCCGATAAAGATAAGTACACGTGTCAGTATATATATATATATATATATATATATATATATATATATATATATATATATATCGTACTGAGTATCAATCTACAAACGCAGCATGGTTTTAAATGTTCCGACCATAGAAATTGGTACAATTACTAGGTGGAACTCTGGTGCTATGTCCGTTCATCCATCATAGGAATGATGTGTTGTTCATGTATTTGTATGTAGTGAATTTGTGTGATCTTCGGGCTTGGGGCTTCAATTGTTCTTGTGAGTTTGTTTAGTACGCTTTATTATGCGCCTATGGTGGCATAAATTTCCATGCAAGGTATACATTTTAATAGGAGATGGTAATAAAACTCAACAAGCACGCAAAATTGCTGCTAAATGCAGTGATTCCGCCTGTCCGTGTGTCCGTAGCGTAAAGGTCTCCATATTGGGACTCGGTGCTACAGGCCTTCTTTTCGAATCCTGCTGTACATCAATTTTGTCATTGTTTATTTTATTATTTTTATTTCATTTATTAATTTATAATTATCACATTGCAAAGTCACGAATCCGTCCAAAATGATACGGCCGAATGTTTGGGCAAATCCATGTACTACTCATCATTCACATGCTGGCTGAACTGCCCTGCGTGCAGCTCCCGTAGATTTTAGCGCCACCATTCCCTCTAGTAGTAATTGTATGAGGCTCTATGGTTCCGACTGCTGAATACCCCACTTGGGCAACGCTATGAGGGCCACTCAAGCTGTTGTGCCCGCGCGCTCATACAGTAATGTGAGCTCCGCAATCAGGCACTCTGTCGGTCGCGAGCCGCCTATACCTATAATATATATATATATATATATATATATATATATATATATATATATATATATATATATATATATATTATACTTCGTACTTCGTCGGCGTAGCAATTTGTAAGGCTCAATCGGGACGCCTTTGCCAATCGAACTTGTAATGTTCTCCGTATGTACGGTGCATCTTTATCACAAGCACAACTCATGATGACGATAAACTAGTAATACGCATTGCGTATTGCATAAAGTAGAAGTTCGCTTGGCAAAGGCGTCCTGATGGAGCCTCAACAACGAGCATACGAGGGAGTGCTGATGGAGCCAGGATGGAAGAAGCAGTTCGTATTCGTCACCTTGAAAGTCCACATTAATTTTCCCGGCTATTAAAAAAAGTTTTTGGCCGGCATTGCTAGCGTGTCGGGAAATCATATCACGATGGAAAACAGATTTATTACTTTTGCTAGTTGCACACGGCTTTTATTTACCTGTTTTAAGAGGAGTAGTAGTAGTATAAGACTTTTATTCAGCCCAAGATTGAAGGCGGAGCATATCGACCACCTGGGTGGCCAGTCGACGCTGTTCTTCTTCACCTTCAGCACCAAGGCAGTCGAGCCAAATGGTGATGGAAATGGAAGGGGGAGGATAAGAACTTGATTGCTGAGCAGCCGGACAAGTGAAAGGCAATGGGATAGGTCTCCATAAGTAGAGGGGCAGTTTGGGCAGGAGGGGTCAGAGCGATAGCGATACAGAAAGAGGCGACAAGGGTTAAGCAGTGCATTGATTTGGATGTGCCGCAGAAGGCGAGCCTCCGGCTTAGTGAGTGATGGGTGAAGGGGAGGGTAGAGACGCTTGTCGAGACGGAGCTGGAGGTAAACTTCCTTGAAAGTGCAACGCACCAAGAGTCCCTCAGAATCCTCAGGGTGCCTGGACCAGGGGATCAACGGTGCCCGGCTAAAAACGACCCTGGTGAGCTGATGGGCCAGCTCATTGCAGTCAATCCCCGAATGCTCAGGCACCCAGCGGAGGAAAACGGTGGAAGGTTGAACTGCGGAGACCGCTCGTTCGACCTCCTGTTGGAGTGAATGGGGTAGGGTGCGGTTTTCTATGTGGTTTATGGCGGCTGGGGAGTCAGTGTATATCGTGAACTCTAGGAGCGAGGGAAGGGAGGGGAATAATTGTAGGGCACGTACAATGGCAAGAACTTCGGGAGAGAGTGCGTCCGGAGGGTGTAGGTCCGGCCCGCTCGTGTGAGTTCCAGGTGCTGGGAGGTGGGGATGGTAGATTGCGTAGCCGCAGGAACCTCGAGGAGCTATGAAAGAGGCATCCGTGTAGGCTACTCCCTGGGTAGTAAAGAGGGGGGGAATGATGCTGCGCGGCCGCGTGACGACGGCCGGCATGCAGGGCAGGGGACATATTGGACGGGAGGGGGAGGCTGTAGAGATTGGGAGCCGGGGTTGCTTTTGGAGAGCTAAAGGTGGAAACGGGAATGGGAGAGATACCCGCCTGAGACAGTAACCACTGAACCCAACGGGCAAGAGAAAGCCGGGCAAGCTGGGAGAAACGGTGGAGAGAGAGAAGAGAATGAAGAGGATGGAAGAGGCCTGTGGCAAAGACCTTAGGAGTAGAGGTGGTGATAGGGAGGTTGAGAGTTGCCTTGTACAGGCCCACAAGGGCTGTCTCGAGGATGTTAAGCTCAGTGTGGGTGAAGGAAACGTAAGGTACAAAGTACAGGAACTTGTTAAGGGCGAGCGCATGGGCAACTCGGCACGCACGAGCTTCGTGGAGGACCGAGCACCGAGTGGCCACGCGCCGCAGGAGGTGAGTTACCGAGTGACAGGTCCTGACAGCGTGGCGGAGGGCTTGCAATTTCTTGGTTGCATGCAACGAGAAGGAAAGATCTTTGCATTGGGGGACAATAAAAATGGGAGAGCCGGAAAGATGGAGGTAGATTAGGGCGTTGTGGGAGCGCTGGTATGAGGAGTAATTAAGAAGAAGCTGGGATTTCTCCGGAGGAGGAGACAGGCCAGACCTCTTTAAGGCCTCTTTAAGCTCTGCAAGTTCGCGCCTGAGCTGTTGATTTTCAGCCTCAAGCCATCGGATTCGGGGATCATTCACTTGCTCTGACTGTGCCTCACCACTTGCTCTTTTGACCGTCGTTGTCTTCTTTCTCATCGACGGTGCTGTGCCGGAGCCCTTGACTTTGTCGGCCCACGTGGCCCGCTTCGCGGGCTGGAAGCGATACCGGGACTGGGATCTTGATCTGGATGCTCTGGAATTTCCGCATTTCCCTGAGCCGGTTCGCTTCCTGGAGGGAGAGCGCCCCCTCGATTGTGAGCGGGCTCGCAGGGTGGAGCCACCATATGCTGCCGCAGGTGTCACCGAGCTCTGCGCGTAGGAGATACTGATGTCATCACCGCTGGCCATCTGTGCTTTTCGCAACATTTGTCGTCGCCTTCGATGCCGACGCCTAACGATGTATGGGATCTGGTAGCGTTGTTTTCATATCCTATCCCCGGTGATATGGGGGCCGCCGCATGCTTCACATTTGGGTGTGCATTGGTGTTCCTCCTCTAGTGACTCTGATGACTTCATTTTCCCACAGCCGCGGCACCTCTTTTCCTCTTCGCTACGGGGGCACACATCGGCTCGGTGACCCACATGGCCACACGCGTAGCATACATCCACCTGCCGTTTGTACAGAAAGCATGGAACGAGGGCGGCTACACACATGACCATGTTGGGCACTCGCATGCCGTCGAAGAGTATAACAACTACTTGTGTGTTCTTAATTCTTCTGACTTCTAATCCCGTAGGGTTTCTTGGGTTCAGAATCATCCTCTTAAGGGCTCCTTCGTCAAATGAAGGGTCGATGTTTCTTATTACACCTTTGCACGTGTGATCAGGGGCAGAAATGTAGGCTGACACCTCAAAGGCGCCAAGTTTAGCATGTGTCTTGCTGATTCTTGCATATGGCCTCGCGTTTTGGTCGTGAGGGGTAGAGATAACCAAAATGATGTGCATCTTATTTGGGCACACGGTGTCCTCGGCAGTCTGCTGTTCTGTCAAGGCCGCCGCCATGGCCAGGGCTTGGGCGAGGAGTATGATATCCATTTTGGAAACGTCCAGGCCTCCCTTGGGGCGCACGATGATCTTGATTTGGTCCTTGGGTAATTTCGGGAGCCTCGAGGCTGCCGTTACCTGCTTCATGAACCTTTTGGCGGGTGAGATGGCCGTGCGGCTGCCTGCAGGCATATTCTTTGTGACACGTTGCCCCCCATACGATGGCGTATTCGTTGGGTGTTTCTGTTTGCTGCCGAGGGCGGTCGTCCATCCCGTTTCATCGAGCTCCTGCGGGGCGATTTCCATCCCATCGACGACTACGGTCCGGGACATGGTTTCTGTTGGTCAGTAGTTCGCTTCAAACGCCGGTTGTCCGCGCCGGTGGGGGGTTTAGCCTACGCCTTCTCGCACTGCCGCGCCGTAAGTAGGCGTAGCCCGTTAGGGTTGGCGCTCTCGCGGCGTGGTCAGAGATTCAAGGGGTCACAAAATGGTGGAAGGTCCAGCCACCGATAAGAGTCCACTATCTGCGCTGTGCTCGGAACTTGCCGCTTTATAAAATGCATACTTTCCGTGGGCTGGCTTCGCAAAACAGCCAAAAACATTGGAAAATAGAAATAAGGGAGGATGTCCAAGAAAAGCAATAAAAAAGTCGCATTTCTGTCCTAGCGACAAACTGTTGATAGAAAGTATTCGAAAATTACGCGAAGTAAGTTTTCTGTGCCGAATAAACTGCACTTGCTACCTTCTGTAGCCCAGCACCAGTTGAGCCTTGTTCTCTTCCGCATCTCCCAGTGCGCAACTCTTCGCTGCCAGCACTTTCTGTTTCGAGCCACAGAGGCGTCGATGCACAAACGTGCGCGCTGCTCCTGGGCGTTCCACCCCGAGCAGACCACTCACATTGCTGTTGTATAGATTTTGGACTGCAGTGCTTCGTTCGCGGGTCCTGCACAATTGCGAGGCTCATTTAAAAGCATGGCGGACTGCCACAGCGCGGTCTCCTCTTCCCTAAACCCAGCCCTCGCTGCCTTCCCGCTATTGCGTTCGCTCCCTTCCTCCACGCGACAAGCGAAATACACCAAACTTTAGCTGAATACTAGAGACGTCTATTCCACCGTGTTCGTGCAGCCTTGAAATGCACATATCTGAACAACCGCATCTGTCCTCGTTCATTAGCCTTAAACTACCATCGAATGAAATCTTACCGGTTGCCTCTCTCCAGCCTCGAAAGAAGACAAGCCAATGTCGCCCTCAATCGCCTCGACAAAGACACGCGGATGGCCAACCTGTAGCTCTCCGCCCAAGTTCACGCTTACGGCGTTCGATTCATCCTTGAGTCCCTACAGGCACACAACAGCGTTAGTAAAGGTCACACCGGGAAGGTGTAACGGTTTCCATAGTTGGAGCAACAACAGTTGACGGATGCAACCTCACATACACCATCTGCGCAGCGAATGCCATGCTCTAGGGACATCCCGTTCCACGTGGTCCTCGTGTCCACCCAAAACATTGTTTATGCACTAATCGTTACGCTATGGTAATGGAATTCCATGCCGGAGTGTTAGCCAGCGTGATATTCAAGTAGCAGAACCACAAATACACCACAAAATGAATGGGAAAACAGCACCGCAGCAGCTCAATAGGTAAGAGCATCGCACGCTTAATGCGAAGACGTGGGTTCATATCCCACGAGCGGTCAGCCGTTTTGATGCGTTGCATATTGCAATCAGTCAGTTCAGCCCTTGGGCACGACCGGGCAGCCACCATTGACCTTTAGCGCAACCACGCGACGTGATGTCACGACAGCCGGAGGAAAAGCTGGGCCCCAACTCGCGCGGTTGCGCGCGGCCGCAGCCACCACCTGACTCCCGCTCCTCCCGCTAGGGGCGCTGCGCCGGCGCGTGACGTCCGGAGGAAAAGCTGGGCCCTAACTGGCGCGGTCGCGCGCGGCCGCAGCCACCACCTGACTCCCGCTCTTCCCGCTCTTCCCGCTAGGGGCACTGCGCTAAGATTGACGCCACGGCATATGTATAAAAGAGCTGCGCTCCTTCGCCGGGACAGTCTTACAGCCAGATGCCGCCCACGGGTAAACCAGTTCGACAGAGCGCAAAGCGAAAGCTTCAGCGCGCCACGGAGACAGAATAACAGGAACAGCACTTCTCGCCTCACTACTGGTACTTGCACACAGAATGACCCAGAATTAAAATAGCTAAACCAAGTATTACCGAGTAAATCCAAGTATAACGAAGTATTGCCGAGAAAATCGAGTGCCGCCAAGCAATACCTCGCCCTCAAAAAAAAGACCGCGCAATATGCAATGCATTCTTGGCTTAAGCAAGCTAAGCCTGGCCATTTTTTCATCCACTTTCATTTGCATGAATTTATCATTTCTTTAATTTAACTTGTACTTACAAGTAATTTCACCTATCATGTCCTTGGTTTCTTTGGTGTTGGCTTAATATGAAATTATAAAAATGGAGCCCCTTGGTTTCCTTTCTTGTAGTTGATATATTATATAAGTAAGTCAAGGTCCAACGCACATGTTTCTCGTCCCACAGGCATAAAACTTTTTCGAAATACTCTACGCGTGCATCACGTGCCCCAGCCTCGTCTTCTTTTCTTGGGACAGGTCACGTTTGATTCGCCGCGTAAGGCTCCAAGGCGCCTCAGTGGTCCGGTGAGACTGAATTTCCCTAGTCCTTTCCTTGTAGTAGGTTGCGCTAGCAGAAATTGCGCAACGTTGCGTAAACTTCATGATCATCCAATTTAGTCATGTTCTAACTTGTTGTTGCCAGAGTACAAATGCCATCGTTTTCACTAACACCGCATGTCATAGGCGTAGGTACCTACGTTTGTATAACACGTGGTTGCTGATGACGTCAGGATACGCTTTTCTCTCGTTTGCGCTCGTCCTGTAGAGCCTAGAGCTGTAGATATAGAAGCTAACAATCGTGAAGTGGAAAGATGGCGCCGACCGGCCGTCGTACATTCGATTTTGGGGTCATACGATCGTCTTCTACGGGGTAGTGGTCATGCTGCTTTCTTCACACACACGTACCCTCGCGACCCGCACACACAACAACTAAATTTACCCATATAAGTTGCTTGTTCTCGTGAAAAACGCTGTAGAGTCTGTGTATGATGTTGGCCGCAAATAAAGACAGGGACAGCGGCAGAGAAGACACAAACACAACACGGGCAACACCGCCCGTGTTGTGTTTCTGTGTTCTCTTCCACAGTCCCCGTCTTTATTTGCGGCCATTGTGATATGCAGTAAACACCATCTAGGCCAAACTGAAGTTCTTCTGAAGCTGTAGTCTCGTACCTCCAGAATGCTTCGCCTAACACTGATTCTCGCAGTGCATGGGATCTGCACAGTTTTCAGCTTCCGCCTGCTACTCATGCCATGAGGCTGCACTTTTTCTCTAAGGTTCTTAGAAAAGTTTACCATAGCGCTATATATCGCTAAATATAGCGTAAGTCTGGTTGTCGCATGCTTGCTAAGCTGCGCCAGTTACACGCGTGGCACGGTTTAGGTAAATCATGCAAACCAGCTCGCAGCGGGCGCAGATGATGGAGGCAATCGTCGAGCGCCACGTGTGGTAAATGCTTGTTCAACCGATGTTCCGATGGGAACCGGTGAACTATCTGAATAATTAAATAAGTATCTACTCGCACGTAGCGTCAAGCATAGAGCAAAATCTCAGACTTGCGGTGTTCCATCGGCAAGCTCAAGCGCTGGCTTATACAGAACGTCGCGTGAGAGAGCATAGTCGACGACTTGAGCTTTTGTGGGAGTCCGCGACGTTGTAGGCGCCATGGCTTGCCAGGTGGACGTCCCTGTTCTTGTTGTTGCCTAGCGAACTGGCGCAACCAACTCTGGGGAATGGGTAATGAATAGAGCGGTGATGACGTGAAACTTAGACGGAAACCATCTCTTCATTTTTCTTCTTCCTCGGTATATATTACAGCGAAGCTGTATAAGACTAGCTTCAGGAAAAAAATTGCGTGCGTCTGTCGAGTCGCATGGTAAGAGGAAAAAGAAGATGCCGAGTAGTACGGTCGTGCTCACATCGGCTCCTGCTTTCTTCGATATTTTCGGTCAGAAATTCATCGCAATCTCGATGATTTCTGCACCAACGTATGCATCAGGAAAAGAGGAACCCACGGATACCAACTTTTCTACGGTGGGTGGCCTTTTCATCGGTTTATCGAGCTGCTTCTCTTCCGTGACGCGGCGCTCCCCTCAGTCTGACGGCAAGGCCTAACCAGGGTTCGCCGGGCAGGGTTAGTCCCGCCTCGTCATGACAGAGGGAATGGTTGTTGTAATGGAAGGAGACCATCTTCCACCGGAAGAATTTGGTGCGGAGCACGCCTGTCGCTCCGCCGCTGTCAAGAAAAACGCCCTTCGCGTCTCTCATCACGACAGCACCCGTGAAGCGGCAAGCAGCGAGGGGCACCGCGAGCGTCTCAATGGCAGCAGCAAACCCATTAGCCTAAAGCACAAGATCATGAAGTCGTCGCGAATGCCTCAGCTCCCGAAGGAATCCTGGAAGGTTATCGCCCGCCCCAGGGGTGGTCTGGATGTTCAAAAAACGGGCTCCGCTCGGGTTGGTCGGGCCGTCGCCGCCGTGGCAGGACTTACGTCCGAGCAAGCTAGCTACGACATCGTCTGCCCCAACGCAGCACAAAATATTATCGTCATCAGCATCGCGTCTCGAGCAGACCTTCGAGCAGGCACTCCCGCTCGAGAAGCCGCTCAAGGTCCAGGAGCCTTTCCCGGTCCAGGTCCAGGAACCATTCCAGGTCCACGTCCCGGGGCCGCTCCAGATCGGGAAGCTACTCCCGGGGCCCACAGAACAGGGTCCGGTTCGAGGAGCCAGCCGGTCCTGGGAAACAAAGCGCCGCCTAGACAGCCAGGGTGAGGAGTGTAGGGAGAACTGCCGAAAAGGTAACGGGGGGCCCGGCGCCAGAGCATGGTTCGCTTGAAATAGCTCAGCTTAGGGAAGAAAATGCCGAGATGCGCAGCATAATCGAGTTAATGCGAGGCGAAATAGTAGCCCTCAGAAAGGCTAATCAACCTTACCACGTTCAAGTCCCTAGTTCAACCCCCTCAGTGACCACCTCGGCGACCCCCTCTCCCCAACCCCCTGGGGGTCTCACCCCTTTCCAGTTCCTAGTTCATCCCCCTCGGGGACCCCCTCTTCCCAAACCGCAGACGTTCCCAAGGTCGTCGATGCGAGCCACTCATGCAACCTAGCCAAAAGAAAGGCCATTCCCAGCATGCACGAAAATGTACAGGCCAAAGCCAAGTCCGAAGTCAGAGAAAGGTTGAATTCCATCTGCTTCGAGAACAAGAAGATTAGCGAACGACTATCTGCAGTTGAACAGCGCCTCTTAGTCGTGGATCAGAAGTTAGATGCGGAAAACGTCAAAATTCAATGATTAGAAAACAGAATGCCAGAGATAGAGTCCAAGGGGCAGGAAATGGACATCAGGACGTCGACCCACGTACGTCCCGTTTACTTCCCGGATGGCACGTCGGTAGATACGCCACCACCACTGCACATTCCCGCACCGATCAATAGAACCATCTCCCTCGAGACCCTAGTAGCAATGTCAGAAGGCGCTCTATACAGCAAGAATGGGGCCACACACCCAATTTAGAATTTGGCAGTGGAACTGCAGGGGACTCCACCATAAGAGATGCACCCTGCAGCAGTTTGTTCGCACTCACAAAGAAAAGTCACACGCTGTATTATAGCAAAAAACAATGACTTATCAGGTTTCACTCCAGGGATACAAAGCTCTTGCTCTCCGTGGGGACGGCAGAGGAACCTGCACATTAGTCAGCAGCAAGTTTACTTTCGTCGCACACGATCTAGGGGCCCAGCCTAGCAAGACGGAGACCTCCCTAGTAGAAGTCATCCCAAATCAATCCAACATCTCCAGCATTTTTCTACTTAACGTACATAGCAGCCCAAGCGATCAAAGACAACGTTTTGAAACCATAATCATTAGGGCAACCAAGCTCGCCGGAAACTCTCCACTGGTTGTGGCCGGCGGTTTCAACGCCCCCTTTCAAGCGTGGAACTACACGCACGACACGGTCAAGGGCAGAAGCCTGTGGCAGGAGGCGGGAGATCCGGGACTCTATTGATGGACCCAGCCTTTCCCACCAGACGTGGCACCTCCTCGATCAGGGACTCTGTCCCGTATCTCGCCTTTGTTAAAAACGCTGGCTCAGCCGTGCGGTCGAATCTGCTCATAGACCTCGGTAGCAATCCCTACATCACGGTCACCAGATTACAAGTGGAGCAGAAAAGAAAGAAGGCCTTCTCGGTCTCTGACTGGGACAAATTCCGTGAGGTTCGCAAGGCCTGTGGAAAAAAGCCGGAGATTCTCGTCCAGTGCTGCGCATTAATTCTGCAAGATGTCTGCTCCACCTCCAAAACCATAGAGACGGATCTACAGACAGACAAAATGGATAGCAGGCTAGCACACCTTCTCGGGGCCAAGCAATCACTTTTCGTGAGGTGGAAAAGCCAACGCTTGAATCGCAAGCTCCGAAAAATGATAGCCGAGATCAACAAGCAGATCGACGAGCACTGCCAAGCCCTGCCTAGGCAGCAATGGGATGAAATTTGGAATTCAATCGACGGGCAGATGCACACGGGAGGCAAGGAATCTTCTCAAACACTTGCTCGACGACTCCGGCACCAAGTCAAACCAGAGAAGTGTCCTCGCTAAAGCGCTCTACGAAGCCAAGAAGTCGTCTTCGGAAAAGGACGTGCTGTATATATGTTGGCTATGATGTACCTGCCGCTCAAAACTGTGGTCGATGAAGCGGCGCACCCAGTATGCAAAGGGAAGCCGAACTCCGCGCTGGACGACCCTTTCAAAGTCAGTGAAATCCGCCGCGCTGTACACGACCTCAATGGTAGGTCAGCCCCCGGCCTGGATCGCATTAACAATAAGGATCTCAGAAACCTAGAGGAGGTATCGATCGAGTTTCTCACAGATGAGATAAATCGGATTTGGGTGGAGGGAATTGTACCGGAAGAATGGAAGTTGGCGAAGGTCATACTAATCCCAAATCTTGGTAAACCGCCGAGCTTGGACAACATCCGCAACGTCTCACTGGCGTGATGTGTAGGGAAGGTTGCCGAGCACGCCATCCATAAAAGAACTGCCGAGTATATCGAGACCAGCGTTTTTTTCCCTCACAACATGATAGGTCTCAGGCCAGGCTTCTCCAGCTTATCAAGATCCAAATCGTGGAACGCTGCACTCATGACACGAGAGCCATCCTTGGTTTGGACCTGGAGAAGGCCTTTGATAACATCCGTCAGCCGGCGGAGAAGGGAGGCTTCGTTGCGGCCGCGAAGCTCTCCACATCTCTGTAAGGTGCCTTGTGGATGTCTCGTGCTGACGATGCCCTCTCGGTGAGCGCATATTTCCCCCCCCCCTCATCTTTTAAGAGGTTCAATACATACAAGCAATTGTCTCGCAAACCAGATTTTTTTTTTCAAGGGAATTTTCCACGTCTCAGTAATTTCTCTCGTCGTATTCGAGTGCTGATTGCCGTGTTATAGTTTGTTAACGAAGCTTTCCCTCAAGTCTAAATATTTTAAGGCAGTTTGTCGTGTGCGTATCATGGCCACGCACGCTTATATCGCCTTCCGTTTCTCTACCACGGTTGCGCTTTAAAACCACGACGCGGCAAGTTTGCTTCAGAGACTATCCTTTCCTTCCCACTTCTCCGCCCTTAAACTGGCTCTCTCAACTACTACACGCAGAGACAAAGCAACAGCGCGCGCATTAGATCCCATAGATGAGATGAATATTTACAATTAGTATTAGGGTTATAATTATATTCGAGTGCTGATTGCTCTGCTATCGTTTGTTACCGAAGCTTTCCCTCAAGTCTAAATATTTTAAGGCAGTTTGTTGTGTGCGTATCATGGCTACGCACGCTTATATCGCATTCCGTTTCTCTACCACGGGTGCGCTTTAAAACCACGGCGCTGCAGTTTTTGCTTTTCTTTTCTTTCTTCTTCTCCGCCCTTAAACTGGCTCTCTTAACTATACTACACGCAGAGACAAAGCAACAGCGCGCGCATGCGATCCCATAGATGAGATTAATATATATATATATATATATATATATATATATATATATATATAGAAAACTATCAGTCATAGCTCTCGTAGTATAGCCCTCTGGGCCGTTTCCTTCTTTTTTTTCGAAAGTAGTCCTATTAGGGTTATTATAATTACACGAAGGTATTTCGCCCTCATCAGCAGCAGTCCTTGGTATAGTTATTCTGGCGGCTAGCTTCCCACGCTATGCGTGCCGCCATCGCGGACAATGTGAGTCTCTTTCCACGTAAGTGTGATGCTCGGAGCAGGAGCTGTGGCGCTTGAAAGTAGCCTGGGGCCTGACGAACCAACCGACTGAGCTATCTTTCCGGGCAACATCGAAGGGTCACGAGTTCAAATCACTTGTTATGTTCCTTTTTTTTTTCGCCCCTTTTTCCTTTTTTTCTTTCTTTTAATGCCTTTTCCTTTATTTTATCACTGTACGGGAACCTTCCTGAAAAGAAAAAAAAAAGAACGATATATATCTTCAAATATGTATGGCCTCACACTCACATGTGCAGGTCATAAATACCAGGTTCTGTAGCCGAGTGCCATCCATGCGGTATAACCGAGCTCAGATTGGTCCACCTTGACCGACCAAATAGGGCACCACTGTAGGTTAAATGAGGCGTACAACTCCTGCGGGACCCGCCGTGGTTGCTCAGTGGTTATGGTGTTAGACTGCTGAGCACGAGGTCGCGGGATCGGACCCCGACCACGGCGGCCGCATTTCGATGGGGGCGAAATGCGAAAACACCCGTGTACTTAGAATTAGGTGCACGTTAAAGAACCCCAGGTGGTCGAAATTTTCGGAGTCCTCCACTACGGCGTGCATAATCAGAAAGTGGTTTTGTCACGTACAACCCCATAAATTAATTTTTAATTTAACTCCTACGGGGACGGTAGAGTATCCGTCTCCAGTGCAAGAGGACCGTGATTCAAATCCCGGTGCCGCGCTATTCTCCACTGGAAAATACAAAAAAAAAAACCGTGTGTTGAGAAAATTGCACAAACAGGCCTGGAGTGCGGCCTGATCCCGGTGACCAGAACCGGTAACGCACTCTCTCACCAGAGCAGGATTGGCCACCCTGGTGCAGTACTTGGCCACAACCTCCTATTTGAATACAACAATCGAACCCCGGCCCTCAGTCCCGAGCAGCCGCGAAGCAACTGACCACGGCGGCGGTCAGATCTGTGACGCTGCAGAGGGTGCTAAGAATACCTGGCTCCGGACAGGCCGCCATTGGAATCTGAACCTGGCAACGTTTAACGTTAGAACGCTATCTAGTGAGGCGAGTCTAGCAGTGTTATTGGAGGAATTAGAGGGTAGTAAATGGGATATAATAGGGCTCAGTGAGGTTAGGAGGACAAAAGAAGCATATACAGTGCTAAAAAGCGGGCATGTACTGTGTTACCGGGGCTTAGCGGAGAGACGAGAACTAGGAGTCGGATTCCTGATTAATAAGGAAATAGCTGGTAACATACAGGAATTCTATAGCATTAACGAGAGGGTGGCATGTCTTGTTGTGAAACTTAATAAGAGGTACAAAATGAAGGTTGTACAGGTCTACGCTCCTACATCTAGTCATGATGACCAGGAAGTCGAAAGCTTTTATGAAGACGTAGAATCGGCGAAGAGTAAAGTCAAAACAAAATACACTATACTGATGGGCGACTTCAATGCCAGGGTAGGCAAGAAGCAGGCTGGAGACAAGTCAGTGGGGGAATATGGCATAGGCTCTAGGAATAGCAGAGGAGAATTATTAGTAGAGTTTGCAGAACAGAATAATATGCGGATAATGAATACCTTTTTCCGCAAGCGGGTTAGCCGAAAGTGGACGTGGAGGAGCCCGAATGGTGAGACTAGAAATGAAATCGACTTCATACTCTGCGCGAACCCTGGCATCATTCAAGATGTAGACGTGCTCGGCAAGCTACACTGCAGTGACCACAGGATGGTAAGAACTCGAATTAGCCTAGACTTGAGGAGGGAACGAAAGAAACTAGTACACAAGAAGCCAATCAATGAGTTAGCGGTAAGAGGGAAACTAGAGGAATTCCGGATCAAACTACAGAACAGGTATTCGGCTTTAACTCAGGAAGAGGACCTTAGTGTTGAAGCAATGAACGACAACCTCATGGGCATCATTAAGGAGTGCGCAATAGAAGTCGGTGGTAACGCCGTTAGACAGGAAACCAGTAAGCTATCGCAGGAGACGAAAGATCTGATCAAGAAACGCCAATGTATGAAAGCCTCTAATCCTACAGCTAGAATAGAACTGGCAGAACTTTCTAAGTTAATCAACAAGCGTAAGACAGCGGACATCAGGAACTATAATATGGATAGAATTGAACAGGCTCTCAGGAACGGAGGAAGCCTAAAAACAGTGAAGAAGAAACTAGGAATAGGCAAGAATCAGATGTGTGCGTTAAGAGACAAAGCCGGCAATATCGTTACTAATATGGATGAGATAGTTCAAGTCGCTGAGGAGTTCTATAGAGATTTATACAGTACCAGTGGCACCCACGACGATAGTGGAAGAGAGAATAGCCTAGAGGAATTCGAAATCCCACAGGTAACGCCAGAAGAAGTAAAGAAAGCCTTAGGAGCTATGCAAAGGGGGAAGGCAGCTGGGGAGGATCAGGTAATAGCAGATTTGTTGAAGGATGGTGGTCAGATTGTTCTAGAGAAACTGGCCACCCTGTATACGCAATGCCTCATAACCTCGAGCGTACCGGAATCTTGGAAGAACGCTAACATAATCCTAATCCATAAGAAAGGGGACGCCAAAGACTTGAAAAATTATAGACCGATCAGCTTACTGTCCGTTGCCTACAAAGTATTTACTAAGGTAATCGCAAATAGAATCAGGAACACCTCAGACTTCTGTCAACCAAAGGACCAGGCAGGATTCCGTAAAGGCTACTCAACAATAGACCATATTCACACTATCAATCAAGTGATAGAGAAATGTGCAGAATATAACCAACCCTTATATATAGCTTTCATTGATTACGAGAAAGCGTTTGATTCAGTCGAAACTTCAGCAGTCATGGAGGCATTACGGAATCAGGGTGTAGATGAGCCATATGTAAAAATACTGGAAGATATCTATAGCGGCTCCACAGCCACCGTAGTCCTCCACAAAGAAAGCAACAAAATCCCTATAAAGAAAGGCGTCAGACAGGGAGATACGATATCTCCAATGCTATTCACAGCATGTTTACAGGAGGTATTCAGAGGCCTGGAGTGGGAAGAATTGGGGATAAAAGTTGATGGAGAATACCTTAGCAACTTGCGATTCGCTGATGATATTGCCTTGCTTAGTAACTCAGGAGACCAATTGCAATGCATGCTCACTGACCTGGAGAGGCAAAGCAGAAGGGTGGGTCTGAAAATTAATCTGCAGAAAACTAAAGTACTGTTTAACAGTCTCGGAAGAGAACAGCAGTTTACGATAGGTAGCGAAACACTGGAAGTGGTAAGGGAATACATCTACTTAGGGCAGGTAGTGACCACGGATCCGGATCATGAGACTGAAATAACCAGAAGAATAAGAATGGGTTGGGGTGCGTTTGGCAGGCATTCTCAAATCATGAACAGTAGGTTGCCACTATCCCTCAAAAGGAAAGTGTACAACAGCTGTGTGTTACCAGTACTCACATATGGGGCAGAAACCTGGAGGCTTACGAAAAGGGTTCTGCTGAAATTGAGGACGACGCAACGAGCTATGGAAAGAAGAATGATGGGTGTAACGCTAAGGGATAAGAAAAGAGCAGATTGGGTGAGGCAACAAACGCGGGTAAACGACATCTTAGTTGAAATCAAGAAAAAGAAATGGGCATGGGCCGGACATGTAATGAGGAGGGAAGATAACCGATGGTCACTAAGAGCTACGGACTGGATTCCAAGGGAAGGGAAGCGTAGCAGGGGGCGGCAGAAAGTTAGGTGGGCAGATGACATTAAGACGTTTGCAGGGACAACATGGCCACAATTAGTACATGACCGGGGTAGTTGGAGAAGTATGGGAGAGGCCTTTGCCCTGCAGTGGGCGTAACTAGGCTGATGATGATGATGATGATGATGATGATGATGATGATGATGATGATGATGATGAACATCCGTCACGAGTTCGTTCTCGACGCCATCTCCAAACTCGACCTATGCTCGTCTTTTCATGCCTTCGTTAGGTCTTTCTTGAGCAAACGATGCGTCGTCCTCAAGACTGCTGATTTGGAATCGGAGAAAATGGAGCTGAGCAGGAGAAGCACCCCCCAGGGGTCAGTCATCTCACCGCTCCTCTTAACATCGCAATGACCGACCTCTCAAGATACCTAGGCAAGGTCCAGGGCATCGGTCCCCCGATCTACGCGGATGACATCACTGTCTGGTGCGCGGGTGGCAGTGACGGACAAGTCGAAGCCGCTTTCCAGGAAGCTGCCGACACTACAGAGCGCTTTCTACCCGACACAGGACTCCGGTGTTCACCAAAGAAATCGGAGCTCCTTCTTTACAGCCCAACTAGAAAGGGCCGCAAGCCACAAAACTGGAAACCCCCACTGTAATTGACATTATTCTCTACACCAGGTGCGGAGATCCCATTCCCAAAGTCGTGCCCATTCGAATCTTGGAAATGACACTCGAAGGAGCGGGCACGAATAGCATCACCGTTCACAAACTAGCAAAGAAGATGGATAGCGTCATCGGTTTAATCAGGTGGGTAGCTAACAGAAGGAGAGGCCTGAGTGAAGATAATATTATAATGCTAGTCTACGCTTTCTCATAATGCCATTTCACGTACGTAGGCGCCATGCACGTCTGGAAGAGGGCCGAGCGCGACAAGCTAAATACCATGATAAGGATGGGGATCAAGAGCGCGCTAGGACTACCAAACTACACACCCACCGACCGACTCCTGCAGTTGGGTATTCATAATACCCTGGAAGAAATTGCAGAAACACAAGGAAGGTCACATATTGTCAGGCTCTCCGGCACCAGGCCGGGCAGATGACTCCTAACAAAGATGGGCGTCCCCCCGACCACTGTCGAAGACGCCTATACCACGGACTTCCGAAAGAACAGAACGGTAACATCATCGTATCGCCCGCCCCGCGCAATATGCATCCCCAGCGCAATGTAGAAAGAAGGAAGGACAGAGCGGTGGCGCTCCTACGCCGCGCGCGAAGAAGCAACTCCCTGGCGGCAGCTGCTTCGTTGACGCGGCCACAGTATGACTACAGCAACAATTTGACGGTAGTGTCAATCATCCACAGGGGTTCGACAGTTAACGCCGCTTCGGTACAAAGCACGTCGTCACGTGCGGCCGAGAAAGTGGTCATTGCGTTGGCCCTGCTGGACGACAAACATGCCAATATCTTCAGGGAATCCAGTGCAGCCATCTGCGCCTTCAGCGTTCGCACCATATGTAAGGAAGCCTGTCGCATCCTTGACGGCAAAAGCATCGCCACCCACACTCTCACGTGGTAGCCCGCTCACATGGGATCCATCATGGGAGGCCCCACAAACCTCAACGAGCTGGCCCACTCCACGGCGAGAGGTCTCGCGTTCCACGACCATGGAGAACTCCAACGCCGGCGCGCAGTGGTGGAGAACAGAGATTAACCGACCACATACAATGAAATTGCGCAGCACTTTTATCTCGGCAGCAGAGACTTTCCCCTTCCACACAAGAAGTCAAATAGAGCGCAGGCATTGACCCTCAGATTATTTCAAACAGGCTCGTATCCCAGCCCGGCTTTATTCCACAAACTTTATCCCGACACCTATGCCACTACTTCTTGCAGGCACTGCAATGACATCGTAGGCTAGACCATATGCTCTGCCGTTGCCCCTATTACGAGGCACAGAATAAATAAATGAGGGCAAGTGGCTCTCCGCTATCAAGAGCCCCGATGCCGGAGCGCAACTATGGGCTGTCCAGAGGGCCCACGATGCGGCGGTCGGGCATGGCCTGACCGCCCCAACGCGGGAGCGGCCCGCACCGCGCTGTGTCGCGTACCTCAGGACCTTCATTAAAGTTTTGCATCCATCCATCCATCGAGCCCCGTATAACGAAATTTAAGTGCACTTCCACTCTATCTTTGGGAAATTTATTCTTTCGTCAGGTAGGCAAGCTGCCAGCAATAGTAGTGCCCCGTGCCACCTTGTATGCGTCTGCTGTCGCGAAACGAAGTGGGGTATAAGCACAAGAAGGAAAGGGAGAGAAGGAACTGTCGATTGTCATTTCACTCGCGTGTTCGTCGCAGGAAGGGCTAGGAAAGGGCGCGTGCAGTTGGGCAAGCGAACATCGCCCTAGCGAAGTTGTCAGCAGTTGCACTTTGGACTTGCTAAGAGTAGCACAGTTCGCTCTGAGGAAGAAGAACGTGCCCTCAAAAGCGACAATGAAAGCGAAATCCCGCATGCGCACGAAAGCGACGAGAAGCCGCTGCCGCCGAACGCGCAGCGGCGGACGAGGTGGGACCATCGAATATGTGCCACGGAGAAGCAAGATGGGATGGTCGCCGCGACGGTCTAGGTCCCTCCGAGTACATGCAAAAGAGACATTGAGACCTTTATAATAGACCATTGTAATAACTGGTTAGATCTCATCCGTCGAAGACAAATCGATCGTCATAGTGGGAGAATTTAACGTCGACCTAGCGTGCCCTGACGGCAAGCGGATTGTAGCCTTCCTGTTGGAACGGTTTCGAATTGAATGCTACACCGACGTCAAGAACCGACCGCGCGTCACAGGTCATGTACAGATTTAACCTTTTCCAAGCAGGCGTCTAGCATAGCAACACAACCGCTCGCCGTGTACTACAGCAACCACAAAGTTATGGCCGCTGCGGTAAAGAACGAGACAAAATAAAGAGGATAAGGACCACGTAGTTACGTGTATGTGTCTTTATTCCATCAATAAAGCAATAACCATAGCAGCGTTCCTGAGCTACTTCATAAAGCGTTCGTTGAGGCAGCGTCCGGTTTGGCAAATATAACATTTACCAAAAGCGAGGATATTGTCGTACTCCACTAGTGTGTACGCTATGTGCCAAAGTGACGTGTTCAATACCCTACGGCCATAAGGTTTAACAGCGCCTCAAGAAGGTGGGTGAAAAGTGCATGGCACGAGTTGTGTTTTCAGCCCCGGAAAAGCTGGGGCGAATGGGCTGCCTAGTGAACGGTCAAAAGGAGACGCCAGCCTGCGAAATAAAGCACACCGAAACCCTCGCTTAGTGAGACGTTGTTGTGGTGTATAATATTGCCACGTGGTGGTGACGTTGAAGAACACAGTAGTAATACTGTGAAAGACAAAACTAACTTTTATTGGGCGAACCTGTGCCCACTAAAGCAGGTTACACTTATAGCACAACGATAGCGGCGAACACGGTCGGCGATCGTCGAAAATCTGATGAGCGGGTCAAGCGCGTCGGCTTTTATACATCTGTCGTCGAATGTTCCAGAGCAATCGGTGGGACCCGCGTGTCTTCCACAAAGTTCTACACTATTCGCGTCGCGCATACATGCAATCAGATTACAGAAGTTGCGGTGAAAAACAGTGACCGGAACCATCGATAACATTCCAGAAGCTTCTTTTACATGCAAGCGCGTCGTGCACTGCGCGATAACATTTGTTAGGCGGCCAAACGTGGTCGCCCGATAAAGATAAGTACATGTGTCATTACCCCCCTCTTAAAAAGCTTCGTCCCGATGCTACAAATATAAGAGAGCGAAACACAAAAGGACACTTCTTAAACATGAGTAACAAAACAACGAAAAGAAACAAAGTCCAAAGGTCAGTTAAGCGAAGCCCCAAAGTTCATTAACGCTGGTAGTACGGCTTGAGTCGCACAACGTGGACTATTTCAGGTCGTGAGCGGCACCGCTGTGATAGCGAAATGCCGTCTGGCACGACCTCATAGTCCAGTGCGCCAATACGTCGGATGATCTTGTACGGTCCGAAATAGCGACGCAAAAGCTTCTCGCTCAGTCCTCGTCAGCGTATAAGGGGTCCAAACCCAAACACGGTCACCGGGCTGGTACTCGACGAAGCGTCGTCGGAGGTTGTAGTGTCGGCTGTCGGTCCTCTGCTGGCTCTTGATTCGCAGGCGGGCGAGCTGTCGGGCTTCGTCGGCGCGCTGGAGATAGCTAGCGACGTCAACATTCTCTTCGTCAGTTACGTGCGCCAGCATGGCGTCAAGCGTCGTCGTCGGGTTCCTGCCGTAAACCAGCTTAAACGGCGTGATCTGTGTTGTTTCTTGCACCGCCGTGTTGTAAGCGAATGTTACGTACGGCGGGACGGCATCCCAGGTCTTGTGTTCGACGTCGACGTACATCGCTAGCATGTCGGCGAGGGTCTTATTCAGCCGCTCCGTAAGACCATTCGTCTGCGGGTGGTAGGCCGCTGTCTTTCTGTGTCTTGTCTGACTGTATTTCAGAATGGCTTGGGTGAGCTCCGCTGTAAATGCCGTTCCTCTGCCGGTGATGAGGACTTCTGGGGCGCCATGTCGCAGCAGGATGTTTTCGACAAAGAATTTCGCCACTTCGGCTGCGCTACCTTTCGGCAGTGCTTTAGTTTCAGCGAAGCGGGTGAGGTAGTCCGTCGCCACGACGATCCACTTATTTGCAGTTGTTGACGTCGGAAAGGGTCCTAGCAAGTCCATCCCGATCTGCTGGAATGGTCGACATTTGGCTCGATTGGTTGTATTAATCCGGCTGGCCTTGTCGGCGGTGTCTTGCGTCGCTGACAGTCTCGGCATGTTCTGACATAACGGGCGACGTCGGTGGTCAGGCGCGGCCAATAATACTTTTCTTGTATCCTCGATAGCGTCCGGGAAAATCCGAGGTGTCCAGCGGTCGGATCATCATGTAAGGCGTGCAATACTTCTGGACGAAGTCCTGACGGGACAACAAGAAGGTAGTTGGCGCGCACTGGTGAGAAGTTCTTCTTCACGAGTAGATTGTTTTGAAGCGTGAAGGAAGATAATGCGCGCTTAAATGCCCTGGGGACAACGTCGGTGTGCCCTTCCAAATATTCGACGAGGCCTTTTAGCTCCGCGTCTGCCCGTTGCTGTTCAGCAAAGTCTTCCGCGCTTATCATTCCAAGGCAGGCGTCGTCATTCTCGTCGTCTTGCGGCGGCGGGTCAATGGGGGCGCGTGATAGGCAATCGGCATCGGAGTGTTTTCGTCCGGACTTGTAGGTTACAGTGATGTCGTATTCTTGTAGTCTGAGGCTCCACCGCGCCAGTCGTCCTGAAGGACCCCTTATATTCGCTAGCCAACACAATGATGGTCACTGACGACTTTGAATGGCCTGCCATAAAGATAAGGGCGAAATTTAGCTGTAGCCCAAACGATGGCGAGACATTCCTTTTCGGTCGTAGAATAGTTGCCTTCCGCTTTTGACAGCGACCGGCTAGCGTAAGCTATCACCTGTTCGACTCCGTTTCTCCTCTGGACTAGAACGGCACCGAGGCCTAGGCTACTGGCGTCAGTATGGATTTCTGTATCGGCGTACTCGTCGAAGTGCGCAAGTACCGGCGGCGACTGCATGCGTCGTTTGAGTTCTTCAAATGCGTCGGCATGCGGCGTTTCCCACTTGAACTCAACATCACATTTAGTTAGACGTGTCAACGGCTCGGCGATCCGTGAAAAGTCCTTGACAAAGCGCCTGTAGTAGGCACACATGCCAAGGAATCTACGCACTGCCTTCTTGTCGATGGGTTGCGGGAACTGTGCGATGGCAGCTGTCTTTTGCGGGTCTGGGCGGAAACCAGATTTGCTGATTACGTGGCCTAGGAACAGAAGCTCATCGCAAGCGAAGCGGCGCTTTTCAGGCTTCAGAGTGAGTCCTGATGACTTGATGGCCTCTAGTACTGTCGCAAGCCGCCTCAGGTGATCGTCGAAATTTCCGGCGAAAACGACGACATCATCCAAGTAAACGAGACAGGTCTGCCACTTCAATCCTGCTAACACTGTGTCCATGACGCGCTGGAACGTTGCAGGCGCCGAGCACAGTCCGAATGGCATTACCTTGAACTCGTAGAGGCCGTCTGGGGTGATGAAGGCCGTCTTTTCGCGATCTCTTTCGTCCACTTCTATTTGCCAGAAACCAGACTTGAGGTCCATCGACGAGAAGTATTTAGCGTTGCAGAGCCGATCCATTGCGTCGTCTATTCGTGGAAGGGGGTATACGTCCTTCGTGATCTTGTTCAGACGACGATAATCGACGCAGAAACGTAGGATTCCGTCCTTTTTCTTTACCAGGACAACAGGGGATGCCCATGGGCTTTTCGACGGCTTGATGATGTCGTTGCGCAGCATTTCGTCGACTTCTTCTCTTATAGCTGCACGTTCTCGCGGCGAAACTCGGTAAGGGCCCTGGCGGAGTGGTCGAGCGCACTCATCGGTGATTATGCGATGCTTGGCGACTGGTGTTTGTCGAATCCTTGATGACGTCGAAAAGCAGCCTTTGTATCGTCGGAGCAGACTTCTGAGCTGCTGTTGCTTAATCAAGGGGAGACTTGGATTAATGCCATAGTCTGGTTCGGGAACCATCGTCGTCGGGGTAGATGCGGCGGTATCCGAGAGGACAAACGCATTACTGGTTTCCAGAATTTCCTCGATGTACGCGATCGTCGTGCCCTTGTTTATGTGCTTGAACTCCTGGCTGAAGTTTGTCAACAACACTTCAGTTTTCCCTCCATGCAGTCGAGCGATCCCTCTTGCGACGCAAATTTCACGGTCTAGCAGTAGACGTTGGTCGCCTTCGATGACGCCTTCTACGTCAGCGGGTGTTTCGGTTCCGACCGAAATAACCATGCTGGAGCGAGGCGGGATGCTCACTTGATCTGCGAGCACACTCAAGGCGTGGTGACTACGAGGGCTTTCCGGTAGTATCGCTTTATCGTCCGACAGCGTTATTGACTTCGACTTCAGATCGATGATTGCACCGTGTTGGTTCAGGAAGTCCATACCGAGGATGACGTCTCGTGAACACTGTTGGAGGATAACGAAGGTGGCAGGGTAAGTCCGGTCATGAATGGTTATTCTTGCCGTGCAGATTCCAGTCGGCGTAATGAGGTGTCCTCCAGCGGTCCGAATTTGGGGGCCCTCCCATGCAGTCTTAACCTTCTTCAACTGGGCGGCGATGTGTCCACTGATTACGGAGTAATCTGCCCCTGTGTCGACTAAGGTAGTGACTGCGTGGCCGTCGAGAAGTACGTCGCGGTCGGTGGTTCTTTGTCTGGCGTTGCAGTTGGGTCTTGGCGTCGGATCACGGCTGCGTCGTGTTGAACTGAAGCTGGAACGTCGCGTCGTCAGGTCGTCTGTCGTCGTCGTATTCTTTGCTTCCAGACTTCGTCGGGACAGCGGCGTGTCGTTATGTCGTCGAGGTAGTTTCTTCGGTGTCTTCGTCGGCGGCGGAGGATCTTCGTCAGTTCGACGAACAGCAACCGCACCTCCATCGGATGCTGCTTTTAGTTTTCCGGGTACGGGCTCGCTGACCGGCCTCGGGCTGGGCCAGTGTATGGTCGGCGCTGCGGCGACAGGTAGCGGCCTGGTGATGGCGAACGCGACGGTCGTCGAGAGCTCCACTGAGTAGCGGCGAGGTAGTCGGCGATATCGCGAGGGCGTTCACCTTGCTGTGGGCTGTAGGGGTTGAGGACGGACTTCGGGATGAAAAAACACTTGGGAAGGTTTATTTTACATTATATACAGAGAGGTGAGAGTCAAGTAACAGTCGTACAGTCATTACGGGCCGGCAGCAACTCAGACGCTGCGGCCCGCTGCAAGAAGTTCGAGAGAGGTGAATCAGGGAATGCTCTGGTATCTCTGGAATGCTTCTTTTAAACCCTTCGAGGACTGGAAGTCGCGTCATGTTCGGCCAATGGGAGAGCCCGCTCAGATGACGCCACCTTCGGCCAATGGTAGGCACCCGTGCGGTGGTGTCACGCCCGGCGGCTCCCCGCGGTCTTGCCTTGCTGTGGTGCAATGCGCTCTTCAAAGGCGGAGAAGGGGGACGCTTGGGCCTTCCCGTTACATCACAGCCGTCCGGTTGTCACGGCGCATTACCGCCGTCAGGCCGTCCCGGCACAATACCGCCGTTTGGTTTGGCACCCACTTTACTTTCAACAGTGCCGGGCTATCCCCTCGCTTTCTGGAAGAGTCCAGCAGAGAATAGCTACCGGCGGCGTACGAACTTGTTTGCACGTGAACTTGTGACCTTCAACTTGTTTGCTCGAGCGCTCCTCTGGAGTGTGCTTTCCGTGTTTCTGCATTCCTTACTTAGCAGTGGCGCGATTCGATGTGGTCCGGGGGAACTCGAAGTAGGCGCAGGAAACAGCTCCATATCTAACAGGGCGCGGAGCGTTGACGGTGAAACCTCGCAGTCCCATCTCCCGGTATGGGCATCGTCGGTAGACGTGACCCGCTTCTCCGCAGTGGTAGCAGAGCGGGCGGTGGTCAGGAGCGCGCCAAACGTCTGTCTTCCTCGGGTGGCTGCGCTGGGCGACGGGTGGGCGTGCTGGCGGCGGCGCTGGTGGTCGACGGAATTGCGGCGTTACGGGGCCCTGGCGCGGTCGTGGAGGGGGACCTTGACGGTGGGCGACGGCTGCGTAGGTCATCGCTTGTGGCTGAGGTTGCGGCGATTCAGGGGCTACTCCGAGTTGTTGTTGAAGCTGCTCACGTACGGTGTCGGCGATCGAAGCCACTTGAGGCTGTGATGGGAACAGCTTCTGTAGCTCCTCCCGCACGACCGCTCTGATAGCCTAGCGCAGGTCGTCGGAGGCCAGTGATTGAACTCCGGCATAGTTTGTAGAGTTGGTGCGGCGGTCGAATTGCCGGTTTCGCATCTCGAGTGTCTTCTCGATGCTAGTGGCCTCGTAAAGAAACTCGTCGACGGTCTTCGGTGGGATTCGTACCATACCGGCGAAAAGTTCCTCCTTTACACCACGCATTAGCAGCCGGACTTTCTTTTCCTCGGACATTTCCGGGTCGGCGTGGCGGAATAGGCGGCTCATTTCTTCTGTAAAAATCGCGGTGGTCTCGTTAGGCAGCTGCACTCGGGTTTCTAGTAGTGCTTGGGCTCGTTCTCGGCGTACGACGCTGCCTCGGAAAAGGTCCCAGGTCGTTAAGGTTTCTTCTCTGTTCTCGAACCACGTCCTGGCAGCGCCTTCCAATGCGAAGAAGACATGTCGCAGTTTGTCGTCGCTGTTCCAGCTATTAAATGCAGCGACCCTCTCGTACGTCTCGAGCCAGGTTTTCGGGTCCTCGAATGTTGAACCGCGGAACGTGGGGGGCTCCCTGGGCTGCTGCAGCACGACGGGGGATGCTGGGGCTGCCATTGGGGTGGACTTGGTGGCAATCTTCCTGCTCGTCTCAGGTAGAAGTCCGTGCTCTGGGGGCAGTCCTTGCAGTCGGCGGCTAGCACGCTGGTCTTGGGCGACATTGGTTTTGTCCTCGGGCTTCGGGCTTGGATCGCGGCTTTGCGGGGCCGTTCGGTACATGAACGCACAAGCACCTCCACCAGATGTCACGTGGTGGTGATGTTGAAGAACACAGTAGTAATACTGTGAAAGACAAAACTAACTTCTATTGGGCGAACCTGTGCCCACAAAAGCAGGCTACACTATAGCACAACGATAGCGGCGAACACGGTCGGCGATTGTCGAAAATCTGATGAGCGGGTCAAGCGCGTCGGCTTTTATACATCTGTCGTGGAATGTTCCAGAGGAATCGCTGGGACCCGCGTGTCTTCCACAAAGTTCTACACTATTCGCGTCGCGCATACATGCAATCAGATTACACAAGTTGCGGTGAAAGACAGTGACCGGAACCATCGATAACACTCCAGAAAATTGTTTTACACGCAGGCGCGTCGTGCACTGCGCGATAACATTTCTTAGGCGGCCAAACGTGGTCGCCCGATAAAGATAAGTACATGCGTCAATATTCTTCTCGCCTGTGGGAAATGCTATATTGAACAAATTGGGCCCTGTGTTAATGAAGATTTGCTAGAGCATCGAAGGAATGCTGCTTCACAAAGTGCCGGTGGTTATTTTGCCGACTACATTCGCCTTCGCTCGCACAAGCCAGCATGAAAGGCGTTTTTCGCGCAACGCGTTTGTTGCACGAATTTAGCACTAAAAAAACCGTTTTTTAAGCTTGTATCTATAATGAAAAAGGTGACGGCATCAGCGCTCTTTCTGTGGCGTTGGCGAAAAAAAAACAACTTGTTTATCTCAGGGCAAGCATGCGTGTCACGTCAGCTAGATAAGCCAGGCGATTTGCAATCTTCATTGGTGATGGGAAACTTTTGCCTTCCTTTGGTTTTTGCGCCTTTCATTGTGGCCTACTTCGAGGAAATATGTTTCAGCAAATATGTATGGTGCATCATCATCGGCAGGGTGCGTCTAAATAAGGCCCTGTTTTCCGTGCACCGGCATTCTCGCTGTCCCTCTCTGGTTTTGCGTCTTGATTTGTGCGCTGGAACGTTGTTTTGTATTGCTATTCACCACCAACTAGCCCAGCTGTCCACGCTTAGAACTGTTCCCGCAGCTTCATTGGCGTTGAATCGGGAAATAGCCCACAGGTGAGTTTGCTCGCTGCTGCTGGCACTTTCTCGAAAGTGGTCGTCTTATACGGGACGGACGAAGGGACGGTTCTCTCGTTGAGCAGGCAGAGACATGCTAACGCTATAAAAAAGAAAGACGAATATCTACCTTGGCCTCTCTCGTACATTTCTTTAGTTGGCGGCGGTTGGTGTTTGATACGCTATAATCGGACTTTGGATCAAGCTCTAAGCTCACTCACACTATTAGCTGCTAATAACCTATCCACCCCTGAGCTAATTTTTTTTTAAGTTAAGGGACAAATTTATGAACATAATCGCTTCTCCACATAAACAAACCCTTATTTGGTAAATGTAACAGTCCGCACAATGAATATCATGGGGAAAAAAGGAGGATTCTTGTTTTATTATCTTAGTACACTACGTTACACAGAAATGCCTTTGCCTTTTACGAGACTGTGCAAAGTTATGGAGAATCAGTTTTGTATGTGTATATGTGTCTGTAAACAAAGCCACAATTTGCCTCATATGTGCTCAGAGTTGTTGCCTACATCCGACAGCAGCAACACAAGCATCCCAAATTCCCCTTTTGCGGTGATTCGGAAATTTCGTTGCCGTAAGATGCCGTCGTTCGGCGGGAGTATACTAAAAATAATTTGAGCGTGCCCAAAGCAGCTGCCACGTCTTCAGGCGTCTCTTGGCTTTCTGTGTTAAATAAGGTGACACATGTCGAAGGGCTTGTGTTCATTACATGAACGTTAGTATAAAGCCTGCTCGTGTTACTGCTGTCACCCTATTATTTACGCTCATTGACTGCTGATACGTCTTTCTACGCCATAAATCAGTATCACGGACACGCAAAGCGCTCAGCCATAGCGACCACGTTACGGTACGCACACTGGTTGACCATCTCAAACTATTATTATTTTTTTTACAATGTCTTCCTTGTCGAGGTGTTCACACTTTTTCTATATCGACTATCTATGTTTCTAACGTACCTTCGGGGTGCGAGCTGGAAGAAAGGGTGGTGTAACCATGTGGGCTGATGCAGAAGGTACCACAGCGTAGAAGGTGTAGGCCGAGCTGTAAAATAGTGCAGTCAAAAAAATTGTGACGCTGACAACGCAAAAAAAATCATAACTACAATGGAGCAGTGGGAGACGATACTCCTGAGCTCGATCGGCGAGACTCAGTCCCAGTCTCTCCGGTATGGCCGAGGTCGCCATGAAGGAGCACGGCTACTGGACAAAGCTGAAGGGGGGAGGGGAGATGGGACTCCTAACTTTCCACACCCCATCCTGGACAATAAAAAAATACGCAGTTCCACCTGACCGGCGAAGCACCGATTGCGTAGAAAGAAACAGACACTCAGAGATCGCGCTGTCTTTGTGTCTCCGCTTCTTTTTACGTCCTTGTTCAGTGGCGCTCACACATTCTTTTATGAATTCAAACTAACTAGTCCGCCAAGGTCTTTCAACTCAAGTTAACCGGCACGGTGTCACGCGCGCAGGTAGACATCAGCACATCTCCCTCGATGGGCAACGCGTCCCTACGGCGTCCCCTAAAGCCGTCTACTACGGCGTTCGCGATACGCGTACCCAACGCCGTAGTGGACGCCGCGGTTTTCTCCATTTTGTACGGAACGGCGGGGAAGGAGGACATCGAGGAACCGTAGCAGCCGCCGGAGAAGACCGCACCTCTTCCCTCACCTGACCCCTCTGCCTCGCGCGCGAAAGGAGAGAACACGCGAGATTCAACCGCGTTCGCCAGGTCACACACTTTCACTCATACGGAACCTTACGGCGACGCTGACGGAAGAATCCGCCTTTATGGCACATTCACACGGAAAGCGGAGCGTCTAAGCGGACAAGCGGATTTTCAAAGCGGCGAGGCGGCGAGCGCCCGCGCCTGTTCAGACCGGCCGCGTTGCCTGGCTGGCCGCGCAGCCGGTAAGGCGCGGCATCTCGAAATTTCTTTCGCAATTGCACGGACGTTACGCCATCTCGCGGCACTTTGGGTTTGTATGTGCGCTTTCGATATTTTTTTCGTCGTGGGTTGGCGTGCTCCCGTCTGCTGTCTACTTCTGCAAAATGATGAGCTCAGACGAAGAAGAGGTCGCTGGCATTTTACTCGCCACTTGTCTAGTCGCTTTTCAAGAACAGAAGCGAAAAGCTCAGAGAAAGACAACCCGCCACCTCGCTGGTGGGTTCGGCCATCATTGCAAGAGCGAGATAGAATAGGTCATGCCAATGTGTTGCTGCCCCACCTTCGTTCGCGGGACGTGGTGTACTACAGAGAGTGAGTATCCATTATGTTTCTGGCACGGGCTTTGGAAGTGAAATATACGTTATGCAACACATGTTCTTTCTTCTGCAGCTATTTGAGGATGCCTCCACGGTGTTTCGACACTTTATTAGAACTCCTCAAGCCAAGGATTCAGAAAAGTGACACGAACTACCGAAAGGCGATTTCGCCAGAGCATCGGCTAGCGCTGGCTGTGAGGTAAGGCTTCAGCGGTAATAATTTAGGGCTTTTCGTTACTTCTATTTTCTTAGCAAATGTCTCATTATACGGCAACTGAGTGGCACCATGCGAGCCCTATCTCATCTTTTTTTTTTACGTGTCTTTTGGCGCAGGTTCTTGGCTTCAGGGGAAACACTCCGCTCCTCATCTTGCAGTTTTCTTTCTGGTCGCTCCACAGCTTGCATGATTGTGCCCGAAGTGTGCCAGGCGATTTGGAAAGTGCTTGGGCCGGTTTACGCATCACGGCCGTCAACTCTAGCTGAACGGCTAAAGGTAATCCGTTCATTGTGATCTATGCATGGTTAAAGCTGTACGCTTACTACATTGCACAAGTAAATCTGCAATGTCTTATTAACAGGATACATAGGAAACTTATTTGTGAAGGAAACTTATTTCTGCACCGTACGTGCACAGATGTTGCTTTGTCTGAATTTATTGCATCTTGTGTCGCTGACCGCAGGTTGCGAGAGAGTTCGAGGAAAAGTGGGACATGCCACATTGCCTTGGTGCAATAGATGGCAAGCACGTGAATGTTGAGTGCCCGGCATACTCCGGAAGCTGAGACCGAAATTGCAAAAAGACGTTCAGCTAATCACTGCTGGCTGGGAGCGACGCAAACTACAGGTACGTACATTCACTCATACCATCTCGCATAGTGGCAGTTCAGCAAAGTCTACCTTTCAGAAATATTTTGATTCCTTATTCTTCTTGTCATGCTTGCCTTTCTTCGAAGCTTTAAGTGACCTGCGTAACCGCCATGCAGTACTACTTGGTGTTATTTTGGTCACAAGTAGTTTCCCTGAGATCTCGTATGCACCAGTAAGCAGTTATGCAAAGTTCCATTCCAGCTATTTTTCGCACTGCAGTATTGCAGGAGTGTTTGTTGAGACAGGAAGAAGTATATCAGTAGATGCATTGCACAAAAACATATGTAAAGCTTATGAAATGCTTCCTTACTGTTTGAGGGCCAATTATTTTCTCGAAAGTGACTCAACAGGGTGTATTTCTTTTTCTATTGCAGATTTAAAATCATGAGAGTAATGTAGATGTTCGGAAAGAAATACTGTGAGAAAGGCTACAGTGACACAATAATAATTTGCGAAGGTAAGCACCTATTGTTTATAACGAATAATAAGAGAAAAAATAATAAATAATATTAGAATGCGAGTAGAAAACCGGGTGCGTTCAAATAAACGTGATTTATAGGATTAGTAAAATGTCCATACTAGACGACTGTCACTTTAGTGCCAGTCAGCATCACAGTACTGCGCAGGCCTCTCAGCTGGTGCTCGTCGTATTTGTGTTTTTCGTCTTTGTTTAATTTGTGGCCCAAATTTTGCTCAAATTGAATAGCCACCAACCAGCTCACACCAAGATTCTGCCCCTAAGTCACTCCTTGGTCGAATTCATAGCGAACTGGTTACTCCATCATCTCCAGGGCCGACATTGATTTATGGTACAGTTCTGTGTGTTGTATACTGATGAGTCACAGTGCTATCTCAATTTATAGCTGTACTCCCGGTACTTGATTGTATTCCAGCTTCCTGTATGTTGAAATCGGTCACCATGGAAGCGAGTCAGATGGTGGGATCTTTAGCAGGAGCAACCTGCAAGAAAAATTATTTAAGATAGCCTTAGAGTTCCTGTGCCTGCAAGTCTTGGGAAGATAGGCAGCATTCGATATTTTTTCGTCGGTGATGAGGCTTTCCCTCTAAAGACTTACATGATGAGGCCATATTCCAGAAAAGGTGAACAGTGACATCACCACAATCGTTGCACATTCTGTAGTAATTATTAGCATTTTCTCGCGTAACTAATGTTTTTTTACCTTGCTATGTTCATCACTTGCAGTACAGATTATGAAATGTTGTCATTGCGGTTTTTTTGCTGGCCTGTCTGCATTTAGCAAACGTATACAAGTTTGGTGGAATATATATACTTGTAGTGACGCTTTCGTTGTGTAGGTGCACGTATCACAAAAATGACATCCTGAAATGTCTTAGACAACACATAGCATTCAATACAATCTTATTAAAGCATTGCAATAAAAGTGGAAGCCAGTATATCACTCCAATCTTGTCACCTCAGTGAGTCTGCTATATTGTAAAACGCCCGCTGTTTTTGCAGGTCTTCACTCTGTTCTCTCAGAGAGCTCATCGATAGCAACAACACAAGTTTGCAGTGCAGAGAGCAGCACCACCACACAATTTGAAGAGCTACACAAAGGAGAATATTTAATTAAAGATTGAGCAGGGCTCGCCGAGTTGTCGAAAATTCTTTTGGAATTACGGCGCAGAGATCGCGCATCCTTCAACGGCCTTTCAAAGCCAAGGCAGAGAACATTAGAAGGAGAGTATCCGCATGTGTCGTGCTACACAACTTTCTTTTGAAATAATCGCCTGAATCAAAGGCCCCGCACTGTCCTCCGGGCACCGCCGACGCCGAGGACTGGCAAGGAAACGTGACTGATGGAAACTGGAGAGCCGAAGGCGCACACAATGGAGCACTAGTCACCTTGAATGGTGCAGGTTGCCACTCAGCCAGGTAATGTTGGAAGAGCTGCGGAACTATTGCTTCCATGCACACACAAGTTGCAGTCACATAGTTGTAGCTAACATTTTTTGCCTAACTCGCGACGATTTCATGTCAGTTGGTGTGCCACTACTTTGGTGCACACGCACATATGTAAGTACTAGCACTGGTATTTCTTGCCATTGCATGTTTTCCACCAGTATACTACGAGGGAACACTTATGTTCCACTGAAACAAGATATCACAATATAAAACCAGTGCATGCAGTATTGCCTCGTACGTATCTGCAATGAACACAGGGCCTTCATTGGAATAGTGCATGTATGGATATCCCCAACAGACTTGAATTTAAAACTGTCACTGCAATGTTGAGCAAATGAACGGAGCGCATCTATGTTCTGCATTTTCAAACGAGGTAATTCCTACAGATAACCAAGTGCAAGATGTCATAGGTATCGCAATGCACTGAACCTTTGATGGTATAGTACTTAATTTCAATGAAATCAGCAGTTTGCTAACATTTCTGACATTTGCAACACCAGTTGTTGTGGCACTGTCGCACATGCGTTATAAAATTTTGAGAATTTTTTAATGTGTTTAAGTGTCTGTTCTTGTGGCTCTCCTCTCCACCCCTGCCTCATCGTCCATTATGAAGCGCCTTACATTGTGCATCTGCCTCAACTCCTCTTTGCGTTTATATCTAGATTGCGCCGAGCACAAACCCTGCACATCACGATGCCAGTCATAAACATGATGTGATAACAATGCCCAAGGAACCTGTGTTGTGAATGAACATTGCAGGAGATTACACATTGCCTTGGACAATAATTAGCCAGTTTACATAGAATGATGTGCCTCACAAATGCTTCGCTTCGTGATTAGAATGTGTGTGTTGGGTCTGCAGATTATAAATACTGCATTACACAGTATTTCAGATAACTTAAGGAAACAAACAATATTTAAGGAAATTATGCTTCTTAATTAAGGTGCTCTAATGGACATCCTTCATTTACAGAGTTGCCTATGCCATGCACGACAAACTGTGCAGATATTTCATCACAGAGGGAAGGGTGCCGTGGCAGGAGAGCCGCGTAAAAGACTGCCGATGGTAACCAGCCAAGTAAGTTCGACTTTATTTACACAGTTTTACAGCATAATAACATCAGTGAAACAATACAACAAAAATAAATGCAACCAGTATGTCATGAATTAACCACTTACTAATCATTTGCATTTTTATTGCCCTTGTTCTTTCATAAGATTACACAGATGGGAATGCAGGTCTGCTTTATATCCAGCTATCCAATACATTTAATGAGTTTATCCTACCCATTCTAAAAAAAATCCCCAAAAGAACACGCTGGCTACACAGAAAACTAACCATCCAAATTCATTTTAGCACACAATAATTTTGTACAATGAAATTACTTAGCGCATGTTCATGCTCCGCTAAAGACGTACCTTGATGACTCTATTCAATTTTCTTGTATGTAATAATCTCACCATCTAGCCAATTCAATCTTGTGTTCATTGACGTCTAAAATTTTAGTGAAGACAAAGTTATGGTGGAGCACTGCAAATATTACAGCAATAAAAAAAAATACAAGAAACCAGTACACTAATAATAAACTACAAATTATTCATTTACATTTCCCCGTCGTCTGACCTCTTTGATATTATCGTACACTAATTTGTGCACAGAATGCATAATGTCAAATTTGTCATCCGCAGGCAAAGTACGTAGCATACCAACTATGGTATGCGCAAAATGGTGCAGTATATATTTCTGCTGCTCCGTTTGTTCTCGTGATGCCTTTATGTGGCTAAGAGATTCAGCTGCCACAGCCAGGGCCCCATCAAGTGACTGGGCAGCAGAAAGCACATTTTTAGTGTGTTTAGATCATCTAATAAAATCACACAACCTATTTCAACATTTAATGCCACATGCATTATCGCGCCAATATATTTTCTTGCCGCGACCAAGACAATACGTAAAGGTGCTGTAATCATTGTCAGGTGTGCACATTCTAATAATGACGCCCCCATTTTCCATACAGGATGCACGATTAACTTTGATTCAAAAAGTTGTGTCGCGATAATGTCAACGGAAATTTTGAAACGCATCTGTCTCGGCTCAGTAATGGCGTTCAGCCACTCGACCAGGGAAAACATATGTGCCAATGCCTCGTACGAAATCGAATGCGGGTTTATTGGATTGCCCGTGTTCGAATCTACGGAATAGACGACAGGCGTGGCAAAACCAGTGTACTTTGAAAATTCCTCCGGTGACTTTATTGCCGCTCTTTCGAAGCGGTGAATCTCTGAAACCTACTTTATTGAGTGCAAGACTATTGAACGGCCGATATATTTGCGTGTTATGGTATTTGCAAATGAACGCCTGACTTAGAAACAGTTTTATTAAGTGCTTCATGTTTATGGTCATGAAAAATCACGATTTAAAACGAGGGACGCTGTCCCCGCATGCGTGCTACACTGATCAGTCTAAGAACGTGTGTAACCAATTAAACAGAGAGACGACTAAGCATTTGACAATTTGGGTCAATGCTTGTTGCTTAACTCCGCGGTCTAATTATTAGCTTGCAGTATAACTCGGCACAAAATGTGGAATACAGGAGCAGCTGGGCTGCGTAGAAAACTTTTAGGAAGTCCGTTATTGAAAATAGAGAAGTCACCAGAATGCTTTACGCAGCATAAGCAGTCGAAGACCGGCTTTTGGAAAACAGGAGGTGCCTAAAAAAGAAAGGTTTGTAACACGTTTTAAAAGTGTTGTTGCTCTCGTTGGGCTACCCTGATTGATAAGGGCATGCGTAAAGAAAACAACAAACAACAAAACAACAACAAAGCTAGCTCGCGTAAAACAAACAATCCAGGCGGGCGGGACTCCGACGCACGTTGTTGTTGATGTGGCTACAGCATTGAGCATTGGTAGGCACTTGTGCTTCGCTGTATCCGTTATAAAAAAATAAAAACAATTAAATAACAATGTCTATAATTAAATAAAACCGGAAGAAAATAGAAAAATGTCTACATTGTCACTATCGACTACACTGTCTAACTTCGGTTCGCAAACGTCCACTCGCTGCCTTTCACCACTTATGCAGCCTTTTCTTCGTGGTGGACACTCTTATTGCGAGCGCGGCATATCAGCTGTTTTCTGACGAGCGGTTGCCCCCACGGAAACGACAAATCCCAGCGCTTAAGGTAACGTGCTGCACTCTGGGTGGTGTGGCGCGAGGCTCCAGCAGTCCTGGAAGAAATGATCCCCGTACTCCGTATGCCCTTCACTATGCAGCCAGCACTTCCGAGTTCGGGCCATAGCGCCGTCGATGCACAAGAGTGCACACTTCTGCTGCGCTTGCCCCGCAGAGAAGACCACTCCCATTGCTGAGGTCTTATAGTTTTCTATTTCACTGGCGGCTTCTTGAGTCCTGTCTAAGTGCGGCCTTCCCTTGAAGAGCATGGCAGACTACCATAGCGGAGTCCCCTTTTTTCTAATCCCAGCCCTCGCTGCCTTCGCCCTCTTGCTTTCGCTCTGTTCCTGCTCTGGGCGAGCGAGAAACCAAACTTACGCTCAATAATGTATAGGCGTCTACTCCATTATCGTTGTACACCTTTAAAATGTAAGTATCTGGACACTCGTCGGGCCAGCATCTCATGATATTAGCCTTAGACGAACGTCCAATGAAACCTTACTGGTTTATTCTCTAGCCTAGAAAGAACACCAGGCGATGTCGCCCTCAATCGCCTCCACAGCGACGCACGCATGGCCAACCTGTGGCTATCCTCCCGAATTCGCGCATACCGCGTTCCATTCATCCTTGCGTTCACGCCGACCGGCATACAACAGCGTTAGCATCCGTGAGAAGGGTGACGTCCAACCTTTTGCAGAGGTGTCGCACCAAGACTGAATGGCTGCAACCCCACATATGTTAACTGCGCAATGAATGGCATGTTCTCGTTCCATTCCGTTTCACCTGGTTCTCGAGTTCCCACACAACATTTTTTGACGCATTAACCCTTATACCAAGGTAAAAGTATTCCGTTGACAATGTTAGTGCGGCACCGCTGGCGAAAATCGTGTCCGCGTCAGGCACTGGATTTTTTTTTTTTTTTTTGGGTTAAACTCCGTGGCCACACGTCACGGAGTTCAACGTACTCTTCACAGTTCGCGATTAAATCGCCCGGTCGATTTACTATTGCGATGGCCATGGCGTCGCAATCGTCATAACCAGCGGCGTCCACGTACACCACGTACTCAGACCTCTCGAAACTTTTCTGCACTGTCTGGGCTCTTCCCCGTCTCCGTTCCGCGTTGTATACCGGGTGCGCGTTTTTGGGTAGGGGCAGAAAGTGGAGCTTTGTCCTGAACTCAGGACGGACGAAAAGAACAAAGTGGGCGCTATTATCAGAAAACGCTTCTAACAGGTACTAGACATACCCGTCACAGCCTCGAATGGACGGTTCGAAGCACTTGGGCTGCAGAATACCCTACACGAGCTGATCGAAGCTCAGAGGACCGCTAACTGGAAAGGTCCTCCAATAGCTAGACAGGGCGGCACATTTTCCGATCCCAGAACATTCATCACAAATCCCGATCCGCAGCCAAATTTGACATCCCAGTGCAGCTGCACTACGTGGATACGCAAACAGCAAACCTGGCACTGTCCAAGGGTTTGGCTGACCGTCCTCCATGTACTTGAATTCAAAGCGAAGGCCACTCTGTAGCACCCTGCTCTCTATCGCCGACAAATATAAATAGCGCCCCCTCTCCCACGCAACATCTGGCAGAAAGCACGCAACTTTATCAAATCTTTACTCTCGTTTGGAGTCTTTTTCATACACCTCTCTTATTCATCAAACGTGTTGCACATAGTCTGCGACGGGTGCAAAAGCTAAGTGAGGCGATTAGGCTGGTGGATTGTCAGCTGCGTTCTCGCGCCTTATGTAGTAGCTTGCGTAATCAAATTTTGCAGACACGATGAAGCGTTCGCTCGCAGCCGCTGCTTCCGCTCTTCATCTCACCAGCGTTCCGACAGGGAGTTTCCGCCGCCATCGAGCGAGATTTGATAAAGTTTGCTTGTGCGCCCATGACAGCGTGCTCGCTAACTTAATAAGAGATTCTCTAGTGCAAGTTTTTGGCCGACAAAGCTTACGTCCTATAGGGGACTAGTACTTTACTACCGCTATCAGGGCTTCCCCATTGGGGCGGTAGTGCGACTTCTCATTGCTTTTGTTAAAATAATTTTAATAAAGGCATGCACTTCCAACAAAGATCCTTCTAGTGGCTTTTGAGCGAGTATGCTTAAAATATTGACGAAAGGATTCTTGATAATCTCCGGGAAAACTAATGAGGACCCTTAAAGCAGCAAATGCGTACCATTGCCTAAGTACTTATTCAATCAGTGGTCCGATTCCATGGCCTAAGATAAATGTATAATCAATTCAACTTATTTCAACTTGATCTCATTTTTCGCAGAACAGAACGGAGGATGCCCGAACGAAAAGGGAATCTCTATTCACTTGACGGGGATTGGAGTCTCCCTTACAAGGCAGACAGAATTGCATTACGTGTTATTTTTCCCATAAACTCGCTCAATGTGGGTAACAACAATTCACACACACAAAAAAAAAACGCTATAGAAGCCGACCGATATAAAGGCAAGATAATAGTAACTATTCACTGGTATATGATAGCTACACGCCCTATCTATTGTGTGTTCCAGCAGGTGTATTTTAAAAGTTTCGAAAGCCTCTGGTATAACTTTTGCTCACTCATCATTAAACGCCTATATGCTATAATCAAGTTATCGGTATTTCGGGATGAGTAAAGTTGTCTATGTATTTTTTTTCAAGGTCCGCTAATGAACGTAGCGTTAAATGTGAAAATTTAAGGTTTTGTTTCTACCGAGGAAGAATAAGAAGAGACAGTTTCAGCTGATGTCCCTGCGCGCTTGACTTAATGGAGGTCCACATTTCAGCCATTGCACCTACAGTATCGTGGACTCGTTGGAAAGCCCAAGTCATCGTTGGGGCTCTCTTACGCAATCGTTCTCTTTAATCCAGCGCTTGAGCTTGCCCACGGAACGCTGGAAGTTTATGATTTTGCTCAACGCTTGACGCTACCTACGAATAGATACACTTACCGCAATTTATTTGATTATTCAGCTGCTTCACCAGTTGTATCCGAACTTTGATTGAACAAGCATTTACCACATTTGTCACATTTGTCATCGCCTCCGCCCGCTACCAGCTGTTTTGCGTGCATTGACTAAACCGCACAAGGCATGCAATGCGGTAACATTCCCACGAAGCTACACGGAATAAATCGCGTTCCCTGGGTCATCGTGATGACGAATAGTTCCTTTAATGCTTTAAACACGTTACGCGCGTCAAAGCGAAAAATGTAAACAAGCCTCGGACATCACCGACAGTGAACTCGCACCCCGGTGTGCTGTCTCCCTTAATAATATAAACCACGAGCGGCTCAACTTCGAATGACGAAGCCTCGCTGGCCACTCCTATCATGTACTGGTGTAGTGAATCGCCCGCCAGGTAGAGCCCAACCACATGCGCAGTCATAGTTATTGCCGGAGTCGAGAAAGAACATGGAAAGTAGCCAAGCTAAGAGTGGGAATATAGTGAGTTTCTAAGTGCCATAACGACAGAAATACGGAAAGAGAAACATTATGTTCGGTGGAAAGGAAAAAAAAAGAAACCGAAGAGCTGGTGGAACAGGGAGATAGGTCAAGCGATCGCCGAACGACATAAATCACTCCGAGACCAAAGGCAGACAAAAGAAGCACAGTGCAGGGTCATATGGTCTCGAGAAATTTTGAAGTGAGACAAGCTCACAGTAAAATTGATTGTGAAGAAAGACTCAGGAATATAGAAGAAAGTTAATTGGCTAGGATAGTGTTAAGGAATTTGTGCAGGAAAACCGTTGATTCACACTGGAGAAATAGAACTGGCGGAATACCTGCTTGCCAGCATATATTCCGCCAGTAGCCTGAGCAACACAGGAACAAAGAAACGGAACCTGCGATGAGTAACTACTTTAGTGGAAAAAATACAAATTCAGGAAAGAAACAATTTATTACAACTGAAAGGGAAGCTGACTACTTTTCAAATCGAGATCAATATACCTTAAAACACGCGCCTATAAAGCAAGATATAAGAAGGAAGAAGAAGCATGTGCTTGCTGCAGCAGAGCTAGGGAAAGGATTGAGCATATTTTATCAGAATGAGGAGATATCTGCCCAGCGGTCGATTTAGGAGTCACGGGCCTCTTTGAAGCCCTTGGGTTCAGCGACAGGAGAGGGAAAGTAAACATGCCCGCAATAGAGATTAGCAAGAGGCGATTGGAAGATCGGTGGAAGGAAATTAGGTAAACGACAAAAAACAGACCTACGAAAACCAAGTTCAATAGGTCAGAAAATTTTGTTATGGGAGTTCATTGTGGGTATTTTTCCTTTCCTTTTTTTCTTTTTTAGCCTAGGTAGGACATTAGACAGTATAATAGCAAGTGCTTGGTAGCGCAGCGAAACGCCCCGTTCCAAAGGGGACGCTCATAACATCTATCCAACTGAAAAGTCGATGGCGATCAGTGGTGATGTTTGTGGCGGACGGGCCTGTTCTTCCATGGTTTCGTGCCCGCGACGAAGGCATAAGTATTTCCTGCATGCTTGAGCTCGCTTATGTTTTTGATTTGTTGATTGTTTTTTTACCTTTAACTTATATTTGTCTAGGTTTCCTTTTTCTATTTCTTTTCCATGTGCGCGGGTGTGTTTCGTGTATATTTGTTCTTGCAGGTATGTCCGAGCGTTCTTTCGCGCCACGTGCTTAAGCACGTGGAGCCGTGTGAGATTTTAAACCTTTACAGCCTTTAAATAGTAGTTTGGAAGTGGTAACGCTAATAGCTATTAGTGGTTTTACTGCGCGTGGATTGGTATTGGGGATATGGCTTTGGTTGGACAGTGACAGCGTGGACGCGTGATTGTACACGTGCAAACACGTGTCATATTTTATGTCTGTGCGGCATTTATTGTTTCTGCAACATTGCTGATAATTACTTGGTGGCATTTTAAAGATTTACGTAGTGTACGTATCGCCTTTTGCTAGAAGGCACGTGCTCTGAATGCTTCTGTGTTTGCAAAGCACAGTGCAGGCTGATATGGGCTCGACATGATATGAAGTCAGGGAAGCTCACAGTAACATTGATTATGAAGAACGACTCAGGAATATTGAAGAAAGTAAATGGGCTCAGAGAGTGTTCAGTGCTCAGAGATTAGAAAAAAGCTAATTGCAATACACGGCAAGAAAGGCGGCAAAGAGCGTGCAGTGTGCGGGGCGTCCCTCAAGGTGGACGAAGGGAATAACGAAAATGGAGAAGAAATCGAGTCAATCGGCAGACACAGTGGTGTCGATGCTAGGATAAAGAAACTGCAAAATTTCCAGCAAGAGCTTGTGCAACAGCTCATGAAGCACAAAAATGAGCTAAATATGGAGCGCGATCCACGGAAGGCGGTGGAAAAAAGACTTCAAGCAGCCGAGGAAAAGCTGAACAAGGCCGCCATCGTCAACGAGAATGGTCGTTACAACGGAACGCAGTCTCCCGCCGTGACAGCGCAGGGAGTGTCAGCAAAGCACGTAGAATGCATGCAATGTGGGGAGGGGGTAGCTGGAAAGAGTTTCACTACACAACCCACGGCCCTGTTCTTAGGGGGATGCTCATAACCAGCATCCATCTATCCATCAAGTCTCGAAGATATTCCTTACTGTCGCCTGTTACGGTGACACAATGTATAGGGCGCTCGGCCATGGAGATGGAAAGAAATGATGGAAACACACGCGACGAGTAGAATGAAGGGGAGAGGGGTCACTAGGAGATCAGAATCAGGACCGGTTTTTATTTTCCTCAAAGAAAAAGGGACCTCAAACAAAAAGCTGCTCATAGAGCAGCTTGACGAGGCCTGGAGCCCTGCAGGCAGCGGCAACAACCGCAAAACAACAGTGTATATCGTACACCCGTACGAGAGAAAAAAAAAAGGAACACGAGAAACAGAAAAAAAGAAACAGTACGCACTAAGCTGCGAAGAACAAGGAAAAAATATTTACATATACATACACCAATACAAAGCTATATTTTACACTGACATGTTATATTCACACGTACACGCGCAAACACCCGTAGAAGTGGTGCGCATACGCCCATATATATACATACATCTACACCTACATATACATTCACATATACACACGCACATGGCATATATACACACCACTCAAGTGCACACATGTTTACCTTCAAGTTAAATATTTTATGAAGGGTGAACTGCTACAAAAACGGAGAGCAAGCGAAAGAAAAATGGAAGTGAAATTAGACAATGCCTGCAATATCATTCTACACTAATCCACACAAAAGAGCGCACAACGCCGAATGTAAACTACATGATATATATCTGCTGCCGATTAAGCGATTCTGTTTAAGAAGTATTCCATTAAAGCGCGTATATTTATTGCGGGGCCATCAATTAAGGTTGTATTAGCATTTAGGGTGCAAGGTATTATATACTATAACATTTGTTGACCGTAATTCGTCCGAGTTTTGGAAAGACACCACTTCTTTAATTGTCGAGTGTGGGCTGCCGGTACGCGTTCCATGAGCGCCGATATTCTGATAAGGAAGTTGGTACGAAACGTGGTTTTAGAGTAAATAAAGAAACAACAATGCGCGGTAGCATCACATTGATGGGCAGTATTTTTAACCGAATAAAAAGCGGTCTTGAGTGTGCGCAATACTCTTCGTCTGCAATGATACGAATTGCTTTCTTTTGCAGGCTCACATTTCTGCTCATGTTAGACGGCGATGCCTTGCCCCAAACAAGATGACGATATGCAATGTGTGTTTGAAATAATGAAACATATATCTCTTTTCTAATGTGCACTGGAATAATGCCACGACACCGGCAAAGTGCTCCAGCAGATTTTGATAAACTTAGGGCTACGTAATTAGTGTCGTCCGTCCATCGAAGGCGCTCATCAAATATAACACCCAGTGTTTTTTGGTTGCTGACGACCTCAATAATATTATTTCCTACGTTAATGGTTAAGCTCGTCTCTATGTGACCATTTATAGCGCGGAAAATAACAGCTTTTGACTTAGTTGTATTTACTTTGAGAGTGTTGAATTTAGCCAATTTAAAAGGCTGTTTAAAGTATTGTTTGCTTTTGAAGTTATTTCTGTAGCCGAAAGACCAGAGATAAATAGGGAAGCGTCGTCGGCATAAATTACAAAATGAGTTTCTGTCGAAATTGTTACCACATCGTTTATGTAGGCATTGAGAAGAAAAGGTCCTAGTATGCTGCCCTGAGGGACGCCGCATTTCGGATAAGGTTTGGATGAAGAAAAGCCGTCTATGTTTACTATTTGTTCACGGTCTATGTCTATGTATAAGTAGGAACTAGATTTTTTATGGGCCAAATATATTCAGAAAGGTGATAATTAGAACTTCGTGGTTATCTTCCGTAATATACGGAACAGTTCTGTGAATAAACTAGAAATACAGCATGGTTTTAAACTTTCCGACCCTAGAGATTCCGACAATTACTGGACGGAAATCTTGTGCTATATTCGTTCAGCCATCATAGGAATGATGTGTTGTTCATGTATCTGTCTTGAATTTGTCTGATCTTCGGGCTTGGGGCTTCAATTGTTCTTGTGAGTTTCTTTAGCACGCTTTATTATGCACCTAAATTGGCATAAATTTCAAAGCAATTCGTACATTTTTAATCCAGATGGCAATAAAACTAAACAAGCAAGCAAAATTGCTGCTAACTGCAGTGGTTTCGCTTGTCCATGCGTCCGTGGCATAAAGGTTCCCATATCGGGATTCGGTGTTGCAGGTCTTCTGTTCGAATCCTGCTGTCCGTCAATTTTGTCATTGTTTATTTAGTTATTTATAATTTAATAAATCATTTATAGTTATGACTTTGCAAAGTCATGAATCCGTCGAAACTGATACGGACGAAGTTCGGGCAAATCCATGCACTACCCATCATTCACGTGCTGGCTGAACTGCCGTGCGGGCAGCTCCCGTAGACACTAGCGCCACCATTCCCTCCAGTAGTAATTGTATGAGGCTCTATTGGTTCCGACTGCTCAGTACCCCACTTGGGCAGCGCCATGAAAGCCACTCTCAGGTTTATGTGCCTTCGTCCTCATGCACTCATGTGAGGACTGCAGTCAGGCATTATGTGATGGTGAGAGAGGGCGAATTGGACGAAGTCACGTTAACTGACGAAATTGGTATTCAAGTCTGGTGCATTGGTTCACTACTCATTGAAGGATTTGTCCTTGAAGATAAAGGCATGGTAGCGTTACGGTGTCCATATATATATCCATATATATTTTGTCATCCGCTTTCATTTCCATCAATTTATCGTATATATACTTCATTTACTAGGCACAAGCATTTTTCTTACACACAGATATGTATATATATATATATATATATATATATATATATATATATGTAAGAACGATGACTTGTCGTTGAGCATTTTCTTCTTCGTTGAGTAGCAAGGACTCCCAGGACTCTCTTCATATATCGAAGCTAGGACAGGTCTAAACCATGTGGACTTAGTTCACTATACCATCACAATGCCTACACCGATTGCTATACACCGAGGGATGCCATTTGCTCAACAGTTGCGAGTTCAGAAATGCCCTCGTTTGCAGCGTCCTCCGCATAACTTCCTCGCTTTTAGGAAGGTTCTTATCCGCTCTCGGGTAAGTCTTACGCCCCAGCTTATAATTGTTGAGAATTCCCTGAAAAGTGTTCAGTTCGTCACCGGTCTGTAGGGGTTCCTCGTTTGGTGGGGTTATCGAGATAGCGGTGGGATCCCGGAAAGTGACACTTCGGGCCAGTGCGTGTGTCTTCTCGTTCCCTCGCCAACACTGATGAGCCGGTGTCCAGATTAGCCAAACCTGCTTCGCCGGGGGCTGCCCTACGGCTAATATGTGTACAGCTGCGGCTCAGATCCTCCTGGAATCTACATTTCTGATTGCAGATTTCGAATCACTAACAACAACTCTCACATTCTTTTGAGTCAGAACCAACGCAGTGGCGGCTTCTTGCGCCTCCGTTGCTCCTAAATGTCTCACACCGCAGCACGAGTCAGGGCCTCTGCTGTTGACGGCTGCGTAACACACATGACAGGACGAGCGCTGTACTGCCAACTAGAAAGAAAACTTCTTGAAAGATTCGGATGTGATATACACGGACGCGGCCGAATATTTCAAGAATTTTTTTTCGAGTTGGCAGTACAACGCTCGTCCTGTTGTGTGTGTTTTCGATTGTTGTCATCGTCTACTACGCGCTGCCTAGAGTTTTCATCGATGAATACGTCTTTGGAAATCCGGTCATGAGACGCCTACACACATATTATATATATATATATATATATATATATATATATATATATATTGTGGGGAGCACACGCGCCCATCTTCCCCCGCGCCGTCGCGTCGAGAGCCGGCATAGACGGGGGAGAGGCGCACTATGCCCTCTCCCGATTCTCCCTCGCTCTCGCGACGCGCACGCGCCCTTCCTCCGCGACTCGCGGGCAGGCAGCTGACAGGCGAGGAGGACATTCCCCTCGCCCAGCTAAAAAGGTACAAAACAGCGCGACCGGGGGAGACCCTCTCTCTCTGAGGCCGGACCCATAACCTGCCGGACTGGAGTACCTGCTGCTACCCGTGAGTGACCACGTTGCCTGACTATCCCGGGCAACGAGGCCAGACTATTTATTACTATTACGGAGAGGACGTCCCTCTGCGAGTGTTCGCTATTGCTAATAGCAATAAACGTTGTTACCGTTGACACCGCTGGTTGCCTTATTCGTCCGAACCCGGCGTAGCCGCGATTCCCGCGCTACGGGTTGGGAGTACCACGAAGCGACTGCGTGGGGCTAGATCCGGAGCTCGCCTTCAGCCCTAGCCGCACGCAGAGTGGAACCCCCACAATATATATATATCGCCGTAGAATTCGTTGCGGCTCCGTCAGGATGCCTTTTCCAAACGAACTTATAATGTTCTCCGTAGGTAAGGTGCATAATATATATATATATATATATATATATATATATATATATATATATATGTATATATATATATAATTTTTTTTCACATGCACCGCTTATCAAATGAACTACTCCTGATGAGCCTAATCCAACAATACCGATTACATATTACCTAAAGGAGAAGTTCTATTGGCCAAAGGCGTCCTCATGGAGCCACAACACGATCTATTGTGACGATCTATTGTAATGTAATAATTCCTGCTTTGTTAAATTATTAATAGGAGGTCCCCCTGTCAGTTCTTGTTACTCCGGGACCTCCTTCTGTAGTAATGATGAATGATGAAATAAAGTGAAGCAACGCGCACGTAGAAGCACAGCGCTGATGGAGCCAGGACTTAAGAAGCAGTTTCGTATTCGTCACCTTCCAAATCCACATTAGTTGTCCAGGTTACTAGGAAAACTTTTCGGCGATATTGTCAGCATATCGCGAAATGATACCAGGATGAAAAAACATTTTTATTGCTTTTGTAAGTTTCACACAGCTTTTATTTTCCTGTTTTAAGAAAAGCGACAAAAAAGTCACCTTTTCGTTCTAGTGGCAAAGTCTTGATAGAAAGTATTCGACAATTACCCGAATTAAGTTTTCTGTGTCGAATAAACTGCACTTGCTGCCCTCTGTAGCCCAGCACCATTATGAGCCTCGCTCTCTTCCGCATATCCGAACGCACGACCCTTCGCAGCCAGCACTTCTAGTTTCGAGTCACAGCACCGTCGATGCACTAAAGTGCGCTCTGCTCCTAGGCGTGCTACAGCGAGCAGACTATTCACGTTGCTGTTGTATAGCTTTTACACTGCAATCCTTCTTTCGTGGGCCCCGTATAATTGTGGAGTTCATTTAAAGAGCATGGCAGACTGCCACCAACCCGGTATCCTCTTACCTAACCCGAGCCCTCGCTGCCTTCCCCCTTTAACGTTCGCTCTCTTTCTCCACGAGACGGGCGAAGTAAACTAAACTTTTGCTGAACGCTAGAGGGGTCTACTCCACCGTGTTTATGCAGCCTTGAAATGGACATATCTGAACAGCCGCATATGTGGTCGTTCATTAGCCTCAGACTACCATCGAGTGAATTTTTACCGATTGCTTCTCTGCATTCTCGTAAAGAAGACAAGCCAATGTCGCCCTCAATTGCCTCGACATAGACGTGCGGACAGCCAACCTGTAGCTTTCCGCCCAACTTCACGCTGTCGGCGTTTGATTCATCCTTGACTCTTCGCGTGCAGGCACACAACAACGTTAGCAAAGGCCACGCCGGGTACCTGTAATGGTTTCCACAGTTGATATACCAACACTGGACGGCTGCAGACCCACATACACCATCTGCGTCGCCAATGCCATGCTATCGGGGCATAGCGTGTCACGTGGTCCTCGTGTGCCTCCACAAGAATTCTTGATGCACTAATCGTTAAGCCATGGTAACGGAATTCCGTGCCTCAGTGTTAGCCAGGGTGATATCACGTAGAAAAAAAACAAATACCCCACAAAGTGTAGGAGAAAACGTCACCGCAGCAGCTCAGTCGGTAAGAGAATCGCACGCTTCATGCGAAAACGTGGGTTCGTATCCCACCTGCGATCGGGCGGTTTTTTAATCCACTTTCATTTGCGTTAATTTATCATTTCTTTCCGGACAGGCCGCCATTGGAATCTGAACCTGGCAACGTTTAATGTTAGAACGCTATCTAGTGAGGCGAGTCTAGCAGTGTTATTGGAGGAATTAGAGGGTAGTAAATGGGATATAATAGGGCTCAGTGAGGTTAGGAGGACAAAAGAAGCATATACAGTGCTAAAAAGCGGGCATGTACTGTGTTACCGGGGCTTAGCGGAGAGACGAGAACTAGGAGTCGGATTCCTGATTAATAAGGATATAGCTGGTAACATACAGGAATTCTATAGCATTAACGAGAGGGTGGCATGTCTTGTTGTGAAACTTAATAAGAGGTGCAAAATGAAGGTTGTACAGGTCTACGCTCCTACATCTAGTCATGATGACCAGGAAGTCGAAAGCTTTTATGAAGACGTAGAATCGGCGATGGGTAAAGTCAAAACAAAATACACTATACTGATGGGCGACTTCAATGCCAGGGTAGGCAAGAAGCAGGCTGGAGACAAGTCAGTGGGGGAATATGGCATAGGCTCTAGGAATAGCAGAGGAGAATTATTAGTAGAGTTTGCAGAACAGAATAATATGCGTATAATGAATACCTTTTTCCGCAAGCGGGTTAGCCGAAAGTGGACGTGGAGGAGCCCGAATGGTGAGACTAGAAATGAAATAGACTTCATACTCTGCGCGAACCCTGGCATCATTCAAGATGTAGACGTGCTCGGCAAGGTACGCTGTAGTGACCACAGGATGGTAAGAACACGAATTAGCCTAGACTTGAGGAGGGAACGAAAGAAACTGGTACACAAGAAGCCAATCAATGAGTTAGCGGTAAGAGGGAAACTAGAGGAATTCCGGATCAAACTACAGAACAGGTATTCGGCTTTAACTCAGGAAGAGGACCTTAGTGTTGAAGCAATGAACGACAATCTCATGGGCATCATCAAGGAGTGCGCAATAGAAGTCGGTGGTAACGCCGTTAGACAGGAAACCAGTAAGCTATCGCAGGAGACGAAAGATCTGATCAAGAAACGCCAATGTATGAAAGCCTCTAATCCTACAGCTAGAATAGAACTGGCAGAACTTTCGAAGTTAATCAACAAGCGTAAGACAGCGGACATCAGGAACTATAATATGGATAGAATTGAACAGGCTCTCAGGAAAGGAGGAAGCCTAAAAACAGTGAGGAAGAAACTAGGAATAGGCAAGAATCAGATGTGTGCGTTAAGAGACAAAGCCGGCAATATCGTTACTAATATGGACGAGATAGTTCAAGTGGCTGAGGAGTTCTATAGAGATTTATACAGTACCAGTGGCACCCACGACGATAGTGGAAGAGAGAATAGCCTAGAGGAATTCGAAATCCCACAGGTAACGCCAGAAGAAGTAAAGAAAGCCTTAGGAGCTATGCAAAGGGGGAAGGCAGCTGGGGAGGATCAGGTAACAGCAGATTTGTTGAAGGATGGTGGTCAGATTGTTCTAGAGAAACTGGCCACCCTGTATACGCAATGCCTCATAACCTCGAGCGTACCGGAATCTTGGAAGAACGCTAACATAATCCTAATCCATAAGAAAGGGGACGCCAAAGACTTGAAAAATTATAGACCGATCAGCTTACTGTCCGTTGCCTACAAAGTATTTACTAAGGTAATCGCAAATAGAATCAGGAACACCTTAGACTTCTGTCAACCAAAGGACCAGGCAGGATTCCGTAAAGGCTACTCAACAATAGACCATATTCACACTATCAATCAAGTGATAGAGAAATGTGCAGAATATAACCAACCCTTATATATAGCTTTCATTGATTACGAGAAAGCGTTTGATTCATTCGAAACCTCAGCAGTCATGGAGGCATTACGGAATCAGGGTGTAGATGAGCCATATGTAAAAATACTGGAAGATATCTATAGTGGCTCCACAGCCACCGTAGTCCTCCACAAAGAAAGCAACAAAATCCCTATAAAGAAAGGCGTCAGACAGGGAGATACGATATCTCCAATGCTATTCACAGCATGTTTACAGGAGGTATTCAGAGGCCTGGAGTGGGAAGAATTGGGGATAAAAGTTGATGGAGAATACCTTAGCAACTTGCGATTCGCTGATGATATTGCCTTGCTTAGTAACTCAGGAGACCAATTGCAATGCATGCTCACTGACCTGGAGAGACAAAGCAGAAGGGTGGGTCTGAAAATTAATCTGCAGAAAACTAAAGTACTGTTTAACAGTCTCGGAAGAGAACAGCAGTTTACGATAGGTAGCGAAACACTGGAAGTGGTAAGGGAATACATCTACTTAGGGCAGGTAGTGACCACGGATCCGGATCATGAGACTGAAATAACCAGAAGAATAAGAATGGGTTGGGGTGCGTTTGGCAGGCATTCTCAAATCATGAACAGTAGGTTGCCACTATCCCTCAAAAAGAAAGTGTACAACAGCTGTGTGTTACCAGTACTCACATATGGGGCAGAAACCTGGAGGCTTACGAAAAGGGTTCTGCTGAAATTGAGAACGACGCAACGAGCTATGGAAAGAAGAATGATGGGTGTAACGTTAAGGGATAAGAAAAGAGCAGATTGGGTGAGGCAACAAACGCGGGTAAACGACATCTTAGTTGAAATCAAGAAAAAGAAATGGGCATGGGCCGGACATGTAATGAGGAGGGAAGATAACCGATGGTCACTAAGAGCTACGGACTGGATTCCAAGAGAAGGGAAGCGTAGCAGGGGGCGGCAGAAAGTTAGGTGGGCAGATGACATTAAGACGTTTGCAGGGACAACATGGCCACAATTAGTACATGACCGGGGCAGTTGGAGAAGTATGGGAGAGGCCTTTGCCCTGCAGTGGGCGTAACTAGGCTGATGATGATGATGATGATCATTTCTTTAATTGAACTTGTACTGAGAAGTAATTTCCCCTATCTCGTTCTTGGTGTCTTTGGTTGTTACCTTATTATGAAATTATAATAAAAATGGACCCGCTCGGTTACCTTTCCTGTCATTCATATATTATATAACTAAGTCAAGCTCCAACGCACACATATCTCTTTCCACAGGCAGCCACCTTTTACGAAATACTCGCCGCATGCATCACGTTCTCCCGCCTCGTCCTCTTTTCATGTGACAGGTCACGCTTTGATTCGCCGTGTAAAACTGCAAGGCTCTTCAATCGGGCCTGTGAGCCCGACTTTCCCCAATACTTAGCTTTTAGTAGTTTGCGCTAGCGGAAACTGTGGGACGTTGTACCAACTTCATGATAGCCCAAGTTCATCACGTTTTAACGTATTTTCGCCAGAGTGCAAATGTCATCGTTTTCACACACAGTACGTGGCATAAGCATAGGTACGTACGATTGTAAAACACGTGGTTGCTGATGACGTAACAATAGTCGTTTCTCTCCCTTGCGCTCGTCTTGCAGAACCTAGAACTGTAGATGTAGAAACCAACAATCATGATGACGAAAGATGGCGTCGGCCGGCCGGCGTAGATTTGCTTTTGCTGTCGTACGATCGTCTTCAACGGGGTCGTCGCCGTTCTGCTGTGGTCACGCACACGCACGATCGCCACCCACACACACAATTTACACGTATAAGTTGGTTCTTCGGGTAAAAAACACTGTATGGTCAAGTACCTGCAATATGCTTCCCATAACATTGATTCTCGCAGTACATAAGACATGCATAATTTTCCACTTCCGCCTGCTACTCATGCAATGAGGATGCTTTGTTTCGCCTTTAGTAATGTAGCACAAGGTTATAATTACACTATTTCACATGTTTTAGTGCTAGAGCAGGAAGATAAAATGCGGATCAGGTAGCAAAGGGCAGAGTTCCTAAACCTCCGAAATTTTACGGCTTCAACAAATGTAGCTCGTTTGGCGGTATGGAACTGCGTTGCCTAATCTCCCACTGCCCCGCCATTCCCGCATTGTTTGCGATTTCGAACGCGATCAGGCAAAGTCGTATAGCCGATATAATTTGGTTGCAGTCTTTCACGTTTTTCAATACCTCGTTGGCGCGGCAGCGCCGTTGAAAAGTATTCCCTCTCGAATCTCATTTCGCTTCGTCCTCGGGCTAGATTGCACGCTTCCTCTTATCGCAACGTGTTTCGTTTCAAGTCGTACTGTACTGGTTCCGTGCGACGTACCTGTTTTATTCTTTTTACTTGCGTTTGGTGATGGTGTGGCCAATGCGTACGAGCTACAGTCAATCGCACTTCGAATCGACTGTAGATCTGGTCGACACTACCAAAATATTGATTAATTAAATTATGGGGTTTTACGTGCCAAAACCACTTTCTGATTATGAGGCACGCCGTAGTGGAGGACTCCGGAAATTTCGACCACTTGGGGTTCTTTAACGTGCACCTAAATCTAAGCACACAGGTGTTTTCGCATTTCGCCGCCATCGAAATGCGGCCGCCGTGGCTGGGATTCAATCCCGCGACCTCGTGCTCAGCAGCCCAACACCATAGCCACTGAGCAACCACGGCGGGTTACCTAAATATTGCGATCTTCCCGAGCGCCTGCTCATTCTTGGGTTCATGCATGCCCGGGAACACACCGCCTTCCGCATAGCTTTCTTTGGCGCCACCCATTTGAGCCACTAATTGTGGCTGGCCTACGTTTGTTCGCATCGGCGTTTGTAGATCATGACATGAATCTAAGTCTGCGAAATCTCGCGTGGCAAAAATAACGAAACTTTAGGCGAACCCGTAAATAACGTTTACGGAAATCTCGAGTTTTTCCTGCCGTAACCACGATATGATTATGAGGAAAGCTATGGTGGGGGAGTTCAGATTTTGACCGGTTGGGGCTCTATAACTTGCACACAATGCGATGCACATGGGCGATATTACACTTCGCACCCATTGAAATGCGGCCGCGGCGGCCTGGATTTGATCCTGCGCCCTCTGTAAGCGACCTCGTGGTAAGGTCAGGTGCAGGTCTGCTGTTGTCTACAGCGGCTTCTCTCGCCGCCTTGAAATCACATAACGCCTGCCCTGCACACTGGTATAGAACTGGCCGTTAATAGTTCAGTGCTGGCATGGGAGCTCTCATACCTGATACACGGCGTGCCATTATTTTTTATGATTACCAGAATTTTTTTAACTCACTTGTGTCTTGTAGCACAATTCTACTTGTTGAGTTCAATTACTCTGAGGCGGACATTATTTGGACAAGAAATCAAAATAAATATTTCAAGAATTTACCATTTCTGATGAACCTTTAAACGAATTATATTATACGGCACTGTTGCCATTGGCAAGTTGTAGCTGGTAACGTTGAATCTAATGTCCACTTTAGCCGAATTCTGAGCATGACACTAATATAGAGATATGTGTTGACAATGTTTGCTGAAATCTATTGGTGTTCCTGTAAATATTTTCCTTCAACGTATTCAACTTTTCCTTCAACGTTCGCGGCCATACAAGAGGTAAAACGGGCAAAAGCCGGCAGTTTCGAGACGGGGAGAGTTGTATGCAAAGGTAATGTAGGGTAGAGCCAGGTCCCAGTCACGGTGGTTGTCTGAAACGTATTTCGATAGCATGTCTGTAAGGGAGCGATTCAAACGCTATGTGAGGCCGTTCGTTTGAGGGTGGTAGGAGGTAGTAAATTTATGCTGAATGGAGCAGGCCCGCATGATGTCGTCAATGACTTTCGCCAAAAACGTACGGCCACGGTCTGTTAGCAATTGACGCGGAGCACCATGCATCAAAATGACATCATGTAGAAGGAAATCCGCAACGTCAGTTGCGCAACTGGTCGGAAGAGCGCGGGTTACGGCGTAGCCGGTCGCGTAGTCAGCCGCGACTGCAACCCATTTGTTTCCTTATGTATATTCCGGAAATGGGCCGAGAAGGTCTGAGCCAACGCGATGGAAGGGCTCGGCAGGGATGTCGAGCGGCTACAGGTAACCAGCGGGGACTGGGAAGGCTTCTTGCGTCGTTGGCAAAGTTCACAAGCGGCGACGTAACGTCGTATGGAACGGGCAAGGCCCGGCCAGAAAAAACGGCGACGTACACGGTCATAGGTTCGAAATACTCCGAGGTGTCCTGCCGTTGGTGCGTCGTGGAGCTCTTCTAGAACGGTTGAGCGGAGGTGTTTAGGTATGACAAGTAGGAACTCAGAGCCGTCCCGATGAAGGTTACGGCGGTACAGAGTACCATCGCGGAGGACGAAGAGGCGTAGAGTGGCGTCGGCCGGAGAGTGTTCAAAACGGTCGATGAGTGCTTTGATGTTGGCGTCATGACGTTGCTCGTTGGCGAAATGAAGCAGCTGCGACACAGAGAATACACAAGCAGCACTGGTAATATTGCAGGAGTCAGGGTCGTCAACAGGGTAACGCGACAGGCTGTCAGCGTCTTGGTGCAGGCGGCCAGACTTGTAGACCACAGCATACGAAAATTCTTGTAGTCTCAAAGCCCATCGACCAAACCGGCTTGTAGGATCTTTTAGGGATGAGAGCAGCCAGCAGAGAGCATGATGGTCAGTGACTACGGAAAAAGGGCGACCGAACTTCGCAACCGCCCAGACTACAGCAAGGCATTCTCGTTCCGCAATGGAATAGTTGCGCTCCGATGGTGTGAGGAGGCGGCTTGCATAAGCAATAACGCGATCCTGGGCCCGCTGACGCTGGGCTAAGACGGCACCTATGCCATGACCGCTGGCATCTGTACGCAATTCTGTAGGGGCATCAGGGTCGAAATGGGTGAGATTGGGTGGTGAGGAGATAAGAGTGATGAGACGAGAGAAGGCGGCGGCTTCTGCAATACCCCACGAGAATTGTACGCCTTTCTTCAAAGGATTAGTGAGGGGTCTAGCAATTGCCGCAAAATCTTGAATAAAACGACGAAAGTACGAGCATAGCCCTACAAAACTTCGAACGTCTGCGGCAGTCTTCGGAACGGGAAAGTCTCGGACAGCGCGAGTTTTGTCGGGATCAGGCTGTACTCCGGAAGCGTCGACAAGGTGGCCCAAAACAGTAATTTGGCGGCGGCCCAAACGACATTTGGACGAGTTAAGTTGCAGCTTCGCCTTTCGAAATACATCAAGTATAGCTGTGAGACGCTCAAGGTGAGTGTCGAACGTGGGTGAGAAGACGATGACGTCGTCGAGGTAGCAGAGACAAGTGGACCATTTGAAACCACGGAGCAAGGAGTCCATCATACGCTCGAAGGTGGCAGGGGCGTTGCATAATCCAAACGGCATTACTTTAAATTGGGATAGGCTATCAGGTGTGATGAACGCTGTTCTTTTTCTGTCCATATCGTCAACAGCAATCTGCCAGTATCCAGAACGAAGATCGATAGAAGAGAAATAGCTGGAACCTTGGAGGCAGTCAAGGGCATCGTCTATACGTGGGAGCGGGTAGACGTCCTTCTTAGTAATGTTGTTCAGATGGCGGTAGTCCACACAGAAGCGCCACGTGCCATCTTTCTTAACCAACACTACAGGTGACGCCCAGGGACTCGAAGAAGGCTCAATGATGTTTTTGTCTAGCATTTTGTTGTCTTCGCTTTGAATTACTCGGCGTTCCGACGCAGAAACTCGATACGGTCGTCGGTGAATACGAGTAGCATCGCCAGTAAGAATCCGATGCTTGACCGCGAGCATCTGGCCTAAAGGGCGATCGTCGAAGTGGAAAATATCTCTGTAGGACGATAATACTTGGTAAAGGTCTTCAGCCTGCGCAGAAGACAGGTCCGTCGCAACCATTTCCTGTATCTTGGGATCGGCGGCCGAGGCTGGCACGATGGGCCTGCTAAGCTCGCAAGAAGCATCGGTTGATAACGCTGCCACGTGATGGTCGCCGAGACAATCAACGTTGGCAAGGCAAATACCTTGCGGTAGAATTTGCTTTGCCAATCCAAAGTTAAAGACCGGTATGCGAATGCGGTTCGCAGTAATAGTAAGTATACTGTGAGGCACGGTAGCGTCATACTGTAGCGGAATGTCGGGCAGAGGAGTGACGAGGTACTCGCCATCAGGGACTGGTGGGGAAGACAAGAGTTCAATATAGGCTATTGATTTTGGCGGCAGGCGAATAAAGCCGGTGGGGCGTTGGCGGCACTGGGGTGCGTCAGAAGGTGCTGCGAGAATCGGCAACTCAAGGCGAAGGGTACTGGCAGAGCAGTCAATAAGGGCAGAATGCGCGGAGAGAATGTCGAGGCCGAGAATTAGGTCGGGGGCGGGGGGGGGCAATGAGCAATCACGGTGAAGAGGACAGGGGTGTGGCGGCCGGCAATACAGACTCGTGCCGTACACATGCCGATAATAGGCACAGTACCGCCATCCGCAACGCGGACGACGCGTGCCGACGCTGGGGTGAGGAGGTTTTTGAGTCGTCGTCGAAAAGCAGCACTCGTAATAGAAAGATGTGCGCCTGTATCGATGAGTGCAGTGACAGGATAGCCGTCAACGTCAAGAAGGTTTTGGTTCGTTGGTAACGTGAGCAGAGGATTTGAGGGCAGGGTCGACAACGCAGCTTCACCTCCAGAAGCTGCAGTGCCTAGTTTTCCGGCTGGGTCCGGGAGGCGATAGGCGGCGAAGAGAAGCGGCGGGGTTAGGGCGAACGAGACTGATGGCGTCGAGGTGAGGGCGAGCGGCTGTAGCGAAGGTTTGCAGCAGGGGCATCAGCAACAGTGGATTCATGGCGGGTGGCATAGGGAACAGAAGGTCCAAAAGTGCGCGAAGAAGTGGCGGCGTATGTCCGAGGAGGTGGTGGCCATCGGTTGCGGCAGTGACGAGCGACGTGGCCGATGGACAGCAGTGGAAGCAGATCGGCCTGTCATCAGGGGTACGCAATTCGGGCGGGTTGTGCGAGTTATGGCAGAAAAGGATTGTCGGGGACGAGGAGGGTCGGTAGAGAACTGGAAAACGTTGGGTTGAGACATTGTACACACGGAGTTCAGACCCATGTTCTCAAATTCCTATCCGACTACAGCCTGAATCATCACAATCGTGGTTGCTGGCGGATCGGGAGGCGTCGCGGCGAAAGCTGGCGGATGATGATGTATGGGGTTTTATGGCGCAAGGGCCAGATCGCCGTAATCGAAAGCTGGCGGACAGGCGGCCTCGACCTCGCGGCGAACAATACAGGTGACGTCGTCACAGGTGGTAGCCTGACGTGGTCGACCCTCACATGTCGACGTAGCAGCAGTGTTGGGTAGCCGCGTGATGTGGTGTGTCATACGGCGGCTCTTAGCCTGTTCAAGGCGACGGCATTCTTTAATGATAGCGTCGATTGTCGAGACGTTGCCGAAAACAAGGAACTTGAAAGCGTCGTCGGCGATGCCCTTTAGCACATGTGACACTTTATCAGCTTCAGACATAGCGTCGTCAGCTTTTCGGCATGGAGCCAAGACGTCGAGGATGCATGAAAGGTACGGCTCTGTAGATGTCTGAACACGAGACGCAAGAGCCTTTCTCGCGGCAACCTTGCGGCCATTGGGGTCGCCGAAAAGTTCCCCGAGCTTTTCTTTGAAATTGTCCCAACTGGTTATCTCGTCGTCATGCGTCAGGTGCCACACGCGTGGGGTGCCGCCGAGATAAAAGATGACATTGGCGAGCATGATCGTTGGGTCCCACCTGTTATTAACGCTGGCATGTTCATATGGCTTGATCCATTCGTCAACGTCATGTCCCTCCAGGCCAGAGAACACACCAGGGTCGCGATGTTGGGCAACCGTGACGACGGGAGCAGTTGGATAAGCCGAAGCCGTTGCAGAGGTGGTCTCGTCACCGGGAGGCATGGTGACAAGCTCGACGTACCGACTACTCCGGAGTTCCGTGGCGAGGACGGGGATCGCTCACCTCCACCAGAATGTTACGTGTGGAAAGATACAGACGGAAGAGGCTATTTACAAGCTATTTACACTGGACTGGAGCCAGAGCGCCATGCCGACATTTTCTCGCGCCAAGGGCACAGGCCCACCTCGTCGCCGTTCTCGCGGCGGCTCGTCTCTCGGCTATCTACCGATAATATCGTAATAATATATTAAAGTCGATAGTGCAACGAGAGCTCTTCGTGGCGACACTCAGGCTCAGCCGGCGGCCTAATGGCGAAAAATTGACGTCGATGGCGGCAACAGTTGTTGTGAGCGTAACGGAATGGACGGACGATCTGATGGATGGACAAGGCAAACCCGGTTTTTAAAGCTTAACTGTGATTACAGTAAAACAAGACATGACCCGTTACACCGCTCCTAAATTATCGCTCCAGCAATACGTGAGCCGTTACTGCTAAGGTCTAGTTAATTGTTTATTAGTATGAAATGACGACACTTCGCTGTAACTCTACTGGAAGCTCCACCATAAGCTTCTAGAAAACTCAGGCGGCGACTTTTGTATTAATATATTGAAATATGTGACGTTACACTGACTTGCTGACGCACAGGCTTCGGCGGGAACTTGAAAAAATGGAAGTCTGATGTTTCCAGATGAAGTCATGAATTGCACTAAATGAAATAACGATGAAATGTTTCCCTTGAATTTCGCCCCGAAGCAACAATGCCGGAGCGTCAACGTGACGCCAATATTTGAAAGCACTGCTGCTTCACCCTCTTTTGCCTGTCACAATAATACATTAATGACAATTAGGTTACTCGCATGAGTCTAGAGTGATTATGTGTGTGAGTGTGTCCTATAGTGTTATTTTATATAGACAATGAAAAAGAATACCGCGATACAAAGACGGCCACACTTTTAGTAATATGCGTGTAGATAGGCACTGCTGCAACTAATGCGAATGTAGATTTTCGCAAAAGAACAACAGAAACCCTTTTATTTTTATTGGTGTTTGCTCTGCTGCATTCTTTGCCTTACTCTTCGAACTTGGTGGATGATAAGTAGGTAACAAGGTAGCTAGTAGCTAGCCAAGTGCCTTTTTAGCCTCCCTTATATATATATATATATATATATATATATATATATATATATATATACTTACTGTCATCCACGATCGCACGCCTACCGCTATCGCTCCGAAACCACCCAGCATTGGTTTGGTGGCTGATGGGGGCACGGCTCAGCTTCTGTAACACTCGACGCGTGAGAAACTTTCTCGTCTGCTTTTTGTGTCAAAGCTCACGCTTTGAGGCACCGTTTTTAGACTGCTATTCGGGACCGGCCCACTTGCCCCAGTACTTTCTTCCTAGCAGCTTACGCTGCGTGCAAACTGTGGAACGGTATACCCAGTTCATGAACGTCCAAGTTATTCGCGTTCAAACATTTCTTCGCCGAACCGAAGTACATATGCCATCGTCGGTTAAATGTACACCGCTTGACATAGCGAGAGGTACGTATGGCGGTATCGCACGCAGTCGCTGATGACGTCACAATCTGTTTTTAACCTGCGGTCTTGCACTACACCACGTAGAATCCAACAAGCGTCATGTCGTGAGCTCGCGTCGAAAGGCCGACGTAGAGACCATACTCTTGAAGTACTACAATCTTCTTCAACGTGGTTGTCGTCGTGCTGCTGTAGTCACACAAACGTAGGCCCACAACCCACACACAAATACTAAATTTACACAAACACGTTGATACACCAGCTATCGCTTTGCGGAACACAAAAGAATACTGTGTAGCCAGGCACCTGCAAAATACTTCGCATAACATCGATTCCCACAGTGCGTAGCACCTACACCATCTTTTTTTTCTTCCTCACCTTCAGGCTGTTAGCTTTCCTGGCAGGTAAGTCGACACCGAAGCATTCCGCTTCCTGGAATGGCCCTTGGTCCAAGGGACACTGCCCAGTGTTCCCTTGGGAACAGGCTCCGTGGCAGGAATGGCACAGAATGTGCGAGCATGGCAGCAGTATTGTCCGTTTCGAGATCATGCGGCAGAGGCCGCATACACGTGAATTCGGCACCTCATCAACGAACCTCGTTGGTCGCTAGTTGACGCCCGCGATGGTATGGCCGCGAAAACGATGCACCCACCGTTGTCCAGTAAAAGGAATGGCGATGTCTTCAGGCACGAATCCAGCGCTCGCACATGAGCGGACGGGCTTTCTGATCTAGCTTGCGTACCTACTCGGTGGTCTCGTGCGCGTCGGTTTACATAACAAGGACAGATAAACAGAGCCGCCGTTTCTTTCGCTACTGCGCATACCACACTGCGCAATTTTCGCTCCTTCACCCTGGGCACAATAGTGGGTGGGCGCGATAGTCTTAAACAAACAAGAAAGGTCCGTACTTCCTGTGCATCACAACTTCTTGAAAGAAAGAAATATCTATGACGCGCGATCTTGGCAGACCTAGAAGCATATCGCTTAGAGATAAAATGTTTTAGTCGGAAGTTAAAGGATTATCGAACTTCGCATTTATGTGTTTGTGAAAAAGCGCATGGGGGGTGCACGTCCGTTTTTGGCATCTGAGGTTAGAACTCGTTTCTGTCTGGCATGGTGTGCGCATCAATTACCAAATGGGCCGGTGCCACACTTTGCGAATTCCTAAAGAAAAGCTGACGCTGCTAACATTGCGCACAAAGAAACTTCCCTTCAAGTAATGTCACTCTTTAACGACGATTCACGATATCACCGCAGACGGTCTGGCTCAATGTTCCGATTCTTTAGTTTTCGGGACGTTGCGCTAGTGGTTGATAATTGCGTAAGTCCTCTCAGTTCCACGGAATGGACAGTATAGTTTCGGCCATGACACTACGTGCCACAAGTGAAGAGGCGCGCTTGCAGCAGTTACAATGCTGACATCCATTTTTTGCTGTCAATCGCACTGGACATGAGCACCAAACACGGAGGGAGGAAAAAGGAAAAAAAAAAGACTAGGAAGGAGCAACACGGAACCATCTTGAAGCCTAGTCACAAAAAATTTACGGCAGAACCCATCCCATCATGACTGTGGACGGTAGTGCGATTAGGCCTCCATTGCTTCGGATACATGTGACGTTTCCGGTATAGGTATTGCCACTTGCTTGCCAATGTCCCATATGAGCATGATGACGACGCAGTCAGGACGGTGTAATGAGGAAAAAGGGATGACGTCAACGGAGGGACAGATCTGGTGTGACGATGTTGGCATGACGACAATGACATGACGATTGTGGAATGATGGTGCTGGTATAACGACGGCGACATGTGACATGGAGGGGATGAAGATAGTGGATGTCAAGTGCATGCCGAGGACGGAATGATGACAAGCGGATGCCGAAGTTGGAATGACCACGATGGCACGACCACGACGTTATGAGGACGACGGTTTGACAAAGGGTACATGACGTCGGCTGTTTAGTAGCTGTCATGCATATAGTGACGGCGTTGGCGTGACAAGGGTAAGAATCACGACTGAATGACATCACCATTGCGATGCAACGACGAAGAAAGTACGACGTTGCCGATACGACAAAGGCGTTGTGACGACGCCGGCATGACGACAGCGAGATTTCGTTTATAAAGTGATAACGATGCCAAACCTAACGCGTGACGACGCCACGATGACAACAGTAGCACGACGATGATGGTATAACTGCATTAGCACGACGACGATAAGACAACCCCGATGGCACGACAACGAAGGTACGACCACGAAGGTACGACAACGAATGCATGACGAAGATCGTATGGCGACGACGCATTGAAGCTAATGGCACGACAATTGTATGGAGGCAAGAGGATGACGATGAGTGTGTGACGATGATGGTGTGACGAAGACGGCAATTTGAGTGGAATCGCAAAGCTTCGGTAACGATGTCGAAACGAACACGACGGCTCAAGGTGATGGTATGACAACGGCAGGCTCAAAATGGCCAATGTAAGCAAAGAATGCTAATCGCGTTAAAAATGAAAGCCAACCCGAACTTTTTCTAAATATGGGCATGATAAGAGCAGCTGTGGCGTTCGAACACAAGATTTCTTGCTCTCCCAAGTTTTTTCACACTTTCCAATGACGAAAGGTAAACACAAGTCATTCACAAATTTTGTCAGCAAATTGCACGAGTACGACAGGGTTGCACGGGCACCAAGTTTCTAATCAAGCCGGAAATGACATAAAAGCAGTGTCACTCGGTTCGTCCTTCATGACGGTCACTAGCGAATGTGCTGCCGATGAAATTTTTCCTCTGCTCTTTCACACGTTACTTCAGGTTTACAACTGGGCAGCGTTCTTGGGCTGTTATTATTTCTTATATACACTGATGTCTTACCGAATAACATTTCTTCACACGTGCACATTTTTGCGGACGACTGCATTCTTTATGGTTCCATCAAGGGTGTCGATGGTCATACCTCCAAAAAGACCTAGAATTTATTTCTCTTTGGTGTAACACTTCGCTTATCAACCTAAACGTTTATAAAAGTAAAATTCTCCCTTTTAGCCGCCAGCATACTAAAACTAAGCTTTTATCACATTCATAACATCACTATTTTGCATGATACTCAATATACGTATCTTGGTGTTAACCTAACTTCGACTATTTCGTGGTCAACGCACACTGCATTGATATGCGCCAATTCTTCGAGCTAATTAGGGTACATACGCCGCAATCACATGATTCAAGTAAGGATATTCGTAAACTGGCTTACCCAACATTTGTTCAACCTATGCTTGAAGACGCTGCGTCCATCTGGTCTCCCCATCGGAAATATTTAATCGAAAAACTCTAATCTGTTCAGAATAGGGCTGCGCGTTTTATTTCACGTTGTTATGGCTATAATCAAAGGATAACACAAATTAAACTCAACTTCTCTTACAGCCCTTGCATGATCGTCGTGATATAGCCCTGCTATCTTTATTTCATAAATACGTCCATAACAAAGCGCATCTTGAACCTCCTCATCGCAGGTCACAACGTTTGTACAATCGGTTCAATTTCATGCGCATCTACGGTTAAGATTAATTAATTTAACTGTTCCACCGCTCTTCCAAGGGCCATTCGCCTTTGGAACGACCTTCCAAACACCATAACTTCTGAGAGGGACCAAGAAAATTTTCGGCCTTTTCTAACAACCCCGTTTTTTAACAACTGTACACAAACTAACGTATTACCTATTGTTTCTGTCAGTGCCTTTTCCATTAGTAACGTGTAAATACGCGTTAAATACTCTGTTGTAATAGCCTAATAATGTTCCGCTCGCCCTGTGATTGTATCGTTTATATATTACTCTGCAGTATTTTTTTTTTTTTGTTTGAATTAGCTGTCGTGTATAGAATCCTTTGGTTCATTCCTTCTACATATTGTAATACTATATTCCTGTATGTTAGCGCATTTCTTACCCTGTGTTTTTTGTATTTGTTGTCATATATGTTCTCTTATTATTATGTTATTATCTGTCAGCTTACTCTCCCCCCTTACATAATGCCTCTAGGGGTCTGTAAAATATATTTAAAAATGATTATAATTGCGGGCTAGAGTTCGGCTAAACATTTCTTCGCAATTCACTTGGTCCACGTACATTGCTATTATTAGACTAAAACAGATAAAGCACGATCACATTATCTACTGAACGTTAAGAGTAGTGATGCTGAAATCGTGCGCCAACATAATTCTTCGATCACATTTCATGTACCGTTGCTATGTCATTGATAGAGATACAAGTAACGCCTTTCTGTCAAAGTTTGTACCACCGACTGTTGTCAGATCCGTCAGAAGAAACACAGCTTGAGCAACTTTTAGCGGTAGTTACTAGTAGTCACATAGCTGCTTCTTTCAGAGACAGGGAACAGTGAGGAAATTTAGTGTTTATTGGAACATGCTGGCCACTATGCCCACTTAATATGTGCTAAATGCAGTTTCGAATGATAATGTATTTATCTTGGTTCGAGCCATCTCGCAGTACAAAATGCGTGAATAAAAAAATCACGGCGATTGTGATACTCCCTAATAGGAAATTTCAGCGACGCTGTATACGTGTTCTCATTTCGCAACATATTGAGGCAAATCGTTAAAGAGAGATATGCGATATAGTGAGGCAAGCTATTTGAGACCGAAATCACCGCACCAACTAACTGACAGTGGGCCTGTGCCGTCAGCTTCTACGCAGAGGCAGGGGCGGTATGGGAACGCTGGCACAATGAGCGGCATCGGAGCCAGCTGTGCACGAAGCAGGCGACGACGAACGCGCCAGCAGTAGCACGAGTGCGTTCGTGCAGCTACGCTGAGGGATGCTCGATGTGTTGTGCTCGATGGTTTCGGCCGAACTTAGGGCAAGTATACTTGTTTGCCTGCTGGATTATTTTGGGTTGCACCTGAATAAAATGGCTGATTCACTCGCACGAGCATCCCTCGATCTGTTTTGCCGACGTATCAGATTGTGTAAACGCAGCTAGGTACAGAAATTTCTCTACATCGCAAAATTCCGCAAAATTTATTCTAACATTGTCTTCCGAATTCCACCATCCTTGTTTCTCGTGGAATAACAATAAGTTTCCTTTCCAAAATTTTTACTTCCACAGGTCTGGTCTCACTGTGTCCCCTCAATGTCCCTTTTGCACTGCACATGAATCTATTGAGCTTTTTTCTTTCTCTCGTGCCGCAGATTTTTAAGTGGAATAAAACTTACAAGTTTCATTTCGACAACTATCACTGGGATCCAACAATAGGGATGCATTTCTCGCAGCTTACAATTTTATTAGAAAGGCAACAAAACAGTGCCTTGCTCAATTTCTAAAATTATTACTTATTCCTATTGTTTCACATTCTAATGTTAAATTAATTTATCCTAAATTCTTAACAATATTTTTCTAATTGCTAACTTGTAATTCTTTAATCCACGATCAGCTTTGCAAATGTAGCTCTTGTTTTAATCCTAAATATACTCTAAACCACTGCTTCTTGGCCGATCCCGAGTAGTGGGCAGGCGCCCCTCTTTAGAAACAAGACAAGCCACGACGCCAACGCTCAACCCAGGTAACGGGCTCCTGAAGAGCTATGTTCTAAAATGCAATCGTTTCACTCTCAACTTGTACGCTCCTTTGATTGAGAAATCACTCATATTTAATTGCTCCGCTTCTAAAAATAAAGTGCATGACGTTCCACGGCTGAAGGCGCGTGTTCTTTGTCTTTCCACACATACCCACAAGAGGGGAATCGGCCAAGGAGCGGGTGGTGCATATCGTGCCATCGCCGACTGCTTTCGAGATGACCGCCGCGTGCTGTTGACGATTGCAAGTTCCATTCTATGGCACGCACTCATAAAAGGGGATCGGTCAAGGAGCCCGTGCGCGTGACCATTGTTATGGCCATTTTTCTACCAAGACAACGGGGGATTGTTGAGCAGGCTCAAGGCAAGGTTCACAAAAGGATCTGGGCAGCGCAACTGGCCAGTCCGCCTGCTGTCTCGGAACACGCACAGCAAGCTGTTGTCACGTTCGCGCCCTCATGCCATACCATTCGACCAATCGACAGCTTTTACCGTGACGACGTCACTCGCATGGCCCGTCTGTTGTCACGATGTGTGACGAAGGCATCGGAACAGTCGAATGGAGAAAGGGGTCGCCTTTCAAGTTTGTGGCTTTTATGCGACACGCGGCGTCAAGGACGATCGTCATGACATCATTATTTATTTACACCTGTATTTATTTATTTATTGATACCTTTATTCATCAAGGACGATCGTCATGACATTCCGTACGCGACACGCGTTTTTATTGGATGTGCGTTCGGTATGTGTTGAGTGGTTCAGGAGCCTTCTAAGACGTATGTAAATGTGCAGGGGGTGGTTAGTATCGCGGCTGAAATGTGCAGATGGGAGCTCCTGTAGAAGTGAACAATGACGCAAGAAAGCGGATAATCGTCAACTAAGTTTTAAAGACATTACCTTTTCTTTCGCTCGGCAATAATGAGAACCATAAAACAAAAAATTTAGCATGATTTCTTTACTAGCGGAAAGTCGGAAAAAATTCTTGGCAGAGGTGGGATCGCAAACATGCGAAGCAAGAAATAAAAAAAAGGAACATAGCGCTACGAAGCACACGCGGTGCTGATGAGCATTAGGTGCTTGAGGACTCGGCATCCAAGTACTTTAGGTGGATGTCAAACGTCATATTTCCGTCTATCACAAAGCCACCCCTTCTAAGAAGATCTCCGTCTATAGCGAAGTTAAAATGAAAATGCTCCGGTGCGACGTTACCGCGCTTGCAAAAGCAAGAACCTTCAATGGGGCCTTTTAAGGCGCGCTCATGGCCCTGACAGCGCACATTGACGCACCAGTCGCGTAGCGCACACTGAGAATTCGACAGCAGCCCGTTAAACTCAATCTCCAAAGTGAACTCAGAACTGAGCAAACCGGGCGCTCGTCTGGTTGACCTCCCGGCCTTCGCTCTCCTCGCTTTCTCTCTCTCCTCACGCTCGCTGCGCTTCCAGACGGCAACCGTAAAATAGGTGTCCCTCGTGTGCCATACCGTAACCTCGGCAAACTTTACGTCGTCCTCCTTGCAGAGAAAAATTTCGTTAGCGCTTTCGAGGCACAGCGCATAACACATTCCGGGAACTGATTATGCAAACACTGGTGCCGTGGACAGTACTTTCGTTAAACTCTGGCACGTACCCCAGAAAGACAGGAGAGGCTCGCAAGACACAATCACTGGCGCCTGACCGCGGTGTGTGGGATTTTGACGCAGGTATTCCAGGGTCTCGAGAGACAAGTGGGCGAAGTGCTCCAACTTTCGAAGCGCCAGGGCCTTCTCCGTGCGCAGTGGCAACTCCGCGTTTCCCTCGTGCACATCTCGCAGGAAGCTGGTCCGACAAGCCCGAGGACACCGCCAACCTCGCGTATTCGTTCATCCCTAGCTTCAAGTTGGGCTTAGGCGCCCTGAGCTCGCGCTTGATCTCGGCGAGCTTGGCCTCCTGGCCTCGGACCTGCTCGGTGAGCTCGTTCATCTGACTTTGAACTGCCGGCAGCAGCTCGTCCTGGTACGAGTTATACAGCAGCGACTTGAGGTCTTCCAGGGCTCTGCTCAAGTCTCGATGCGTCAGTGCTGTTGATTCGGAGCACGACTGCCTTGCGACTTCGGGAGGAAGGCCGCCAGTGCATCCGGTCGCGTAGTGCGCTGGAAGACCTCCGTGCAGGACTCCCCCGCCACACCGCAAACCCTCGACGGTGTGTAAGGTGCATTCGTTCTCGTAGTGCCGCAGCAGGTCTTCCATGGTGCCCGCAAACTCGCAGCCGCGGTCCTCGTTCCAGCAATAAACCTTGACAGGAAAAGAAACAAAAAAACTTACAATTTCATGAGCATATCTACGCAATCTGACAGTAGGCGCGGAGATTGACGTAAAGAACGTGTTGCCGGTGACGTCGGAGAGATGCTGCCTCACGTCGGTTAAGCTCGTTTTGCTTACCAAATGGCTAACGAGAGATCGTCTGCAAGAACTACCTTATAGCGCCGGCAAGGTTATGTACACGTTAGCGAGGCGGCCGAACTTTAGTCGGATACGCCGAGTTTTCAGGGCTTCAATCAGTGTGCTAGTGTTGCATGATCCTCTCAAGGGACTCGACATTTTGTAGCCTTGATGTGTCGAGACAGGATGCAAGAGTTTGTGGGTCAATTTCCTGTTCTATAGTGTGCGTACTATGCGTACTACGTGACGCCTACGGTTTAAAAGGATGCTCCAAAGCCGCCGCGTTTTCCCTGGGCAGCGCTGGTTAACATTCCCGCGGGGAATCTGGAATGCGTACACAAATACCGAATAAACTGGCCGTAGAGATGGCGCAGGGGTGGCGTGATTGGTATAAGGCACTGCACGCGTTATGAGGAAGGACGTGGGTTCGATTCCCATTTCGGAAAAGTTGTCTTCTTGTCCACTTTCATTTTCGTCCACTTGAAAGGCACAAATAACCAGACTAACATATATATTGCCTTCTGCTATGTTTTCTCCCACTTCATTGTCTCTCACCTCCGTACCATTATGACTAGTACTCTCCAAATTATTCTAAATCTAAATTCTTCTCTCTCATCAAAAATTTCTTGGTTATTATGCACAGTGAAAACGACTTAATTATTTTTGGCCACGAATGTGGGACTTGTAAACAGAACAGTCCCTCGTAACTCTTTTTTTATTCTGAGAGGGGGGTAGGAAGTGACCGTTCCAACCCCAGTACCATCCTTGAGATAACTACTAAGCTCTTTTCAAGTGATTACCAGCCAGACGTGAAGTCTTTGCTGCTTAGCCGAGTCAATTGTTCAGTGGTAAATACCAGTGGCATTTCGCCGAAACGCTACTCGAAACATCCCCAAAAACTTCTGAGAACTCTTGCGGTGGGCCATGAGCTGGTACATTGCAATACACTATGTAACCTTACACGAACACACTGACGCTGCGCTTTCAGTGCGAAACTCAACAAAAGCACGTTTAATTATTCTAAAGAAAGTGACTTAGTAGAACTGAATGAAACGAAGAGCAAATGTTTCCTTAGGTTTTGCAACCGAAATGAAAATGTCGCCACTTCGGTATCAAGTCACACGCTTCTAAATGTTACCTTCCTTTCGACTTCTCTCTCTTTCTTTGTCCGTGACACCAAGAAACAGTTTTGATTTCCTAACATACATTTAACACGATTCTTCAGAGTAAGTTAGTGTTCTTCCTTCGTGTTACCTGTGATATACAATCAAAAGGAACATTAATTCGATGGGAATCAGTATATTACCGTTTGTAAATAGGAAAACTGGCGCTGTTATCGTTAGGCTACAGGCTTGCAGATATACGGCAGCCAAACTATTGATAATGCATACGTTTTCAAACAGAAACACCAGACAGGTTTGTCCTTTTTTTTTCTTCTCACCTTCAAGGTGTTCGCTTTCGAGGTAGGGAAGTCATGAGCGACGCACTCCGCTTCTTCAAATTGTACTTGATCCAGCGGACACCGACCGACGCCCCCTTCGAGAGTGGCTGCGTGGCAGGATTGGCACAGAGCGTGCGAACACGGCAACAGCACCGTCCGCCTTGGAATCATCCGGCACAGGCCGCATACACGTGAATTTGGCACCTCGTCGACGAACCGCGTCGGTCGCCAGTTGACGCCGGCGACCACGTGGTCCCGAAAACGATGCACCCGTCCTTGGGAGACGTTCGGCATGACGCTGTCTCCAGGCACGAATCCTTCGGTCGCGCGAGAGCAAAGTAGCTTCTCCACCGAGCCTATTCGGGTCTCGTACACTTCGGGTGGACAGACGAACAAGGACAGATTAGAATGAGCGGCTTCTTTTTTTTTCTTTTTTCGTTTATCACGTACCATAATGGTTGCTTTTCGCAGTCCAACTTTTGCTTCATGGAGAGAAACAATTGATTCGTTGATTACGGCGATAGTCGTTTGGCATACCCACGATGCCTCATCAGCAGGCAGCGATAGATAGGGCTTCCTCACGATTGCACGCCGTCAAAAGGTAATTTGAACTCGCTAAGCGTCTGTAGCGCTTCAAGCAACGGTTGGTATTTTAGACGTACGTAAGAGGCGATCAAATCGCAACGCAATAACAAGTATGCACAGAAACCGCACGGTAACAGTGAAACAAGAATGCGTATTATGTCTGTCATATCACGCGGTGTAAGAATGGATGTTTGGAACGAAAAAAAATAAGAACCGCGAAATATACTGATCACTTTTTGATTGTTGTGAACCATTCGTCGCAATCATGTTGCTCAGCTCTTCACATTCTACCGCATCGATAGTCGCAGTTAGCCGAGAAACGAATCGGCAAATGTAACCCAGCCGGATCACGATACTATTGTGTACACACTTCTATTCAGAGGGGGAGCCCAAATAAATTGGAGGACGCTTAAGCTTCGCGTTAAGAGTGGAACGGGATAGCATCCAACCCCGAGTACGTCTCACGGTCATTAGCAGCGTCATTAAACCATCTCAGTGGGACCGCGAGATGAACAAGATATGAATATGTAATATATAATGAAATAAGAGCGTCACATCCAGTGGCACAGCTAGCACTGCATACAGAAGTACCCGATGCTTGTTACCCGATAATGTTCCCGATGTCTGGCGTACTCATTAATGCGACAGCATTATAAGTCCCGTGAGACAGAAAATCTGGCGTTGTAGGCAACGACTGGTACCAAAAGACACCAGCATCAGCGACATCATCAGCGTCTCGTATGACTTCAGTAGAAACACAGAATTAAAATTAGAACAAGTTGTGAGAAAAGAATAAATAATCTTGTTTACGAACCATTGAAACAGACTAAGGTGGATTAAGGTGGAATAAACCGGTATTAAGGTGGAATAAATTTGGTACAAATGAGAGCAAAAGGATTAAGGCGGATTTTGGCTGGTACAAATTAAAGCAAGGTTGGACTTACCAATCCTTTCCAACTTTCTCAACTTTCTGTCGTTCTTAGACTAGGGCAGAATTAGGTAAAGTTGTGAAGGACACGAGACGATGTATGACGTCAATTATGCGGACGCAACCAATTAGAGAAGTCATAATGCTTTGATAACGTAATCCCGTTAGGATACTTAACTCGCTGTCAATATTTTTCAGCGACACTGTTCAGATGTATTCCGCAACGGCCTTCTTGCGCTGGTGAAATGAACCGTCGTATTCGATTATCAACTGTAAATCGAACGAAGAGTGTGTCCGAGCCCTGGTTTTGCTTTCGAACGTAATGACCGAAAATTGTAGCATAAAAGTTTACCTTGCCTATATCTCATTCGAATGGACAATCGCTTACATGCCTGTTCTTTTAATCTGTAATTCTTAATTTTTGTTTCCCTCGACGTTATAACGGCTCAGCCTCGAATGTCAGCTGAGCCTTTGCTCAGCTACAGGGGTGCAATCTGACGCCGTGGTGCTGTAACGCAGCCTGGGGGGCACTTATCTCTAAGCACAGCTTGTCTTATGCATAGCAATGATGAACCGTCGGGAAGAATACAGGTTGTAAACGTGATAACAGATTAAATAAGGGTACTCTTTCAAACCGAGGCGAGACTGCTCTCAAAGTCAGCTCTAACAGCGGCTGCGTTCTGGTTGCGAGCAAGCTACGAGCCAACAAGCAGTGCTCAAGTGCTTCCGAAGGGCGGGGTAACTCAGTCACACAGCTCTGATGTATCAGTTGCCAGATTTAAATGCTTAAGTGAAGGTTCCTTTTAGAGCTTTACCCGTACGGCGCAAAAAATGAAAACTGTGGCATGATTTCGCGTTTTTCGCCGCTACACGTGTGGTAGGAAAAGTGTTTTGAAGAAAGTACCACTGCTTATCTACCCATGCAACCGCCTGGAAGTCGCAAACTGTCGGCTTTGGCGTTTTCTTTTTAAGTATTTGTATACACACACACACACACACACACACACACACCTATGCTTATGATTGAAGTTGGCGAAGACGTTCCGATACATTTGACATGTTGTGGCGTTTCATGGCGTTTGTTTCCTGTGCAAACCCGCCGACGTAACAGGCCGGCCCTTCGTGTAATGAGGAGCAGGGCGAGAGCTTGATTATAAAAATTGGTGGTATCATTCTGGCAGTGGCGAAAAGCTTAAATGCCCGGGTACATTCGTTTCTGATCACCGTAGAAGCAAGCAGCAGTTAAGTATTACTTGCCTCATGGCCGAACTACAGTTAAGACAAGGTTCCAAAAACTGGCGTTATTCCACTGATTCGGCAAATAACGCTTTGAAAAATCAAACAAAGGAGCTACTGTAGTCGGAACGTCGATAGACGAATGCTATAACTGAAAACAGCAGAATAAAGTAGGACACCGTGAGTTTAACGCAGAACAGGAAAGAAGAGCACCAAGTTGAACTATAGGCCTTACGAAGCAGCGACGGTCAAAAGACCAATGTGAGCGTGTTTATCGGTTCATCGCACTCTCAATCAAGTTAGGAAAAACTTGTATACCTTTTTCATTTGTCGCTGCCTGTGCTCTCGTAAATATCAGCGGTCTTTAAGCTCTCATCAGCGCTTCGGGCAGACGTGCCAATAGACTCACGACGATCACTCACTCTGATGTCAGGATGCAGTTTCGTCATCACTGTCAATTCTATTCTGGCCTAAGCATCACGCCACCGAGAAGTATGGAAACAATAGATTTCTTGTTCAAGGCGTCATCTGCTCCAACACCAGTTATGTGACCAATCGAGCTGCTGCAACAGTACACGGACTGATTGCGTGGGATATAACTTTGAGTGCACCTTTCATCGACGGCGGAGTACAAAGATGTTGCCGCAAATCGGGTTTAAAGTAATTTGCGAAGGCATCAATACTGCAACGATTAACTTTGTGCGGCCATTTCAGATACATGGCAACGCGCAGATCTACAGCCTGGTATTAACCACGAACGCCGTCATGAAATCAATCGTTTCAGCAGCCGAATGGCAGTAACAGAGAGAAGCGAATCAAGGTGGCCGCCATAAGGCAAGAACCCACTCGAGGAGCACAAGAGGAAAACAATATTAAGGAACACCAACTGTATTAACACGCTAAATAAGGAACAGTGTCTTAAAAGGCCCCTCACCATGTCTCATAGCAAATTTTCGTTATATGCTGGAAGTCGCTACCTGGTCTCTAGGGAGCGACCTGCGGCAAGAATTTTTCAAATCGGCTCATTAATAACCGAGATAGAAATATTTCAGCGCCGCGAACACATGATATCAGCAGGCGGGCTCCACTGCCAAGCAAGACGCTCTCTCCACTCGCCTCGCCTAGCCTCCGCAAGCGAAATTCCATCTCTGCGTTCTCCCCTACAAGACCTCTAGGATCGCATGACGCATACGTTAAAGACCCCGCCTTCATTTTCTTTTCTTCTCGTTTTTTTTTTCTCCTCGTTTTTTTTTTCTCCTCGTTTTTTTTTTCCGGCGCTGGGAATTTCCGTCGACGGCGTCGCGCGCCATCTGTTGTCTTGTTAGCACAGCGCACGACTGTATGCGCTGTGCACACGGAAACATGACTAGCAGTATAATTCAGTGATACACGAATACAGAGCCAGAACAAGCGGATCGCAGAGCATGATCACGGGCTGTAGCACGGTATAAAATGTCATAGTTTCGGCACCTACGCACGTGGCCGCACGACTGTGGGAACAAGCAAGCGAAGCCGAAGTACCATCTCTCTTCCTTCGCTGCGAAGTCAAACAAAAAACACGCAGACATTCCGTTCGTGTGTTTTACTTCTCTAAACTTCAATTCGTCAGTTCAGGCAACAGGTCGCACAGATAACAGATGTCTTGAATAATTCTCGAAGTCGCGTGTCACCACGAGCGACGTAGCACTGCGGACACGACTACGTAGGCGCAGAGGCACGAGTACGTCCGTCACCGTCCGGCTTGGAGCGCGGCGGCCGCGAGGAGAAGGCATACCCGCGTTCGGTTTGAAATTTTCAGATCTTCCCGCAGCGCGTAGCGATGTAATAATTGTCAGACACGATTGCTATCGCGCAATGTATACTCTGCGCTTGTCAGTTAAAAATGGCCAGAACTGGCGAGGGGCCCTTTAAAACAATAGGTTGGCAGTTACAAAGCATAGAAAATAAAAAAAGAAAGTTCGCATTGTTCACTTTCTTTAGGAGTCAGGTCTTCAAAAGTTCGCTAAGCACATGTCACACAAACAACCGCAAGTGGCAAGGACGAGTCGGCAATGCAGTACATATTCTGCGATGACGAACGTTAGGGTACACCTCTGATCCCACTGTCCATTTCTCTATCGCTGAGCAACATGCGGAACATTTTCGTTCCGTCTCGGAGGTAGCCATCATTTTTCAGCAAGGCAATGTGCATACGAAATCCGAGGTGAAACCAATGAGTCATCTGAGCGCTTGCGCAAAAAACGCAGGGCACGGGAAGTCAACGAACCTTCGTTGTGTCTCACGTCATCCCGCACGTTCACTTGCCAAAAAGGCGGCCAACACTCAGAGTCTACCGGCATCCCGTTAAGATCGATCTCCACATGTAGAGAAAAGAAATAGTCCTTCAGATGGCAAGCGTAAAGTACGTGTCCTTCATGTGCCACACCGTAATATGAGCAAACACTCGCAACCTTCCCTGCCAATAAATAGTTTCGTCACAGTTTTCCAGGGTCAGCCGTTACACCAAGAACCCGAGTGCTTTAATCCGAGTGGGTACGCTTAGCTGACTGGTCAACGTTCACCGGCTCACAATGAACAATGACACGGCAGCAATCAGGCTACAGGGAAGTGTGCCGCAAGTGCTCCAGAGCACTGAGTGACAGGTTGGTAAAATGTTCCAACTTTCGAAGTACCATCGCCATTTCCGAGCGCAACGACGACGACGACGCACTGGCTTCCTCTGCCCGCCTTTGCTGAGTGGTCAACTGGTGCGACGCGGTCGATGTTATCGTGGCGCCGATTCCAGCAATCTCGCCCTTTAAGTTGCGCTCCCATGCTCCCAGCTCGCGAGTGATCTCGGCGAGCGTTGCTTCTTGGCTTCCGATTTTTTCTGTGAGGTCTTGTAACTGGCCTTGGATCACTGGCAGCAGCTGGTCGTAGCTCACATCCCCTAGCCTTGCCTTCAGTTTTTCAAGGGCTGCGTTCACGTCTTCAAGTGTAACTGCTCTAAGCCCCGAGGACGGGCACTCCGTGACCACGGAAGAAACACCGGCACTGCATCCGGTGACGTAGTGCGTTGGTAGGTATCTGAGCTGGACTCCCTCGCCGCACCGCAAACACTCCACGGTGTGAAACGTGCATTCCTTCTCGTAGTGTTCCAGCATGCGGTCCAAGGTGCCCGTGTACTCGCAGCCGTGCTCTTCGTTCCAGCAGTACACCTTAATAGAAAATAAAGTACATAAATAACACATATTACAATTTTTCGATGACAAACTGTTTTTACTAAAGGCGCGTTGTATCGCCGGCACTAACACTTAGAACGCATACAAGGTTCTGAATATTTGCCTGCGCTTGTAAAAAAACGATTTTGAGCTCACCGCTGCACTCTTCTTGCTGAACTTCTGCAGAACGATCGCATTTTGGCGTTGACTTCGTATAGTACAATACTTGGCCCATTTAGTTATTTATTTATTCGAAATACATTACAGGCCCGAAGAAATGGCATTGGGTAAGGGAAGCTTCAAAAAATTTGCATAGTACGAAGAGCATACAACTATACAGAACATAAAGCGCTTTGTGAATAATACAAGGAACAATCATGTTTACACAAACTCTAAAATCCTCAGATCAAAAAAATAAAAAAAGAAGGCATACAAGAAGTTAATTAAAGTAAGAAATGAATGTTTACGAAGGAATTTTTCTTTGTTAACTTCAGCTCCCAGGATTAGGGAAGGTCGTTCCACAAGCGGATGACACGTGGAAGTGCAGATGAGTTAAAAGCGTCTGTTTTACCATAGATGCGCATGAAAGAAAGACGATTATGCAATCATGTTGAGGTGAATGGAAAAGCTTGCAGAGCTATCGGTGATGGCCCTAGTCCGTGAACGTGCTTGTTAAACAGCAATAAAAGTTATACATCACGACGAGTCTTTAAAGAAGGAATTGATAAATTATTTTTAATTTGCGTTATAATTTTGTTGCCGTTGTAATTTTGCGAAATGAATTGAGCGGCTCTATTCTGAACCGATTCTAGCATAACGGTTAAATAAATTTAATGAGGGGACCACATTGAAGAAACAGTCAAGTTTAGGGCGAACAAATGTATAAGCTAATCTGCGCACATTAGTCGGCGTCTTACGGAGGTTGCTGCGTAAACATCCCAAGGATCGGGAGGCATTTCCGTAGATGTTGATCTGTGTAGTCCACGAAAGGTTTGATGTCAGGGTTACGCCTAGATATTTGATAGAAGCAACTACAGACACAGGATTGTTAATAATATGGTATGAAAAGTTGGAAAGGAAATGTTTGCGAGGTAAAGACATTACATTTATCTCGATTAAGCGACATTTACCAGGTGCTACACCAACTGCTAATAAGGTCAAGATCATTTTGAACTTTTACGTGGTGACCAGTACTAGCAATTGCTCGTTAACTTATACAATCGCTAGCAAAAATCCGCACATGAGAAGAAATGTTATTCGGTAAGTCGTTAATATATATCAGGAAGAGTAGCGGACCGAGGACATTGCCTTCTGGCACAACAGAGGAAACGTAACAGCGGGAAGGAAAGATTGTTAACCACGGTGAACTGCTGCCTATTGGTAAGAAAGTTCCGAATCCAAGATAGCGCTAGTGAATCTAAGGACAAAAAAGACAGTTTAGAAATTAGCCGGCAGTTAGCTATGCGATCAAAGGCTTTTGAAAAATCTAAAAAAAACATGCAGCGAGTTTGCATGTTTCTCTCCAGATTAAAATTGAATTAAGTCGTGAACTCAAATAGTTACGTGTCGCACGATAAACCCTTCCTAAATCCATGTTGGTTTGCAAGAACAAAAGTTATTTTCTAAATGATTGCAAATATGGGAGGTGATTATATGCACCAGCATCTTACAGCAGAATGGATTAAGTGATACGAGTCTGTAGTATAGTGGTAAATTTCTATTGCCACATTTAAAGATGGGAATGACCTTCGCGATTTTTCAGTCTTGGGGAAGCTTCCCTGTTGATAGCCATTGCCGGAATATATGAGATAATATTTTACTCGAGACTGATATCGTGTTTTTTTTTTTTAATATCTTTGAGTTTATGTCGTCAACGCCTGCTGATGCGGACACTTTCAGATTATTTATAACGGATGCGATGCCGTCGACAGTTATGTCAATGGGCTGTAAAAAAGTATTCAAGATCAGCTACATCAGGCACGTTTGACTCGTATTCTGTGGCGTGTACCGACGAAAAAATGAATTGAACGCGTTTGGACAGTCGTGGTCTGGAATTGGAATGTGGTCGTTATCATGCAAGATGATGTTGCTGTCCTAGCGCTCCGGACGCACTGATTCCCAAAATTTTTTTGTGCTGGTTGTGAGCAGCGATGGCAAATCGTGCGAAAAGTACTTCTTTCGGGCAGCGCGTACTCTAGGGCAGTAGCTTTTTCAAAAAGTCGCTGTATTTTTTTCCAAGATATTGGAGTGCACGCGCGTTTTGCTGCCACGGGTTAGTGAACCAGTGTTTATCATTCGCTATTTTAATGAACGGAACATGTTGACTAACCAGTGTTGTTAACTTGTTTTTGAAGAAAGCCCAGTGATGTTGAACTGTTCGGTTACTGAAACAAGGACGAAATACACTAACAAGAAATGTTTCAAGTTTGGTGTTAATAACACTGTAATTACCTCGGCTATAGTCACGAATTATCGCAGTTGTGGCAGCAGAAAAATGGGGCGGGACTTTAAGGTTTACTTGCATTAAGTTATGGTCACTGAAACCATCTAAATTTGTTATTTTTTCAACAGTATTAGGGACCGTTCTCAATACTAGATCCAGTATATTGTAATCACGAGTGGGCTGACTGACGATCTGCGACAGGTTGAAATCCAGTGTTAAGGCAATGAAGTCTGAAGAAAGGCGGCAGGTCGATGACAACTGCTTCCAGCTTATGGAGGAAAGATTGAAGTCGCCGAAGAGAAAAATACTTTCAGTCGGACAAGCCCTAACGGCATGAGTTATCCTGTTTCGCAGGTCGCTAACAGAAAACACACTTGAGTCAGAAGGACGATAAAAGCAACTTAATTTGTCTAAACGAGTCACGCATGCAACCCAGACAATTTCTAGATTAGTGCCGGAATCAACTAAAGGAGATGTTACCCTCTTCCTAACGCCTATAACTACGCCTCCGCCTCGTTTACTCGTGAGATCACATCGGTAAATATTATACGTGGTGTGTATGGGACCTATTTCATTGTCAGAAATGTCAGGATGGAGCCAAGTTTCCGCGAAGATGATAATGTCAGAACCTGTAAGGTCTAGGAAAGGAGAGACTTGATCGAGCTCTCGCACAAGGCATCGAATATTAGTAAATGATATTGATAGCGACGGTAAGATCTAAGGCTCTGGTGGCAGCTGGGGGTCATGGGTTCGAGTTCTATGCTTCAGCTATCTGCTCAGCTGCAGTACTGTGCTAGTGACGCCGTTGTACACGTAGGTTGCGTCATCTATGCGCATTCTGTCGACGCTGAGCTTGAAATACTTTTGTCTCGCCCTCGCGAATTCGACCAGTTTTCTTCTTGCTTCTCGTGTAGCTGGGCACATGTCTTCTCGACTTCTTGGTTTGCCTGGATTCTAAGAAAGAAAATGCAAATTTGCCTGCGCTTGTGGGGATGCGCGCTGCTGATGCGATGGCGCAAGCAAAAACTTGGGTCGCCACCTGTCGTCATCTGCAGAAAGCAGCGCTTCAGCGACGGCAGTAGAGAGGGCAACACGCGGCAGCCCTCCCTGAAATGCTGCTTTCTGCAGATGACGTCAGGCGGCGAAACAAGCCTGTGCCAGCGCCGGCATTTCAGACGCCATCTTTTCCCATCGACGATAACAGTTTCTCATTTTTGTATTAAAAAACGCGCGACTAATCGCGCCAAGTGTTATAATAAACGAAGTCGACGCCAAAATGCGATCATTCTACAAAAGTTGAGCAAGAACAGTGCGTGATAAGCGCAATTTTTTTTTTTTTTTTGACACACGCAGCCAAATATTCAGGACCGTGTATCTACGCGAACTCCGTTGTTAACCAACGTGTACGCGATATTCTATAGGCAATATGCTCAAGACCGCCCAAGCAGTATCTGTCGTTCCCCGAATATTCTAAGGCAGCAAACATGAACAGTAAGTTAAGGCGAATCACTTAATGGGGCTTTTAAAAAGCAGTACAACTACTCTAGCACAAAAAAGCTGGTTTGCTAAGCCAGAAGCGAGGAAAGAATGTACCATACTTCGACTATTATTCCGATTTTTAAATCATGCCCGGCGAGGGCAGCACTGTTGTACGGTGAAGGCCGCCATCTGCGTCTCACTTGCTCGCAAAATGAATGCGCTCACCCAGTTGGGGCCACGCAGCTTTTACAGGATGGTTGGTAGGGGGAAACAGGGTGGGCGGCAGCGGTTCAGGAATTATGTCTTAAAGTAAAAATTTGAAGCAGAAGTAATGTCGGGAGCAACGCTATTGTTGAGAACAATCACTAGTTAACTTATCTTTGCCATGTACCCAACATTCATTTCTGATGTTCAAGTGCGAAGTTCAAGAGAAGGAATATTATTCTTTCAAGAGGAAGTGACCATTGATCCCTACAGCAAGTGGGCCAATATTGCGATTTCGCTTCAAATGTCGCGTCGAAACGACAATACAGAAACGTCAGTGTGACGTCGGACATATCAGATGATTACATTTTTTTTTTGCATTTCTCTCTCTTGATCTGTCACTAAAAAATATTGAGTTCCAACACAATATTCCACATGAGCCTTCATTGAGCTGGTGTTGTTGTAGTTGGTGATTTTTGATAGACACAGAAATGAAAGTTTAGTCAAGCTCAATTACTATATTAAAGTTCGGCAATAGTAAATCGGGCACTCTTATCCTTAGGCATGCAGAAATAAGTAGCGCAATGAACGCTAATGCAGAATTCCCCTTGTCCCCCCCCCTTCTCCGCCCACCCCCAAAAACAAGGCCAAAAATTATTTTTTCCTGCTCACCTTCAAGGCATTCGCTATCCTGGTAGGGAATTCATAACCAACGCACTCCGCTTCTTCGAATTGCACTTGATCCAATGGACACTGGCCAACGCCCCCCTCGAGACTGGCTGCGTGGCAAGATTGGCACAGAGCGTGCGAGCACGGCAACAGAACAGTCTGTTTTGGGATCGTGTGGCAGAGGCCGCATACACGTGAGTTCGGCACCTCGTCGACGAACCGCGTCGGTCGCCAGTTGACGCCGGAGACGACGTGGTCGCGAAAACGGTGCACTCGTCCCTGTCCGTGATACGGCATAGCGGTGTCTGCGGACACGAATGCTACGCTCGCTCAAGAGCGCAGTGGCTTTTTCAACCGAAATTATCGCTTCTAAGTCGTGTCATACACTTTGGCCAAACCAGCAATAGGCACAGATAAAATGAGCCCTGTGCCCAATATCGCGTACAATTCCGAGCACATCTAGCATCTTAAGCTTTGTAACGCGGCGAGGGACCAGTGCTGCGTCATCGTCGCCGACAGCCGTTCCAGGTATCTACCCCGGATTGCGCCGTAGGGGGTGCATATAAATTGTGCTTCTTTTTCCATTATCGTTTACCGCCATCCCGCTATTCGATATGGCTAAGCAACTGAGCCACGACGAGAAAATGACGCATTCCTTATCGTCAGCGAACATATTGCACGTCGTAAAGAAAGCTTCCATATGTAAACTGGTATCAAAGAAAGGCAAAAGCAAACATACGAATAGCATGTTTAAACAAACAATGCAGATGTCTTTATTGTAGAACAAAACGAAATGTAGAAGTTTAGCCCGGCGGGGAAATCATTCACTGCAATGGCAACGTTTAGCGAAACGCTTCAACTCATCAGACGCTGTTCTTACTGCAGGTGGTTACGATGTATTGGCGAAACACATTACGCAAGGACGCTCTGGCTGTGCGGAGGGAACAGCGCCCTGACTGCTGCCGGGCGTCTCATAACGCACGCGCGATGAATAGCACCGCCAGATGGCGTTGCGCGCGTCGAAACCCGATTCTGCACGAAATCAGACCGACGATAAACCATCAACTTTAGTCAGCGCCGTGTTAATATAATCAGCCAGCATCCATTTGATTTAATATCGCTCATGTTTAATCTATATTCTCAAAACTGTAAAAATATCTGACGAGCTTTGTAAAAAATTTGACATTTACATATAAATTTGATGTAGATTATACGAACAATCGGAATTAGCGGACGGGACCCTAATTTAATGTAAATGCAGGCTTGTGTTACTTCTTAACATACTGACATCGCGTAATGCTAACAGCGTCTGCGTTATGTTATGTTGGCGCCATGCGCTGGTGCAATTTCCATGGGCCATTTGCAATACACGGAAATGAATTAGGTTGACTTCTTTTCTTGGACGAAATTGATCCATCTTCCCCGATAGACATTCCGCTACATTTGTACCCGAGCAATCTTTCCCCATACTTATTAACCAAGGTGATGCTGACGTGTTACGATGCTAGTGGAATTGCAAGAAAGCGTGTACGCAATGTAATGCCTGACGTTTAACGCGCCTGCCCCGTAGTATGCAATGTCGGAACTATTTGCACCATTTCACGAATGCGTTGGTACATGCCCTTTAGTATAAATGTCCTCTGACGGTTGCGTCCCCAAGCCATTTATAAGTGTCGCTCACGGCATCACTCAGACGCGAGCGAATGCCAGGTTACTCGAGCCCAACTGCTGTGTGGAATAGCACCTTTAGGGTTAACAAAACGTGAAAAAAAATAGTCTAGGACCTGCGCGAAAAGTGACATTAATAATATACTTCTAGTGCTACGTACTCCTATGTGCAGCAATGCCACATAATATAATTCTATTTTGAAACATAGACACAAAAGAAAGAGAATCGCACAGCTTTGCATGTCACACTCACGATGCATTATAAACTAAAGCGAAGGTAAAGCGAGTATAAAGCGAATAATTTCGCCATTTGTTACTAGTGATTATAGATGAACATGGACGTTTGTAAACCTGACGGGAGTAAATGATTTTCGCTGGCAGGGTTCCCTAAAATGCTACGTCTATACTTTCCAGGTTCTTGTGAAGCTTGTGTCAATACTAAATTTTTGTCGCAGTAGCAATGGACATCTCTCTTGCACTTGAACGGGGCGACTCATTTTTTATGACAGAGGGCATCTGCTAGAGCACGCGACCACGCAAAAGCGTGGTCGCGTGTTCGAATGAGAGGATTACTGCTTTTATAGTTGCTGTGGTGGAAGAGGCTATTCCCAAGTCTACTGGATTCTTAAGGGAAAAACTAAAACCTTAGTGGACAACCCAGTGCACAGAAGCTGGTGGGGTGTCTTTCGAAGGTGCCCAACACAAATGAATCGTCTGTGGTTCGAAAAATTGAAAGCTAAAGCAAGGTAAATCCGCAGGCAAGCCGCAAAAGAAGCTCATGGAAAAGTTATATTTATCGATTAACACCTCAACCACATCCAAGAGAATGTGGGACCGGGTTAGCAAGTTCAGGGCCAATTATGCTCCCTATGCAATCACCATCGTCTCAGCTACAGGCACGCAAACAAGTCTACAGGAACAAGCAGACATATTAGGCCAGTACTTCTACACCATATATAGCTCAGCAAACTATTCCATAACCTTCATAAATCTGAAACTGTCCGCATAAAAACAGAAGCTCCCGACAACAACTTCACAGACCATTTATCACCATTTAACGTTGCATGAAATTGTTGTGCGGCGCGCGAGCGCGGCTGGAAATCAGCAGAAGCGAGTAGTGCGTCCCTGAAGAACAAGCAAAAACTGACTTTATTTTCTGATCGTCCAGCCTCTACTCTACGGCTCGGTTGCGCACGCTCGCACCACTTCCCTTTCCCGCACACAACGCGACAAGACTTTACCGAGTCAAAAAAGGGGAAAGGGTGTCTGGCTGCTGCTGTGCGACCGTGAGTGAGCTACAAAAGACTCATAGGTAGATTTAAATTGTTCACAAGTCCATACGATGGGGCATCCTAGAGACTCGTCCACTGCGTGTCGTCCTTGTGACTTGGCGTGTTTGGACGAGTACAGCCTCAGAGGATGGTGTCAGAGATGACGGTGCATGTGAAGCGGTGTCTGCATCTTCGATGGGCGCTATCTTCAGCCGATCGAGTGATACCACTTCGTGACGACCGCGCACGTCGATAGTGAACTGCTTCTTACCCCGACGCAGTACTCGGCAGGGCCCGTTATACGGTGGTTGGAGTGGCCGATCAACTGCGTCATGGCGCCCGTGTGTGCACATGTCTGTGCACGAAGCGAGTTCTGATGGTACATACGTACACCACGCGTGGCGCTGCCCGTCGCGGTGACGTAGTTTGAAGGTTTTCCGTTATGTCTCGTAGCCTAAGTGCGCAGGCTGCGGTGGCTGCACAACCGTCTTGCGGACTGCCCGTGAAGAATTCTCCTGGAAGGCGTAATGTTGTTCCGTAGACCAGTTTCGCTGCGTTGCCAACGATGTCTGTCTTAACAGCTGTCCGGATTCCCAGGAGGATGAGTGGTAGTGCCTCCATCCTGCTGCTCTCTTCTGTTGGGGCGAGCGCAGACTTGAGCTGGTGGTGGAAGCGCTCCACAATGCCGTTGCTAATCGGGTGGTAGGCGGTTGTTCTGATGCGAGAAGCACCAGTGAAACGTGTAATTCTGGAGAAAAGTGATGATTCGAACTGCCTTCCACGGTCCCTTGTTTTTGTAGATGGTGCACCGAAACGAGCAACCCAGTGGTGCAAGAAGGCGCAGGCAACCCTGTCGGCAGTGATATCCGCTATAGGTGTGGCCTCCACCCAGCGCGTAAATCTGTCAATGCACGTCACTATTCAGGCATGCTCTTGGCAAGGCGGCAGACGTCCGACAATGTCGAGGTGCACGTGGTCGAAACGCGCGTCTGGAGGCGCGAACGTTGCCAAAGGGGTCACAGTATTTCAATGAATTTTGACTCGCTGACACGGTGCGGATCTTCTTGCCCAGCAACGCACATCTCGGTTGATACCTAACCAGATGAACCTTGCTGTGAGCAACTTTTGTATAGCTTTTATTCCAGGATGCGATAGCTTGTGAACAGAAAGGAAAATGCGGCGATGTAGACTGGCAGGCACAAAGCAGCGTGGGTTGGCCGTGGAGGTGTCGCAACAAATCTGGTCGCCTGATCCCGAGGGTCGGTTAGACGCTGAGGAGGTTGCCATCGCTCTGGCGATCACCGAGGCCGAGTGTCGCACCGTGCTCAGCGATTCGAGGAATGCCGCGCGCAACTTCGCCAAGGGGCGAATATGCGCGCCGGCGGCCGCCATCATCGGCAAGCTCCTACTTCAAGACCGCGGCAGCACCATCCGTATCAAGTGGTTCCCAGCGCACGCCGGCGAGTGTGCATCCTCGCCGAACCACAACGAGACGGCCCATTCGGCGGCGCGAGCGCTTACCTTCCGCGCCCCCGAAAGTGACCGTTCCGTATGGTGGTTCGAAACCAAGGACAGATTGACCAGCTATACCGAAGTAAAAAAGTGGTATAGCTTAGCTTGACGGACAATGCCGCCTCCCCACCCGGCTCTCAGTCGGGTGGAGGCCGTAATCCTAAGGCAAATATAGACCGCGTCACTACTTCCTCCCGCAATGCTGCATGTGCTTCACCCAGAGCTCTATCCGAGAGGGCTGTGCTGTGTTTGTGCAGCGGGTCCGGCGGACGAATTGCACATCGTGTGGGACTGTGCCAGGTTCCCGATGGAAGCTACCTCCAGGACTTACCCGGCAAACTTCAAGCTGCACTGCAGTCTGCAGACAAGGACTCACACCTATGGGCCGTCCAGCTGGCCCGCGCTGCGCTCGAAAAGCACAAGCTTCATGACCCACTACAAACGGACCCAACTGGGGCAGTGCAGAGTAAGGTATAGCCCCGGGTCGACGCTTGGCCAGCGTCACGACGCATTAAACCGTCTGTTGCGGCACTTTCTTAAAGTTATTCCTATCCGATCCTATCCTATCCCGGAATCTGCATCCACTGTAGTTTGATGGCCCTTTTGTTGTTAGGAGGCTTTTTAGCTCTTCGTCTTCTCTTTGGACTGCCGCCAGCGCGTCGAAGTTAACTCCTTCTGGATCGTTGACGACGTTTATAGCGCTCCGCGACAGGGCGTCGGCAACGACGTTGTCGCTCCCTTTCACGTGCCAGATGTCTGTCGTGAACTCGGAGATGTATGCCAGTTACCGAAGTTCACGGGCCGTGTGCGTGACGCCGTGCGAACGCATAGAGCGGAGAGCATAGGTGATCTGCTTGTGGTCGGTTAAAACGAAGAACTCGACGCCTTCCAAGAAGTGGCGGAAGTTGCGTATACTCGAGTAGACGGCCAGCAGTTCGCGCCCGAAGGTGCTGTAGCGGCGCTCAGTAGGTGTCAGCTTCCTCGAGAAGAATGCAGTCGGTTGCCATGTGCCTTCGCTCAGCTATTGCAACACGGTGCCGATGGCTATGTCTGAGGCATCGACCATTAAACACTGGGGAATACCTGGCCATGGGTATGCCAGGAGAGCCGCATTTGCCAAGACCTGCTTGCTTTGGTTGAAAGCCTTTTTCGCTTCTTCACACCAAGGCAGGTCATTCGAAGATCCTTGCGTTGCCTTGAGCAGTCCGTGAAGCGGCTGTATGATATGGGTGCATTTGGGCACAAAGCGGCGGTAGAAGTTTAGCAATCCGAGCAATTCACGTAGTTGGCGCTTCGTGGTTGGCAATGCAAAATCTTGTATAGCCTGCACTTTAAATGGGTGTGGCCGTACTCCCGAGCTCGAAATGATGTGGCCCAGAAATGATAACTCAGGCACGCCAAGTTCGCTCTTGGCCGCGTTGAGGGTACCGCCGGGCTCAGGTAGGCACTGAAAAACAATCCGCAGGTACTCTTCATGTTCTTCTGGAGTGGTGCTCGCGATAAACAAGTCGTCCAGGTAGGCGTGACAAAAATTGAGGCCCCGTAGAACACCGTCAATAAACCTTTCGAACGTTTTACCCGCGTTGCGAAGGCCGAATGGCATGCGCAGGAATTCGAATAGACCAAAGGGTGTAGTGACAGCAGTCTTAGGGGCGTCTTCCGGTGACACACGTATGGGGTAGTATGCCCGCATGAGATCAATTTTTGAAAAATGTTTGGCCCCATGCAGACCTGCCAGTATTTCGTGAATATGTGGCACGGGCTACCTGCCGGGCGTTGTGACACTGTTCAGCGCTCCATAGTCCCTGCAAGGACGCCAGTCACCCGATGATCGCTTAGAAACCATGTGAAGGGGAGATGACCAAGGACTGTAAGAAGGATGGATGATACCCAACTCCAACATATGGTCGAATTCGTGTCTTGCCGCCACCAGTTTCTCAGGCGACAATCGACGTGGTCGAGCGTGAACCAGTGGTCCAGTAGTAGCGATGTGCTGAAACACGTCGTGTTTTACTGGAGATTCCACTTGGCGCTGGTGTGTCAGATCAGAAAACTCGCTCAGTATGGAAGTGAAACGAAGAGGGCCTGCTGGTTTGATCAGCGTAGGGCTGAGCGGCATATGTCTTGAAGGATTACCTTTTACATCGCTTTGTGAGGCAGGGTCCTGTAACCTCCGGTTACGCACGTCAACCAACAGTCCGAAGTGGCGCAGAAAATCCGCCTCGAGCATGGCGAATTTCACGTCGGCTACTATGAAAATGCATCGTAGCGTTCTCTGCAGGCCCAGACTGACGGTTAAGGAGCGGTTTCCATACGTGGCGATGGCCGTGTTGTTGACTGCTTGCACAGGCGATGTGTTCGGGCGCTTTCGGTGCGCGGGCGATCGCAGAAGTACGCTGACTTTGGCGCCTGTGTCGACGAGGAAGCGGAGAGCGCTGTTGCGGTCGGTTAGGAAAAGGACTGATGAGCGACGTTCTTGCATGGCAGAAGCGCTGGCCGCCCTCAGCGTCTGCCAGGGGCGTTTCCCGAGAGCTCGCAGGCTGGTACGCATTTGCGTGCAGCATTGCCGAAATTGAGGTGGTACCAACACAGTTTTTGGCGTTTCATAGGCGACTGCGGAGCACTCTGACTGGTTGACCGTGACGGGGTATGGAGGGCGGCCACGGAATCAACGAGACGCGAGATTTCGTTCATCTGTTGAAGCTGCTCATGTAGAGACGGTTCGCTTGTGACGGCCGCGACAGATGTGGGAGCTACCGCCATGAGCTTGTCGGCTGACTCGACCAGCTTGGATAGATCGTTCTCATTTGAGGCAGTCATGACCATTCTGACGTTCGGGGGGATTTTCTGTAGAAATATTTCTCTGAGCAGCAGGCTGTCAAGACCATCCACTTTGCTGCCCAATAATTGCTGCATATAACGCAGAAGCTGTCTTGGCGTTCTGTCACCGAGGTTGGCTTAATGGAGAAGCCGTTGTAGCCGTTGGCTTTCAGGGATCGTGATCCTGGGAATGAGTGTTGCCTTCAACGCCTCGTAAACGTTGTCTGCTGGTGGGGAAAGCAACAGGTCTCGAATTTCGCTGGCGGTTGATGGCAGCAGACTGCTCACCACATAATGGTATTTCGTGGAATCTGCTGTGATGCGCCGTGCAGTGAATTGTGATTCTGCCTGAATGAACCACAATTCAGGGCCCGCAGTCCAAAACGGCGGCAGTTTGACGTCGACGCCGGAGAGTGTCGGAATTTCGGTGCCTCGAGGTGTGTCCATAGCACTTGGTGCTCGTCCCGGTCACCAATGTTGTGGGGGACGCGAGCGCGGCTGGAAATCAGCAGATAGAAGCGAGCGATGCGTCCCTGAAGAACAAGCGACAACTGACTATTTTTGCGTTCGTCCAGCCTCTACGCATAGAGAAAGGAATAGAAAAAGAGCGGACACTCGGCGAAAATTGGAAAAAGGAAACACGTCACGCTATAGTATTAACGCCGACCAAGTGGGGCCGCGAGCATAGAAAAAAAAAAAGAATGTGAAATGAGATTAACAGAAATTGTGTTATTTTTTCTATTCGTTCCCCGAAAAAGTAAAAATATCTGCGTATAAATTATATTAAACTTTGCGGTTTACTTCCGTTGCCTAGCGACAGGCGAACCGGCGAATGACGAGCCAGATGTTTGCGTCATTCGTCAGACACACTGCCGAAGCGAGAGGGGCCGGCCGCGCGTCTGAGCGTTGGACTGTTCGGGCACCCGTCTGCCTGTTTTTCCATTTTGGGATGTAGCCTGGTTTGGTGGCCTCCGGCGAATTATTGCGTTCCTTCGGAACTTCGACATGGCACCACTGCACTATTGAACTACGGCAAGGTGAGAAACATCATTCGACAGTCTGCGATGCACTTCAAGCAATTAGGCTTACTGCCCGGGACCTATAGCTAGACTTGTGACGCAGTTAACGAAAAACAGCGTGGCCGTCGTGGAGCAGTTAATTTGAATTAATTAATCGTACTGGGAGATGTTTGCGACGCTTTATATGAGCCCCAATATTATTTTAACTAATTTCGGTAGTATTTGGGCACGCTGTCGCACAGGGTGCTGTGACGCAGTTTCGCGTGTACTGAAGTTTACTGCGACAAGTTTTGGCGCTTTCTCTGACTGCCAACATTATTGAAACTAATTTCATTACTTTTTGGGGTACCTTCCAAGCGCAGTGGGCGCCCCAGCGCTGTGACGGGGTTAGCGAAAATCAGCTCGGCCGTGGGGCGCAGTTTAGCGCTTCAATGCACTGACAAGTTCATGTCGCTTTCTCTGACGCCATTGTTGAAAATTATTTTCGGTACTCTTATGTTACTTATGAGGCCCGCTCGCCGAGCCTGCTGTGACGCAGCGAAAAGCAGCTCGGCCGTGGTGACAAAGTTAGTTTCGCGCGTACTGAATCTTACTGCGACAAGCTTGTGGCAATTTTTATGTCCCCGCAACAATTTAAGCCTTCTTTCGGTACCCACACTTGTCGAAAACGCAACGAGCACTCGTCACGAGTGATAACACGGGAGTGCGTTGCTTGCGCCTGCAGAACGTACATACATGTACACGGTCGTCCTCTTCCAATTTGAACACGGCTCTGGGAGGCCGGCGTAGGGTGCCTCGATGCGCGCGCTCCCCTCCGCCGCCAGAGCATGCTGGACGCTCGCAGAATTCCTTCTAAATGCGTGGGTGCCGTTCAGGAGACAGAATTTTCGAGTTTCTAGTTCCTGGCGTTTGAGCTCCTAGACATAAGAGATAAGCCAAGGAACTCAAGCGCCAGCAAGAGATAAGCCAAGGAGCTCAAACGCCAGGAACTAGAAACTCGAAAATTCTGTCTCCTGAACGGCACCCACGCATTTGTCTTGAGTGCGAGTAGAAGGAATTCTGCGAGCGTCCAGCATGCTCTGTTTGAGAGCCTGTGTTGTGGCCACCTCTGTGTATTCGTAGCGTACTATAGCGTCGGTTGTAGCCAAGTTCGCGAAACGCGCCGTAGCCCGCGCATTCGTGCTATTAAAGTGCAGGAAATAAGTCCCGGGAAGAGGTGAATGCTTGGAATTAGAATGTGTTTGTGGCATGCACGGTACTGCTTGGGATGAGTCGGGTATTTTCTACTCCATGTGTGTAAATACCAACTGCTTTTGTTTGTAATGCCGCCCATTCACCACTTTCGCACGCTTCGCCTTTACAGGCATTATTCTTACATGTTAATACCAAAATAACACTTGCTTGTAATTTTTTCAGCTCACGTCGTCTGGAGGAGCTTCCTGCGGAAACTACTGCTGCTTACCTGCTGTCACAACGTTGGATGAATGCACAAAAAGCACGCGACGAGCATTTATAAAGAATAAAATGAACATTTCCTCATTTCACAAGGTGTCTTGCGTCTCTATAAAATTGCACGTGGCACATATTCCATGGAGACTTGTGAAGATCGTTCGCAATCAATTTTACTTATCAATAAAATGATTTCGCGCGAAGACCGCGCGCGATTATGCTGCAAAAGCAAAAAAAAAAAAGCCAGCGGAGCCGGCGTGACGCGCACCAGCTAGTATTCAAAACGCGCGCGCACAAAACCTAAATCGGAAGTGTGCTTCAGGTATTAACACCCACGGCTTGGAGTGCTGCAGTCAATTCGGCCGCTGGGCTCTATGGGAGTGTCCGTTCTTGTATTCCTTTCTCTCTGCTCTACGCCTCGGTTGCGCGCCCTCGCACCACTTTCCTTTCCCGCACACTCCACGATAAGATTTTTACCGATTGAAAAAGGGGAAAGAGTGTCTGGCTGCTGCTGTGCGGCCGTGAGGCCGCCGCAATGTCTTGAATGGCTGGATGCTGGGCTACTCGCAGGAGTCGTCCCTATTATTAGGCGATGATACGATACCCAGCACGTCCACCAGTGTCACGGCTCACTTGAGACAAGAGCGGAGATCGGTATTTAATCGAGCAAATAAGGACAAGCGCTCAGTGTTCATGCTGCTGCTTCTCTAGCACGTCGCTTGCACACACGAGATCGTCGTCTTCGCCGTCAGCGTGATTGGGCACAGATGGCCTCGCGGCAATATATATATATATATATATATATATATATATATATATATATACAGTGAAGTAGACGCGCGTATGAAGCGATTTATTGACGTTTCGGCTTGAGTCCGGCCTTCATCAGAATATATATATATATATGTACTCGTATCTAAGAAGCCAGCTGCAAACGATCAAACCAAGCACACAGTAAATGGGAAATCGCATCTAATTCTTCATTGAATTAAGCAAATGATGATGGAAATTGAAGTCTATGAAATAAACATCTGGCCGCGCGGACGGATGCGCACCCACGACTTACGTATTACACGTGCGACTCTCTTGCCAAATAAGCTACAGCGGCGCCGCAGGTCTTGTTTTATCCGCCCTTGTTGCTACTTCAACCAAAGTGTCTCGAACCACTCAGTAGCGATAAGCTCGGTAAAAAAAAAAAGTCACTGCGCTCTTGTGCGAACGTAGGACTTGTGCCTGAGGACACCGCCATGCCGTATCACGGACATGGACGGGTGCACCATTTTCGAGACCACGTCGTCGCCGGCGTCAACTGGCGACGGACACGGTTCGTCGACAAGGTGCCGAAGTCATGTGTATGCGGCCTCTGCCGCATGATCCTGAAACGGACGGTGCTGTTGCCGTGTAATCACGCTCTCTGCCAACCTTGCCACGCAGCCAGTCTTGCCCGGGGCGTTGGGCAGTGTCCACTGGATCAAGTGCAGTTCGACACAGTGGAGTGCCTCGGTTATGAATTCCCTACAAGGATGGCAAATACTTCGAAGGTGAGCGGGAAAAAATATTTCTGACGTTCTTCATTTGTAGAAGGGGGGGGGGGAGGACTAGGGGAATTCTGCATTAACATTTGTTGCCCTGCTTCTTATCTACATCCCTAGCGATAAGAATGTGCGATTTACTATTGCCGAACGTTAATTTTCTATGTCTATCAAAACTCACGCACTAAAGCAACACTAGCTCAATGTAGCCTCATGTGAAATATTGCGTTATACCTCAATATTTTTTTTAATTCTTTAGTGACAGGTCAAGAAAGTGTGATGCAATGAAAGGCAGTAAATTGCTACATCCAACCCCACACTGGCGTTTCGGTATTGTCGTTTCGACGCGACATTTGAAGCGAGATTACCAAATTGGTCCATTTCATGTAGTGATCAATGACCACTTTCTCTCCAAACATTATTCCTCCTTCTCTTGAACTTCGCCCGAAAACATCAGAAATGAAAGTTAAGTACATGGTAATGAGAAATTCACTAGGGATTCTTCCAAACAATAGCGTTGGTCATGATGTTACTATTGCTTCAAATTCTTACTTTAAGACATTATTCCTGAACAGCTACCGCTGACCGTGGTTCCCCCTACAAATCGCCCTATAAAAGCTACCTGGCCCGTACTGGGTGAGCGCATTTATTTTAGGAGCAAGCTAGCAAGCGAGAAGCAAATGGCGGTCTTCAACGCACAATGTTGCTCTCGCCGTAGATGAGTTAGAAGCTGGAAGAGCAGTTGAAGTATGGCATATTTTTTTCTCGATTCTGGTTTATGAAACCTGCTTTAAGTGTCAGAGTATCTGTATTTATATTTTGGAGCAACATTTATTCGCCGTAACCTGTTGTTCAGGTCTGCTGCCTCTTATTGTTTAGAGACAGATGCTGCTTGGGTGATCTAGAGCATTACTTCCCTATAGAATTTCGCGTATACGTTTGTTCGCACGAGAATTCACGTAAAGGTACATGTTAAATGGTAGGAAAAGCGAACCAGCGTGCCTTTTCAAAAAATATCTTGTCGTCCAAGAGATTGTAATGTGTGTTATTTATTTATTTTATTTTCTATTAAGGTGTACTGCTGGAACGAAGAGCACGACTGCGAGTACATGGGCACCATGGACCGCATGCTGGAACACTACGAGAACGAATGCACATTTCACACCGTGGAATGTTTGCGTTGCGGCGAGGGAGTCCGGCACAGAGATCTGCCAACGCACTACGTGGCTGGATGCACTGCCCCTGTTTCTGCCGCGATCACAGCGTGCCCGTCCTCGGAACGTACAGCACTGAACCTTGCAGGCTTGAATGCTGATATGAAAACCCGAAGGCGATGTTGGGCAATCTCAACCACGTCCAGCTGCTGCCAGTGTTACAGAGTCAGTTGAATGAACTTACAGAACAAATCAGAAGCCAGGAAACCAGATTCGCTGAGATCACTAGTGAGATCGGAGCATGCGAGCACAATTTAAAGGGTGACGTGGCTCAAATGGCCGCCACGACCTCATTAACCGTGTCCCACCAGCTGACTTTGAGAAAAGCGGCGGAGGAATCCAGCACGTCGTCGTCGCTGTCGTTGCGCTCGGAAAAGGCGCTGATACTTCGCAAGTTCGAACGCCTAGCCGACCTGGAACACTCGCAGCAAATTTCGCCGGAGCCTGCTTCCAGCCGTGTAATTGCTCATTGTAACTTTTCATACGGTAGCGCTCGGCATTTAACCAGTGTGCTGTTAAAGACGGCCCCACGGATAACAAAAATTACGAACGCGATATATTTCCTGACCCTGGAAAACTGTGAGGAAATCATTCAGTATCAGGGCTCGAGGAAAATGTTTGCTGAGATTACGGTGTGGAACATGAGAGACACGTACTTTACGGTTGCCGTCTTCAAGTGCTGCGCAATGCAGACACCTGCTCTCACAGTGAAGATCGAGTTTAACGGGATGCTGGTGGACTCTATTTGTGTGCGCGAACATGTGGGATAGCGTAAACCACGAGTATCATGTGTTTACTTCCCGTGCCAAACCTTGTTTCGGCAAACGCCATGATGACTCATTGCTACACTTTCACCTCGAATTCCGTAGAGGTATCGCCTCGGTAGAAAATGAGTTTCTTCCGAGACGGAAAGCTGTCGCTCCAAGTGTTGCTCAACCATACAAGAAAGGTCGGTGTTATCAAAGCAGCACCCTAATGTTCGTCCTCGCAGAATGTGGTCTGCACTGCTAGATCGTCCTTCCCAGTTCCCATGTGTGTGACATGAGCTTAGAAAACTTTTGTTGTCCTTTCTGCTAAATGAAATTGGCTGTGCGAAATTTCTTTTTTTTTCTATGCTTTGTAAATGCCAACTTATCCTTTTAATACATTACTGGGTGTTCATTTTGTTGTTTATTTATTTTGCTAATAGAGTTGGTGTCCCTTAATATTCGCTCCTCTTGTGCTCCTCGAGGGGTTTCTGACATTATGGCGCGTACTTCGATATCTTATCCCTAATATTGCCGGCGGCTCCGAAAGCGATGAATGGCAAGTCGACGTTCATGGTAGATACTACACAGCTGTACAGCGCGTTGCGCTGCGTCTGAAATACCCGGACAAAGTTAATGTTGTGAGAGTTTATGCCTTCGCTTATGAATGTAAACAGTATTCTCGGTAAGTATGTTGTGCTCCGCCGTCGATGAATGGTGTATTCAAAACTGTAATAACACACGCAATCACACGATGTACTGCTACAGCAGCTCGATTGGTCATATAGTTGGTGTTGTAGCAGAAGACGTTTTGAACAAGAAATTTCTTCTCTCAGTGCTTCTGAGTTGTGATGCGGCTTACTCCAGAATAAAATTGATAGTGATTACGGAACTGCGTCCTGACATCAGAGCGAGTGATCCGCGTATTTCTACTGACACGTCTGCCCGGATACGCGAGGATACCTAAAAAGCTGCTTGTCTTTACGAGAAAACAGGCGGCGACTGAAGAATATAAGTGTTTTTTTACAGCTTGCTTGAGAGTGTAATGAACCGATAAACTCCCTCACATGGGTCTTCTGATCGTCGCTGCTTTCTAAGGCCTATGGTTGAACTTGGTGCTCTTCTTACTTGTGCTGCGTTAAACTTGCGCTGTCCTGTCTTATTTTACTGTTTTCAGTTATTTCAGTGATCTACCGACCCCCCGACTACCGAAGCTCCTTAGTTTCATTTTTGAAAGCACTGGTAGGGGAATCTGTGCAATAACGCCCGTTTTTGGAGCTTTGTCTTAACTGTATAAAATATGAGGCATGCGGATTTTTACACTACTCCTACTTTATTCTACGGTGAACTGAAAAGAACCTAGACGTGCGTTTATGCATTTTGCCACTGTTATAATGACACCACTAATTTTTATAATCAAATTCTCAGCCTGCATCTCATCACACGAAGGGCCGCCCTGGTGCGTCTGGTGGTCTACACCGTAAACAACCGCCTTGAAAAGGCAGCAGCAGCAACATCTGGCAGGCATCGGAATGTTTTAACTAATTTCAATCGTAAGCATCTGTGTGTGTTTAAATACTTTGAAAGCGCCAAAAGCGAAAGTTTGCGACTTGTAGGTGGTTACGGAGGCAGATAAGCGGTGTCACTTTCTTCAAAACGCTTTTCCTATCACAGGTGTAGCGGTGGGCAGACACGAAATCATGCCGTAGTTCTCGTCTTTCGCTCCATACGGGTAAACTTCTAAAAGCAGCCTTCACAGAAGCATTTCATTCTGGCAACCGATACATGAAAGCTGTGTGACTGAGTTTTCCCACCCATTGAAAGCACTAGGGCACCGTTTTCTGAGTCGTAGCTTGCTTGCAGTCAGTACGCAGCACCTGTTAGAGGTACGTCTGGGAGCAGTCTGGTGGCGGTTTCATACGGGATTTGTATTAAACCTGTGATCACGTTTGGAACTTTCATTCTTTCCTATGTTTATACATTCTTGTGCATAGAACAAGCTTTGCTCAGAGATTGCTGCTGCACAGACTGCGTTGCAGCGCCACGGCGTCAGCTTCCGCCACCACAGCTGTGCAGAGGCTCAGCTGACATCCAAGGTTGAACCGTTTTATAGTCAAGAGATAAACGGAAGTTAAGAATAACAGGTTAAAAGGAACAGTCATGTAAGCCATCGTCCATTCGAATGAGATATACGCAAGGCAACTGTTATTTTATAATGTTTTGTCATTACGTTTCAAAGTCGGAGCTCGGACGCACTGTTCGTGTGATTTACAGTTGAGGATCGACGACGATGGTGCATTTCATCACCGCAAGAAAACCGTTGCGGAACACATCTGAACAGCCTCGTTGAAAATAATTGACAGTAGTCTAAGTATCCTAACGTGATTATGATTATCAAAGCATTATGACATTGGTTATGGCCTGATACGTGACTTCAAAGATTGCCATGTGTCCTTCACAACTCCACCCTAATTTACCCTAGTCTACTTTGCTGTAAGTTGAACCAGTCCTAATCGACTTTCCACCTCGCTATCATTTGTCCCAAGCTTAAGTCACACCAATACAATTTACTGCACCTTAATCCACCTTTGTCTAACTTGTACCATCTTTAATCCACCTTTATCTACCTTAATGCACTTTAAACCACCTTAATCCGATTTAATGCACCTCAATACAGTTTATTTCACCTACATTCACTCATTCACTTCACTTCCTCTTAAGTCACTTTACTAATAATTGCTTTAATCTTAACTGCATATTTTTTCTGACGTCATAGAAGACTCTTATGGATGTCACTCATGCTGATGTCTTTTGGTACCAGTCGTTGCCTAGAACGCCGGCTTTTCTGCCTCATGGGACATCTAATGCTTTCGCATTAATAATTACGCAAGACATCGCGAACTGAAAACAGAATAGGTCACTTCCGTATCCAGTGCTAAATAGTTATACATTAAAATCATGTTCATCTTGTTTTCCCACTGAGCCCGTTTAATGACGCTGCTATCTTGCGCGAACGAGCGCATGGTCACGTGGTCTTATTCCCATTACGCGGGATTTCTCACTTTTCAGGAAATGTAAACACAGCCCATTTCGTTTGAAGCCATTGTAGCAGAAATAAACACGGACAAAGATAAGCACAGGACTCCACGGACACTGCGTGAGTTTCTTACGATTCTGTCGACAACTTGACAATTAGAGCCACCGATAGAACTTTCCTAATTTGATTCTTCCATTTGGATGTAGAGACTAAAGGCTTATTGTTGGTTTCTCAACATGACTCTGAAGATCATGCGTGTACTTTTTCTCAATTACGCAATAATAAGTATTTACTTAAAACTTGGTGCATGAGACACGCTCTATATATGATACTCACTATGAAGATGTTTCAAATTCATAGATTCATTTCAAATGACCTTAAAAGTTTAGTGCTATCTTCACCTAATGCCGCGGTAACTGAAACCGCAGTTTTTCTTTACTTATACATAGCTGGTTCCGCAAATGTAAAATTCCGTGTAACCTATAAGGTCCCCCAGAAAATTCTCTGTTGTGGTGCGAAGTCTCTATTTGTCTCTGCTTATGCATGACATCGTGTTTTTATACCTAAGTTTTTACGAAAACTTCAGTTTGCGTTTCAGTTTTTATTGTAAGCAGGATAAACAAGGCTTGTATTGACAGATGAATGAATGAATGAATGAATGAATGAATGAATGAATGAATGAATGAATGAATGAATGTGCAAATGTTCTACTTTCTTGAAGAGGAAAACAGGTGCCTACGGAATTGAACCGCGCTGCTTGACAGAGTTCTGTCGCCCACTTAGCATTGCGTAGTGAGTTCGGGTAACCTGTTATCAACTTGAGATTGGCAAAGACACGTATAGCATGCATTGGGGGGGGGGGGGGGGGGAAGGTGCACTCTAGCAAATAAAAACAAATTATGCGGTATTACGTGCCCCAAATCATGATGTCGACGTGAAGCCCGCCGTACAGCGGACTGCTATGAATTAATTTTTAGCATCTGGAGCCCATTAATGTGCGTACAAATGTAATTTACAATGGCGTTCTTTCATTTCGCTCCCCTAGAAATGCTGAGCCCGCGGTAGAGTTGGAACCGGTGACAATTACGATGGTGGGCCACTCCAGAATATACAACGCCTCGATTGTACTATTTGCAAAAGCCGAACAAGAAAGAACACGTTAGTGAGAAACAATTACAACAACAGACAATTCACGAAATGTCTTTAACTCTCAGTTGCGTACTGTTGACGAACGGTATGGCTTCAAAAATTTATATATTTAGTCTAGTGTCGGGGGGGGGGGGGGGGGGGTTCCCTTCGGCATTGGCGTTATCCTGTGGTAGATTTCGATGTCCTGCCTAAGGGGGTGCTGCAGACAGAGTGAATTAGGACACGGGAAAGTTGGACACACGGGGATGTTGGAAACAATATTAGTTGTAAGCGTGACTCATTCGCTGTCCTCCGCATGTTTTCAGAACGGGAGATATGGCTTTATGTAAGAGGTGGCCGCGACTGTGTGCTTTACTGCCTCCTGCCTACTGCTGCCTATTAGAAAAAGTATTAGAAAAGTATGAACGAGCATTACCTGCGTTTTTCGGAATTTTACACCTATAAAAAAGAAACACAGGTGAGCAAAAAATTGACGTCGTATTTCTAGTCTGCTGCTGCAGCCTGCACAGCGACATCGACTACCCGGCATTTTAGCGTTGACTCCTTTCCAACCTGCACATTTCTTTCGGGAGCCGCTAATGTGTGGCTCACACTTGGTGTCCCACATTGTCTCAATATGGACAAGTCGCTTTCGCGGGCATCACCTTCATCAGCCACTTTGCGAGCCTTTCCACCCAACTTCATACATGTCGGACCATGCAAGCACAGGTGCTAGTCTCCGTTCGTGCTTAATCGCAGCTGGGAAAGGCCACAGGCACAATTTGTCCATGGCTGCAGCAGGAAAGGCTGAACAGGGAGCACGAATCACGGTGTGTGTAAATTGGGAGCCACTGTCGCTGTGTGGGCTGGAGGAGCAAATGCTTACTTCAAGAGACTGCTTCCCAATGCAACTGACCTGGCTGCCATATTCGAAAAACATAAGACGGCGACCGTAACCAAGTAAGATGACAGCGAAATTAAGCAGCAATTTAAACAATTAAATTATGGGGTTAAACGTGCCGAAACCACTTTCTGATTATGAGGCACGCCGTAGTGGAGGACTCCAGAAATTTCGACCACCTGGGGTTCTTTAACGTGCACCTAAATCTAAGTACACGAGTGTTTTCGCATTTCACCCCCATCGAAATGCGGCCGCGGCGGCCGGGATTCGATCCCGCGACCTCGTGATCGGCAGCCCAACACGATAGGCACTGAGCAACCACGGCGGGTGAAGCAGCAATCAATCAATGCATGAGGTTCAGAGAATACATTATACATTGGCTACGAACCATATGACAACAGTGAGCATTCACATACACGGGTCTCCTAGGATACATTCAGCCGCCTACTTACAGGCATAATGCTTGCCTTCGTCGCATGTGGTGGTCTGGTACAACCAGCAGTACAAACAGATTGGACAGAGCATTGCACCTGTTTTAACCGACAGTTGCTGTTGAAGATGAGCAACTTCCGTTGCGAAGCAATCAGGTGGCGCAGGCATCTGCTGCCGCAACCAACACAGCGAAATGGACTATCCGGCATTTTAGCGTTAACTCCTTTCCAACCTGCACGTTTCTTTTCTGTCGAGGGCCGCTAATGTGTGGCTCACATTTGGTGTCCCACTTTGTCTCAATATGGACAAGTCGCTTTCGTGAGCATCACCTTCGGCAGCCATTTTTGCAGGCCTTTCCACCCATGTGGCTATCAACTTCAAACACGTCGGACCATGTAAACACATATGCTGGTCTCCGTTCTGAGCAAATCATGGCCGAGGCAGGCCACAAGTACAATTTGCCTATGTCTGTGGCAGGAAAGAACGAACGGGAGCACCAGTTACGGTGCGTGTATACTGGGAGTCTATGTCGCTGTGCGGACTGCAGGAGCAAATGCTTACCTCGAGAGACTGTTACCAATGCAACTGACCAGGCCCCCAAATCCGAGAAATATAACACGGCGACCACAACCAAGTGGGGCAGCAAAACCAGATTCCGCAATCAATCATTCAGTGTAGCTTGCGCAAAGACCCAGGCTATCGAGGAAGAAGAGCAATCATCAACGAGACTAGGAATATGGAAAATGAGAAAGCTTGCATTCAAGAGAGAAGCCACTCTGCTCTGCAAGCATTGAAGGCCAAAAACATCAAGAAAAGTAAACAGGTGCATAGCAAATGGTGCGTAGGTTAATGCAAGACACATGTCGACGTTGCATCAGCTATTTCAGGAGAGGAATTGTGCATGACAACATACACTAAAAGGTACTGCTACAGATATTTTATGGTACTAGACAGTGACTGGTATTAAGTATCAGCGAAGGATCGGTTGACCTCTACGTTTGGATGAGGATGAATGATCTCTAACGAGAATGGGCAATGAAAAAGCTTGCATTTATAGAAGAAAAATTGCACTTGGCACAAATGGAATTGACATGGCCAGGAAGCTGATTAAGGGCAAACTGACGGAACTCTTTTGGCCAGCGTCGTCCGTGCTTGATAAGAAGTTGCAGGTGCATCTGAAGACGAAGAATTTCTATAAAGTCCTTTTCGAGTTACCTGGATGACTCAGCCAATTTGTCCGTGCTGGTGGAATGGTTGCTGAAGCTCTTTTCAGTCTTGACACAGTGATCTGCAGACTTGATATCTCATGCAAATTCTTCTGCATGCTCTTCTTTGTTCGTGGTGTAAAAGCCTTGCAAATTCGGCTACAGCCCCTTTCTGCTGGTGTGGATAGGAGCTCCTGTGATGACCAAGATATGCTTGGCATGGACTCTGTTGGGGCAAGACGGTGACACATGAGATACAGCACAGATTAGCCAAACTCTTGTTTGTTTTCTTTTATGTTCGAACCAATTATACTGAACCATAAATATGAACAGACATTCATATCTGCTGCAAACAGCAAGCCAATACAGCATATATGAAACATATTTATTTCTGAACCATGTGTTGTTTACCTTGTAGTAGTAGCCAACGTCCACACAGTGACCTCGTTGTAGCAGGCAGCAGCTTCTGTTCAGTGCGTGGAGTGTGTTGCTTTATACTGGTGCCGTCCTCATTGCTGCATGTCTGGAACAGAAATTTTGACTGAATCAGAAATCGTAAAAGCAAAATTTTGCAATATGAAATGCAAAAAGGTGTGACATATATACTGTAATGGTTTGCGACTACAGAACACATGCAAATGTACCCTGTCTGTTCTAGGGTGCTTAAGCCGCACATTAAATAAATACTGCTATTGTCCATAAATTTATGTCTGCCTAACTATACAATGCATGTAAACTGAAGTAACTCGAGAAGCAGTTGGCAAGGAACGAACACTTTATTAAAGGTTAGGTAGCTTTTATAGTCTTTATCTTGTGACGTCAGCCGCAGCCACTGCCGATTCACAAGAGGCAAGGCCGGTAAATCTAACAAAACAAACACGTGTCAGCGGCGCATGCTGATTCACAACAATTCTTCCCCCTTAAGGAGTGAAGCGGTCCGGGGGCCGGGGCTTCCGCTTAGACCTACGCAGTGTCACTTCAGCCCGGTCAGTCACTTGCGGCTCGCTGGTAGCAACCTCTGCTTCGGCCGGCCCGTCTGATGGCTTTGGAATGTCGGTGTCTACTTGAGCCTGACTGTGACTGCTGTCGTGTCTTTGTGACTGCGAGTCTGCCGCTGCGTTCTGACTGCCTTTAGTCGGTACTTGCATGGGGGCGTCGGGTTCCACCGCTTCTCCTTCCACGCTGATCCTCCTGGTTTTTAGCTGGTCGAGGTGGCGGCGATGTTGCTCCCCATCTGCAGTCTTTACCGTTGCCATTCGCGAGCCTTCGGTGGACTCTACCGCGCCTGGTTTCCATTTGTCACCCACTCCATAGTTCTTGAACCAGACGTCTTTGCTCAGCGGTGGGCCACTGTTGCACGCACCTGCAGATGGGAATGGTCGTGACACGACGTTGTGCAATAAAGAACGTGGCTGATATCCGAGAAGCATAGAAGCTGGGGTTTGCCTATTTGGCAAGGGAGTGCGCCGATAATGCGAAAGAATGTGGTCCAGCCGAGCTTGCAAACTGCCGCGTGTGTTTTTGTTTAACCCCTGTTTGACAGTCCGTACTGCTCTTTCCGCCAGGCCATTAGACTGCGGTTTGTAGGGAGCTGTCCGCAAATGAGCGATGCCATTGCGCTTCATAAATGCCCTGAACTCTTCGCTAGTAAACTGCGGCCCGTTGTCCGTCACCAGGGTCCTCGGCAAACCGAACCGGCTGAACATAGTCTGCAGTGCTTCAATTGTCTTTGCCGAACTGGCGGTCTTCATGGCGGTAACCTCGATCCATTTCGTATGGGAATCAACCACGATCAACAACATGTTACCTTCCACAGGACCCGCAAAATCGACATGGACCCTAGACCATGGCTCCTCTGTGTCCGGCCAAGGCACGGGTTGTCGGGCAGGAGGCATGCTGCCCCATTCTATGCATGTCGGACACGCGTTGACCAGCTTCTCAATGTCCCGATCGAGCCCTGGGTACCAGAAAACAGAACGTGCCAGGTTCTTCATAGCCGTTATCCCTTGATGTGCATCATGCAGCATACGCAGCATTGACTGCCGCGCACTTGCTGGAATAACCGCTCGATGGCCCCAGTCCACAATTCCGTGGCTGTACGTTAGTTCGTCTTTCCTGTGCATGTACACGCGTAACGGCTCCTGAGCCGGTTGCAAGTACCGTGGCCAGCCATTCTGAATGTAATCACGGACTTGCGCGAGGTCGCTGTCATCAACAGTCATTCTAGCCAAGTCACTCGCCGACAGAGGACAGGTATTGAGGTGATCGGTCAGAAGAACATACTCACGAGCGTCATCTTCTGCAGCCTTAGTGTTGTTATGCTCCTGCCTCACCGGTAAACGGCTGAGGGTGTCTGCAGGAATCAACGTCTTTCCTGGCTTGAACTGAATTTTGTAGTTGTAGGCGCTTAGCAAGAGGGACCAACGCTGAATCCGGGCAGCGGCCATGGCGGGAACGGGCTTGTCGGGGCTGAAAAGGCTCAGAAGAGGTTTGTGATCTGTAACAAGCGTGAAATGATTCCCGAGCAGATATTCCCGGAACTTTGTAACCCCGAAGACAACTGCCAATGCCTCTCTTTCAATTTGCGCGTAATTACGCTCAGCAGCTGAAAGCGTTCGCGACCGGAACCCAATTGGTCGATCTTGCCCATTTATTCTGTGATATAGCACTGCGCCGACGCCGCACGACGACGCATCGGTTTCCAAGATAAGCGGCTTACTTGGATCGTAGTGCGCCAAGAACTTAGCTTCCTCTAGCAGCCGCTTTGTTGCTCGGAACGCGTTATCTTGTCTCGCTCCCCACTGCCAGCGTGTGTTCTTTCTTAGCAGTTCATGCAGTGGCTCTAGAACAGTAGCCAAGTTTCCCAGAAATGAGTGGTAATAGGTCACGAAGCCCAAAAACGCCCGTAGTTCCGCAATACCGGTTGGCTTCGGCATTTTCATTATTGCAGCAATGTTGTCCATCTTAGGTAACAATCCGTTCGTATTTATACGATGTCCCAGAAATTCAACTTCTGCTTGTCGGAACTTGCATTTCTGCGGATTCAGCTTGACACCGTGTTGCCGGAAACGTCTGAAAACTTCACGCAGCGTCTCGCAGTTGCCGCGTTTCTCCGCGACTACCACATCGTCCAGGTACACTTGAATGCCCGGAATGCCTTGCAGGATGCCATCCATACGTCTCTGAAAAATCGCAGGAGCAGAGGCTACACCAAAAGGAAGCCTATTAAAGCAAAACAGGCCTTTCGGAGTGTTTACGACCAATATCTTCTTCGTTTCCTCGTCAAGCGGCAACTGACTGTAAGCATCCTTCAAGTCGATGGTGCTGAATACTTCACCACCGTTTAGGTTTGCAAAGATATCCCTTACTTTTGGCAATGGGTACTGCTCCGTGACACATGCAGCATTTGCGGTCACCTTAAAATCGCCACACAAACGAATGGAACCATTCTTTTTGATAACGGGAACCAAAGGCGTGGCCCACTCTGCACTGTCGACAGGCGAGAGAATGCCATGCTTAACAAGTCTGTCTATTTCATTTGACACTTGCTCCCGCATTGCATACGGCACAGAACGTGCTTTGCAGAACCGCGGCATCGCATTTTCCCGCAACCGCAAATGGACTGCGGGGCCATCAATTAGCCCTAGACCTGGCGTAAACAAATCGCCGAACTCCTCTAAGAGTGCGCTAACCAAAGTACTGTCAGGGACATTTTGCTCACCGGAGGTTTCCTCGCCGAGAATGCTGAAGACAGACCTTCCGCTACGCTCAAATGCGCTGATGACATCTCGCCCGCACAAGTTCGGGCCATCGCATTGCAGTACGGTTAGAGTTGCATCTAGGGCCTTTCCCGCGTACGAGACCGGAAGTTTCAGCTGACCCCTCACGGGCAGCTTGCCAAGAAAGCAGGACAACTGCAAGGACGTCTCGCGGAGCGCAGGCCAGGCATGCCGATGCTTGCAGTATGTTTTCCACGTAATGATGGAGACAGGCGATCCGGTGTCCACTTGCATTGTCAGCGGAATTCCGCTCCAGCAGAGGGTGCGAACCACAGGCTTGACCAAGTTTACCGACGTAGTGTACAAACTCAGTAGACAAAGTTCGTTGCCGTCGCTCTCTGAAGAATGCTCCTCACAAAGGGCCACCCCTTGTTTCCATACACACATCTTAGCTAGGTGCCCTTTACGTCGGCAGCGAAAACACTCCGCCCGGCGAAACTTGCACTTTGCTGCCTTGTGCTTAGTGCTACCACAGCACGGGCAAACGACGTCTTCGCTTGGTCGAGAAGTGCTCGGATGAGTCTTGTGGTAATACGGTTGACCTTGCACCTTGCTCCTCACGGCATGGACGTCGCCATAGTCCTGTGTCCTCTCCATGTGATCAACGTTGAGAGCTGCCATCTCTGCTGCTAACGCTATATCTTCGGCTTCTTTCAGCGTCAGCGAAGGTCTGGCCAAAAGCTTCCGACGAACGCCGGTATCACGTAGACCACAAACAAGTCTGTCTCGTAGCATCCTGTCCCGTGCCTCGCCAAAGTTGCAACTGCACGCCTTCTTCCGAATTTCCACAATGAAGTCCTTCGTTGACTCGTCGGGACGCTGGCATCTGGTGAAGAACTTGTAAGACTCCGCTATTTCGTTGCCCTGCGGCGCAAAGTGCTCTGCCAGCAGTTCAAGCAGCTTCTCATAGGTAAGGTCTTGAATCTTCGCCGGCGCGCACCGTACCGTTATTATGCCGACTGTTGCCGTGCTTAAGGCTGCCGTTAGCAGGGCTCGTCGTTTCTTCGAGTCGACGATATCGTAAGCTTCAAAGTAGGACTGCAGACGCACCTGGTAGGCGTCCCAACTGTCTTCCGTTTCGTCGAAACCCGGTGGTCCGGCGTGGGCCGCCATGGAACAGGCACGGCCCGGTGGTGGGCAGCCTCGTCGCCACTGAAGTAACTCGAGAAGCAGTTGGCAAGGAACGAACACTTTATTAAAGGTTAGGTAGCTTTTATAGTCTTTATCTTGTGACGTCAGCCGCAGCCACTGCCGATTCACAAGAGGCAAGGCCGGTAAATCTAACAAAACAAACACGTGTCAGCGGCGCATGCTGATTCATATCTGCTGCAAATATTCATATCTGCTGCAAACAGCAAGCCAATACAGCATATATGAAACATATTTATTTCTGAACCATGTGTTGTTTACCTTGTAGTAGTAGCCAACGTCCACACAGTGACCTCGTTGTAGCAGGCAGCAGCTTCTGTTCAGTGCGTGGAGTGTGTTGCTTTATACTGGTGCCGTCCTCATTGCTGCATGTCTGGAACAGAAATTTTGACTGAATCAGAAATCGTAAAAGCAAAATTTTGCAATATGAAATGCAAAAAGGTGTGACATATATACTGTAATGGTTTGCGACTACAGAACACATGCAAATGTACCCTGTCTGTTCTAGGGTGCTTAAGCCGCACATTAAATAAATACTGCTATTGTCCATAAATTTATGTCTGCCTAACTATACAATGCATGTAAACAGCTTAAGTATTATTAAGATCAGAAATGAGAACATTTGTGCGTTCATTTATACACTGGAAGAGATCACACTGCTGGCTCCACAAGCAAATGCACGAAAGTAATGAAGCTATTAGAACTGATGCACTATTTTTCTGCACGAACGTGATGCACCGCTTCACAACTGCAAAAATAAATGCCCTACGGTAAACCAAACTGAACAGCAAGAACATTTGGAACCAACAAATACGAAATATTAGTTAATTATCAGGCTTGCAACTGTTTAATACATTAAATTGTGTACATTCACATCATTTTACCAAAGAATTATTCGGTTTCGTGGACGAAAGAAGTTGCCGGCGGATTAGAAAAAAAGTTTTACGTGTATATTGTTAAGGCTACACAGTCACCTATGGCCTCGGCTACAATAAGATGGAAAATGAGACACGCGTTCGGATATCGCTCTTTCTTTCCCGATTGTGTGTGTATAACGACAGCCTCGCAAGTAACGGTTTATTTAGGAAACAGCAACGGATGATCTCAACATACATATGTTGTGCAGGATCTGGTTCGTTAACTTGTCTCCGCCTGTAAGTTAATGAGACGAATATTATATAACGATTCAAGCAGCGGTGTTAAACGACTCATCGTTATTGCCGTTGTCAGCCGCACCAAAATCCAGCGCCCGTTTCGATACAGACGTGTTCCGAATGGCTCACGACCGATACCCAACTTTCGGGATTACATGCCCGCTTGCAAGCACGTCACTTCACCCCAGGTTAAATAACGCGAGACATCTAAGCGCAATAAACTAGTTTTAGCAAAAAAGAAGGAACCAGTCTGAGTGCACGAACGAATGAATCCGTGCCGCCATGCACTCGAAAATACCGGTAAAAATTTTAAATCCAGGCCAGAGGTCACGTGAAAGATCGATGATGCTGAACCCTATTTGCGTTTATAGTGACAAACAAACAAACTTACTTACAAAGAGTACAATATCTAATTGGCAATGATAATTTCGCCCTCTTTTTTATGTAATAATAATGCTTCGGTAATTGTAAGAGAAAGTTTGTAAGATAAAATTGCGCTTTTTACGGCGCCTCTAGCGGAAAATGTTCAAACTAACGTAAGCATACCGAAGTGATTCTACTATGCTTGTTTTGTTAGCAGCAGCGCGCGGTCGATTTTTCGCCCTCTGTGGCCGTTTGTTGAACTTGAGAGTGTGCGGGGCCTGGGACGCCCAGAGGGGCTCCGATTTCTTCCGTCGAGTAACGTGGTCTCCCGTTTCTCCACTTCGGTCGACCTGACCGGCCGCTCTTTTGCGATGCTAAAATAAACAAGTTGTTCTGTTAGCAGTCGACTCATCCTTTGCCAGGACCTTCGGATGCTTCCAGCTGTGCCCCAGGCCGCCAGGCCAACGCTACCCTTGGGGCTTGCGACCCATTTGCAACACCGCGAAAACGGAAACATACGAACTATAATACGGCCGCGCACGTGTGTGTCGTCTGGTCGAGCGGCTGGAATATGCAGCGTTTCGTCGCCAGGGCTGCGTGCAGCACTCTTTTCGACGCACCGCCTATCCAGCGCTGGTCCCCCATTGGCTCACAAGCGGCGTTGTCATGGTAACACTAAAACCCAGTTCCTCCCAGAGCAGAGCACCTGCGGCAAAGGGTGGTTTGTTCAGTTGACAGTTTCGCCGCGGCGTCGGAGCGTGAGTCATTAGGAAGGATTCCAGCTGCAGAGGCACGCGCTCATGCCACGCGCGCAACCAATCAGAGCCCTTTCGCTTCCGCCGGGGAATGCAATGGCAGGAAAAAGCTTTGTGCGCGCTATGCCAGCTTCGTTTCCATTTAGTTCAGTCTTGGAAAACGGCTGGGACGGCCACGCGTTGTGCGTTCCCCCGAGGTACTGGCAGCGTTCGATGAGCGGCGGTGAGAACTTGCCCGTGCAAAGGCTCGTCGTCAGCGCGATGCTCCAGCCGTTAGAGCCGCCGGAGCCCAGGCAAACCGACAGCAACGAGAAGATTCCGAGCTGAGGGAACGGGAGGCCAAAGCAATCCAGCACCGTTACCTGTGAGTTAACTGTGACGGAGGTCAGGTGCACGCAGTACAAGCTTCGCTTACCCCCATTTTCTGGTAGGGGAAGGGTTGGTAAATTTTGTTCCCTTGTTTTCATTCTTACGAGCGTGCACGTACTATAGCCTAACAGCAAGCTTTTGTCAAGTTTATGAACATAATGAAATTCAGAAAAACATTTAAAAACGAGGGGGGGTGCTAATTATTTTTCCTGGACATGCAAGTATCAATATTTTCAGAATGCTTTTCTTCTCTTCACCGTGGTCGACTATTGGGTCAAGTACCAGAACTGGTTTTAAAAGAGTTGAATGTTGAGCTATAGTTGGCACTTTGATATGAGAACCATCTTGAAATAGCGCGCAACAGGACGGCACAACAAAAAGGAAGGCGAACAGACGTGCAAACTAACAATCGATTTTATTGAAGCCAGACCTACAGGTACATATATCCACAAGCTGCACAGACGCATCGTTACAAGGAAAAATGTGATTCGTCAAAGAGGAAGTGATTAAACCAGGCTTAAAATAAATTTAATTTCTGCATTGTACAGTGCAACCGAAATTTAGATAAGACAATCCTGAGCTGCTTTTCTGATAAAAATTGCTTCAAACGTTTCACAAGCCGTTGTTTGCTTGCTCTTGCTTAGGATCTTCGCGCTTTGGAAACGTGGTTCACAAGTGAGACAGCTACTGCAATGGTCAGCAGGATGTTTATTCTTCTTATTAGATACATTTCTTGCGTGCTCCCTGAGACGGCCATTGATGCATCGCGCCATCTAGCCGATGTGTACTTTTCGGAAAGATATAGGGAGATCTCGTGCACGATGTTGTTGGCACACTCGACAAGACGCTTTTCATGGTTCTTACACCCCACATTTTACAGCGAAGCTGTATACCTCTACCCTCTAAAGAAATTTTCGCGTCGAAGCAATAAACTCCCCATACGTGGGCCGATCCCGAAGATAGTGCAATATCGGCCCGACCCGCGGCGGAGGTGAAGCAGGCATTAAGCACTCCGCATACGTGGACCGATCCCGAAGATAGTGCAATACCGGCCCGATCCGCAGTGGAGTTGAGGCAGGCGTAAGCACTCCCCGTACGTGGTCCGATTCCGAAGATAGTGCAATACCAGCCCGACCCGCGGCGGAGGTCAAGAGGCGTTAAGCACTCCCCATACGTCTCCCAACAGCAGTTGAAGTACTCTGTCAGGGCAGGGATCGATGCGCCGTCTAGATTTTTGCGGAAGGTCGGGTCTTGGCTTCCGTCAAACACATACTAGACACCAACCAGCACCCACGACAAATCCAGATAATTTGGGCACCAGCACACTCCTCCCCACCCGGCAACGATGCCGCCCACACTGCCGCTCGAGGACTCGCCAACCGAGCTCGCGGACGGCTCACGCTAGGATCAGAGAGAAATCCCATGGACAGAGTTACCAGGAAATAACTCAGCGCTACAGTTTAGCTAGGGCAGTGTACCCGCCAGCACACAAATCGCTTAACAAGCGCGAAAAGAAATAACTTGGAGGCGACTTCAGACGAACACCTACCCCAACCCCGCAGCCTATCATTACTACTATCCGGACCAATTGTACCTTAATACATGTAACCACAGTAAGAAAAAAAGCGCATCTGCTCCATATTATGTGGCCATTCACAGCACAAAATCGTACAAATCATGAAATAACTAATACTGAGCAGTGGGAGGCCGTGTTGCTCAGCTCCGACCCTGACCTGCAGACCAGGTCATCAAGATAGCTAAAGAAGACGGCCGGGCCCAGGGGCTCGTGGCTGCCTAACAACAAGGTCATCCGTCAATACCTTGTTTTCAAGTAGTCTTTACTCACTCACTCCCCATACGTGGGCCGATCCCGAAGACAGTGCCATGCCGGGCCTACCCGCGGCGGAGGTGAAGCAGGCGTTAATCACTTCCAATACGTGGGCCGATCCCGAAGATAGTTCAATGCCGGGCCGACCCGCAGCGGAGTTACAGTTCGTCATTAAGGGGCCAACATACACAGCTTCGCTGGTCATCCTTCTTCACATAGTGGAAAGCGCTGCGCTCAAATTTCGCGTTACGGAGTATCGTAATCTTCGGTGAATATGTTTTTTTTATTGATGAAGAAATATAGTGGTGCCTGCACTTCAATTATTAATGGGCTCCAGGCCCGGTAGAATTCTCTGATAAGCTTTCGAAGCTAGAGTCAGGAGCAGGCGCGCACAGTCGATCTTTCCATACAGTCGACTTTGCGCAGAGAGCAATCAGAAGCGCACGATGATGGAACATTTCTGGTTATCTATTCCAATTGGCTGACGCGACATGTAGCGCGGAGTTTGTGAGGAACCATCCACCGTGGGCACGTCGTTACCATCCGTTTGCATGCCAATCGAAGGCATTACAGCGAGTGTTTCTTGGTGTGATCACGCTGAGTATGACGCTTGCCCCTATTATCATGCTGTAGAAATGGACTTGTTGCTAACCGTTTTATTTAATCTGTCTACCATAATTTTTGTATTTTCGCTATTATTATCGAGTTTTATCGTTTGACGTCCTTCCTTCCCTGCCTGCCCTTTACACGTCCCGCGCTACACCATGAAGCCCGAACCCATGAGCGTGATTTTGTGCGCGACAGCGACGAGCGCCGGCTGTGCGCGACTGATCGGGCCGTCGCTTGAACAGATCGCTCGGTTTTGTCACGCAATCGCTCGGTTCTGCAAATTTAGAATTCGTCGCTCGTCGCCCGGAAGTGCTATGAGTGACTAGCCAATAGTAAGCAGCCGGAACGAGATGTACATTAGTGACGTACTACCGGTTTGCACACGTGCGCGCTTCTCAGTACACAAATGGAACGAGCAAACTACTAAATTTTGATAAGTAAACAAAATAAACCTATTGCAAGACCTTCAGAAATACTTTATGTTGCTTTGTACAGCCAAACAAATCAACTTAATTAATTATAGCAAGTGCCACGCCAGGTTTGGCGCTAATATGGTGGCTAAAGGGTGAGGTGTCAGCGTACATGCGTCTCCCCGCAGGCCGGCTGAGGCCAGTGAACAATAGAAGGTAGCATCCACATGACCCTGCGTTCCCGGATGTTGGTTCCCTAAGTTGGTTTCCAACTGTCCCTATGGGGCCACTGAATACCTAGTGTGTCACGTGATTGGGGATGTTTCTTCCCTGTATTGCTGCCGGATTATACAACAACCCTAGTGCGTGCAATGACACAGCAACCACGTGCTTTCAAACGCCGCCTACTCCGCTTCGGAATGGCGCACGTCTGTGATCGAGCTGCCATCGGCGATGACGATCGTCGCTGCGAATTTTGCAGCAAACTATTCATATAGAGGAAGAACATGCTGCAACACATCAGGAACGTTCACAACATGGAGAAATTGATGAAATGCGACGTATGTGGCACTTCCCTGCCTACAATGGAGAAGTATTCGGTGCACCAGATCGCTGCGCACAACTTCGAGGCTGACTACGTGCACCTGGTGTTCCGGAACAATAAGGGTGTGGAACAGTTTTATTAAGTTTATTCTCAGTCATCGTGAGCAAATGACGTTTAAACGAATATTATATCTCGGACTTTTTTAAATTTCTTGTTGCGCAGTGTGCCTCCAAAAAGGCAGTTGTTTATGCCTTACGGACCTTTGTTTTCTCTTTCTCCATCTGTTTCGTGAAGAGAAGCTTTTGCGCAGGTGCCTAATTTATTTCCTTGGGGTATTTTGAAGTTTGTATCCTCGTTAAATATAATTTGTTTGTTTATCCATCTATAGTGTAGTCATGTGTGCGCGCTCCCAGCGATGCGCTACATGACATACGTTTGGCATGGTCTGCTTTCCTGCACAGCAAGTGGAGTAAAATTTGACGTTTGTACATCTTTTTATTTTTTTTTAAGCGACAGGAGTAAGCTGTTCTGCGTTCTGACGTTGCTCTATGCCACATGCGTGCGTGGCCTAGTCTTCGCCTCAATGCACGTTGCAATGCGGCAGAGACGCAGAACCGGAACCATACATGAATTTGCGAATGTCGCCGGGATGGTTTCCCAACGTATTGTGGGCAAACTCTTTAGTAGTACATTTCATAGAATAGAGCTAAATGTGACGCTCGCGCATCCCCCCCCCCCTTTTTTTTACTTAAACGAGAGGAGGGATTTGCTCTGCGTTCTGACGTTGCTCTGCGCTACTTGCGTGCGTGGAGTAGTCTTCGCCCCAGTGCAGGTCGCAATAGGTCCGAATGCAGGCCGACGTAGGTCCAGGACCACACTTGCTATTGCGGCTGTCAGCGGCTTGGTCTCCCGGCGTACTTTGGGAAAATTCTTTAGTAGTACCACAGTCCTTCAATTGAAGGACTCTGTAGATTTCATAAAATAGAGCGAAATTTGACGCACGCGCAATCCTTTTTTCTTTAAGAAGAGTGTGTTAGGAGGCTACTTGGTAAGACATCTTTTTGTGAACTTAAACTGCGCTTGGGAAAAGACACAAACGTAGAAGAAGACAGGACGAACGCAGACTAGCAACTGGTTTATTGAAATCACACATAATGCTGCCTCTTCGAACCAGGCGCATGCCCAAACCAGATCATAACCGCGTGATGATGGAACACTCCCTTGCCAAGCCCCTATCTACAGCAAAAAAATCAAGCTCTTCTTGAAAAGAAGGAACTTTTCATGAAGAAACTGAGAGAAGGGATTCACACTGTTCAGGGGCGTAGCTTGCACCACGTGTTCTCAGTTCGTCTTTGTCTTATCGTAACAGCATTGCTATGAATGTACAGTCTGATTCAATATTGAGGAAGGAGTGAGCATAGATCATGCTTAAGTTTCATATTTGTTTCTTATTAAAACAAAACTAATATGATAATTTTTTGAAGTTATGGCGCATTGCATATGAAATTCAATTTTACTAGAAATTTGAGCAATATCAAGGGTGACCTCATGACACAGTCGAGTTGAAGGTGAGGGAGTAAAATAAGTGCTACATTAGCCCGTGTTCAAAGCCTTCAATATGATTATTTTTGTTTGCATCTCTCTCTCCAAAGTACTTGTCACTATCTAATGCTATTTCGTGCTTTTATTACAGAATTTCATGAATGGAAAGCAGAAGAAGAGGGTAGCCAAAACTGCTGGTTCATTTTGCTCAGGGACCCCAAAAAGCTGGCCAGCGGAGGGACAAGGATCCACTATTACTGTAGTAGATCAGGCGAGGCAAGGAAAAAGGAAGGTCATAGTGACCGTCGGGAGAAAAGTCAGGGGAGCTGTAGGTCTGGTAAGATATCATCATCATCATCATCATCAGCCTGGTTACGCCCACTGCAGGGCAAAAGCCTCTCCCATACTTCTCCAACTGCCCCGGTCATGTGCTAATTGTGGCCATGTTGACCCTCCAAACTTCCTAATCTCATCTGCCCACCTAACTTTCTGTCGCCCCCTGCTACGCTTCCCTTCCCTCGGAATCCAGTCCGTAACCCTTAATGACCATCGGTTATCTTCCCTCCTCATTACATGTCCTGCCCATGCCCATTTCTTTTTCTTGATTTCAACTAAGATGTCATTAACGCGCGTTTGTTCCCTCACCCAATCTGCTCTTTTCTTATCCCTTAATGTTACACCTATCATTCTTCTTTCCATAGCCGGTTGCGTCGTCCTCAATTTAAGTAGAACCCTTTTCGTAAGCCTCCAGGTTTCTGCCCCGTACGTGAGTACTGGTAAGACACAGCTGTTATAAACTTTTCTCTTGAGGGATAATGGCAACCTGCTGTTCATGATCTCAGAATGCCTGCCAGACGCACCCCAGCCCATTCTTATTCTTCTGATTATTTCCGTCTCATGATCCGGATCCGCCGTCACTACCTGTCCTAAGTAGATGTATTCCCTTACCACTTCCAGTGCCTCGCTACCTATCGTAAACTGCTGTTCCCTTCCGAGACTGTTAAACGTTACTTTAGTTTTTTGCAGATTAATTTTTAGTCCCACCCTTCTGCTCTGCCTCTCCAGGTCAGTGAGCATGCATTGCAGTTGGTCCCCTGAGTTACTAAGCAAGGCAATATCATCAGCGAAGCGCAAGTTACTAAGGTATTCTCCATTTACTCTTATCCCCAATTCTTCCCAATCCAGGTCTCTGAATACCTCCTGTAAACATGCTGTGAATAGCATTGGAGGGATCGTATCTCCCTGCCTGACGCCTTTCTTTATAGGGATTTTGTTGCTTTCTTTATGGAGGACTACAGTGGCTGTGGAGCCGCTATAGATATCTTTCAGTATTTTTACGTACGGCTCGTCTACACCCTGATTCCGCAATGCCTCCATGACTGCTGAGGTTTCGACTGAATCAAACGCTTTCTCATAATCAATGAAAGCTACATATAATGGTTGGTTATATTCCGCACATTTCTCTATCACCTGATTGATAGTGTGAATATGATCTATTGTTGAGTAGCCTTTACGGAATCCTGCCTGGTCCTTTGGTTGACGGAAGTCTAAGGTGTTCCTGATTCTATTTGCAATTACCTTAGTAAATACTTTGTAGGCAACGGACAGTAAGCTGATCGGTCTATAATTTTTCAAGTCTTTGGAGTCCCCTTTCTTATGGATTAGGATTATGTTAGCGTTCTTCCAAGATTCCGGTACGCTCGAGGTCATGAGGCATTGTGTATACAGGGTGGCCAGTTTTTCTAGAACAATCTGCCCACCGTCCTTCAACAAATCTGCTGTTACCTGATCCTCCCCAGCTGCCTTCCCCCTTTGCATAGCTCCCAAGGCTTCCCTTACTTCTTCCGGCGTTACTTGTGGGATTTCGAATTCCTCTAGACTAATCTCTCTTCCGTTATCATCGTGGGTTCCACTCGTACTGTATAAATCTCTATAGAACTCCTCAGCCACCTGAACTGTCTCATCCATATTAGTAATGATAATGCCCGCTTTGTCTCTTAACGCATACATCTGATTCTTGCCAATTCCTAGTTTCTTCTTCTCTGCTTTTAGGCTTCCTCCGTTCCTGAGAGCTTGTTCAATTCTATCCATATTATACTTCCTTATGTCAGCTGTCTTACGTTTGTTGATTAGCTTCGACAGTTCTGCCAGTTCTATTCTGGCTGTAGGGTTAGAGGCTTTCATACATTGGCGTTTCTTGATCAGATCTTTCGTCTCCTGCGACAGCTTACTGGTATCCTGTCTAACAGAGTTACCGCCGACTTCTATTGCACACTCCTTAATGATGCCCACAAGAATGTCGTTCATTGCTTCAACACTAAGGTCCTCTTCCTGAGTTAAAGCCGAATACCTGTTCTGTAGCTTGATCTGGAATTCCTCTATTTTCCCTCTTACCGCTAACTCATTGATCGGCTTCTTATGTACCAGTTTCTTCCGTTCCCTCCAAAGGTCTAGGCTAATTCGAGTTCTTACCATCCTATGGTCACTGCAGCGCACCTTACCGAGCACGTCCACATCTTGTATGATGCCAGGGTTAGCGCAGAGTATGAGGTCTATTTCATTTCTAGTCTCGCCGTTCGGGCTCCTCCACGTCCACTTTCGGCTATCCCGCTTGCGGAAGAAGGTATTCATTATCCGCATATTATTCTGTTCCGCAAACTCTACTAATAACTCTCCCCTGCTATTCCTAGTGCCTATGCCGTATTCCCCCACTGCCTTGTCTCCAGCCTCCTTCTTTCCCTACTTTGGCATTGAAATCCCCCATCAGTATAGTGTATTTTGTTTTCACTCTACCCATCGCCGATTCCACGTCTTCATAGAAGCTTTCGACTTCCTGGTCATCATGACTGGATATAGGAGCGTAGACCTGTACAACCTTCATTTTGTACCTCTTATTAAGTTTCAGAACAAGACATGCCACCCTCTCGTTAATGCTATAGAATTCCTGTATGTTACCAGCTATATTCTTATTAATCAGGAATCCGACTCCTAGTTCTCGTCTCTCCGCTAAGCCCCGGTAGCACAGGACGTGCCCGCTTCTGAGCACTGTATATGCTTCTTTTGGCCTCCTAACTTCACTGAGCCCTATTATATCCCATTTACTGCCCTCTAATTCTTCCAATAGCACTGCTAGACTCGCCTCACTAGATAACGTTCTAGCGTTAAACGTTGCCAGGTTCATATTCCAATGGCGGCCTGTCCGGAGCCAGGGATTCTTAGCACCCTCTGCAGCGTCGCAGGTCTGACCGCCGCCGTGGTCAGTTGCTTCGCAGCTGCTGGGGACTGAGGGCCGGGGTTTGATTGTTGTGTTCATATAGGAGGTTGTGGCCAAGTACTGCAGCAGGGTGGCCAATCCTGCTCTGGTGAGGGAGTGCGTTACCGGTTCTGGTCACCGGGATCAGGCCACACTCCAAGCCTGTTTATGCAATTTTATCAACACGCGGATTTTTTTAATCCGGTGGAAAATTGCGCGGCACCGGGATTCGAACCACGGACCTCTTGCACGCGAGGCGGGTGTTCTACCTCTACGCCACCGCTGCACCCCCTGCACCTTGAGCTGCACCCCCTGCACATGCACCTTGAGAGCAAGCACAGGACGTTAAAGCATACTATGCTGGAGAGAAAACAGAATAAGCATGGTGACAAACTAATTTCTGCTCTCATAGACTTGACAAATCATTTTTTAATGAAAAGGGCTATGCAGATGATGAAAGGGGCAAAGGGTAAGAATCTGAGCACAATTGAGAAGAACCACAGGTCTGGCAGTGAAATGGCAGCTTGTGCCAAATTAAATGAAGATGGCATATGGACTGTGCCATCTCAGTCTAATAAAGGTCTCTCATATAAAGTGTCAAAAGTGGGAGATGGTACTTGCTGTCCTTTGAGGTGCAAGGAATGCGCAGTGTGCGTGCATACTTACATGTGCACTTGCTATGACCATCTTATACACTTTACAGTGTGCAAGCCCATTCACTGTGTGATCATCGCTAATACAACTAGCAGCAACAAGGCCCATGAGAGCTCACCCGAAGAAGCATGTGAGGCAAGTCGGGCGTAGCACATTGTACAGAGTATAACAAAGCTGGAAGCAGCCAAAGCAGTGTCAAGCTCAGCACTCTTAAGAGCAAACATGGACTCAGTCAGACAGGCAATATCAGATGGTGAAGTCTCTGAGGGTGTGGCTGAGAAGGCAAACAATCTATTTGAGCCAGTTTTCATGCTTGTTGAAAGTGAAAGTGACCCAAAAAGAAAGATGCCATACCATTCAAATGAACCAGCCAACAAAAAAGTAGTGCACCTGTTAAGATTTCACTCTACAAAAAACCCTAGATTGTCGCAGCCATCATCTAGCTTTTCAAGGCCCACTGAAGCTCAAAAGGAAGTCCTTAAATAACAGCTTAGGGACAGCAACATAGAAACTGAAGAGATAACCACGTCAGCAGGGCACGATTACTGGTAACAAGCCTCCAGTGCAGTTAGGAAGAGAGAAGTGGGGCAGTAGTGCTGTGCTGTCATGCCTTATTGAAGCAGGTTGAGGGCTCGCATGTTAACAAATCTTGACATGTGGTCTCTGATGATTAGCCCGCCTGTTTTTGTCTGTGGTGTGCAGCCATATGTCACAGCTGGATGGTATGTGTGTTAGAGCACGAGAGATGCCTCCATGCTTGTTGTATAAGCTGCTGGTAAGTGTTCTGTGAAAATAGGTACAGACCCAGTGGTCTGTACCTATTGGTTTGTCATCTCTGGTATGTGGTAGCTGTTGGATGGTAGTGTGTTAGAGCACACCTCCATGCTTGTGATATGAGCCGCTGGTAAGTATGTCTGTACATAGATGTAAGGAAGTGCATTGGATGGTGTGTAGTGTTTCAGTGTGCAAAAGCTTCCAATGTGTTTTGCTACTTATAAATGTGTAAACACTCAGTAGCGCAGTAGTTATGATGTTGCACTGCTGAGCTCGAGCTTGCGGGTTCAATCCCAGCACAGGTGGCTGCATTTCAGTGGTGGTGAAATTAAAAAAAAAGCATGTAGTTGAATTTAAGTGCACATCACAGAACCCAAGGTGGTCAAAAATAATACTGAGTCCCGCACTGTGGCATGCCTCATAATTCGATCTAGATTTTGTGTTCCATGTGATGTTCTTTATTGCCCATTTGAATAAACTTTCATTTTTCAGATTACCAAAATAGACGGCATACGCAGTGGTGTTGTGTGCAGTCTGGATAAGTTGCTCTGGTCATGAGCACTCAATTAAAACTTCTGCATATTTGGCTGCAGCAGACAGTGTCATAATGAATGTAAAGACTATGCAGAAAGCTTTAGGCCACTCTACATATCGGATCAGTTTTATATTGCATACCTTATGGTGCATCTCTTACTTGAGTAGGCATAATAACAATTGGCAATGCTTCCTTAAACATATAATATTTTTCTTCTTTTATTTTGGAAGAGTAACCTTGAAAAAATAATCTACAACAGTGCTCCTACCTTCTCTTTCACTTTCTCCCCATTTCTTTTCTACACTTCAACTTCATTCTACGCACTATCTTATTCTCCTCTTCATCCTACATTGAGGGTGTGGGGAAGTGAGCTAAGAGTGCATAAAGATTGCTGTGCAGAACTTAATTGCGTCACTGACGAAGACAAATCTTTGTCACCACTCCAGCTACATTCCCCCTCCAAACACTGTTTATCACTTCAAGCCTTCATATTCCTGTGAGCTTTTGTCTTGTTTAACAGTTGTAACAGTCAAACTATTTATTACTATCAATAGCCAGTATACATTCAGCACTGCAAAGTGCTGTTTAGAAAAAGGTGCGAGTTTCTACTTCCTTTATGATAAATACTCCAGACATTCAGTCTCTATTTTATGAAAATCTTTCAAACATTGCCAGTGATGACCACCATATGGGTTAATGTCGGCATGGGGCTGAGGCTTTCCCGCAAAAAGAAGAGTTATGTTTTGCTCATATCATGTGACTGACAGTTTATGCTGTAATTTTTGCACTTGTCAACTGCACTGTGAAGAGTTCGTTTCTGTGAATATGTGCTGACCTGATTCTTCTTGTTCACGCATTTTATATCTTGTGCTATGAGATGAGGAGGTGTAAAATAAAAACACCGTGTAGATTTCACAATGCCTTTAAGAAACCACGCAAAGCTTGGAGATGAAGCATTACATGCAACTTGAACCAAGTGTCTGGACACAGCGAGTGAAAGTTGTTTTGTCATGAGCGAGGGTGTCGGTGTTACTTGTAACTACCTTTAAATAAAAGTTTGTTTCAAAACCGTGGCTCAACTCTGTGTTCCCCCCGGTAAAAAAACAAAACCATTGGGATTTTCATGAGCGAGGGTGTCGGTGTTACTTGTAACTACCTTTAAATAAAAGTTTGTTTCAGAACAGTGGCTCAACTCTGTGTTCCCCCGGTAAAAAACAAAACCACTGGGATTTCCAATTCGCTTTTTAAACATAATTGACCAATATGAATAAAAAAAACTTGATGAATCAAGATATAAGCTTGCCATACCATGGAAACACTTGAAACTTCTTTTGAGAAGCTCACTCATACACGAACACACTATAGCAATTATTTTCAACCGTATACCCACAATTTGCCGCGTCACCACGTCATGTTTCAAGGCCGATTTTTTTAGACTCCAGGAAGCTATATGCTTAATTCTATCCATTGTTTACTGCATTGCATTTCATTTTCTATAACAAATAAAATTGAATTCTCCATTGATTGCGCCGACGCTCACGTTACAATTATATGCTATTAGTATTGACTAGTCTTTGATATATTTTCTTGGGGGGTGGGGGGCTGCACTGGTGGCGTTCTACGAATTTGCGCCGCGTGTTTGTGCGGGTAAGCTTAAGCGCAGAATTTTTTGTTGCGCGTTATGAAAACAATGCACTGCAGGTATTTTAATTAATGCAACGAGCTGTATGAAATATCGGTCAAGGGGTTCGAAACGTCGTTATAGAGAATCCCGACGATTTTCTTTTGCGTGTGTGTATTTGGAGTTGATGCAGTTTTCTTTCTTTATTTATTTTGGCTACATTGCGCCAATTGCGCTTCCATAGAATAAAGAAACGCGCTTCCACGCGCTTGCCGACTCGATCGCAAGGGGACAGCCTGATCAACATCAATATCAGCAGCAATGACGTATTTGCGCTTGCCATGGCGCTTGCAAAGTTTTCAAAAGCTTTCGGCTTTTAAGTGATGCTTTTGCTATTTTAACATGTGGAGCTTCATTGTGCGTCTGTTTTTTCAAGTTTGGCATGTGTTTTAACACATGTGAAAGTGTAGTCTTTTCTTCTTCAGCGGATATTTGTACAAGACCCCGTTCACCGTCTATCAGATAAGATGTGTACGTATGCTACACGCAAGCGTAGTGCTTCACTAAGCCACAGTGCACTACAAAGTTAAGCATGAGCGGTACACAAAATTCACAAGTTCTAAGTATTGCCAAGAATAACCATTGATTGGCGAAGTTCTCACAGGCGTTGTAGAAGTTGTTGGGTGCGACAGTGCTGAACGTAGCGTTAGCGGCTTAAATCGTGTTTTTTACTAGTAACAACGTGTCACTATTTCATATTATTGGCGGTGTCTCCAAGACACCAAATGGGTAACGGAGACACGAGAGCTAGAACCCGGGCTGGTCCATGGGTTGGGGCTCGCCGAGGCCTGTGCGTGCTAGTAGTATATCTATGATGTCTGTAGGCTGTGTCTAAGTCGTATTTTCCAAATTTTCTGACGCATTTTAAGATCAGCTGTCCGCTTTCGCGGACAAAGCTGAAGTCAGGGAGGTCCGTGGGTTGAGGCAACGTAACCTGCTTCCAGTTTGGGACCGCCCTGCTTCCAGTTTTGATCCCTCGGCTGCTTCTTGGGTACCCTGCCGCCTCTTTGATTATAATCTAATGCTCTCCTGAGGCCTCTGTTTGCCGGTTACATGTGCCCTCCTGGAGCAGTACTTGTAAGTGAATCCGACCTATCGTCGCAACGAAAAAAGCACCCCACGACTTCTACAACACCAGTCAGAACCTCGTCTATTGGTTTACCTATGTGTGGCCGCAAATATCCGAAAATTAATGCCAGTTCAACAGGTTTGTTGGCAAGGGTGTCAGGTCGTTGCTTTGTGTTGAATCGGCCTTTTATGAATTCTTAAGAAATTAATTGGAATGCACCTGACCAGTGCTGCTCTGTGGTGCTTGCCACCAGCCCCTTGGACAGGGAAGACATATGAGAATCCCTGTGCATACACTTTATACGCAGTGGTGTGACCGCTTCCTTTGGGAAACTACCACGTTAGCGATATTGTGAGCGCAATGTGACTTTCCTTCATCTTTCTCATCCGTACGCAGTGTGTGTCGCTTCTTCCTCGCCATAGCTCTAGCTCGGCAAGAATAAAGCGGTTCCTTAGAAGTGGTGGAGGTGTTGGGGTTCTGCATACCAAGGACGTGTAAGGTAACAGTGTTTGTGCCTTTAATATGTCGCATTCGATCATTTTGAGACGTGGTGGTGTTCATGCGTTAGCACAGTGCAAGGACATCCACAATGTAAGAGGTACATGATTCGCGAATTGTATACTCTCTCCGGGCTGTTCTCGCTACCTCAGCACAAGTAGTGGGAGCATCAAAAAACTGACAAAGCTGGTGCATGAATGTTGCCCAGTCAGAAAGATCTGGCTCTTGGATCAAAGTCAACTTTTTTTTACATCATAGAGGCAGACGGGCATGCTGTGAAGTTTCTAAGAACTGTCCCACCATTGCTGACTCTGTTGTACATTTATCAAACCACTTGATTCTCACCAAGCTCAAGCTATGGTGACAAAGACGCGCCACGTGCTTTACAGTCACATATTGCACTCGCAATACATCTGTTATGCCAGTTTGCCGAAATGAGCATGCACAGTACTGACGAATTTACTATGCGTGCACAGGGGTTTGCCTTTCCTGTCCTATGGGCTGTTGGCAAGCAACACAATGCTACACTCGTCAGATACACCTCAGGTTTCAGTATGTTTACATTCGGTTGCATGAACATGGAGGGAGTGTGTTCGCTGTAATCAGCACCACACATTTTGCTAATGTAGGCTTGAGTGGCTTTCCCATGCCTCCACTAAATAGTCGGAATACTTCCATGTATGATAGAATGATGAGCATTTTAACCTCCAGACATGCAGCAGTCTTTACACCACTGCAAGGCAGAAGCAGCCTTCTCACCATGTTCACGCTCAAATAAATCCCATTATTAAGGCATTTTATGGGCCCGCCAAACCGCCTGCACCACCTGAATGATGTCACTTGTTGTTGCACCTGGTTGTTCATTTCATTTGGCATCCTCTGTTCGCACGTATTTGTTTCCAATAATTCAGGAAAATTACAGGGCTGGTTCGCAATCTTTCCTGTTTTCTTTATTTTTCTTTATGGCCTTGTAAAACTGAGAAAGGATAATGAAAAAAAGAAACAAAGGCTGCCTTCCTGTTCACCAGTGAAAGTATTGTTGCGTAGAAAGAGGCGCAGAAAAAGATGTATATGCATGTGGGACAGCCTGCACAAGGTTTTATCTTTGTCTCTTCAAACATGGCGTACCTGCTTGGGGTCAGTGGAATCGCTGTGCTGTAGCATTACCCCTGGCAGCGGAAGCACTGTCCCAGAGCTCTAAAGAGAGTCATCGAAAGCACAGTGCTAAACCTTCATCCTTGAAATGTGAAGGACTTCACTGGACAGGACGAGAGATGACAAGGTGAGACTGATGGGGCAATGTTGTGGTGATGGGTGCCACCTGGTTGAGCGCACAGTATGGTCCCCTGTCCTGAGAAAAGATTTTCTGGGAGCCCTACACAGTGGAAAGGGGACCAGAGAAGTGCAAGCGCACCAGGGGAGAAATGAAAGTCGCATTGTGAAGCATGGTACTGTCATTTCTCGTTGCTTCGTGACGCAGTAATGATAGTCGCAGCACAATATTTTCAATTTATTCTGGCAACTCACGATATGCAAGTAAATGCTGCTCAGTCTGATCATGTGGCTGCGTTGCAGTGCTTGGATATCTAAGGCCATGTTGCAAAATGCACAAGAGATTTATAATCGACTTCGTATACACAGAAAATACAAGAACAGTTCTAATAGCACTGAAAAGACAGCATTCACGGCGTCCTTCAAGCTCAGTGTCCTTGAGCGTGCACACGAACTAGTCTAACTGATGTTATGACTGGCCTGTGTGGTCAACGATGTGTGTCGCGCCGCCAAAGCAACAGCGAAAGGCTGGACCTTTTAAATACGCCGAGCCGCATGCAACCGTTGGAAAACGCCTAGGAGGCCCCAATAGCAAAAAGGCCTTATCATTTGTACAGGCATTTTCGCTTCTTACTCACGGCCTGCACAACACCCTGATGTCTACGTAGTCTCGACAGTGCTGTCTCCCTTCAGCAAGTGGGACGGTTAAGCTTCGTGTGTGCATTCGCTCATTCTCTTCGTCCTCGGCAGGGAAGGTGCCAGCGTTGTGTGCGTGTGTGTGTGTGTGTGTGTGTGTGTGTGTGTGTGTGTGTGTGTGTGTGTGTGTGTGTGTGTGTGTGTGTGTGTGTGTGTGTGTGTGTGTGTGTGTGTGTGTGTGTGTGTGTGTGTGTGTGTGTGTGTGTGTGTGTGTGTGTGTGTGTGTGTGTGTGTGTGTATGCGCAAGTCAGTGCTTTTCCTACCGCTGAGCCAGTGGGGGTTAGAAAATTCGTTGAACACTTCCATGTAGCGAGCGGCGGCCGCCAGCGTGGAGAGTGTTTTCTCTCTCCTTCTCTTGAGCGAGGGTATTCCAAACACTATAAAGGACGTCTTCGCCAATGGAGATCAGCCTTCAGTTTTTGAGCAAACTAGCATGTCTGTCGCTCTCCATCGGGATACTTGCAGAGTTGACCCCTCCGTAACGATGTGAAGTAAACATTCATTGTTACTCGTTGCATTGTTGCCATATCTCCTGCCTGGCCCCCTCAGGACTAATGAGCCGCTGCAAAATGCAGTCAGCGGCACGATCCTGACCACCTGGGTGCACAGTTTGTAACAATTGGTGCCAGCGGTTCGATCCGACAACCAATGGTAAGCTCCAGACCACCAAGCCCACGCTACTTCCACAGTCTTGGGTTCCCGTCTTTAATACGGAGCTGCAGCAAAAAAATAATTGACATCTGTGAATAAGGTATGCGGATGTGGGCTGCTTCCCTTGAACATAGAAGGCAAATGCCTTCAGGAAGTTCAGTCGCACTTTTGTTATTTGAAAAGGCGTCTCACCAAGATTGGAAGTTGCAAACCGACAAGTGCAATGCATAGATCACACACTAACAATCCTGTCTCCAAATTATCAAAATGATGCACAGTGGGAAAACAGCTGAAATTTTAAACAAAAGCCATCGTGGTCTCAACGAAGCCCTGCTTCAGCCAGAGTCAACGTTACATGCACAAATGTCTCTATGTAAAACGTGCTGCCTGCAATATCACCAACCATGGCACGTGACTTTCGTAAGCCAACCAATATTAAATGCCATCCCTGGATGTGTGCCCCACAGCAAAAAAGGAAGAGAAGAAAAAAAGGAAAGAAAAGACAGGGCTCGTCATGCGAGTGTGACGTGAACCCTTGGCTCCGTCATTTGGGACGATGAAGAAGGAATATCACTTGGAGGCAAAGGGGTTGAGTGCCGTTGCTTTTAGCACTCGCCTCTTGGCAGCGTGAAAATTCAGCATTTCAATTTCTTCCATTTCCTTCAATAATGAACTAATTAGAAATATTTTTTAGAAAATGCTCCCTTCACGGCATCTTACAACTTCCAATGTACCTATAACTAAAATTTGCCATGGTGCTTAATGAGAGGGGCTTTTTCAGTCCAAATTAGATCCTGCAGACTATAGTACTGTGAGGAAAATATGGTACATGGAACTGTAAAATTTAATTTTCCACAGCAATTTCTACATGTGCAGTTGGAGTTGGCTTTGTCGTAGCATAGATGTGAGGACCGTGAAACAAGCTTTATTCCCTAAAGATCCTGTCCTGTAATATATTTGAGCATTTACATAAAGGCATGGAGACCCTCAGTGTGTTGCAATCTAAGTGACGGCATATAGGTGGTGTGTGCTGCCTGTAGGGATGCCACTGTAAGCCATCTATGTATTGGCGGATTTCTGAATTGTGGGTGGGAGAAAGCTCATGGCTGTTCTGCCTTTGCACCAAGCACTGCAGAGCACAGTGCTGCAATTTTCTGTTTGTGCAGTTGGAAGAAAATTATTCCTGCAGTGGCAGCGACTACACAGAAAATGCACCCTATGAGAGTGGACAGAGTTCCAATGTGAGTGTGGTTTGAAATGGTTCAGCCCCTGTGTATACAAGCACCGATTTTCCCAGACAAGTGTGACAGTGCCTGGCTTTGAATGCAGTGTGCTGATTCATAAATATTGCAGTTGCCCAGCGCTAAGCTGCCTGGATTATGTGGTTGCCATAATGACTTCTCTGTACCCGTGGGACAAATATTTGCACTCGAAATAGCGACAGCAGCCATGCATTTCCTGCTGACATAGAATTAAATTCCACAATGCCATCTGATGCATGCACATGCTGTGATGTGGTTGGTGTGGCCATGCTCTTTTTGCCTCCCTTCAAGTATGCTGGTGAACTGCCACTAGTTACAGATGTCTGCAAGGAGTGCACACTCTGTGAGTGCTGCACATGAATTGAAATTACGATCACGACAGTGACGATAAAGAACACATTGAAAAGTAATCTGACAACACTTATCAAGATTGTCTACAAGTTTCTGTGAGAGATTTGCTCAGGGTTGACAAAAACCATCTTAGGCACCATATAATGGGGTGTCACCGCCCACATTATGAGATGAAAGAAAAGGAAGCCATTAGGATTTCTCTGGTGGTGCAAGGTGCTCAGATAGATGGCTTTGAATTGCAATAGACATAAATATTATCATTATATCTGTTGGGCACATAACTTCTTCGCCAACCTCTCTGTCATCTCTATAGCACATTAATCTGGGATAGTAACTCACTCTGACGCAGGAGATGAAAGTGCATGCCAGACATGCTGACCACACTGACTTGGAGAGTGCCACTTTCTTAAATGTGGCAAAAGTCTGTGTTTTGGGCGAAATAAGAGTTCATAGGCAATTTTCATGTGTGATAAACAGAAATAAGTGCTGCCAGTGGTCAGACGTCATTGAGGTCGAGCTTCTCAAGCAAGTGGATGCCATCGAGAACACCAAAAAAGCCAGTGATAGCTATCGTGCAGCAGCTTGAGATGGTAAAGTCCAGCCGGGGTTTCTCTGCACAAGGTCACCAAGTGGCATTCCTAAGTAACGGATATTTTGTCCCATAAACTGCTACCCTAGAGTGGCCGGAACATGCACCGTTCGATCCAAGCATGCAGCTGTTATCAAAGCTTAGTTTAGTCAATTGTTGAGGCTTAAGATGGTTTTAATGAATGTACATTAGGAAACAATTGTAAAAGAATGTAAAAAAATTTGAACTGTGTTGACTCTTTGGTGGCATACTGTTGCTATTCCTGAAGTTACGTCCTCAAATGACTTATGCTCCAGGTATTTGAGTAAAAGCTATGGGTGTGGAAATATCAATTTTTCAATTTCAAAGCTAATTAGAATAATGAAACCTAAGTGCGAAGCGAATATTTTTTGAATATGAATACTATTGGTATTGCAAAAATCCATTTTTTTTCACCAACCAGAGGTGCAAAATAGTTTACTGCATAGCAAATAATGTACAGGGGTATTATACTTCGTGGTTAACAAAATTCTCTAATACAACACTTTTGTTTGACAATGTCATAACTGTAGTTACTTAATGTTTCATGAAGCAAGGACAACAGCTCAACATGTTCGAAGAGCAGTGACACCTAGTGCATGTCACCATCGATTCAGACATCGAAAAGAGCTGCTTCGAGTGTCTGGTATCAGCAGGTCGCTCTTCGCAAGCCGAGCCAACAGTGGGCACCACGCTTACACCATCGCTCAAACGGATCTTCTTTTTGGCCCAAAATGTCAGCATGCAAATATCTTTGAACCTGCGATTGTGGCAGTGAAAATTTCTGCCTCGAGTGAAAATTTCTGCTGGTTGATAAGCTCATCAGAGTCTTTCCGCACTGCTGACGTGGAAGTGGTTCCTTCAGAAGCTTTTGTTGTTGAACGCATACTTGGGTTCCTTGGTGTTGAAATTATACTTCCTTTCTTTAAATCCAAGGGCGAGATCTTGCATTCTGAATGTTTGCTTGCGCTCTCATTATTCGCCTTCACCGTGCTTTCGTCAGTGGTCGTCGGCTTCGTGAAGCGGGAGCACCAATTGAACACTGCCTACTCACTGATGTAGGAGGTGAAGCAAACAGTCAGAAAGCTAGAAGCTTGCGCAATCTCATCCCAGGTTTTCAATCCAGTTTGACATTGAATTATCCCGGTAGTATTAAAGTACTTTAGAATTAGGTTCCAGAAGCATTGCCAAGTTTGCCACTTCGTGAAATTTGTAGTTTGGAAACAGTTTAGGCTCTTAGCGAGATTAGCAGTTAACACAGAGGTTTTCACATAGCGATTGGTGTTGTCCAAATGCATGAAGAGGTCACAGTATGAGTACTTAAGCTGATAGTGTCGGGTAACCATAAGCACCAGCAGAGGTTCCGTGACAGTGTCCCCTTTAACTTCAGATATGCTTCACTGCATGACGCTAAATATGCTTCGCCGCATAACACGACTCTGCTGCAGCGAAGGTGACTTGAACCGACAACCGCCGAGAAGGTGCAAATAGCATTGCGCTACCTGGTTCTTGCTGTTGGCCTTATTTTTCTTCTTTTCACAGTGTCCTTACTGTAAGTGCACTCCAGAGTTACAATGCAGGAATATGCATGTGTGCACAAGATTTCATTCAAGAGTAACTCACGATCATGAGTTACGTCATCATGGTTTCGTACCATGTCACGGCATCATAAGCGAGACATAATAAAGGGGGCCTCAAAGGCTGCGGGAGAGACTAATCTTTTGTGCGAGATTGTGCTATCCTTGCTGCACGCAGTGCAATATTATATGACTCATGTCGATGGTGGCATTGTCGATTATGAATGTTTCCTTACTGCGTTAAAAAAATGTATAGTGCATCTTTCAGATAATAATGGCATTATAGCTTCAGAGTTGTTCAAGTTTCGGAGACTTGTTCACTAAAGTACCTTATTAGAAAAGCTTTAGAATGTCTAGGTCATAACTGCATTTGAATAACTGTAAGTCTTCCTACACATAGCAATTGGCAGCTTACTGTGCGATGTTGAAGGTGGTTTTTATTCATAGGCCCTACGCAGAGAGCAACAACACAATGCCTCGCATGTGACCAGGGTTCGTAACAGCGTTTGCATTTCCAGTGCTCGTAACTGATTCCACGCTTAATGCATAAATTTGCTTTATGAATTCTTTGGAGACAGACGGTGCTTGAATATTGGTTGCATGAAATGCTCCAAAGCACACTGTATACGTACAGGGTGTCTTTTATTACCATACAGATTTTCTTGTTTTAAAGTTATGAGCGCGGCAAATGTGGCTTTCTTGCAAAGGAATTCCTCTATTTTGGAACTCCACAAATTTGGAGGCAGTCACATTTTAATGCACTCTCATTTATTACAAATCTTGAAAGTTGCACCTAATTCAGGATATTCATCATTGAATTTCACTGGTAAATCGAGGCAATATTGGAAACGAGTGTGCTGTGGGCGCAGAAAAGAAGGTCCCGCTATCTCATCAGATGGAAACACCCCCGACAACAGGCTCGAGAAAGTCTCAAACAACATCTTGGCCAGTCATTGTAGCTGCTGATACGACACACTTTGCCTGGCAAACATGTGCGTCAGTGTGCCGTATCAGGCTATCATTTAAGCTTTGTCCCACACTTCTTGACAGGGCACTGCCGCCGGATGTGGAGGAGGATGCACCAAGTTTTGATTGTACTCAATTGAGCGCGATAATGAATATTTCAAAATAAGTGCAATTTTCGAGATTTAGAAAAAGAAAGGGTGTACGTTCACATGCTACTGCCTCCAAATATGCCATTTAGAAGGCTGCCGCCAAGATACTAATAAAAAAGTGACTGCATTTTTCAAAATTAATTGTCTGAAACTCGCATTTTTAGCAGCAAAGTGTGTCCACCTCACCTGGAAACTCCTTTGCAAAAACGCCGGGCTCTCCGTGCTCAAAACTTTTTGCTAAATATCTGCATGGTTAAAAAAAACTAGATATGCAAAATCGTTAATGTATGAAAATCGTACACTATCACTTTTCAAAATTTTTGTCCTTTTATGCAACACGAGAAAAATTGGAAATACTAGAAGCTTCAGTTGACCTATCTGATGTGCAAGTTGCATATGGCCATATTATTGTTTAATTTTTCGCTATTACCTTTTACTGTGATGTCGCCACTGCAGCAGCTCAATGGCTGTGGCTTTTCATTCCAGGTCACAAAGCTGCACCCAGGTAGAGGCAGAATCCAAAAATGCTTGTGTACTTAAGTATAGCTGCACATTACAGAATCCGAGGCCCTCAAGATTCATCCGTAGCCCTCGTGTAGCCCACGAGTTCCATATTTTTTATGGGGATTGAAGAGTAATGTTTGTGCTGTATCTCTCTATTTCAGACTAAATAATGTGCATGCAAAATTATATCTTCATTACTTTACACCATAGCATCAATATCTGTCGTGCGTTGATTTTTTGATGCCTTTGCACTTGCTATAGCAAGGAAAAAAATTAAATTATGGGGTTTTACGTGCCAAAACCACTTTCTGATTATGAGGCACGCCGTAGTGGAGGACTCCGAAAATTTCGACCACATGGGGTTCTTTAGCGTGCACCTAAATCTAAGTACACGGGTGTTTTCGCATTTCGCCCCCATCGAAATGCGGCCGCCGTGGCCGGGATTCGATCCCGCGACCTCGTGCTCAGCAGCGTAACACCATAGCCACTGAGCAACCACGGCAGGTTGCTATAGCAAGGATTTTTAAACATCAGCCACAAAAGAAAAAATAAATGGTCAAGGAACCAAGTGGTGTGTAGCAGCTGCTTCTTTTTTAATCGGCGGCAAGTTTTTCACTCGTGTGTTAGCAACACTGTTTCGCCAGTTGTGTACTTCAAAAAAAGTGTTACCTTTCTGCTTTGGAACTTTGTGGTTTTGTTCTGCCAGCTGCTTGACCAAAACAAGCAAAATGTACTTCGCATATTCCACAAATTCATTCTGTATGCATTTGGCACAATAAAATTTGTTTCAAGAATGGACCAATGCAGTGATGGTTAATTGAAAACTGCAACATGCCGATTTTAGTTTCATGCTTCATTAAGGGGCGACGTGGTGATTAAAAGTTATCGTTACTTATTTATGAACCAAACTTCCTCCCTTCTTTTTTTAATCGGCGGCAAGTTTTGCACTCGTGTGTTAGCAACACTGTTTCGCCAGTTGTGTACTTCAAAAGAAGTGTTACCTTTCTGCTTTGGAACTTTGTGGTTTCGTTCTGCCAGCTGCTTGACCAAAACAAGCAAAATGTACTTCGGATATTCCACAAATTCATTCTGTATGCATTTGGCACAATAAAATTTGTTTCAAGAATGGACAAATGCAGTGATGGTTAATTGAAAACTGCAACATGCCGATTTTAGTTTCATGCTTGATTAATTTTCTCAGAGCGCCAAAGAAAGCATGCGAGGTTTGAAAATGTATCATGCGACAAAGTGCTGGCCTGCCGTGACATTAGTGCACTCGGTCTAGAGAATTGATTAATGCTGCACACACATTGAACATGGTGGCCATGACCCTCCCTCATGAATTGGCATTCCCTGCATAAACCACCTCACCAACACAGCCTGTTAACAGCAAGAAAGCTGACGGGGCTTCCAAGAATTTCTATGCACTATTTATTAGTATCGCCCTACTGAAATTGCTCCATTGCTTTGCTGACAATTGTCTTGACAAAAGTGGAAGCCGAATTGGTTGTGTTCGATCAGTTTTATTTACATACAACCTATTATAAAGTGGACCTTTCTTCGCCTTTTCAACTGTTCCACAGCTGCTGCTGCCATCTTGCACGCCACATCGAGGCGGAGGGGCAACGTACATGGCAGGTGCATGGGAGGATTTTCCAAGGAACTCTGGAAAGCTGTAATCAGATTGTGGGCAAAGTTTAAAAACTTAAATACAAGAAGGGTGTAGAGTATTGTAACCTTGTACATGTTGATCACACCACATGTTTCAGCTACAGCTGTAAGTGCCTTGTCTCATCAACCAAGCTACAGTTTTTGCAATGTTCCACTTTTTGATACTCAGTATGAATTGATAAGACTAGCTGCTATTCTAGTGGTTGTGCAGGCCACAAGGGAACAGTGCCTGGCCTTTGTGCTTGTATGTGTCATTTTCTCTCTTTCAGTCTCGCCCGAGCCACACCAAAATGTTATCCACAAGTGTCGTGCCAAAATGGCTTGGCAACATTTCGTATTAAGCCGTTTGACCCATTTATTCCACTGATGCACACAGTGCAACCAAATGAAGGAAATGACATCGCCTAGGTGATTAGTAAATTACCCTTCTAGAATACCACAAGAGCAACTTTGCTGTGGCAAGAGCCTTAGCGAAAACATAAGAGACACAAAAATGAAGGAAAAGCGACACCTTCAAGTTCCCGCACCCACTCACCGTGACAAGCATGGATTTTGACAGTGTCTGTTCGAGCTTAGTTATTTGGAGATACATGCAGTTGAATGCTTTTACGAGCATTGAGATGCCCCACTATGCTAGCTTGCCTTTTATGGCTATAGAAAGTCGTATACTGCCACAAGTCTGCCTATTGTTCCGATTGGAATCTATATTGAAGCTGCTTTGAGCAACGGGCGGTATTCTATTTCAGCGCTAATGATACATTGAGAGTAGTGTGCCTGGAAGGAATAGACAAAAGCATTGCAGAAGCTGCAACACTTTGTGCTCGCTGAATGACGCACGAGAAGGTAAAGGTGCCGTCAGAAAGCATCCTTCGTATGGAGTCTCTTTAAAAGAAAAGCACTACAACTAGACATGGTGACAGTTTTGGTGGCAAACTAAAAATATTATAATGATAGTTCAAGGTGCGGTATGGCATGTTTATGCTATTTCTGAAAAAATAAACACGGCAAGTGTGTCCATGCCAACAATTAACACAGGATGTGCAGATGCAAAGCTTTAAACAGCACCACGGCGTCAAAACGACAGTATGCAAGTGGTGGTCCAGCATCAAAACTTCAATGTCCCTACACTGCAACACTGGGAGGCCATGCTGCGTGACAGAAGCCTGGGTGGCCAGCAGGCGCTGCTCTGTCGGGCACAGGACGTGGCAGCAACTATTTCTCCTAAGGATTCAATAAACGGATTTCTCTACCTCACCCGCCATGCGATGCGCCGTGTGAGGGAATGACAGTGCCACTACTCTCACAGGATATGGATGGTGCACAACACCACCTTGAGCATCGGAGCGCACGTCTGCCTGTGAGCTCTGTGTACTACAAACAGAAGTGGTGCATGCAAGGTAACATTTAACATATCACTGCCAAATGCCATCAATGAACAGAAGCAGCAAAGTAAGCTGCTTACATAATTTTCACAATGTGTCGGATCTGCATATTTTTTACATCCTGCCTGAATGCCGCATTGTTTATTTGTTCGTCACTGCTCAAAAGTGCATTGTTGCATGGTACTTTTTTCGATTTTGTGCACTTTCTTTTGCCCTGAAAAAATAACCACACCAGCTATATTCATAAAAATAAAGCAGATGTTTCTGAATGAGCCGTAAGTAATAAACTTGCTCAAAAGGGTAGTTTACTGAATTGATTGCATTTGAAAACTGCAGGCCTAGTTTCTTTCGGTATTTCTCTTTTAAAGCCTCGGCACAAGTTAGCTGAAACACCCGGCTTGCCTGGCTGCCCGCACCGCCGAGGCGGAGCATCTAACGTTCTTGTGGCGCACTTGTCGCCGTCTCGTGGCACCGGTCGTCCATCCTTATCGCGAACAGGCCAGCGTCGTCAACACACCACCGTCTGGTATTCTGATTGGCTGCGGCAAAGCGGACAGCTCTGGCGGGCGGGAAAAAAGTGGTCCGCGAGTGATCGGGCTTGCCGCCTCGTTTAACGCCTGCTTTTATCCGCCTGGCCAAGAGCTTTGCCTAGATTAGCCGCTCCGTCTTCGGTGTGAACGTGCTTTTAGAGTCAAAAATCAACAGCTTACACTTCCACATTTTTTGCTTGGTAGCTGAATTCAATTTGCGTGCTCCTCGTCTTTTAGATGTCTAGGCTCCTCACATTTTAACGTGGCTGAATAGTGCACAAATCAGAAACGCGAGTTTCTGTGGCCTAGCCTTCTCACACTTGCAAGGATACCATCCAAAATTGACCTATTTTTCTTATGGGGTGCCCACTGATTATGAGGATGCTGACATCGAAGGATCTCAAGTGGTTCTCTAGCATTTTGGTGACAAACGGAATACAGTAATGCCGAGCTACAACTGGCTTGATATCTGTCAGCACCAATGAACGCAGTAGTTAGTATTCTCACTAAATTGAAAGTCCAGCCCAACAGCAGATGGACACCAGTGGGTTGAATCCCCGTGTTGGCAAATTTAACTGGCTGAAATCAAGCATTTAAAAGACACGCATTTAATTCCATCCCTTCAATCTGTGAGCATAATGAAGATCAAAGGTCAGGTTATGTGGCTGCAGCACCTTCTGTTCATGCAGCATACCTTTACTTTTCTTTACCAAGACACTTAGCATGCACATGCCTTGTGTGCAAGCCACATATATTTACAACAGAAACAGCGCTTTCCGCTCGTGAGCAAAAGTTTGGAGGTAAAATATGGTAGAATTTTTTATCCAGCCAACGCATGCACGCTGAAATCCAAGTGGTACAGCCAATATGTGTCTGTTCAATCACTGCAATGCATTGAGACACTTCTGACAACGCACGGCTGTACCAGAAAAGGTTTTAATTTTTTTCACTAATGCCACGGACTTATGAACTTTTATGAATGTACCTTCAGCTTTCGCAGGCTTTCGAGTAGCTCGAACGTAAAGTGGCCTGAGCGTTATTGCTATTCAGCCGGAGTGCAATAGGAGCTAGTCAAATTAGTAAAACATGAAGTCAATGCGCACACAAAGCCTACATTTACCCTTGCATGACTTCGTGCCACAGGTAGCTAACAGCTTCCAATTCACAGTTCTTGTAATATGCTTGTGGCAGCCATCTACAGTGATCTATTTGATTTAACAGGGATGTGTATGTTGGCTGAAAACAAGAAAATATGCTAGAAAATATATTAACACCGATGGATGCAATATATCCTTTCCGGTAGAGTTTCGCACAGAAAAGTTAGCAGATTCCATGCATATGTGAAAATCGGTTATAAGTGAAGCCTTTGTAATGTTCAGTAAAATGCCACCACTCGTTCGCTTCTATAACTCCACACACAATGCATGTCCTGTTTTCGTTTAGTTCATTTTTGTCCATACTCGGTTGCTTTCGATGCTGGCTTTCCGACTTCTCTGTGGCTGACTTCTTAAATTTCCTGTTGTATACTTAATTTCTTGCCTCTTGTTCTACTTGTCTACCCAGTGGCACATGTTGCGCCGCACTTAACCGATAATCCAAGTTGCTATTTGGACACATGCCAAGCAGCACATATCCAGTGCCACACACAGTGACCAATATTGGCAGGACTGCAGCAGCCACCACCCACTGAGCAAGGAAGAGGCAAAGAGGATTTCGTTCTAAAAACTATGTACATACATGGTTTTACCTTTGAATAGTGTGTGCATCTTAACCCTTTCATAGACGCAAGCAGAGAACAGACCGCTTTGTCTGATACATTACAAGTGCTTTTTTTATGAAGTATTTTTCACATAACGTAAAATCTCAAAGCTGATTACAATTCTGTAATAGCAAAAAGTGGGAATATTACACCCCACTATACAGCCTCAAGGCCCGTTTCTACCTACTCGTGGTCACCTGTAATGTGATTAGAAGCAGCCAGAGTACCCAGTACATTATACATTGTTTGTGCACGTTTTCATTATACTTACTGAGCATGCTTTGTATGAGAATCCTCAATCAGGGCTTTCCAATATCACAAGGGTTATTACAAAAAAGGTGCTTCTTGAAAATTCTTGAGGGCTCATATGTAGCAGCTCGCATATGTAGGAATGCGATTTGTTCACGATGCTAATAATTTGATCACCTGTTTTGGTAGCTGTGCCCTAGCGAAAATTCTAATAGAGATTTGTATTAGTCTAATACATTTTTCTATTGGTCTTATTAGTGTTCTATTTGTCTTGTAGCAATTTCTATAAGTCTAATAGGTTCTGTATCAGTTTTGGTGCAGCACCTATTAGAATTTATATTAGTCTAATACATCCTTCTATCAGTCTTATTAGTTTATATTAGTCTGCTGTATTAGTCTTGGTGAACGAAATTCGTATTATCGTAATAGGTGGTCATCAGTCTTATTAGGTTGTATTAGTCTTGTGGACATTTGTATTATCCTAAGTGTTCTATAAGTTTCATTAGGTTGTATAAGTCTTGTTGCAACTTTTATTAGCCTAATAAGTGTCATATTAGTTTTGATATGGCTCCTATTACAATTACAGAAATATACTTGGGAACATTTTATACGAAGTTTTTAATGAGGAGTTGAAGTAAATATTAAAATTATAGAATCTTAGTTATGGAAAGGGATGATTTTTTTGGTAACATATATTGGTGGCTGTGGATTACAGGCATACATCACATTACTGACAAGCTAATTAGTAAAAATAAGAGTAATGTATAAACATCATAATTTCCAGTGTTGGGTGGCATAATGTCATAACAAAATCAAAGCCAGTCAGGATTCAAGTGTGGTTATATGGTAGACACTCTGTGTCTAGTTGCAGATTCAAAGATAGCAAAGAAAAATGAGTTGATGTTCCCATTATGTATAAAAAAGTTGTTTTATGGGGGCAGAAACCAAGTAAGACACCAATGAAGTTTGCCTCAAATTTGGAAGTAAACGTCAAAACTTCAGTGACCTATGCAATGTTCATGAAATAAATAGGCACGTTGTACATACCTGCTAGCATCAAGTTCTCAATTACATGGTGCCTAATGTAATTATAAAGGCAATTAGCAGGTTCTTAGTAACCTTGAAACAAACCTATATATTTGTAATTAACCGTAAGATATATAGTGCAAATGCTACCCAATAATTTTGATAACTTGTCTAATACTGGTTTTTATTATACAAGGTTTTGTTGTAACATCCTGTATTCTGCTGCACTTGATTTTCTTTGAGATACCCAGTAGATGGCCTCAAGAAAGTATCCCAAAGATATGGAAGAAATAAAAGGCAAATTTTCGTGCTAATGCTATATATAATCTGTTCACCAACTACCACACTAAAGAATACTGCCTACCTAAACAGATAAATCACTGTTTGTACTAGCTTCGGTGATAAAACATTACCACAGGTAGGCTGCTACAGGAGGAGTGAAACTTGGGAGACATTTATGAGGATAGTTAGCAATCAGCACAATTTTTAGCCATCATGTATTGAGGTTTTTATATGACGCACAAGAATAAGCTTCAGGATGAAGTTGCTGAAAACAAAAAATTGCAAGATATTTAGTGTCAGTTTAGTTGTAGGGGTGTTAAAGAAAACGTTCCATCACCAAGAAAACTACTTTTCCAAATCTTTTATTTTCTTCATTCAAACAGCCACAATGAATTGAAAAGGGGAAAGACACAAGTAAATTATGTGATCAACTGCTACTTCTTTTTCTTATTTATCAGAACAATGTATCTCCTCTATCTACCACATGATGCTGCTTTCTCTTCTTTTTGCAAATGACTGTATCATGCTAAAGCATTCAGTCTCTGGATGACCAATACAATTTTAAGCAAGTACTTGGTAGTGATAAACAGCTAATGTCACCGATCATGGAGGATTACTCTAAGCATCACAAAATGCGCACACATGGTAATTAGACATAAGACAAAGTAGCTAGTTTTAAGTACAAGATAGGCAATGTAGACATTTGGCAAGCTGATGAACTTGCAACACCTCGAAACTGTTGATTCTAAGATGAGCTATAATGTACATAGCCCATATGCTTTCACAGCGGCAATGAAAACGTTCTGGTTACTGAACACCGCTTGAAGCATTGCACCAGTGTGACCAAGCTAAGCTAAGATAAACAAGACTATCAGGCCTTTGCTCCCATACATGAGTGCCGTCTAGGACCAGCACACAGACAGACATAAGTACCATAGAATGCATAGAAAGAAAGTACTTAGGTTTACTTGTAATGCATACAACATACATATCTCAGTAACAGATACCAGACACTAGAAGCTTGCTAGAAATTACATAACTTGCAGATGTTGAGTACTAACTGCACTAAAATAAGACTTCACTCTTACATTCAACCTAATAAGTTGTGACAAACACAATAAATGTAATAGCCTTAACACATTAAAACAATTTTAGTGCCACAGGCAAAAACCACAGAATGTTTATAATTCATTCTTCAACCAAAAGCTAATGGCACAACCTTTCACAAGATCTTGTCAACTCTAGCACTCCCAAATCCTTTTTATTTGCAGTCCAGATGCACTGGTAATTTCATGCACTTCTTTTGTGTACTGAGCCCTCTTTTGCACCTATCTTTTTGACAGGAAATGTAACAGCATCAAGACTGTTGTGTTGCTACTATGCACAGCATGTGTATTTGCAAATGTTTATCTTATTAATTGTGCTTTTCTTCATAGTCTCTTGAAGGGAAAGTATGCATTCTGGTCATACTATGTAATCACTCCGCTGGAGCTTCTAAAAGGCAGCCTACACCATTGTCATTTAAGGAAAACAAACAAACAAATAAATAATAGAATGTGGGCAGTGTAAAGATTGCACAGTTCAGCTAAAGAAGAGTTGTTCTTGATTGGTGCCACTGAAATGGCTAACAATATATAACAAAACAATAATATAACAATACAATAATAATTTTGATATAACAAAACAATCATGTTTTGAAGATGTCTTGCTGAGTTCAGATTCATTGGAGATCGGCTGGATCTGAGTATCTAACCACTTTTGTCTCATAAATTAGAGGATTTTAGGGCTGATAATGTATGCAGAACAAAGAGAAAGCCATCTAAATGAAGCTTGGAAAAAAATATACTCCAGGTTAGTGTAGAGCTATGTACAAGGCAGTAATAATGCATAATTAGCGAAAGAAGCCTCAGATTGAACCCACATGCGCTCGCTCAAACTGCATATACCTAAAACTAGAAAAAGAAGGGTTGTTTTACACAGTGAAACATGTGGAACATATCTGGAAGTGGTGGTCTAAAAAAAAAGTAAAGGTTAAGTAAATTGGGCTTTATGTAAGAGTAAGATGGTACTAAAGGTGGGTGCGATGGCACAGGTGAAGTTAAGGCAACTCGGCAGTGGTTGACATCAAAGAAAGAAAGCCAAGGTATTCTAAGGGAGATTCCACCCTCCCGAATAACAAAAAAAGGGACAACAAACTACATGGTACACTAATTCTTCAATGTCAACTGCTGTTGACTTGCCTGTTATTAAATGGACTACCACTTTTCCTAGTCTTTCTCAAGCAAATTGGGTAGGTCTGCAACATAGCAGGAACTGCCCAGAGACATTAAAACAGAAATGCTACCTACTCTGTCAAGAGACATTAACAATTTTTCTCTCCTTGGCATGCAGGAGCTGATGTGTGCAATACCATGATACCTTTCACAGGCCAACTGTGTGCACATTAACATGCAAGAGCAATCACAAAGTTCATACACATTGTGCAAAGTATAGAATCGACCCATTGTACATTTGAAGGTACAGTTCCTGGTTTTTTTCGCACGGTGGTATGCACTGGTGTGAAGCAGGTGGCCTCGAACTAAAAGGCGCTGGAAGCTGGTAACTTTATCTGGTATGTAGCCAAGCTCCGCAAGAAATGCATTCTTTTGCTCACTGTCCACAATGCCACACACAACCCCTCTTCCCAAAGTCTTTGTTTCATTACTCTTGCAAGCTACTGGAGCTGTTAACTGATCACAAATTTCTTTCACTTTAGGCTGCAAATTATGAGTATTCTTGAGCATTGCAAGTTGTAGACGCATCACAAACCGTTCCATAACTTGCACTGGCACACCATTTGCATTGCTTATTAATTTCAACAGAACTCCATTTCCTGACTCAAAAACAAATGTGGAGTGAGCCCACAAAGGACCAAGTTCCACCACACTCTTCGGCAGGTGCAAAAGTTGATGCACATTGAAAGTCATTGATGTCTCACCATAGAGCATCTGCATATTGAAGACAAAACTAGAAAGCTTTCCTGTTGCATCACTAATGTCTTCTCTGCTAATGCTGGATTTCAGTAGAATGTGTATGGCTGACACCAGCAAGCAGAAATGGCTGTGGTAGTTTGATGGCAGGATGCCATCGAGACATGGAGCGCCATAAAACAAAACCCACCATTTCCATTCGCTTGCCTTCCACATCGCTCTTTCCTGCACAGTGCGTGGGAGTCGGGTGAACCACTGTGGTGGCTTAATACTGAGCAGTCGTTGGTCCACTCTCTTGATTTCAGCTGGCTTTCCAATATATGATGGTGAATCTGCTGACCCAAACCATATGTCGGCCAGCTGCCTTGAAACTCCTTCTAGCACACAATGCATGTAGTCTGGACAAACAGCCCAAACTAAGCCAAAGTTGGGTATGTAAGCAGTGGCGTAGCAACAGGGGGGGTCGGGGGGCCGTGGGCCCCGGGTGCAAGGGGCCAGGGGGGGGGGGGGGGTGTCATAAGCCTGAAGACGCCTCTCTTTCCGCCGGCTTGACTGGGCGCAAATGGCAAAGAATGCTCCGGTATCCAGTAGCCCGAGCTCATGTACCCGATGCGTTGCGCCGAAGAATCCGACTCTTTCATCTTCCTGTGCTGCCCTCTGACGCACGCCGCTGGAAACGTTTTGGAAGGGTGTTGGATATTTCGCCGGTTGATTTATGTACCTAGCTACGCCCATGTGGAGTGTGCGTCGGTTGTGTGGTTCGTGGATCGCGATTAATTATTAATGGTTTCTCCGGAGCAGCATGTCGTTCACCCATGGAGTATAGTGGGTAAACAGGCTCGAGTGCGCTGTTGTGGTCACAGCGCGGCCGATAAAGGCACGCCGAGTTCCGTCTGCTGACGCGGCTGCCTTGCGTTCGTTGTCGCTGATGTCTGCGATTGCACATCGCTTTTTGTATTCCTTTTACACATTCACTAAACAGTGCGCATATTCAAGAAGCCTTAGAGCGCAGCCTTCCACGTGGGATTTGCCAAAGCGGTGCATTTGTTTATTTCTACAGCTTCAAATCGCTGTTAGCTTCGGTTATTGTAGAAACGGCACATCGCTGATCTGAAATAATCTCAAAACGTCGCAAAATATACAGACGAGTCAGTATGAGCGGCCGAGTCCCTTAAACTGCAACTGTGATCCAGACACATATATATTACGGGCTGTTAATACTGATTCTCGCTTTTGTTTAACTTCATCATACTTACAGTGTGCGCGTGCTATAAGGTATTATTAGAGACAACTGTGCTCGGCATAAGTCCCCACTTATATGCCGTGTAGTTCTCTCGCGAAAAGGCGGATGCCATCGCTGACACCGTTGCTAACTGAGCGAGTTTATGCTGCTGTATCGAATGCACTGTCTCTTCTTTCCTGTTTGACGCAGAGGTAAACAATGCTTCTTTTGAATTAAGAAATGCTAGCATAACAACACACACAGACCCACCATCTACGGCAATGCGACCGGCAGCGTTCGGGAACGGTGACCAAAGTACGAAATGTCGGCACAGCGCTGTGTCGCCGCTTGCCGCTTGTTGTGAACGTGCCGTGCGAAGTGAAGAGTAGTTATCAAATCGCTATAGGGCCGCAACCTAACTATAAGAGTGGTTTCCTTCGTCCTGACTGCTTATTTTTCAAGTCCAGGTCCATCGGCAGCGGGTGCACGAACTCGACGGGGTCAGGCCTAACTCAAACTTCGCTACACAGGATCAACATTGACTAAACTTCACGTGCACGGCTTGAGAGGGCTGAAGCTCGTGCATTCCAACTTCGAAGGCATGTCGACGCATTTTGAGCGCGGATAATTACAAGTGAATGAGCTGCAGCTATCGCGTTGTCGGTTCGACGGCTCATCACGTAGGGTTCGGTCAAGCTATCACGGTCGGCACGCTGATTTTGTCGGTGCTGTCGACACGAAAACCCGTCGCGCTATATGACAACTCGCACCCGTCGGTTGCGTCGTCGTCGGCCTATTAGGATCAAATGGTCTCTGTGATACAGTGCTGAATAGTCAGCCAATCGTCGGCGTCTTGTCGGTCTCGTATATCGACCCAATGTTACCACGCCTTAAAACAGTACATGAAGTCAGGCACGCACTGCCACCACCAGCAAGAGTGGGCCGACGCTGCAAGAAGACTGCTTCAGCAACGTGTTTTTGAAGTGTCGCCCAAGTGTAACGCCGGGGTTTATCGATAAATTTGACAGCCGTCAATGCAAGGCGGCAACTACGTGGCTGGTTCACGGTGCAGTCCGGACAAGCCCTGGCCCTTTTCTGTTTCAAAGTAGAGTTGCAGTCTTACGCACGTTTTCAGCACCGCACCGGCGTCGAGTTACCAGTAGAGTTTCAACGCGGTACATGGCACGAGCGTTTGCAACAGCGCGCGTCCGAGCGCTTTCTTATTTTTTTTCCGGGGTACTTTCCCCCGATATCTGGCCACGCGGCCGCGCGCGCGTCCCTTCCAAAACGTTTCGCGACTAATCCGCTAGGGCAGGGCGCATGCGCCGTGGAGCCGTGAAAGAGGCGGATTGTTGGCTGCAGCTCTATCAACACCCCACGAAATAATTGCACGAATGTGCGGGCTAAAAAATTAAATTCGCAAAATGGTCGCTAAACTATTCGCCTTAGCGGAACGTTTCATGTGGGGTGCGCTCATGCCGTGCGTTCATGCTGGGAGCAGGAGTCGCTAAACATACAGTGAGGCGTTGTAAGGCGTTGAGGCTCTTGGGTCCCCCTTCTGTTCAGAACGCGCAGCGAAGACGAACGAAGACAGCAGCAAGAGGGCGTTCAACGAGCGCGCCGGGCTCTCGCGTTTACGGCGAAGCGTTCGTTGAGAGCGACGTTGCATAAGTGCGGCCGTCAAAGACGCGAATGGGATTCTCTGGATCGTCTTCAGATTCGGTGCGGCCGAAGAGTTTGGCAGCGTATGACTCAACAGGCTGCATATAGTCGCGGGCGCCGCGATGTTCAGCTCGCTTTTACTTCCCCTCTCCCGCTCGCTCCGAGAAGCCGCTGCGAAACCTGCCGTTATGTTTCACGCTTTCCTTCTTACCCTCGAAAGTTTAGGAAAACTGTTGTTGTTGTGTGACTTCATGTCACAAGTACAGTGTCTGTGTCAGCTGCACAGAATTTTACAAAAGGCGTTAATTTTGTAAGGTTATTTCCCGATATTCTATGAAGTTATGTGTCTTTGTGATTACTAGGAATTCGGTAGCGTGAAAAATATGGCAGATAATAATAACCATATCCTTAATAATCCCTCAATTACTACTTATAGAGGAAGCACTTCAATTCCAGAATTGAGGACTCAAAGTCATATTATTAACTCAACAAAAGCTTCTTATACAAAATCGTTTTGGGTGCTACAACCTACAGTACTTTGGCACTGCGTGCGGCGCCCAGTAGGAAGTAGCGAAAGAAGCATGAAATAGTGGACCAGTGAAGTTGATCCCTCCACCCTCTCCATTGCGAGTGCAGACCAACAGGTTTCGCTGGCACGGGCTTCATCGCGGTCTTTTTTTTTTTTTAAATAGTGACGCCAAGAATCGACGCGAAGCGTGCTCCATTCTGTTCCCAATCTTTTGGTGGTACCGCAGCTCGGATAATCACGTTTGTCCGTATAGCAGCAACTAAAAACAAGGCTTTATTGATCAGAATGAAGAGAACTCGTTATTGTCATAACATTGGCGCCCGCGAACCAGGGAGGCAGGTGGCGTTTTCTGTTTTGCTATATGGTGGGGAGATCAGAGTCACTGAGACAAAATTTAATTTTCGTTTTCGTTCAGGGCTGCTCACAGCCAAAATACTGCGGGCCATAGTACCTACGACGATTTTTGTGAAGTTGTTTGGCGAGATATGAATGTCGGGCTTCAATTTTGCAAATGCAATATTGCCGCTAAAATTGTTAATTAAAACTTCATAAATTTTTTTTTTTTACTTGTGACCTGACCCGTATTTGCCACGATGCCGCATTTGTATTGGTTGCCAAGCCTTACAGTCTGACAGAAGATGTGCACATGCGCATATCACAAGTTATCAGTGCAGCACCCTGTGTTATTTGGCGCCGGAAAAAACAGCGTGTACTGGCCTCAAGCTGCACCACTGGGAAAGCTGGCGCCACCGTCGGCGTACGTACTATTAGGGATGACGTGAACACAGCGGCCGCGTCGGCTCCTTCGGGAGCGCCGAAGCGAGCGGAAAACGCGAGTTTAAGTTCCCTCGTACGCAGCGGTCCTCATTTAGTGGCGAGATTTTCCCGTTTCGAGTGTGCTTTACAACGATTGAAAGCACTACAATAGGTAGTGGCTGCCTTTGAAGGCGCGCAACATGGTAGGCTACTGCTCGGTGCCGCAGTGCCGGACCTACGCAACGGAGCCCGGTGTAAGCCTTATTCATACGTAGCCGCAGGACAAGAAGCTGCGTGAAGCTTGGCTCGCGAAGCATAAAACCGGCAAACAGTCATCGGCTACAACTCGTGTATGCAGCAAGCACAGACGCGAGGAAGATTTCTGGTACGGCGCCGGGTCTGCGATGTTCTGAAAACGCGCACTGAGACGCTCGCCCGAGTCCGCTGCCCGACTAATGTCATGACGGTTTGGTCTATGAACTTGACTGGCAAGTTCACTGGAGGGGAAAGGGAGCGGTAAGAAGCACATTAAAAAAAAAGCATGGCATATGGTCATGCTTGTGTTATGAATTAATGCACTGGATTATAAAAAAAAGAAGCAGCGGAAAATCGCACGCTGAGAACACCGATAAATATATAGTGCGACGAAACTCGAGAAATAATATTGGAACGCCCAAGAATTTAGAAAAAGAAAAAGATTGAATCGTCGCGACGGCACATCACAGTCCCCGTAGGCGTCGAAGTCTATACAATGAAATTATTTTTGAACAGCTCTGATAGCGCCCGCGCAACAATGGTTGCTTGCATACTGTCAAGTGCTCATATTCTGCGGCCTAAAGCTCATGGCACGGTGCGAAAACGCGCAAGCAGCGAAGGCGAATCAGTGCGCGGACAAGCATGCAGACGCGCAGTCGGTCGCTGCGAAGGTGTGCGAACGCTGCATTGAGGCTTCATTCTATTACGCTCCATTTAGTTATACAAACACTGTAAGAACATATTTCACATAGTTTGCTCTCAGGGTTTGCCTACCTTTCACGCAAGAAGCCGGTTCGGGATGCATCGCGGCGACCACGCACAGTGGCGTTCACTGTACGTATTCGGCAAAGAGATAGCGTCTGTAAACGATTCTGTGCTTTCAGTTTGCCCAAGGTTATTATTTAGACAGTAAAAAACTTCTCTCGTTTCGAAAGTACTTACAGAAATTTCCGGGAGAGCTCCTGCGTGGTGTTTTCAGTGAGCGCTGACAGCAAAACACATGAGGAGCGCGCCGCGTGATCCCTCATACTACGCCAGCGAAGCGCTTGCGATAGATGGCGACTCCGTAACTCCTCGCCGCCAATATCTGCTGCATTCGCGATCTCTGGGAAAGAAAGCGAAGGAGAGGGGGATCCGGCGCACGTGCGCGGTATCCAAGGCGGCTGCACTGGTGCTGACACCCGGAAATTGTCGATATCCTCGCCTTCCTTGACTACACCCGGTGGGGGGGGGGGGGGGGGGGGGGTGACAGAAGACCTATGGGCCCCGGGTTCCAGATGACCTAGCTACGCCACTGTATGTAAGCACGTGCTGAAGCTCCCTTTATGCCGTGGGATGGATTTCCAGACTGCAGAGATATCCGCATGTCTTCCCTGACACTTGTGTTGGTCCTCAGATTTGGCTGGCTTGCTCCCTCTGGAACTGGGTATCTCAGAGATCCTGGGAACATAAATCACATCGCACTCTTACTTTTACGCTTGTTGAAATTGTTTTGTGTGGGTTGACAAAACACATCTGAAAAAGCTGTTTTATTTAGCATGCAGGTGGCATGAATAACTAAAAAAATGCCCCTCCGGTTTCCTTGTGTACTTTGCATTGTCCCCTAAGTAGTAAAATGCCACAGCCATAAGTGCTATCATAGATGACATTCAAAAGATGTTACATAATAAAGTATGCACTGAAGTGCCTTTGCAATTTCGACTAATTTAACTCAAGCTTTGTTATATCTACATGTATATGGGAATAGATAGGTGCTTAAACGGCCATAAACTAGCTTGTAATTGAAAGTACTTACCACGGATATGGACACCTTTGTGAACGCAGAAGCTGCACCCAAAGTAGCCGTTTTATTGCTTCATATTGAGCACTGCTGCACGTGCTGGGGCATCAACACAACAACACGTGATGTGCACCTTCGAGGACAGCGCTTGTTCGTCACACTTCCACTTGACAGAGTTAAGTTCTTTAAGGCTTTTAACAAAAGTTCCAAGGAATGGACTCATTCTTGGATAGCCCTTTCCAAAATACAGTCCACATAATAGCACATTACTCCACCGCAAGGATAATGGCAGTTCATTCACCACACACTGAATTGGCCATATTGAAGCTTTGTTGCATTTGAAAACTTTCGCACCATCTGCGTTGAATGTGAGGGATATGTCACACCATGAAGAGTTTTTCATCTGTTCTTTGTAAAGCCGCCCATCACAAATGTCTTTCATAGAGCCATCATCCGCTTGAAGTTCCCTTTTCTTCAAGGATTCCATTAAGCCCTTTGACACAGACTTGTCAATAAGCATGACTTCAATTTGCTTCTTCAGGTCCAATGTAACAAAAAAATTTTGCCCCGAGTTGGCGGTGTTGCAGTGCAGGCATAAAAAATCCTTTTGACGAGGATTAGGCATCACAGCTTCGCATGCCTCACAAAAGTAGTGTCGCTTGACAAGGCCGCCCATCCACTGCCTCCACGCTTTTCTAAGCATGTAGCTCGAAGTAGGAAGGACGGGCATGCCAAGAAAAAGGTTTATGACACTCACAAGCTTCTCCTTATCTGTCCAGTTTAGGCCTACTGACGCAGTATACGCCATTAGCGTCAGCATGGCATCTCTGACACTTATGTCTGAGTTCGGAAGGCGTTCGCTTGAGAACAGGCTGCAAAATTCATCTGCATCACCTTCGCACTCCTCAGCACCACTGCAGTCTTCAGAGCAGCTGGATTCACTGTCACACTGTTTGTTGCCATCTCCCTCGTCACTTTCCGCATGATCAAGGTTTTGGTCACTGGCGTCGAAATCATCGTCGTCATCAATAACACACACGCCGGCATTTGCACTTCCAGCGCCGGAGCTTCTAAGCTGCGTAGGCGTCTGTGAACATGACTGGGTGTCCCGGACCCTCTCCTGGTACCGCAACGATGTCCGTGGCAAGGAGTAGGTCTCCCCTGACTCTAAATAACGTTTCCTGCGCTTTTTACGCTGCGACGTCCCTCCGACGCTAGTGCTTCGCGTCTGGTCCATGATGCAGAACGCTGAGGTGTCTGTCGGCTCTCCAACGTTAAAACGTGTATTCACGGCATCGTACACGGCACGGTAAAACTGAACAAATAAAAAAAAATGGCACGGCAAGACTGAACGAATAAAAACTGAGCTGTGAGTATTACGACTGAAGGCCAGACAAACTCGTCCTACACCACGGCGTGGGGAAAGCTTCCTGAACGGATGTAACGCTGTTCTTCATTCTATGGCATGGACGAAAGAAAAAACCATGGGCGTGCCAAAAACATGTTGCACATGTGTTGCACTCATCATAGTTTGCAACCTACAGCCCTGCAGGGCGACTTTGCGCTAAAGAGTATAAAAATCAAAAGCTGGCGCTACATGTTATCATCTTATTTGTCACTAAATGCATTTTAATACATAGTTTGTATTTTAATAACAATTATATATAACTACCACTGTAACTTAAGGTACGTGACGGCAAGACGAAATATATTTATAAAAGCTATAACAATAAAATTGTGTTTCGAATATTTTACATATCCCAACCCATCGTCATTGCCATCGATCACCATGTGCGCATATGTGCGTTTGGCGGAGTCGCGCCGACGAAGCAGGTCTATTGTCGCGTCGCACTTGTTGGTCTGTGGTCGTCGAGGCTCATAGTATTAGTGTTAGTGCCAGTAGCACGTGTGTCTCGACATCCCGACAAGATGTATGCCTTTGGGCGATTTAGGGATGATGGAATGAAAGTAGCCGTGTCCGTCGATCGCATTAAAAATTTCGCTCCAAAAAATCTCAGGGATTTCAACTCCACAAAATGGTATGGACTGCGCTGGGAGGACGAAGAAAACAGCGGATATTTCCGGGCCCAAATTATGAAGTTGTTTGGTAAGTATGCTTTTCTGTGTAATGTTTCATGACGCGATTGTTACGGGTATCGACAAGTGCGCATTTCATGCGATTTCCAGCAACCAAAGAGGAGGCCGACGCGTGCACGGAAGGTGTGGAGAAGCGCATTTCGTGCCCGAAAATGCCACTGTACAGTGACTCTGAAGAAGACTCTTGCACCAGTCACGATTCCTACCGAGAGGTGAGGCCCATAAATATCTGTATATACAAACATCATTCAGTTATTTTGTGGTGTAAAAATGCCTTTTAGCGGCGCTGATTCACTGGTGCAGCTGCATGGTCGGGCAGCTTGCACCTGGTACTTGTAGGCGCGTGTGGTAACAATTCGGCCATTGGGCAGCCCGAATTCAGCGCACTATCTGTTTCCTTTTGACACTACTACTGGTCCCTGGGAACTGGGCAAAGGGCAGCTTACAGCAGCCCTGCTAGCTACACGGTCAAATGTTTTTGCATGTACTTCCTTGTTAATGTTCTTTTTTTCTTTTGGTCGTGCACAGGAGAAGAAGAACAAACGAACTTCAAAGTTGCGGCAAAAGAATGTTGAGGCGACGTTCAGGAAAAAGCAATTAGAGGCTCTCTTCCCTGAGGAACAGGACCACAAGACAGAGGAGCTTGAGCAGGAAGTTTCCAGGCTGAGAGCAGAAAATGCCAAACTCTCTGCAAGAATAGAGATGCTGGAAAGAGCTCTGTGTAGCAAGATCTTCGATTCAGGTTTCAGATCCAATTTCATCGTATCGAGTGTTTTCCAGAGATCTCCCATTCTGCATGAGCGTTTTTCTTCTATGACCACGCAGTTCTTCACAGTGCTTATCTAGTCATCTCCTTATTTGTAATATCTACTGCTTGCTTTTATCCTAATGTCTAATCTCATTTTCTCTTTTCCATCTTCCTATGCGTTGTCCTAAGCTTCCTCAATTATCTGTCAAGTTCCTCCATTAACATGCAAGTTCTTTCCCTGTAGGTCTGCAATATTGAACATTGAAAGTTCCTTATTCTCATCTACAATACCTGCTAGGGGAAAGCAAATATTTGCAAATGCAAAATGATGAAAAAGAATACAGGTCCTAAATTTGATTTATTTTGCTGCTTTTCTATTCTTCGTTTGAGGAGAATGCGAAACCATTGTATGTGGAAGCTGCACCAATTCAGCATCTATTCAAAAAAACTGAAAGCGCTCCGACTACATAGAGTAACACGTTGAGAAATTCTACCCTTCTACGTTTCATTGCCAGACAAAGTTGTCCCCTAGTGCAGCTATTCAACACTTTAATTTCTGATTCAGTCTAGTACTGACTTGCAGCTTCTGTCTTCGTGTGACGTATTTGTCCTGTCTGTATGCTTATAGTGCACAGGCTCACCTACTCTTGGGGTAAACATGCAAGCACGTGGCTGTGCACAATCTAGTGGCAATGCAGCCAGTTGGTCATATACACGCAAACCTGCACTGGTGCAGCGACACCTGAACGTGTGGCTTTGCATCATCTGATACACACCGTATAGGCCTGCATTGCCCTTAAGTCTGCTATGCATTTTCATGCCACATGTGTCAACGGGTGGTGCATTCACCACCATGAAGCAAATGAACTGCACCGTCTCCAGCAAAATGTATCTTGAGGGCAAAGAATTCGGTACCATTATGGTTACTGCTAGGGTAATGAGAAGGGCCATATTCTTTTTCACTGATGGAAAAAAAGAAAGTTCAGTTCATTAGGTTCAAAACTGTGAAACTGCTGTCTGTTACATGCGGGAGACAAGTAGAGCATTGGTGCCAATGCAGCAGCAAAACTGAAAGTGAAATTCGCCTATATACAAGACAGGCCTGGCAAGCCAATCAAAATGCAGATGATGCGAAAGCTATGCCTTTAAGTACCACTGCATATATTTGCAGGTTTGGTTCCATGTGTGACTGTACCAACACTCCACATAGCATGACCACATGCTTGCCTTTTCACCATGAAAGTAGACAAGCATGTGTGTGCCTGATATTCTGTGTCATTGTCTTTAGGTGATGTTTGCAGTGGGAAAATGTTCTGTCCTTTATATTTGTGTATTGTACATTTGGTATTTCTTGATGACCTGTATTCCAGAGAAACGCTGTTGTGAAAAGAGCGCACACGGTGACAAAGTTCTCACAAGCTCGGAAAGTAGCATGAAAAAGGCACTGCAGCCCTCCGGGAGCGCAGGCGCAGCAAAACCAGCACAACAGCTCTTCAGGAGTCCTGAAGGACCAGTGAAGGGCAGCTCGGAAGAAACGCCATCAAGCAATTTAAAAGAAAATGACGAGCCCAATGCTGGAAAGTTGACAGCTCCTCTTTACAAAAGTGCTGAAGGACAAGTAAGTATTTCTATTTTCACACACACTTCTTTGATAGGTTAATGTCGCAGCTTTGTGCTTGTTAGCAAACATGGGATAACACGTAGATCCTGTGTCATGCTGTGACAAGTTTGTCACTAATTTCCTAATGACCAGTCTTTCTGAGTACTTTTTGCTGCATAACAATGATAAGTAAAATATTTAACATGCAACTTGTTCAAGGTACATTTGGAGAAGGACGTATACGTTACGTAGGCTCTCTATAACCGCCTCATGGCTGCGAAGACGGACAGCCGATTTGTTCGGGAAGCTGCCGTGGCAATTTTTTTGACGGCAGGCTTGGCTGGCCACAGTGTGACCGGTGCAGTGTCAAACCGGACGAAAACTGGCGCAAAGCCAGCGTTGGACAAAACTAAGTACTCAGTCCTAAGTGGTATGTGTAAGTATTTAGTTAGGTCTTCCATGTGCTAACTCACCTGAAACAGATGGTTAAATCAATAGCATAATACCTATTATAGCATGTTCCCGATTGTCTTGTCTGCCTAGCCTATACAATTTGTTTGCTTCACGGTATAGTTATCAGGACATAAAAACCAGAGTTGTATATTTGTTTTTATGCTAATCTAATACACATTACTTTCCCAGACTAACATTCCACCATTATATGTGTTTTCCTTTCTGACAGCTCATATTGTGCTTAATAGCTTGAAAAGCAATACACGAGATGGCTGCTTGGCAGCTCTCAGAATGTCGCTGTTGGCCTATTTTTTACTGTGGCTTGATCAAGAACACTTCGTTGCAATTATTGCTGTCTTGCTGTGAGCATTTCTTGTTTTGTGTGTGTTTGTGTGTCGTGAAATTTATTTACTTATGTGTGTTTTGTTCCCAGATTTCTTCAGCAACTTTTTGCTACAACGTTATCTGATTGGGGAGATGGAAAAAAGAAAAAAACTGATGAATAAAATCCTTGCTGTCAAGATTGCCGATATAATGAAAGTGAGTGCAGCAGGACAGCAGGACAGCGACGGAGAAAGTGCCAGCAACCTTGGAGAACTCAAAGAAGCAGGCAAAGAACATGTATGTGGAGCGGAATAAAGACCTTTTGTGTATTACAGGTGTCTTAGTGTTGCTCACAATGTACATGCGTGCCGCTGCGGTGAGCTACGTGGAGGATCTAGCTGCCCAGTGTGCCTTTATGTAGACTAGAATGTCCTCATACACTTATTAGTACCAGCGCTAATAGACCTATTAGTCTAGCTCTATTGGTCTTGTCCAGTTAGCCCAATACAGGCTATTAGTCTAGTCCTATTAGTGTCAAGGTATTATCCTAACACAGGCTATTAGTTTCAACCTATTAGCCTAATACAGGCAATTAGTCTAGTCCTATTAGTGTCAACCTATTAGCCTAATACAAGCTATTAGTGTAATACCAATACTCTCTATTAGTGTCAATAACCTCATAGGCTAGTTTTTTGTATTAGAATTTTTGCTAGGGTGGGCACGAGAAATTTAGACACCTAACCGCACCAAAATTCAGCTGTTATGAAAACGCGGAATTTCGATCAAAAGAGTCCATTTGCCGCTGTGGTGGTTTGAAGGAAGGCGATAGAATAAACTAAACATTGTAGAAAGGGAAGTAAACAATCTGCGCAATCGCTCTATCGCGTTGTTTGACAAAGAAATGGACGAAAAAATGTGCTTAACGTGATTCAGAAACATATATCTACACAGGAATGTTCAATTGTAGAAATTACACTTCACTGCTACAGAGTAGCGAAGTTGTCCTGAAAAGTGGGACCAATATTTTCCGACCGCCCAACAAAGGGTGAAGTGCGCACGTACGGCAACACTTGCTTTGTTCACCGCAGTAATGCCACCCTGTAATGGAGACACAACTACGACAAACGGTCTGCATTTCTTCCGCAGCGAGCAGCGAGAAAAAGTGAAACATTTTTTACCGAGTCAGAAATAAGCCAAGCGTGTTCCGGACGGTATGTAACGGCATGCCGCTGGAAAAAGGGGGTCCATACCGCGGGGTTCAAATTCCGCAGACACGGCATGCGCTTCAGCGTAGCCGTCAATTTGCGGTTGAGCAAGCGACGTTTTTGCATTTTCTGTTCCGCATCAGCATCTTCTATAGGCAGCGAGGGAGCACCTTGAAAACCAGCACGACGGGGGCTGTCCCGTTGAACAACCAAGGCCTAAAATTTAAAAGAAAACACAACTATCAGCGCTTAATGCTTCGAATTTTGTGATTTCAGTAGACTTACCTTGATGTTGTCGCATATTTCTTGTGGATCCATGTTGCTTCCAAGGTCGTTTCCGCCAACATAAAGAACGGCGAAATCGACACGCTCGAAGCGCATCGTGGAGACAGCTCACGCCAGCCGCACTGCATTGTAGCCAGCAAAACTGAATGTGCAGGCTTTCATAGACTCAATTAGGCGCAGACGCGACCTATTTAAGAATTTAACCCGACTCGCCGACAATGACGCCGCGCAAGGACGGCATGACTGAACACGATCCAGCGAGGCGTAACAAGACCACGCGAACGAACCTACGTCCCACTAAAGCCCCTGCATCCACGCGCCACCGTCGCTGTATGGAGGGGCTTTAGTCCCTACGTGGGCCGGCAGTGGCCGGCAGAAACCACAGGGATTTAGCAGCAGCACCTAGTAGCGTCTTTCCCTAGGCGTACAAGTAGCTATCCGGGGGCAGGGAGTACGCCACTGGCTCACGTCACATCCGGTTTGCCTCCAAACCAGAGGAGCACATCATAATTGGATTTCTCCGCTCTTTCTGCGCATGCGCGAGAAGCAGTGGTTGCGAGAGAGAAATATGGGGACTCTTGGTCCTCGAGATTTCTCTTCGCCTAGGTACTAGGGGGAAGAAAGTTGTTAGCTCCGTTCGTCCCTAGCCGAGCTGGCAACGCAATCGACAGAATGCGTGGCCGGCAACACGGAGAAGCCGTGTCCAAGGTGAGTTTGTTGCTATTTTATTGCGACGGTAGCGTATTAAATTTTTATAGTCGCAGGGGGATACGTTTCATAGTGACGTGTCTTCTCGGATGGCTTTAGTGGCAAAGCATTACATCGTGCCGATGCATTGTTCATTGGTGTCGCTGGCAAGGTCAGCATACCGCACACTTCAGGAGATTCGCGGGAACGGAAACAATTTATGAATTCGACTGCCATGCCGATGCGAGTTTGTTGCTTTTCTTGTTTTTTCTTTTTGCAGCGGTTTCATATTAAATTCTGATAGTCGCAGGGGGATACGTATGGACGTGAGGCGTTTTCTCGGATGACTTTAATGGCAAAGCATTACGTTGTGCTGATGCATTGTTCAATAGTGTCGTTGAGCATACCACACTCTTCAGGGGAATCGCGGGAACGGAAACAGTTTTTGAATTCAACTGCCATGCCGATGAATTAGTTCGTAATGTAACTGAGCATACAACACACTTGGAGATTCGTGAGAATGGAACGTTTTGTACTCTGTATGTGTAAGTACTAAAACTTGTGTCGCCATGCAATCTGAGCAGTAAATAGTTGTGAGATCTGTACAGCCACACTGGCAAAACACTGCGCCCTGCGGATGAATACGGAACAAATGTATGCTAAAGGAAATGTTCTTCATGCAATTTCATAGCAGTAGACCGTTGTGAAAGCTGTACAGTAACACTGATTTTGGCTACGTGGTGCAGATTCGTAGCGATTCTGAGGTGCTTGTGCGCAAGGGTAATTAATGAAGAAGCGCGTATTATTAATCCGAGCTGTTACGATGTCTAGCTCATATACGGGGAGCTCTATGTCGGCGATACAAGGGCTCAGATCGCTACAACCGCGTGCGAAATAGCTCTGAAGGCCTGCCAGTATACTTGTTCGGCGTCTCCGTGCTCGTACTGCGACAGGAGACGTGACAACAGGTGCGCACTGTACCCTCTACAGTGGCCGCTTTCCACTAATGGTATACTTCGCCGCAATACACTGGGCAAGTTTGATTGCGCGACACTGGTGCCTTACGGCGAAGCTGACTTTAGGCAAACGGCATTGTGCAACGCTCGATCCATCTTGTCCGTCACTGCGGATAGAAAACGCGTACACGTTCAAGATATTTGGGCTGCATCATTTTGTCGATGTTCACCCCTCTTTACTAAATGAAGAGGATAACGTACGCCTGTGTGGGTGACTTAAAAGATTGATAAAAAGCCTGGTAACCTATGTGCAGTCAGCCAAAAAAACACTATTTATGCAGGTGTCCACGCTCCTGTAAAAAAAATGGGAGGACGCTTAAGCTTCGCCTTCAAGAGTGGAACGCGATAGCGTTATCGCACCCCGTTCGCACCGCCTACTCAAACGCGCTACGCCAGCCAAACGTCGCGATCGGCACAGATAGCCGGGCCTCGACACGCCATGAAGGCGGACGCGATCATGGGGCGAGTGGCGCGCCACGTGTCGGAGCAGCGCAGTACATTGCGAGGAGGGGGTCTTCTGTGTTTGCCGCAAGATGGCTCTGCGTGTACGCAGAGCGCAGAAGAAATGTAACGGAAACGTACTTCGCTACTCGTGAAACTGTGACTTCTCTAAGTTACATGGTCATAATTACCGATATACACCGCAGTATAACTTTCTACGGCTTGTTTCTAAGGGAACACCGCATTCACTAGAGGCGATTTTGCCCCGTTTTGAAGGAACGAACTCGTGGCTGAGTGGTAGCGTCTCCGTCTCACACTCCGCAGATCCTGGTTCGATTCCCACCAGCCCATCTTGCAAGATGTTTCTTTATTTATGAAGTGCCCTCTAGGATTTATCGCTCACGGCCGACGACACCGGCTTTTCTGCGACACGAGCTCCTTAACGCTGTCGCGCTAAAAAATGCAATTCAGTGATGACCCTCTGGAGGTGGATCCTCACCTATGTAAGCACAGCCAGTTCATCAGTCGCAGAGTAGGAGCTGAAAAGAACTTTTTAATGCTCATTATACGACATTGATAGCGATTTATTTGTGGTAAGCCAGTGACAAACGCATTGTACTAAACCGTGAGACTTCACCTTAATCCGCAATGCTTAAGTGGAGAACAGGAGAGCAAAAGGTGAAAACATTGCATTCATACAAGGCAAGTCATCCATGTAGTGTAATTGCGTTTATCGTTGGTGTAACGTTGACGCATTTACTTTCTGAAGTCCAACTTTTACTGCAACTTAGTTTCCATTGGTGAGGTGCTTTTACTGGAAACATCCAAACTATGAGTTATCAAATCAGGTTGCCGTCTTGTAGTTTTAGTTCTCCTCCGGTCTTGTCTTTTCTGAATCTGGAAGAGCTGGCTGATTGCACAAACCACGGAGCCAATATCAGTGTTACTGTATAGCTTTCACAAGGGTCTACTGCAATGAAATTGCATGACGACCACTTTCTTTAGGATACACTTGTTCCGTATTCATCCGCAGGGCACAGTGTTTTGCCAGTGTGGCTGCACAGCTCTAACAATGATCTACGGCTCAGATTGCATGGCGACGCAAGTTTTAGTACTTTCACATACAGATTACAAAAACGTTCCATTCCCACGAATCTCCAAGTGTGTTGTATGCTCAGTTACATTAAGAACTAATGCATCGGCACGGCAGTTGAACTCATAAACTGTTTCCGTTCCCGCGATTCCCCTGAATTGTGTGGTATGCTCAACGACATTAATGAACAATGCATCAGCACGACGTAATGCTTTGCCATTAAAGTCATCCGAGAAAACGCCTCACGTCCAAACGTATCCCTCTGCGACTATCAGAATTTAATACGAAACCGCTGCAAAAAACAAAAAAAAGCAACAAAGTCGCAACGGCACGGCAGTCGAATTCATAAGCTGTTTCCGTTGCCGCGAATCTCCTGAAGTATGCGGTATGCTGACCTTGCTCAACGACACTAATGAGAAATGGCGCATCGGCACTATGTAATGCTTTGCCGCTGAAGTCATCCGAGAACACACCTCACTTCCAAACGTATACCCCTGCGACTATAAAAACTTAATATGTTACCGGCGCAACAAAATAGCAACAAACTCACTTTGGACACGGCTTCTTCGCCTTGCCGGCCTCGCATTCTGTCGATTGTGTTACCAGCTCGGCTAGGGACGAACGGAGCTAACAATTTTCTTCTCCGTAGTACCTAGGCAAAGAGAAATCTCAAGGACCGAAAGTCCCCATATTTCTCTCTCACGACCACTGCTCCTCACGCATGCGTAAAAAGAACGGGGAAATCCAATTATGATGTGCTCGTGCTGGCGCCGAGCGCCGCCGTGGCGTGTTCGTCCTCGGCGCGATCGTTCTCTCGACCGCGCGTTGTTCCACATTGCTGATGTGATTGTGCGTGCGTTGCTTGTGTGTTGGTTGTAGCAATTGTAGGTTCTGTGTTACTTGGCAGAAAGCCGTGAGTAGTGGCGGTGCGGCAGTGCGGCTTTGGCCTCGGTGAGCTCTGGCAACAGAATCTGCGTTGTGTGACCCGTGCTTTCTTGAGAACCCGGCGGTGGTGACGATTGAAATATCGAAGTGGCCTATCGCCTCGGCAGCGAAGTTCTGCGAACCGCGATGTGGCGTCGCCGTGTCCGACTTTGCTTAACGGACATCGAGGGATGTCCTGCTCGCTGCAAGACATGTAAATGCAACTGCGTCGACCGCCCACTGTTCAACGCTGAAAATGTGTTTGGTGTGCTGTGGTTGAAACGAGTGGTGCAGCCGTGCAGCGGGGGTGGCGGAGGAGCTGAGTGGCTTAGGGGCTCCGTTTGCGCGTTCACAGGCATGTGCTCCCGTCTTGGTCGCATTAGCGGCTGTCGCGGGATTGTGGTGTGCTAGCTCCTTGCCTAGCATGAAGTTTACGACGCTAACACACAGCATGTTACTTTCTATTGTGGAAGTTCTGGGAGCCCTATTACGCAAGGAGTGCGAACGTAAACATAAACACACATAGGTGTCTGAAATATTGAATTACCCATAATACCTATTATGACTGATAATGGCTACACGGCCTGTGTGAATCAGCTACCGTATGTTGCGACGCTCTTCCGTGTGGTAGACTGATGCATGGTGCGCGTTTATTTCTGTACTGTTGTAAAAACCGTTACTTTATTCACTCAATACAAATGTACGGCTTCTTCGCCGCAGTACATTTTAGTTACGCGGTGAAGCATACTAAAAGTGGGAGGGGGCCGCTATCAGCCAGCATGGTATGTCCAGTTAGGCGACCTGAGAGGCGGCGGGTGCGCAAGTGTATAATTAAGGAAGACTTATTAGAGAGTTTTAGAATAGGGGCCCCAAACGTTTTGGGGCCCCAAAGAAATAGCGTCGAAGCCACTGCGCATGCGCAAGACGCAAACTGCCTTTGGGTTTTGCGTTGGGAACGCTATTTAACCGATTTAGCGGGAGCCCAAATAGCGGCCCCATAAGTTTTGCGTCGGCAAACATGGCGGCACCCATCGAAGCGACGGCTCTAACCTAGCACCAAACTGGGTTCGATTCGCGATAACGCGTGAACTTCGCAAGCAAGGAGAAGTGACTGCGGTTATCGCTTTCTGTCAACTAGCGTGTGTTATGAAGATTGACTCATTAGACGCCGCTGATTTTGAATTCGATTGTAGATTTTCTCTCTCGTAGGCCTAACACGGCTAAGCTTGGCTGCTGAAGGCTAGTGAAGTTGGTTTGCTCAAAACTAAGCGCAACTAATTGTTTGCTTACAAAATAACCTCTAAATTGTAATTAAACGCGAATGCATGCAAGTCAAAATTATTATTCCTATCAAAATGGTATATTTTATTTAATTATTTCTAACAGCTTTTCTTTGATGCCGGAGTGGCGCCGTCTGCGCAAGACGCTATCCGCAAACGTAAAACCCTATTCTAAAGCTCTTCACTCCTACGTGTCCCAACGCTAACACCCGCAAGGCTCTTTCGCGCCCCACACTATTGGGGCCCCTATTCTAAAACTTTCGATTATGTCCAGTGACAGTGGCCACTTTTCACTTTTAGTATGCTTCACCGCAGTACATTGCTTAGGCTTCACCGCGAAATATTGGTGTATTGCGAGAAAGATAATCTTAAAAATCCCAATTATGCAGCGTTTCTTTTGTAGCTTGCTACACCGCAATACAGAGGTGTAAATAAGCATCGTGCAGTAAAGAATACGAAGAGTGGAAAGGGCACAAAGGTTTACACTGCGCTACTTATTTTCAATTGTGACATAATTTGCAAGTGGATCTGTGCTCGTGGTAAGCTTCATTGACAATTCTTTGTACATTACAAATTCATATTGCAGGGAAGCTTAAGCACATTCGCCATTATGGTACATGTTATTCACCTTCAATGCAGGAGCACAATGCAGATTCTTGCCCCTGCTTTTGGCTGGACTGCACATGCTCTTTACGAATCGGTTCATTTCATTGGTTCATTCTTTGATTAAGCGCGAGACCTAGCAGTAGGTAGCCCAAATATATATTTGAGAAAATTAAAACAAATTCAGCCGTAAGAAGCTAAAGGGTTGTTTTGTGTAGACCAGTGGCCAATAACGGATATGAAAGCGGAGTAAGAAAAGCCGAGTCTTTCCACTTCAACACTGGGAGGCACAACTCCCACTAATAAATACGACTCTTACTTATTTGACTTTTTTAAGGAGATTACTGACTTGCATTGGCAAGTGTTCACTTCAACAAACACTGCATGAAGTAAGCTTCCTGTGCATATTTCACCAGCTACTGCATCATTGTTTCACAGTATGAGAGAAACTGCAATTTTATTCATGCCACAACTTGCCCAATTTCGTGTTTTGCAGTAGGATGTTATCAGTGCTATTAAGGCACTTAAATACTCATGAATAGCAGTAGAGAGAAAAAAAAGGAAAGTAAGAAAGCAGTGGCTTTTTGTGCATAGACTATGCATACAACTGGTGCTCTTATGGTCATTTTTCCCTATCCACTAAACCATTCTAAACAGGAAACGTTTATACACAATCAGTGTGCAAAGTCAGACCACAACTAAACCAGAGGTATCGTTGGTAAGCAAAGTATATCTATTCGGTGAGATTTTCTGCAGCCCTGCTATTGGGCTTTCCTTCCTTCCTTTTGAGCTGTGCAGGTTCATTAAGAAGGGATGAGACAGTTTGACAATTGTAATCGTTGAAAGATTAGCGAAACTTTTCTCGGGTTGTTTTTTCTTGGTTTCAGACTCTCCATATTGCATTTTAAGGCGTGTTTTCTGTGTTAGTTGCTTTTTCTTTACGGGTAGGGCATGTCAACATTTTTTACACCATGTCAAGTATGTGGTGCCATAGACTTCTTAGATGGAGTCTTACCCTTTCATTCTGTACAATATGATGTCGGTTTTTTGTGTCCAAGACTGTCATACAGCGTGATTGCATTTTGCCAAGTTTTGCCTCTGTCACCCAAGCTTGAAAGATTGCTACCCACTGCTGGTGGCATGAAACATGTGACATTTCTTTTTCAATAAAAGGAAGTTTGTCACTTATTCTGTGCACTGGCTGTCTGTTCTCTTTGAATTGCAATTTGTTGCCTATATTTGCTCTTTTGTTGCATTTCAGATTAGGAATGCCTATCATAATTGACATTTAACCATATTGCACTCAATGTGGATATGTAATTGCAATATATGGCCACCATAAATATAACAGAAGTTAATAATTCAAGAATAGTGCCTTTGCATGGTGGTGCAGCCATGAATTGTGGCTATAAGGTACCAGCGCTGCAGGTAGCACTGCTTGTGCAGATTATAGTTAAACTCTACTACTTTCAAACATCATTGTTTTTATCTGCATTTGTATAGCTCCAGTTTCTGTGAACAACACACATCTGGTGGAAGAGTGGCTTGCACCTGCAGTTGGGTCCAATGAATAGCCAAATTTCTGCCCGTCTTCATGTTATTAGCATATTAGTAAAGGCAGTCGTTTTTATAGTAGCCTGTTTGCCCAGTGTAGAAGCCGCTGCAGGGTGTCAGGATCTCATACACATCTTCAGCTTTGCAGGGGACACAGCATCTGGCACATAGTTTATCACAGGCCATGTATTCAGGGCAAGTTGAGTTTACCCACTAGCAAAGGGAGAACCAAGCTTGTTGGATATGAAGTAAACCACCTGTATACTCAGTGGCCTTCTTCATTTCGTGTGAGATACGTGGTTATAGCGACCCTTGTTTTAAGCACTTCTTGTCCAGTAGCGGTCGTTTGCTTTTGAAACTCAGGACAGCTTTCAGCAAGCTGGACAGGAATAACTAAGAAACCAGCAGATGTTAATTCTCGCACTTATCATGAGAAGCTTCGTACAGTATGAGGGCGTAAATAAATGAGGGTGTTCCCAAGGCCTTGTAGCACATGTCACGAGTTTGGAGCAACATGATGTATAGCACTTTTTTGATCGCATGCTATAGGTTTAGCAGGTGTGGCCATGGCTGAAGTGCAGTGCAAGGTCAAGAAAACAGATATCTATGAGCAGAACCCAGGTAAAGGAGAGCCTGGGAAAACTAGTGGGAAGCCTGCTCAACATCTGGTTGACCCACTTGCTGGCTCCATCAGGCGAAGTATGATAAAGAGAAGGAAGTCATCAACACATCAGAAGGTTTTTACATACAAACACTGTGTTAAGGCCATAACATGCCAACAAGTCTTAGTGCGCAGGCTATGCACGACCAACTACATATGCCTTCTGTTCACAGATTGCTCATTGTAACTAACCAGGATGGAGTGGACAAAAAAAAGGACAGCAGCTCCATTAATTTGGTTTCACTGGTATCAACAGTGTTTTGCAAGTGTACATTTCCATACTCCCCAATGCCTTCGTGGGTGACATCAGCAAGGACCAGCTTAAGGCAAGGGGTAATAGACGTCATTACAAGCTAAAAATGCATGCATGGAGAGCACATTGTGTCCAAAGAGTAGGCACTTCACAGGGGCACTGGAGAAGGAACAGATTATTAACAGTGGGCAAAGACAAGCTACTAAACACCCAACACTGTTGCCATGCAACAACCTCTGAATCAATCCCTCTTAAAAAGGAAATCATCTTTGTGTATCCATAAAGAGGGCAGATGGGCAAAGCCCCTTCAATAATTCTGCCAGCTTCAAAAGCCCACTTTGCACATCCTGAATGCTTCCTTCTTACGAGTTTGCTGGGATTCCGTAAAGGCTACTCAACAATAGACCATATTCACACTATCAATCAGATGATAGGGAAATGTGCGGAATATAACCAACCCTTATATATAGCCTTCATTGATTACGAAAAAGCATTTGATTCAGTCGAAACCTCAGCAGTCATGAAGGCACTACGGAATCAGGGTGTAGATGAGCCATATGTAAAGATACTGGAAGATATCTATAGCGGTTCCACAGCCACCGTAATCCTCCACAAAGAAAGCAACAAAATCCCATTAAAGAAAGGTGTCAGACAGGGAGATACGATATCTCCAATGCTATTCACAGCATGTTTACAGGAAGTATTCAGAGACCTGGAGTGGGAAGAATTGGGGATAGAAGTTGATGGAGAATACCTTAGCAACTTGCGTTTCACTGATAATATTGCCTTGCTTAGTAACTCAGGAGAACAATTGCAATACATGCTCACTGACCTGGAGAGGCAAAGCAGAAGGGTGGGTCTGAAAATTAATCTACAGAAAACTAAAGTAATGTTTAACAGTCTCGGAAGAGAACAGCAGTTTACAATAGGTAGCGAGGCACTGGAAGTGGTAAGGGAATACATCTACTTAGGGCAGGTAGTGACCACGGACCCGGATCATGAGACTGAAATAACCAGAAGAATAAGAATGGGCTGGGGTGCGTTTGGCAGGCATTCTCAAATCATGAACAGCAGGTTGCCGCTATCCCTCAAGAGGAAAGTGTATAACAGCTGTGTCTTACCAGTACTCACGTACGGGGCAGAAACCTGGAGGCTTACGAAAAGGGTTCTGCTGAAATTGAGGACGACGCAACGAGCTATGGAAAGAAGAATGATAGGTGTAACGTTAAGGGATAAGAAAAGAGCAGATTGGGTGAGGGAACAAACCCGGGTAAATGACATCTTAGTTGAAATCAAGAAAAAGAAATGGGCATGGGCCGGACATGTAATGAGGAGGGAAGATAACCGATGGTCATTAAGGGTTACGGACTGGATTCCAAGGGAAGGGAAGCGTAGTAGGGGGCGGCAGAAAGTTAGGTGGGCGGATGACATTAAGACGTTTGCAGGGACAACATGGCCACAATTAGTACATGACCGGGGTAGCTGGAGAAGTATGGGAGAGGCCTTTGCCCTGCAGTGGGCGTAACTAGGCTGATGATGATGATTGCGGTGTAGCAAGCTACAAAAGAAACGCTGCATAATTGGGATTTTCAAGATTATCTTTCTCGCAATACACTAATATTTCGCGGTGAAGCCTAAGCAATGTACTGCGGTGAAGCATACTAAAAGTGAAAAGGGGTCACTGTCACTGGACATAATAAGAGTTGTTTAATTATACACTCGCGCACCCGCCGCCTCTAATTAAGTGGTCATACCATGCTGGCTGGTAGCGGCCCCCAGTGGCGTAGCAACAGGGGGGGCCGGGGGGCCGTGGGCCCCGGGTGCAAGGGATCAGCGGGGGGGGGGGGGGGGGGGTGTCATACGCCTGAAGACGTCCCTCTTTCCGCCGGCTTGACTGGGCGCAAATGGCAAAGAATGCTCCGGTATCCAGTAGCCCGAGCTAACGTACCCGATGCGTTGCGCCGAAGAATTGTCGGCTGCAGCTCTATTAACACCCCACGAAATAATTGCACGAATGTGCGGGCCAAAAAATGTAATTCGCAAAATGGTCGCTAAACTATTCGCCTTAGCGGAACGTTTCATGTGGGGTGCGCTCATGCCGTGCCTTCATGCTGGGAGGAGTGGCTAAACATACAGTGAGGCATAGTAGGGCGTTAATGCTCTTCGGTCCCTTCCGTTCAGAACGCACAGCGAAGACGAACAAAGACAGTAGCAAGTGGGCATTCAACGAGCGCGCCCGGCGCTCGTGTTTAAGGTGAAGCGTTCGTTGAGAGCGACGTTGCATAAGTGCGGCCGTCAAAAGTCGCGAATGGGATTCTCTGGATCGTCTTCAGACTCGGTGCGGCCAAAGAGTTTGGCCGCATGTGACTCGACAGGCTATAGTCGCGGGCGCCGCGATGTTCAGCTCGCTTTTACTTCTCCTCTCCCGCTCGCTCCGAGAAGCCGCTGCGAAACCTGCCGTTATGTTTCACGTTTTCCTTCTTACCCTCGAACGTTTAAGAAAACTGTTGTGTTGTGTGACTTTATGTCACAAGTACAGAGTCTGTGTCAGCTGCACAAAATTTTTCAAAAAAAAAAACGTGAATTTTCTAAGGATATTTACCAATATTCTATGAAGTTATGTGTCTTTGTGATTACTAGGAATTCGGTAGCGTGAAAAATATGGCAGATAAGTAATAACCATATCCTTAATAATCCATCAATTAGTACTTATAGAGGAAGCACTTCAATTCCAGAATTGAGGACTCAAAGTCAGATAATTAACTCAACAAAAGCTTCTTAAACAAAATCGTTTTGGGTGCTACAAGCTACAGTACCGTGGCACTGCAGGCGGCGCCCAGTATGGCAGTAGCGAAAGAAATATGAAATAGTGGACCAGTGAGGTTGATCCATCAACCCTCTCCATTGCGAGTGCAGACCAACAGGTTTCGCTTGCACGGGCTTCACTGCGGTCTTTTTTTTCCTTTTTTTTTTAATGGTGACGCCAAGAATCGACGCGAAGCGTGCTCTATACTGTTCCCAATCTTTTGGTGGTACCGCAGCTCGGATAATCACGTTTGTCCGTATAGCAACAAATAAAAACAAGGCTTTATTGATCAGAATGAAGAGAACTCGTAATTGTCATAACATTGGCGCCCGCGCAGCAGGGAGCCAGGTGGCGTTTTCCGTTTTTCTAATATGGTGGGCAGATCAGCGTCACTCAGACACAATTTAATTTTCGTTTTCGTTCAGGGCTACCCACAGCCAAAATACTGCGGGCCATAGTACCTACGACGATTTTTGTGAAGTTGTTGTTGGGCAAGATATGAATGTCGGCCTTCAATTTTGCAAATGAAATGTTGCCGCTAAAATTGGTAGTTAAAACATGGTTAAAACTTTGTAAATTTTTTTTTTACTTGTGACGTGACCCGTATTTTCTACGATGCCGCATTTGTATTGGCTGCCAAGCCTTACAGTTTGACAAGATGTGCACATGCGCTTATCACAAGTTATCAGTGCAGCACCCTGTGTTATTTGGCGCAGAAAAAAACAGCGTGTACTGGCCTCGAGCTGCACCACTGGAAAATCTGGCGCCACCGTAGGCGTGACGTGCTATTAGGGATCACGTGGACATAGCGGCCGCGTCGGCTGCTTCGGGAGCGCCGAAGCGAGCGGAAAACGAGAGTTTAAAGTTCCCTCGTACGCTGCGGTCCTCATTTAGTGGCGAGATTTTCCCGCTTCGAGTGTCTCCTTTACAACGCTTGAAAGCACTACAATAGGTAGTGGCTGCCTTTGAAGGCGCGCAACATGGTAAGCTACTGCTCGGTGCCGCAGTTCCAAACGTACGCAACGGAGCCCGGTGTCAGCTTTATTCACAAGTAGCCGCAGGACAAGAAGCTGCGTGAACCTTGGCTCGCGAAACTTAGAACCGGAAAACAGTCATCGGCTACAACTCGGGTATGCAGCAAGCACAGACGCGAGGAAGATTTCTGCTACGGCGCCGGGACTGCGATGTTCGGAAAACGCGCACTGAGAAGCTCGCCCGAGTCCGCTGCCCGACTATAATGTCATGACGGTTTGGTCTATGAACTTGTCGATGCTATAGATACTTGCAAGTTCACTGGAGGGGAAAGGGAGTGGTAAGGAGCACATTAAAAAAGAAGCATGGCATATGGTCATGTTTGTGTTATGAAGTAATGCACTGGATTACAAAAAAATAAGCAGCGGGAAATCGCACCCTGAGAACACTGATAAACATATAGTGCGACGCAACTCGAGAAATAATATTGAAACGTCCAAGAATTTAGAAAACAAAAAAGATTGAATCGTCGCGACGGCGATTCAATCAGTCCCCGTAGGCGTCGAAGTCTCTACAATGAATATTTTTGAACAGCTCTGATAGCACCCACGCAACAATGGTTGCTTGTATACTGTCAAATGCTCATATTCTGCGGCCTAAAGCTCATGGCAAGGTGCGAAAACGCGCACGCGGCGAAAGCGAAACAGTACGCGGACGAGCATGCAGACGCGCAGTCGGTCGCTGCGAAGCTGTGTGATCGCTGCATTCAGGCTTCATTCTATTACGCTCCATTTAGTTATACAAACACTATAAGAACATATTTCACATAGTTTGCTCTCAGCGTTTGCCTATCTTTCACGCAAGAAGACGGTTCGGGAGACTACATCGCGGCGACCGTGCACAGTGGCGTTCACTGTACGTATTCGGTAAAAAGATAGCGTCTGTAAACGATTCTGTGCTTTCAGTTTGCTCAAGATTATTATTTAGACAGTAAAAAACTTGTCTCGTTTCAAAAGTATTTACAAAAATGTCCGGGAGAGCTCCCGCGTGGCGTTTTCAGTGGGCGCTGACAGCAAACCCTATGAGGAGCGCGCCGCGTGATCCCTCATACTACGCCAGCGAGGCGCTTCCGATAGATGGCGACTCCGTAACTCCTCGCCGCCAATACCTACTGCATTCGCGATCTCTGGGAAAGAAAGCGAAGGAGAGGGGGACCCGGGGGACGTGCGTGGTATCCAAAGCGGCTGTACTGGTGCTGAAACCAGGAAACTGTCGATATCCTCGCCTTCCTCGACTACACCCGGGGGGGGGGGGGGGGGGGGTGACAGAAGACCTATGGGCCCCGGGTGCCAGATGACCTAGCTACGCCACTGGCGGCCCCCTCCCACTTTTAGTATGCTTCACCGCGTAACTAAAATGTATTGCGGCGAAGAAGCCGTACATTTGTATTGAGTGAATAAACTAATGGTTTTTACAACAGTACAGAAATAAACGCGCACCATGCATCAGTCTACCACACGGAAGAGCGTCGCAACATACGGTAGCTGATTCCCACACGCCGCCTAGCCCACTTATCAGTCTTAAAGGGTATTATGGGTAAATCAAAATTTCAGACACACATATGTGTTTGTTTACGTTCGCACTCTTTGCGTAATAAGACTCCCAGAACTTCCACAACAGAAAGCAATTTACAACACACAAACGCAAAGAACACAGACATATGTCTTGTTTTCAACTCGGCCGTCATGCAAATGACATAGCGCGGAAAAACGTGAACATGCTGTGTGTTAGCGTCGTAAACTTCATACTAGGCAAGGAGCTAGCACACCACAATCCCGCGACAGCCGCTAATGAGACCAAGACGGGAGCACATGCCTGTGAACGCGCAAACGGAGCCCCTAAGCCACTCAGCTCCTCCGCCACCCCCGCTGCACGGCTGCACCACTCGTTTCAAGCACAGCACACCAAACACACATTCAGCGCTGAACAGTGGGCGGTCGACGCAGTTGCATTTACATGACTTGCAGCGAGCAGCACATCCCTCGATGTCTGTTAAGCAAAGTCGGACACGGCGACGCCACATCGCAGTTCGCAGAACTTCGCCACTTCGATATTTCAATTGTCACCACCGCCGGGTTCTCAAGAAAGCACGGGTCACACAACGCAGATTCTGTACTGCCAGAGCTCACCGAGGCCAAAGCCGCACTGCCGCACCGCCACTACTCACGGCTTTCCGCGAAGTAACACAGAACCTACAACTGCTACAACCAACACACAAGCAACGCACGCACAATCACATCAGCAATGTTGAACAACGCGCGGTCGAGAGAACGATCGCGCCGAGGACGAACACGCCACGGCGTCGCTCGGCGCCAGCATCACGCCTTCTCAAAAATCCCTAAAAGATGCTGTCCCTAGGCACCTAGGATCAGGTCACGTGAGGGATTTTTGTACGACAAATACGCCGCGCGAAGCGGTTGCTCGCATGGAGTTCGACTTCTGGGTGACGAGCGAATGCGACAGCCATTTTCATCGCGTCGCTTGTCGCGGAAGAAATCGCTTGCATAGGGTTTATACTTAAAGCGCGTTAACAATGAAAATGTCCACATGTTATCAAAGCGTTTGCTAAAGTGATTGTACCCGTACATGCACGATACAGCTATTAGAAATGGCAGTGATTTCCGCTGGGGACCCACACCACCCACACATTCAAAGGTAATGGCAAAAGCAAAGAGCATTCAACAGGTCGGTTCGTTCACTTCGAAACCCAATAGTGGCGGCGCGGTGGGGCCACTGGCATCGGCACCATCAAATGGCGCGGGCAACGGACGCGGCTTGTTTACGATGTGGCTTGTTTTCTGTGCCAGTTTAAACATTTCACAGCAAGCTTGGAGCTCAGAAATATGCGGTTTTGCTTTGAAGTTCTCGGAAACTGGTAAGTGTCTTTCGCTTCCAGTTGTTTTCTCACTGTCAGTGCGCCTAAACATAATCCCATTGCCGTGACCTCGGTGATGTGCCACTGATGCACTCTCTGGAAACCAAGTTCTTTCGTACGTATGGTTGCAGAATACAGTAGTGTCGGAGCAACTTGGCCTACCTACTCGTTAGAGGCAGGACCAAGCTAAATAACAGTAACAATAAAAAAGACAGCTCTTCGCCGAACAAGTAAAATGCCGAAAGCTTGTTATTGCGCGAAGTTGTGAGCGCCTCAGAAAGCTGATATGCGGCGGTGCTTCTGTATTTGGCTGATTTGACAATGTGCAGTTTGCGCACGCCGTATACTTGGTAACCTGAAATTATCACCTCACTGCAAAGGTTCGCTTAACATCTTTTTGTTGTTGCTGGTGTTTAACACTGCTTTTAACACTGTTGCTGGTGTATCGACGTGTTGTATACACGACCAGACACCGTTCGAGAGCGTAATGTTGCCGCTGTTCGCCGTAAATGAGTGATATACTTACTTCTAAGTTCTTTATTAATGCGCCAAGAGAGCGTTAAGAAATTTTACTAATTGAACGATAACAGTGGTCTGATCCTCTCTGTAAAACACCCGATATTTATTTGCTACACTGGTGTTCTGGCTGTAATACACAATCTTCGTTACTGTTGGTCTACGATTTCCAACTTTGCGGTCATATGTTTTAACGATACACTTAATTTCTTCATTCGTTTTGCCATATCGATATTGGCTCGGACGTTGCCGTTGTCACACGGGCGCTCTCGAAGGCGATCGAGCCCATTTGATAATGAATTTCTTCCTTGCGCAAGTGGAGGAAGAGAACTAGTCGCGATCGCGAAATACCGATCTGGATCGGGCTCGATCGTGATCGAAAGGGCGCCGTGTGGCACCGGTATAACGTTGGCGTCGCTCTTTGTTGGGCTGAGGGATCAAGAACGGAAAACGAAACAGAATGTTACAAATATTTGGGTTCTAAACCATCTTTTCATCCTGTTCGTTGCGACGTGGTTCGGTTACATTGAACACTATATTTCTAAGCGTGGCACAAATGTCACAAGCCTTTGCTTGCCTCACTGTCACGGAAGTATGGACGCACTTTCCCGGTGGCACTATGCAGGTTTGCTCGATTTGGACTTGGGGATCCGCTTATGCATTATTTCATTTCCATCTAGCAATTAGTAACAGCCGAAATTCTATAAGAGCTATTTCTACCAGAAATAAATGTATATGGTATTACTGGTAAATATGGCTACAGTGTACACGCAAGCACAATCTCACGAATGCCATGCAATTGGGCCAAGAATGTTCCCATTCCTAGGTACGTGCCATCAGTGTTCAGTGGCGAAGCAAGGATCTGGGTCAGCTATCTAAACCCAAGGTTGAACTAACATTGCCATAAAATCATATGCATGATAAGCTTAGCATCGCATCCCGGAAATGTATACAGGTTGCTACAAGAACAGAGCCAGGATATGTATGATTAATACTTAGTATAAAGAGCATTCAGTGCACTTTTGTTTCATGCTTACATTGAAGTGCTGCATATTAAATTTAAGATTCTTGCCTTTATGATCTAACTGTTCTGGAAAAGGAAATCACACAGATTTTGATAGAAGCTAACAAAAGAAAAGAGAACTGTGGAAGACTTACTTTTGCACCATTGTTGGTGCTTGGCTTTATTAAAATATGTCTGAATACATGTTCATTTAAATTTATGTCTTGATCAGCTTGTATTCCTGAAATAAGTTGTAATGGAAAGTATCTGTTATCATTTCTTCAGTGTGTCTTTTCGCAGTATGTACATGTATTTGCTATACTTTTAGTTGCCTAAGTATTTGTTATAATAACCATTACAACTTAGTGGCTGAGTTGAATGGTTACAAGGAAAGCATGTGGAACTTCTTGCATAGCATTTCTCCTTCACACTGTTTTGTCACTTCAGTAACAATGCAGTATGCATTTTGGCCCTACTCGGGTACTGTTGCAAGCCTTAACCTGTCTCCTTATTCTCTTCTGTTTTGTCTTGTCCTGTCTTGCCCACAGATTTTTCGAAGGTGAAAATTTTGCTGATCTGATGCACATTTTGGAATCTAAGTGAAGCAAAGCTTTAGGAAAGTGGTTAATTAACTTTTATGCAACTAAATCTGGTTCATACATTTACGTTTACTTCTATTCAATGCAACACATTTCGCAGTGTTTATGCACTGCACAGGTCACAACTTTAATCTCATGCAATGTATTTGTTTAGGTTTGTATTAACTGTGCAACATTACAGGGACTAAGAAAAGAACAGACAACACTTCTTGTGTTGTATATTCTCTTCGCAGTTAATACGAACAATTACCAACTCGCCCAGCTTTCAGTACTTGTGCTATTTGTTTAGGCACTACACTGCTTACAAGCTGTGCCGAAATACAGACACCAGAACGGTGATACACATCCGGAAACATTGATGCAAAAATGTCATGTGGATGAAAGCAATGTTAGATGCTTGTAGAAGAAAGAATGGTAATGACAGGTATATCCCTAGCAAAAATCCTAATAAAAGAACTAATAGCCTATGAGGTTATTGACACTAATGCAGTCTATTAGGTCTATTAGTGTATTAGTCTAACAGATCTGTTGGTGTATTGGTCTGTTAGTCCAATAGGCCTATTAGGGTATTAGTCGAATAAGTCTTTTGGTGTGTTGGTCTAATACGTTTATTGGCGTGAAAGAAAAGGTAGCAATGCACCAGATACAGAATGAAAAACAGGCATAGGTGCTAAAATTCCTAGAAGCATTTATCAGCATAGCATGTATATTTACAGATTCCTCTTTGGAGCCCCGCAGGGGCGTCTGCGTCAGCAGGCGTTTGGTGTGTTGTGACACGTACCCGAGCACACGAGGGTTGGACCCTCCCGCATCTTTCCCCGTACGCGGCTTAGCCGTGTCCGGGGAAAGGGGGATCCTGGAGGTTGAGCCAATGTCGGGTGTTCGGACCTATAAGGCCCCCCGGCGGAGGCAACACACCTCTTTGGCCTCTGCTTCACGTAGACGGCACCCCCGGACCGACCCTCCCAGGGGACATCGGTAGTTGCCTTTTCCTGTCTCTCTCTCCCTACAACCTTCGTCTTTCCCTTACTTTCCACCATTCCTGTCTTCTGGCTTCCTTTTCCAATTTTTCCAGGGAGTGGTTATAGTGGTAATGTACAGCTGGTGTTTGCAGGCCATGTTTCACCGGCCCTGCAGCATCCACTTGTAGGACTCCACGATGGGTGGCTGGCTTTACTGCCGAAATTACAATTTCCTATGGCTACTTCCTTTCCCCCACTATCTGATTGCTCCCTGAAGAGGGGCGCACCGATGATGTCTTAGAATTTTTTGCCCGTCAAAAAGAAACTTTCCCTCGCTTCCATGTCATCCACTCCAAACAACCCGACAAACCCATGCGAACAATCTCACCATTCCTCGTATCTAAGTCTCTCACCCAAGTTTTTGGTACAGGTTACAAAGCATCCAGAATGGTAAGCGGTGATCTCCTCTTGGAGCTCCGCAACCAGAAGCAATATGAAAAGCTACCCGATCTTGTATCATTTGGCGACGCCAAAGTAACAGTAACTCCGCATCGTACTATGAATATCACCCGTGGTGTAGTCTACGATGATGATCTCTTGGAGCTGACTGAAGCAGAACTCCTGGAGGGCTTCAGTGAGCAGAACGTCATCATCGTTGAACGAATTAAGATGAGGCGTGACAATAAGGAAATACAGACAAAACACCTGATACTTACTTTTGGCACAAGTGTTCTGCCCGAGTCCATCGAGGCCAGGTATATCAAGCTCCGTGTTCGGCCATACATCCCTAATCCCCTGTGATGCTTCAAATGCCAGCGTTTCGGTCACAGTTCACAGAGCTGCCGAGGCCGCCAAACCTGCGCGAAATGCAGTGCTCATGAGCACACTTCTGAATCTTGTGTAAACTCTCTCCGCTGTGTAAGCTGTGATGGGGAGCATGCTGCATACTCACGGTCGTGCCCATCGTGGAAGAAAGAAAAGGAAATAGTTACCATTAAAGTAAAAGAAAACAAGTTTCAAAGAGGCACGCAGGCGGGTATCCTTCCTGCCAAAAAACACCTTTGCCGATGTGGCGCGTCAGGGGGCAGCGCCATAACGGTTTCCGGGGCTGTCCAACCCACACCCAGTGAGGTGGCATTGATGCCATCCACCCCCCCGGCGGCTGCAGCTAGCACTGCTACGCCAGCCCAGCAGACGGGGCCATCTACCCCGAAGGTGGGTGCAGCCGAGGCTGCCCCAACCTCCCCGGCCCCTTCCAGCGCTGGCAAAAGCTGGCGCAGCGAAATCCCTCAGGGAGCCCCATCGACCTCCAAGCTGGTAGGCGCAAGGGTCTTGCCTTCGGAGGCAGGACTCACTCGGAAAACTTCTCGCACGCAAGAGCACGTGTCCGGCGCCTCACAAGAGGCAGTGGACACTACACCTATCCTTAACGCGCCAAGCGCCTAAGGAGCGGCGAGGCTCCCTCGAACGAAGGGCAAAACCCCCATTACAGGGCCTCGAAAGAGCTCTGTAATCTAAGGCATCACTTCTGTTTCCATACACACAGCACTAATTTACTTTAAATATGGATACACAAATTATTCAATGGAATGTCAGAGGTCTTCTTAGAAATCTTGACGATGTGTAAGAACTTATCCACAAACACAATCCAAAAGTGCTGTGTTTACATGAAACACACTTAAAAACGAAACACAAAAGCTTTCTCCTACAGTATGTTACATTTCGCAAAGATCGCAATGATGCTGTCACATCATCGGGCGGCATTGCCATTGTTATTCATAAAAGCATAGCGTGTCAACGTTTGCAGGTACAAACGTCCCTCGAAGCAGGGGCGATTCGAGCTGTTCTCCTAAACAAACTCATCACCATTTGCTCGCTTTACATATCCCCGCATTACCAATTAAACAAACATGAATTTCAGTCCTTTATAGATCAATTGCCAGAACCTTATGTTGTTCTTGGCGATTTCAATGCAGACAGTAGCTTGTTGGGAGACTCTCGTAACGATGCGCAAGGTCGTCTCGTTTAAAAGTTCTTTTTTTCTTCCGGTGCATGTCTGCTGAATAAGAAGGCACCCACATATTACTGTCTTGCAAACAGAACCTTTTCTTCAATTGATCTTAGCCTAGTTTCCCCATGTATACTGCCTGAACTCGAATGGGAAGTTATCAACAATCCTTACGGGAGCGACCACTTCCCCCTACTGCTAAGATCATCTAAAGAAAACGAATATCCACCACAAACTCCTAGGTGGAAGATTGAGACAGCTGATTGGGAGAAATTTTGAACTCTTACTAGTATCTCTTGGGCTGACATGTCTTCATTTGAAGTTGATGCTGCAGTGGAGTTTTTGCAGCCTTCATAATAGATGCCGCATCTAAATGCATATCAGAAGTAAATGGCTTGGCGTGCAAACGGCGTGTCCCGTGGTGGAACGACGATTTTAGGATCGCACGGAAAAAACAGAACAAAGCTTGGGGGTTGCTACGCGCCCCTCCCGCTGCGGAGAATCTTGTTAACTTTAAGAAAGTAAAGTCCCAAGGCAGGAGAACCCTCCAATAGGCCAGAAGAGAAAGTTGGCAGAAGCTTTCATCAAGTATAAACTCATTTGCAGATGAGGCCAAAGTCTGGAACAGGTTTAAGGACGGGTCTTTAGACCCAAAATACCTTAAAAAAACTAATTTTGGAAAATAGCATTTCTCTAATCTACATCTATTATTCTCCCTATCTGCCAAGTTTCCAGTCTCCTAAGGTCATATTTCAGCCATACGAACAACCTAAAAACAGATAGGTCTCCTGATTTTTGCGTGTGTCGACGCTAAAACGACACACATTCAATGACGTCGCGCTCATGTACAAGTGCCTTGAGGGCGGCCATCTTGGTCTCATTTGAAAGAACGCGGTTTCGGCTTCAAATATCGCGCGCTGCCACTTTGTTAGGCTTGCTGGTTCAATACGAAAACTGGCAGCAAAAATAGATGAAACGTGCATTCTCATTCGCTGTCGCCTGCACGTGACGAGATAACGCCACGTGATTGGCTGGGCGCACTCCCGAGCTATCTGCTAGCCGCAGCAGAGGCGCGGGCGAGACGAATGTTCGATACGACTGTTGTGTGAGTACGCACGACGATGCCTCCTCCGCACCGAAAGTTTGACTCTAAGCACAAGTATGGAAAGAAAAGGAAGAAGTCCATGCTCAACAACTTCAAAAAATGCCCCACCGCATCATGCGCAAGTCGTTGACGACGAACGACCAACGGCGTCAAGCGACGAAACTAATGGAGCTGACCGAGTGCTTGGTGTAAGTGGTGCGACAACGAGTAGGTGCGACGAAAACGCCAGCCGCATCCATCGTGACACCGTTAGGCTGACGGCTTCAGATTTGGAGCTAATCGACAGGACATCCGACGAGAAACTACAAGAGCTCACGTCAACTGCAGCAGTGAACCATAATTCGGAGATCTTGTCCGCTAGCGATGTCGCCGCCGGCCCACTTGACGATACTGTTTTCACCGTGGTGTTCCTGGAATCGGTGAACGCACTGCTGGAGCATATGAACTGTAATACATGCGGCGGTAGCGCGAAAATCAGCCGGAAGGAGCGCGAATATGGCCTTGCAATAAGTCTGGTGCTCATATGCTCGAAATGCAGCGACAAAGCATCAGCGTGGAGCTCGCCGCGTGTGAATGGGACTCAGAAAGTGAATCTGTTTACCATTAATATTCTGGCTGCGCACGCGATGCAAAGCACCGGCAATCGGCATACTGCATTCAATGATATTTTCGCAACAATGAATATATCGCACCGCGGGCTGCATACGAAAACGTGGCAGGGGTATGTCAAAATGAAGTTGACACCTGCCGCGACCCATGCAGCTGAGACGATTACAAGAGAAGGTGCGAAGCCAGTCCGGCAGCTTTACAGCCAATTAAACTTCGGCAACCCAGGCAACGTTGCTGTATCGTACGACGGGTCTTGGATGACTTGCGGGCACAGTTCGCACATTGGTGTTCGGTGCCGTCATCGAACTTTTTACGGGACTTGTCCTGGACTACGTTGTGCTGAGCAACTTTTGTGCCGGTTGTCAGCGTGGACCAAAAGTTGGTGACCCTTCATATGATGAATGGAAAGCCAGTAATGAGTGTCAGAAAAATACGGATAAGAAGGCTGGTGAAATGAAGGTGGAGGCTGGCCTCATTTTATTCAAAAGATCGCTGGAAAAGTACGGGCTAAGATAACACAGCTGTGCTGACAGATGGTGACAGCCGTACTTTCTTGGCCCTAAAGGAGGCCAAAGTATATGGCTTTATAGAAGTTGACCAAGAGGATTGTGTCAACCATGTCCATAAGAGGATGGGGACAGCCCTACGTAATGCCCTGTCAAAGCACAAGGGGCCTGGCTCAGAGCCACTTGGTGGAAGAGGAAGGTTGACTGGAGATTTGGTCAACAAATTGAGCTCTTATTATGGATGGGCTCTGAAATCCCACACTGGTGACATTGAAGCCATGGAGAAGGCCATGATGGCAAGCTACTATCACGTAACATCAAATGATGTCATCTCGAATCACAGCCTTTGTCCAGAACGTTCCGATTCCTGGTGCCGGCAAAATGCTGCAAAGGCCAAACGTCAACCTGTGCCGAAGCACCGCTACAATTTACCTACTCCTGTAAGCAAGGCGTTACTGCCAATCTACCAACGGCTCTCTGACAAGATGCTGCTTGAACGTTGCCAGCGAGGCAAAACACAAAACAACAACGAAAGCCTGCACTCGCTAATATGGGCGCTCGCACCGAAGGAGCGGCACGCGTCACTCTTCAGCGTTGAGGCTGCAGTGGCGGATGCAGTGATGAAATTCAATGCTGGCTACAGGAGAACCTCGGCAAGCATTTTGCAAGAACTCTCGATGAACCCTGGCGAAAAGTGTATGCATCGCATGGAGGAAAAAGAGCAGCACCGATCAGCCACATCTGAACACAAGCGTGCATCGCAGAAAATGTGCAGTGCTTATTCAAAAAGCACCACAGAGGTACTAATGCCCAAACTGACTATGCCGCAGAGCCTACTAATGTTTTGGGAATGTGTATGTGCACACATTTGTTACTCATCACAATTAAATGTGACATTTATTTGTTTTCTTGATTTTCTCGAAATACTAATTTTGCACACCCAGCAAGACATTTACTGTGATATATCAGTAGCTATCATAGATACAATATTAATTTTTTTGTAGCATGAAGCTAGATGTTTGGAGCACCAAACATAGAAAGCAGTCTTTCAAGTTTCTTTGTTTAAAGTTTTTAAAATTTGTCTTTTGTGTGACTAATGCATGGCCATGTTCAAAACAATGGAGTTCAGTGCACTATAAAGTAGGAAATATTGATCCAATCATAAAAGTTCTTTCAATGTTGGGAAGCTTGTGCTTTCTGCTATTGGACCATATGTCAGTTGTCTATTTTTGTGCAGCGGTTATTTGTCTATTGTAAGAACAAAAGACATTGTAAAAGACATTGTTTTCTTAATTAGGTAACAAAATAATGAACCTACAGAAAAAATAACTGCATTTTTAGAATCAGGAGAAGAAACTAAATAAGCGTGCCAGTTTTTATCAAGTTTGGTTCATAAGTAAGTAATGATAACTTTTAATCACCACATCCCCCCTTAATAGGATTAAAGGGTGACAGACATATTCCCTCCCTTTGGTAAACACACAAGGCGATACCCTGCAAGACCAGGCAGATTCACTTGGGGAGCATTTTGAGAGCGTGTCAAGTTCAACGAATTATTCAAAATCTTTTCTCAAATACAAACAAACAGAAGAATGTAAGCCAATAATAAGAAAATCGAGACAGAATGAACCCTATAACCGGCCTTTCAGTATCGCCGAGTTGAGAGCTGCATTGAACACATGCAAGAGCACTGCACCGGGACCTGACAGAGTCATGTATGACATGATCAGAAACCTGCATACTGACACACAAGTTACACTACTCACACTTTTCAACACTATTTGGGCTGCAGGATACCTCCCATCCACATGGAAAGAAGCGATTGTGGTTCCTGTTCTTAAGCAGGGTAAAAACCCTTCCTCGGCTGCAAGTTACCGTCCGATAGCTCTTACAAATTGTCTCTGTAAGCTTTTCGAAAACATGGTTAATCGTAGACTCATACATTTCCTTGAACTCGCCAATATGCTCGATCCCAATCAGTGTGGCTTCAGAGAAGGACGATCGACAACCGATCACCTTGTGTGCATTGAAGGAAATATCCGTGATGCATTTGTTCATAAACAATTTTTCCTACCAATATTCCTCGTCATAGAGAAGGCGTATGACACAGCATGGCGTTACGGGATCTTGTGAGACTTGTCGGGATTGGGCATCCGTGGAAATATGCTGAACACAATTGAAAGCTATTTGTCAAATTGTATCTTCCACGTGAAAATCGGCAACATATTATCGCGACCTTTTATACAAGAAACTGGTGTATCCCAGGGAGGAGTGCTCAGTTGCACTCTTTATCGTCAAGATGAACACACTTCGTTTCTCACTGCCACCAGCTATTTTTTATTCTGTCTATGTAGACGATGTACAAAGAGGTTTCAAATCCTGCAACCTTACAGTGTGTGAAAGACAGGTACAGCAGAGCCTAAACAAGGTGTCCAAGTGGGCAGACCAAAATGGATTTAAAATCGATCCGCACAGAAGTTCTTGTGTTCTCTTCACAAGAAGGAGAGGCCAGGTACCTGATCCCTGTGTAGAACTGGGTGGACAACAAATTCCCTTGAACAAAGAGCACAAATTTCTAGGTGTTATTCTCGACTCCATGCTCACTTTCATTTCACACATAAAATGTCTTAAAGAAAAGTCTAAAAACCATGAACTTACTTAAAGTTCTATCCCACACTGCATGGGGTAGCTACAGGAGGTGCCTGTTGAATCTTTACAGGAGCCTAGTTTGATCACGATTAGATTATGGTGCTGTAGTATATCACTCTGCTGCACCGAGCGCGCTAAAGATGTTAGACCCTGTTCATCATCTGGGTATCCGCCTGGCCACTGGCGCATTTAGAACAAGCCCGGTCGAAAGTTGCAGAGTCAGACGAGTGGTCACTACATTTTCAGAGAATGTACATCAGCTTTACCTATTTTCTCAATGTGCGCTCCAATAAAGAACATCCGTGTTTCAAAACTGTTGACTTGACGTGTGAAACACTTTTCTGTAATAAACCCTCTATGAGACTTCCTTTCTCAATGCATGCAAGAGAACTTAGCACGGAAATGGATGTCCCAGTTCTCGAACATCGCCTAATGCCTCCAGCTAAGCTATTACCGCCCTGAGAGTGGCAGGTGATAGACTGTGACGTATCCTTTGTAGAGGTCACAAAGCACGCACCTGACCTCGAAATCGCTATGCATTTCCGTGAACTTCAATCGAAGTACAGCTGCTCCGAATTCTACACAGACGCGTCAAAATCACATGCTGGTGTATCTTGTGCTGCTGTTGATCCCTCTGTCTCTAAATCTGACTTATTGAACCCGCAAACAAATATCTTCACTGCAGAAGCCTATGCAGTACTGTCTGCAGTAAAACATACAGAAATTAAAACTCAACAGAGCAATTGTATACACAGACTCGCTAAGTCTCGTAAAAGCATTAATTTCGTTACAAAAGCATAAAAATCCTGTTTTCATTGAACTTTACTCCCTCTTATGCAGTGTTTATCTATCACATATACATGTAGTAATATGCTGGGTACCTGGCCATAGAGGTATCGAAGGTAATGTACTGGCTGATAAAATGGCCACATCAGTCACATCACTAAACACTTTTCCTGCAGCTGCTGTCCCTGTCACAGATCTGAAGCTTTTCTTGTGCAAGTAACTGCAACAACACTGGCAATGCATGTGGAACGCAGAAATAAATAATAAACTGCACGTTATAAAGCCACAGTTAGGTTTTTGGCCCTCCCCTCCAAAATCACGGCGAACAGATGTCCTATTTTTCCACCTCCGAATAGGGCACACATTTGGTACTCACAATTTTCTGCTTACTGGAAATGAACCGCCAACCTGTGGTCGATGTGGTGAGAGGCTGACCGTCCTCCACGTCCTCTTAGAGTGTCACAAAGCCGAATCTGAAAGAAAGAAACATTGTTCTCTTGCATATCGTTATTGCATACCTCTTCACCCAGCTATGTTTCTTGGTAAAGAACCATTTTTCAACACCAAAGTATTCCTCAATTTTTAAATGAGTTTGTCCTACATGTTATGAGCCCAATAAATTCGTAGCGCATCCTCTTCCCAGAGGATGCCGCTGTGATAGTTGTCTTATATAGCACATGCCTCGAGGCCCTTGCGTCTCAAGGGCTCTAACGAGGCCATGGTGCTCTAGTGAAATTTAGAAACTTATGCATTTTTTATATTGTATCATTATTTTGAAAGGCACCTTAATGCTCATAGTACACGTCATTTGTCATCGCCATAATTTTATTACACTTACAGTTTACGCACTTTACAGTGACTATATTTTAGGCCCCTTTACAGCCACGTCACATCAACTTCATAGAACCCATCACTCCACTGCGAAATCACTAACACTTGCATGGCGCTCTTTGGCCATACCTGGCCCTTGTGCCAATAAAAACCACACATTCATTCATTCCTTTTTCGAGATCTTCTTCAGGTCAGCAATCTTGATTGCGAGAGCTTTAAGTTCACCACCTTGACCAGAGGACGTCCTTTTGAGGGAGAGGTTAAGCAAACCTGGGCAGAAACATACGTATAGCAAAATTTAAAGTAGGGTTGCTTGTCCTACCACTAAATGTTTAGGCTGGGAATATATGCTTCTAAATTGAAGTAATGTGCCCTCACAATTACCAAACTAGCTTTAAAACAAAGTGTGATATGCTTAGCTCGAAATGTTTATCATAATAAAAAATGATGCAACCTGACACGACAAAACAATTAAAAGCCCACAAAATCAACATAAAATATTCTGTGCATTACATCAAAGCTGTAGGCAGATAAGGAACAACTCTAGGCAGAACTCTTGCACAGCATGGTCAGAAACAAGCATGTTATTGCTGCAGTGCACACAACAGTCGACCCAATGACACTGTACTGAACAAATCTGCCGTTAGAATAAAAAAAAAACTTTATACTGTACTATAGAAGAAATAAGTAGAATAATTACTTCCAAATGGTAGAATCAATGTTGGGGAAAACTCTTCATGTCGATGCACGCTGATAGATCCACAAAGCCGCGAAGCAAAGGGGTAAAAACAGTAGCCTTCCATTGTTTTGAAGTCACACAGCATTGATAGATGGAACTATCAAAATATAGTACTTCACGAATAAGATTGCAGAGGTGCCGTGCCAATACCTCAGATTCTTTAAAAACACATCGTTCATTCACTAAAAATCATGCATGCCTCGCCTTGCCTTGACATGGCAGCCGCCAATGCACATGTGCTGTGCGCAACTACAGCTAACTACGGTCGCAGTTTTGCATTCTCGCCCACCGTGTTACCTTTGCTGCAATACTGTTCTTTGGTGTCAGTAAATATTACGGCCTTTTATATGCATTATAAAGTTATCAATTTGGGTTGCAAGTTTAACACTACTATATGTGCACTTTGACAAAATATTTGGGGCTAACGAAACTTCAGCGGTAAACAAATGTTGCCGCTATTGCACCATCGTTCGTAAGCTCACCGGGCACCATGACTCTGCCTTGCAGATTATGGCTGGTTGTTCATTGTGCTCTTTTTTTTTGGGGGGGGGGGGGAAAGTATTAGATGTGCTATGAACACTAGCTGTTTCCTCAACCACTTATCGTGACGAGACTGAAGAGAGGCCTAGTTATGCAATGTCGTCAGTGAATCAAAATTGGCACAACCATGCAGTCGCGTGTCGCTTTCGTGTATGTCGCTGAGAGACAGGTGCCAGCTTCACTAGCTTAGTGCGCTGAAACTAATACAAACATGCGAATGCAGTGTGCTGCACATTTGTTCAGCGGAATTTTTAACGATTGAACAAATAATTAAAAACGCCTCTCTATGCAAGCAAGCAGTCCCCTATATAGTCTTAATTTTTCATAAACTTTCACCCTCACATTGAACAAGCAGCAAACAGGAGCAACAGAATCCAACAATGCATGTTGTATAACAGACCAACAATCTGTACAAGGTCAGTAGGACGTAGTCTAATAGAGAAACTGATAGACAAGCAACACTTTTGTAAAAGATTAATATCTCTAATACACAGCACCTGTAGAAAAAGAGGAATAAACGAAGGCAAGCGGGCCCTGCGAGAGAAGTTGGAATGATGAATAGCTCTCTGTCTGGTTTCTTTGCGTCTCGTTAGTATTCTACATTTTGGTGCCGGAAGCCTCTGTGCAGACTCATTTCTTTTATTGCACATCTCCAGGGACCTTCTACTCCACCGCTTCGCACTGTGGGTGCTGAGGACTGACTGGATAACGCATTATTCATGATCAGCCGGAGACCAGACCTTTATATCAAGAGCTAATCAGATGGATTCTCTCAAGACCAAGCGCTCGGCTCGATGAGCATAGAATACAAAGATTCTGCAGGAAGCTCGGTTGCTACTGACAGATCCTACCGTGGACAAGCCCAAGCTTTCAGGTATTTTTTACCATCTATTTGCTAGCAACAACGAACCCTCAAAGCTTAACAATGCACTCGAAGAGCACATTGCCGATGATGAGCTCAAAGCAGAATACATAACTACTGCAGAGTATAACGATCAAGCTATCAGCATGCTTGCTGAGATTCGCTGCAAGATCGTCACTTTGGAATGCATCGACAGTACAGCAGAGTCTGCTCCTCCGAATGCAACCCTGACAGTTCCTGATGCTATTGGCCCAAGGCTTCCAAATCTTGATATGCCAACATTTAGAGGTGACATTCACAAATGGGCAGCCTTCTGGAAGCAGTTCGAACAGACTGTTCATTTGAACGACGCTTTGCCAAAATAACAAAGTTTTTTGTTTATGGCATTATCTTGCGGGGGAAGTGGCAGCCATCATCGCCGGTTTACTGACTTCCAAAACTCACTACGCAGAGGCTGTAGAACTTCTCAAAGAACATTTTGGCAATCGTAAAAGGATAGAGCAGCACCATTTGTCAGCACTTCGCAATCTACCTCATGAGAGTAGGGAGGCGACATACGAGGCTTCTGGCAACATTATGATGCTGTGCAACTAAACATCCACTGTCTGACTGCATTGAACGTACCTGTTCTCAGTTTTTCTGCAATGCTGATTGATATTCTACTGAACGCATTACCATATGAGATCCTTCTAGCATGTACGCGAGGAAAGAGGAGCCAGACTTTAATGTTGAATTCCAATGGCGGAGTCGGAGCAGCCGACAAACTCCGCGAGCAAGCACTCGACTCTGGCGTAGAGGAATGCCTCCAAATCCGCGAGTGGAACACAACCTGCGCCACCGGAGCAAGGCGGAAGCGGAACTTCTATCGCCGAGTTACCCAGGATCCCTTGCATGTTGTCATTTCCTTCCGCTGTTTGCTCCCAGCACCACCGCACCGGTCACTTGTCTCTTCAGCGCCGTTCACTTGTTGTTTATTTAAAAGTGCGGAATGGACATCTCGTCTAACGTGCAGCAGCTTTTGCTTCCTCGCGAGTCGCGACCGATGGCGCCTCCCAACAGACAAACGTGGTAAAGGAAATACGTCACGCCGAGTTCCGGTCCACTCTGCCGATTTTGGCGGAGCATCTTTTTCTGCTCCACAGAGTGACTCCCGCTCTGAATCCACTCCGACTCTCTCATTGGAACACTACTGTCGGCCTCGCTCTGTCATTGGAATAAACTTGCTCCGAAACAAGCAGAAAAACTTGCTTCAACTCCGCCATTGGGATTCAGTATAAGAGAACATGGGTCTGATACGAACCTCTCGGAGCCAGCACTGGCAGCTGCAATATCAGAAGCAGATTTAATAACACTGCTCCTGTTCATACATATTTAGTTAGAAAGTTGAGAACAGTGCAGCCAATCGTCACAATGACTTGTTGATGACTGTGCTAAGAGAGATCTCTAGGTAGCAGCATTACTTCTGTACTGCACAGTGTGTCATACAGCTGGTGCGAGTATTTTTCCTGTCAATCAAAGAAGCATGGCGCATGCGCCTGTGATTCCAGCCTCTCTCTTGTTTCTAAAATAGAGAAACTAGCCAAGGACAACCGCTGTTATAGATGTACATCACGAGGCCACCAGGCATGGTCATGCCACGTCAAACTCACGTGCTCAGCTTGTGATGAAAGACACGTCTAAGTATGTGTGACCCTAACTACAGAAAGGAAGACACTACAGCAAAAAACTTCGCGGCTAGCAGAGGCTTCAGGTAGCACAGCAGGGATAGTTTCGTCGAAATCAGTAATGCTATGTGACAGAGATTCTATAAATGTTTGCGCAAAGATGGACAGAGATGTGTACCTGGAGACTTTTCGCACCTTTGTCATTAAAAATAACAAGTCAAGATACATCAGAGGGATTCTGGATGGAGGCAGTCAGAGATCATCACACAAGACCTCACTCTAAAACTGCAACTGCATGTACTGGGAGGAACCCGAATTGCATTCATGTTTGGGAATGCATCCCCAAGTGCTGCTGAAGTATGAAACATTGAAGTACCAGTGCAAAGCCAACACTGTTCTGGCATCCATATCGTTCAAGAAATAGTGGTTCCAGTTGTCTATCACGACATTGCCCCGCCAAAAGCTGATAACTTCATTCAGAAGTTGAGATTTGAAGGAAAATGTCTTGGTGATGAAAATAAATTTCTTGAAGCGGAAACAGAAAACGGCCTCAACTTGTTGATTGGAGCAGACCATCTTTGGAAAATCATGACGGGAGAAATTGTAAGGAGCATACAAATTCCAGGATTGGTCACAATCAACAAGGTGTTGGCATGGACACTGCAAAGGCCCCGTCTCCACAAAGCCTTTTTTGACTGCAACACTAACCTGACGGTCTGCGTTCTGCGAGTGGAAACGATTTGTAAGGATGAAATAACCTCACAGATTCTCCAGTCATTCTGGCAGCTGGAAGCAATGGGTATTGCAGATTCTAGTGAATGTGCCTCACATGAGTCCGTTGCACATTTCCAAGGGAGAATTTGCAAGAAAAATGGCCAATACACTGTGGCTCTGCCTTGGAAGGACGATTAGAAACAGCTACTTGGAAGCAACCATGATACTGTGTTCACATGTCTACAAAAACTGGCTAGGAGGCTATCAATGAATGAAGAATTATTGGAGCGATACAACACTGTCATCTGGCAATACCTTGAGCTAGGTCGTGCTGAAGTGGTACCTAAGAATGTTCCTATTGATCGGGCCACCTATTATATGCCACATCAAGGAGTTATAAGAAAGGAATTGCTGACCACTCAGCTCCGGGTCGTGTTTGATGCATCATCACACGCTCAAGGCTTCCCATGTCTCAACGACTGCCTGGATAAAGGGTTCAACCTAAATCTAGAGTTGCCACAAGTACTACTTTGCTTTTGATGGTTCCCGATCACCATCAACTCTGATATAGAGAAGACATTCTTACAAATCGAGATACAGGAGACCGACCTAGATGCATTCTGGTTTCTCTAGTTTGATGCCATTCCGGTCAGCTAAAACGGTAATATTGTTGAATGGCGCATGACCCGGGTACCATTTGGATCAACATCAGGCCCTTTCTTGCTCATGGCAACCATTCATCACCACTTGGACAATGCTTGTGAGGATAAAGCGCTCACTTCTGAAGAAGGCCTTTTATGTAGACGATTTACTGGTGGGTATGGAGACATTCAAAGAAGGTCTGAGCATCTATGAGCGATCGAAGGCAATGTTGAGAGATGTAATAGTGAAGCTCAGAAAATGGAAGACCAATAATCAGCAACTACAAAACATTTTCGACAACCAGGAGGAGCAAGTGGAAGGTGCATCAAGGGAATCAACTACTGTTTTGGGAATGCAATAAGATACAGAAACTGATTACTTCGAATTGTCTTCCAAATCTGTGGCCCGGTATTTAGCCTCAGCTCAGCCCGACAAAAAATGTACACTACTAAAGACTGCTTCGTGAATTTTTGGCCCTCTTGGTATTCTGTCATGTTTCACCGTCACTGCAAAGCTTTTGTTTCAATGCTTGTGGGTTTTAGGCCAGTCCTGGGATGACGAGTTACCAGAGGAGATCACAACATCATGGACAGCATGGTGCACAGACATAATCCAGCTTGGCTTCATCAATGCCCCGCACTGCCTGAGAGATGGGCTATATGGAGCAGCCGAGAAGGCACAACTGCATATATTCGTTAATGGCAGCCTGAAGGCTTATGGAGCATGTGCTTATTTGAGAGGAGTTGATGGTGGCGGAAATTCAGCTACAGCACTAATAGTAGCGAAATGTCTAGTAGCACCTACACAGACTTTAACATTGCCGAAGCTCAAGCTTTAGCTTGAGCCTGAGCTCTAGCTTGAAAAAATGCCAAGCGTAATTACTGCAAAAATAAAATTTAAAAAATGGAAGTGATACCAGACGAAACTGGCAGGTTATTAAAGAATTCTTAAACATCAGTACAACTAAAAATCACATATCGTGTGTGAACCACGATTGTGCTAGTATTACTGACCCTCAAGATATAGCTAACGTTTTCAGTGACCATTTTAGTATTGCAGACGGTAGTCAGCCTGATTCAACATTGCTTAGTTTTCCGCGCCGTTCGCATCCGTTTTACCTGTTCCCCACAACATCGCTAGAAGTATGTAACATTATCAATTCTTTTAAAACAACCGGTCCGGACCTCGACTTGATATGCCCCTCTAGCATTAAGCTTGTGTCTAATGAAATCTCACCTGCGTTAGCCCATATAGGAAACAGATTATTTATAGATGGCATCTTTCCTAATCGTTTCAAGACAGGTAAAATAATCCCAGTATTTAAGAAAGGTGGCCATAAGTGCATGAGTAATTATCGTCCTATCTGCATTTTGTCTTTCTTTAGTAAGGTCATCGAAAAACTAATACATAATCGCTTAACTAAATACTTATCCAAATTTAATCTTTTAACTCCTGATCAATTTGGTTTTCGTGACAATTTTTCAACTGAATTACCGCTTATTACTTTTACTGAGAGGGTTAAATTAGCCATCGATCAAGGCCTCTTAGTCAGTGCTCTCTTTGTTGATTTCACTAAGGTGTTTGATACAATTAACCATTGTATTCTTTTAAGTAAACTTTAATCGTATGGCATTTCTGAGCCGCCTTTACAAATAATTCGCAACTACCTAATTGACCAACAATATATAGTCGAAGTTAATGGTGTCTTCTCCTCATCAAAAACTGTAAATACAGGCGTCCCTCAGGGATCAATACTTGGGCCACTTTTATTTCTCATATTCATTAATGACTTGCCAGAAATATTAACACATGCGCACTGCCTTCTTTATGCTGATGACACCACTGTTTTCGCATCAGATAAAAATTTATTCGCATTGCTAGATAAACTTAATGCTGACCTAGTGAATGTTCATTCATGGTGCGTAAAAAACAAGCGAACCATTAACCCATCTGAGACAACATTTATGGTATTCCATTCTTCAAAAACTTTGCATATTAACTCTATTGTAGTGTCTCTAAATAATAATGTATTTGCAAGATCCGCGTCTACTAAATTTCTTGGTGTAATGCTAGATGAGAACCTAAAGTTCCAGTGCCATATTCAATCACTTATTCAAAAAATCTTATTTGGTATTCACATCATCATAAAAACTTGCTCTTTTTTTCAGCAAACCATTCTCATGTCTTTATATTACGCGTATATACACAGTCATCTCTCATACTGCCTGCCATCTTGGGGTAATACATATGCCACACATATTCATCAGCTAGAAGTTTTGCAAAAGCAGGCATTACGATTAATTGCATTCCAATCGCATACATCTGCATCTGCTCTCATATTCCGTTCCCTAAATGTTTTACCTTTATGCATGTTATTCAACCATGAGCTGTCACTACTTATGTTTCGTCTTATAAATACTGAGTTTAATATTCCAGGTTTTACTCGCTGTAGCCTCATCAATTATAACAACACAAGATTTTCAGCACAACTCAATCTTCTCCTTCCAAAAGCAAGAACTAATTATGGGAAATTTACCGTCGCCTTTAAAGGCATTTCTGTTTGGAATTCAATACCATCTGATATGAAGACATCTACATTATTATCATTCAAGCGTAGAACAAAGGAGCATTTCATGAACACTTTATCTGACGGGTAGTATAATTTAACGAACCTAGAATTAATTATTTTGTTTGCTTTACCATTACGCAATGTACTGTTCAGTTACCAAGTTACTGAATTTTGCCTATAATTGATACTTCTCGTTGTTAGCTTTACGTGCCATTTATCCTCGTTTGAATTTTTCTGTTATTTTGAAGATTTCAATTATTTGTCTTCTTTTTAACTGTGAATATACTTGTGATATTTTTAATAGATTTTTTTCTTTCTTACCTTTTATTTCCGATGATGATGTAGAAATTGTATAAATATGACATGACTCACTGTTTGCCACGATCCTACTATCCCCTTTTCATGTCTTGTTAGGAGGTCCCCCTGACAGTTTTTACTTCGGTACCTCCGAATGTGTACTTATACCCATCTTGTATTTGATTTCGTCAAAAATAAATATTGTTTGATTGATTGATTGATTGATTGATTGATTGATTGATTGATTGATTATGGCCGCTGTTGTGACTTTGGGGCAGAGGACGAAAGACGGACTCTTTCCACAGACGAAAAAGAAACGAAAAACTTTATACAATATTTACAGATAGTGGATGATAGCGTACAGGTAGCAGTAAGAGCGTATCAGACCAACTGGGCAGCTGGAAGCAACTCTCTCTTCTCACAATGGGCCGGTTCTCCCTTAAGTCCCTTCGGCGACCCCTCGTCGGCAGTTTCGGCGAGTTCTCGTCAGCAAGAACCAGGTGGGGCAGGGTGATGACGTCGCCCGCATCGAATTGTTGATTCGTCGCGGAGATGGCTGGGTGCTTCTTGAAGTCGCCTCCAGTGTCGAATTCTTGATTCGTCGTAGAGATGGCTGGGCGCTTCCTGAAGTCTCCTTCGTTGTCGAATTCTTGATTCGTAGCGGAGAAGTGGAGCTCCTGTTGCCTCATGGTAGCCACATGGTGCATGTACTACAGTAGCTCCCGTCGCCTTGTGGTCGCCACGTGGTGCTCGTAGTATGGCACAACACCGTGGTAGTAGGAGCCAGATCAGAAAAATACATCCGCTCATCGTGGGATTCGACCCATTTTCTCTGCGTCATGTGGACAGACTCAAAGATTGCACTATCCGGGGTGACCATGACAAGCTGGGTCTGTTTGTAAAGCATAGAGTAACTGAAATCGCAGGAGTTGCTGATCCACTGCTCTGGCACTGCTGCCAATGATAAGACAACCAGCCAGATTCATTGATTCATTGAGTCGGTAAAGACTCTATGTGCATGTCGCAGTTGGTGGAGCAGACCTGAATGGTCCTCCCAGCCAAGATCAACTTGGCCTGCAAAATTAGATGTGAGCACACAGATCAATGAAGAGCCAGACTGTGCCACGCAACACATACTAGTTCAAACACCGAGAAAAGTGGACACCCTGATTGACTTAAGGAAGTTTAGCAACCTGCATAAGCTCCTGCACGTCACCACCTGGGTATTTCGATTGGTGGATTGATGCCCTTGTACTCAAACGTCGCTCTGTAAAACTATTTCGAAAGAGTAGCTAAACAAGGCTGAAATGTTCTGGATCGGTCATGTTCAGCTCGAAGTATTTGTGAATGACATTGAACACCTTCGGCTTAGAGACACTGTTAAGAAACACTCCGTACTATGCGATCTCCATCCTTACCTGGATCAAAGTGGGCACCTTTGATTTGGTGGCTGACTTGAAAGAATGGGCGCTACAAATGGCGAAAAGCATCCTGTTATTCTATTGCAAAGGCATCTCTTCACAACCTTGGTTGTTACAGAGGCACACTGCAAGCTTTACATAGAGGTGTGAGAAGCATTATGATGTATATTCGGCAGAGTTACTGAATTATACATGCTCGACAAGAAGTTAAACGAATCACTAATGCTTGCTTTCTGTGCAAAAGATATAGTGTGAAACCTGTCAATGTGCAATGTGCACCAATTCCTGAAGACAGGTCTTTCACATCATGGCTGTTTGAAGTGGTGGGACTAGTCTTTGCGGGCCCACTATATGGAAAGCAACATGAGCCAGATGAGGTTACATCCAAGGCTTATATTCTGCTGTTCACTTGTGCGACCATGAAAGCGGTACACCTTGAAATTACGAGTTGAATCTCTACAAGCTGCTTCTTGCTAGCGTTCCGTAGGTTTCTGGCTTGTAGAGGCATGCCTGTAACACTGTATTCTAATAACACTCTTGCATTTCAGAGAGCATCGGGACATTTGGAACACCATGAAGAGCTGTCTGTTTACATCTTTGGTCTTGACACATCACATAGAGGGGAAGTTTATTATGCCTAGTGCGCCCTGGTTGGGAGAGACTTATCCGATCAGTCAAGCCATCTTTACGCAATGTGCTGGGAAAGAGCAAGTTCAACAGCGAACAGAGGCTGTGCTGCTGGAGGTAAAAGCAGTTATCAATTCAAGACCCCTAACCTATATGTATACGGATGCTAAGAGCCCTCTCCACTATGTACTGGTCATTTACTGGTTGGACGTTCATTTTTTGCCCCGCATGAGCGAAGCAACAGTGACTACGAAGCTCGAAGTGCTCAGGTGACTCGACGTCACAGAAAGTAGCTGCAATACCGCAAGAAGCTGGTCGACCACCTGTGGATCCGATGGAAGAAAGAGTACCTCTTCATGCTGCGGGCACTTCAACCCATCGTACCCTTGTAGCAGTCTACAAGTAGATGAGGTGGTCCTCATCGAGGAGCCTAACATCCCTGGAGGTATTTGGCCACCTGGGCGAGTTGTGGGCATCTTTTTTGGTCAAGATGGAATAATCCGAGCCTGCCGTGGGAAAGCGCAAAATGGCAAGATTATAAGAAGGCCAGTGCAGAAATTGTACAAGGTTGAATTGACAATGCTACTGGGGTGTGGGAGTATGTAGAAAGAGAGGAATAAACGGAGGCAGGCGGTCACTGCGAAAGAAGTTGGAACGATGATTAGCTCTCTGTCTGGTTTCTTCACGTCTCGTTAGTATTCTATTTGTCTTATTGGTAAATCAGTACAACTAATAGAAATTTCAATTGCTCAAATACAAAACTTATACATCTAATACGAAACTGTATTAGACTAATACAAACTGCTGTTAGAATTTTTTCCAGGGTAGTTGTCTCTGCACAGAAGTATGGCACATATCTAAACATTTATTATTTTCAATACTGCTGCTCTCAATTGAGAGCATAGCATGTGGGCATAACAGGGCATAAAAAGGGAAAAACATAGGTCATTAATGGGCAAATATAAAGTTAAATCAAATCGGTTGAACCAAAATGCACAACAAATAATAGTATTTTGTAACTAGGTAAATGAATACTTCCCCTATAAGACATTGCGTACCTAATTAAAGATGGAACATTTTGACACAAATTTGCTTTGGCGCTATACGCTTCATTTACAGAAGGCAGAGCTTTCAGATGGAATGTACATGGCAATTTCAGATTGCACAAATTAGCAAAAAAGAAAAGACAAGAAAAAAAGTTGAGGGCAAGGTACTGTACAGAAAGAAAAGTTGAAGATTTAAAGAAAACTCAAAATTACGGTTAAACCCATCTTACACCGACTGTAAACGTTAGTCAGGGTGTGTACCAACCGGGAAAACGGGGAAAACCGGGAATGCTCAGGGATTTTGAATAGTCTGGAAATGCTCGGAGGAAACTCGGGGAATTTGTGCTTCCATCAGGGAAAATTAGCTGTAATATTATTGAAAGCGAACGAAAGTCGTAGTAGTGCTGGCTCGAGTAACAGAGGGATCGTAACGAATCGTATTTTGACGCCGTGTCGCCGGCTGTAGGAGTTTTTAGTGTACAATCAACGACCTACTTTCCGGACGCCTGATAATTCGGGCGGCTTCGCGGAACCACCACGTACCCCACAGAGTCAATGTATAAGAACGTCTGAAATTTCGGACGCAAGAACGCTTCGCCGTCCGACTTTCCGGACATGTTGCCGTGACCGCAGGTCCGAAACGGCATTAAAGCCACCACTGCCGCCGTTTTGATTACCTCGCCGCCTGGAACCGGCGCTCTCACCCGCAGATACGCTGGCAGCCGTAGCCACTACCGTCACTACCACTAAGCACCTAGCGTCAAACGCTAGGTGCTTCGACGTTCTTGCCGTTCAGCGTTGTGTTTTTCATTGAAATAATTCAATGCTGTTAGCATTGGCACCGACTCCGCCTTTGTGGTCTTCGCGATTGACTTCGAAGCTCGGAAAGTACGGCGCGTGGCATAATGCCCGGTTCCGAAAGTCAGCTTCGCCTCAGTGCAGTAGTGTTAGGCGGTGAAGCATACTTGAAAGTATTGCGGTGAAGCATAACAAACTTGAGAAGGGACAATTGCCACGGGACAGTTTGTATTCCTCAATTATGCACGCGTCAACCTGCCATCTCATGTCACAGTACGAGCACTGATATGCCTAATAAGTGTACTGGCAGGCCTTTTCGAATGTGCCTGTGGCGTTTTGAGCCCTTAAGGGCAGTAAAAGCAACGCATTCATTTTTTCCAAGTGCCCGATTTTTCAGACATTTTCATGGCATCTAGGGAGTCCGAAAAATCGGACGTTGACTGTAAGAGTGACCAAGATGATCCTTCCAATGGTTCATGGGATGAACGCGCGGTGGAAGAAGGACGAGAACAGAAAGGACCTATGCAATGAGAAATGAACTGGAAAAGAAGCATGCCACCACTTCTTTCAAGGTTGAGCTAAAAGAAACAAAGTTTTGGCTGACGCCGAGATGCAGGTGTCCCTCATCCAAACCAAAATAGACTCTTTCAAACAGTGAAAGGCAACGCTGAAGCGTTGCGCGCGGGCTGAGAGTATGTCGGGACAGTTCAGGTTGACCGACCAGCTGTTGAACGAGAATCTCACTTGTGACAAAGTTCAAGCCTCATACCAATGAACTTGCTATCAGTTGATAGAAATAGCTCACATCCACTTCAGTCACACCGTCCACATTTGTGGATGTGGCCTATTTTTGCCATTTCTGTGCAGTGTTAGCAAGGAATAGAGGACAAACATTAACCTTACGGTAAATTGAACATTATGATAACCTAAATTACTTCCATTTTACTTCTGATGATTTGTATCATTACAGACCACTGCTTTGGTGAAGGCACTACCGTGTTTTACATGACGTTTGACGTGGAGCATGTCGGTAGCAACCTCGAAATATATCTTTTTCCTTCTTTGAAATGCTTGAGGCCAATGAATGACTTGTGCATGTAATTCGAGCAGGGGATTTAATCCTTTTTATGAAGAAACGTAGCATGACTGACTTTACAATACTCAATTATTTAGTTACTTTGTAATTATAATGACTCATCATGAAATGCTCCGTCATTCTTTTGCTTTCACTGGAGTCTCAAGTAACATCTATGTTTCATGCATGTATCGACAGCCAATCAATTCCAGACTGAAGGGGATATTCGAAAATATTTATTTCTGCATGCATCTCCTTTTTATTCTTATTTGATAATGTTCAATTCGATTTGCGATGAGTTTTGCAATTTTTTTTTTAAATATTTTATTCGCTGTGCACTTTACTAACCCCTCCCTTCTGATTTATTTTTGAATAAAATAAATGCTTCTTCCTAGATTAAGTCATTTTGTTTATTTATTTAGCATGCTTACTAGAGAGTGACAGCATCGGGCAACATGGTGTCAGCCTGTCTTGGCATAAAACAAGGTTCTATGTCACTCAGGGAATTTTGCAAGGGCACTCAAGGAAAACCTGGAAAACTCAGGGAATTTGGAAATGTCAACTTGGTAGACACCCTGTTAATGCTATTAATACCTATGCCATATGGGCACAGAAAATGACATTAACTTGTTTAAGCCTTAAATTTTAATGTCATTTGCTGGTTGCCATATAGACATGCTTAGTGGCATTATAACTTGTTTCCATTTGCGGCATTTTGTGTACTCATATCTGACTTGACCATCAAATGCATACTCTCATTCTCTGTGTCTGCACATTCTGATGATACTGAAGGAATTTGTTGTGAAAAATTATTAATATATCCTTGACTTTTTTTAAAAATAGCTCTTTTTTCATGATGTAGTGCTTTCTCACAACCATCACAACTCACTTGGCCATTGGATGCGTACTCTTGTTCCCAGTTTTGCCACAGTTGCCGTGGTCCCCACATTCTTACGACGATAATGAACAAACTTGTAGAGAAAAACAACTAATATGTTGTTCGTTTTTCTTTTTAAAGCAGCTGTTTTCACTTTTGTCTAGGTCAGTAGGCCATTTTGCCGCCTCGAAAAATGTCGCTGTTCATGTTGTTCCCAGTCAAAAACAAAGCAAGAGCGCAGCATTTGCTTATCTACCGTTCTGCAACCTGTGCTGCAACAGCAACCTGTGTAGTTGGCAGCTCTCTCAAGCTGTCATTCGTGCACATTTTTTTTGAAGCAATGGGGAGACACAAGGACTGTGCGAACTGGAGCGACAACAAAACGGAAGCGCTCGTCAATTTATTGGAGAAAAACCTAGGCCAACTTTGAGGCCACGAGTGCAACGGTAAAGTGTATGCGGCAATTACTGCAGCACTGCCAGAGTTGGGCTTCAATAGAACAAAAGCCCAAGTTCATTCAAAAATTGAAAACCTGCACTCAAAGTATGGGTAAGTTATTTTTTGGCAAACTTCTGCTTCTTGTGTTTGCAATAACGATGCATTGTAATCTGCATGTCGATGCCAGCACAACATAAAAAGGGCTTTTGTATGAGTGTGCACCAGTGTTATTTGCTGGCTTTGAGTTCTGCTGAAGTTTGTTAGACAACTTGAATTGCGAAAGCAGGTAGCAGCGCATGCATTAACCATGCCTGCCCACAGGCCCTGCTTGGACGGTAACAATAATTGTCAGTACTCTCATCAGCAACTGCATGAGAATTTCAACTGAAGTGCTCATTCTGTCTTTATGTCCTCCCTTCTCGGTGATCATGTTTTTGGCGAATAAACCGTTATTAATAGTCTGACATGCACCAACTAGCCCAGCAACAAGTGCTACTAGAGAATTTTGACATTAAGCTGCCAGTTAATTTAAAAACGCTAGAAATGAGTGCCATTATTGTGTGTAGGTGAAGTTGGTGTGTAATTAATAATATCCTGTGGTTGCAGAGACTACATTCAGAAGAAAACCACGGGCCAGGGTGGGTCCCATGTAAATTTTATAAGATCCATAGTTTCCTGAAATCCCTTCGGTCAAACTACATTGAGCTGGTCATCAAGATCAGCTGCCAGACACCAACAGTTTCTCAAGTGAGTGCATTGGTAACTATGTCAATTTTCTTGCATACATGCACAGGGAAATTTCTCCAGAAAGTTTCAGTTTATGCAAAATTTCAGTGTTATTTTTGCTTTCATGCTCATAGTTTAAGCTCTTTTAAAACAAAAACAAATTTGTCTTCTCTGATGTCAATGATTCTGTCTCGTCAGTGATTTCTGCTTTCATGATACTATGCAGATAATTCGCAGCATGGAAATTGGCGACAGTGTGCCTGCAGCAGATTTGTCTAGTCAATACGACATTGACTGGGACGTAACAGGAGAGCCGGAGAAGCCACCCGTAACAATAACAGAGGAGTCATCCACAAGCCACCCCTCATCACGTAGAAATTCGACTATCAAAGACAGTGAATGTGCTATCTTGCCAGAGCCTGGATGGTAGTCACCAGCAGACAGACAAAAGCGAAAAGCGAAAAGCGAAAGTGCAATGCCACTAGAAATATGGAAACCAGCGACCTTACGGCAGAGCAACAGGCTCTGAGGGCAATATAGGATCTGTCCCTCGAAGAAGATAAAGGTCGACAGGAGTGGGAGCTTTGTATACAAGAAGAAGCCAGAAAAAGGGAGCAACAGCTCATTGATGTATTGAGAAGCTTTTCTTCCTCTAAAAAAATAAGGTTTTTTAGGCTGTCCCTTCACAATTCCCGCTCATAAAGCATCTTCACTCATAACACTGTGATGTTTTATTATTAAAGCATGTGATATTTTTCATTGATTTCTTAGACTTCTTTCGAACATACAAAACACAAACATTACAACACTCATCACTGTAATACATCATTTCCTTCATCTCCTGTGGGTGAAAATGGGCAAAAAAAATTTCACAGACGATTGCGATACTCCCTAATGTGATATTTGAGCACAACTCTAAACGTGTCTTCATTTCGTGATATACTGGCTGGCGCAGGCCATCTGTCCCGTGCAGCACATTGCAAATGGAGTGAAGTGTGGCGCGATTGTCTCACTAGTCGGGATATCGCGAGAGGCAGCATGTGGGTGTCACGTGGGTGTGATTCACAGCAGCCACCACAGACAGACCTGTGCTCATGCAGCACTTTGTTTCCATATGTGATATCGGCGGGCATGCTTGTCGCATGGCATTGATAAACAGAGGATGAGGCTTTACTCTGGGACCATCTCGTAGCGCTCATCGCAGGAGAGCACGTCTTGCGCTGCACTACATTATTCTTCTTGTGCTTTCGCCATACCCTTCTCTTCCGATTTCCATCTCATGGTTACGCTGCACCCTCCTCATCCACTTTCCTCCTCACACTCTCCTACCATTGCTGTCTTTCATTTCCCGCTGTGCTCCACATTTGCTCTTTCATCCTTTGCTGTGCTAATTCTCTCAGTTACGCCAAGGGATGCTGACGCTAGATGCAGGAGCAATTTAGAGCAGTGCTCTAGAACTCAAGATGCTGAACAGCTAGAACAATGTTTCATCATCATCAGCCTGTTCTATGTCCACTGCAGGATGAAGGCCTCTCCCTGCGATCTCCAATTACCCCTATCCTGCACCAACCGATTCCTACTAGCGCCTGCGAATTTCCTAATTTCATCATTCCACCTAGTCTTTTGTCCTCCTCGATTACCTTTTCCTTCTCTTGGTACCCATTTTGTAACCCTAATGGTCCAGCGGTTATCTAACCGGCGCATTACATGACCTGCCCAGCTCCATTTTTTCCTCTTGATGTCAACTAGAATATCATCTATACCTGTTTGCTCTCTGATCCAAACCACTCTCTTTCTGTCTCAACCTAGATGCATAGCAATCTTCGTTCCATCGCTTATTGCACGGTCCTCAACCTGTTCTCAAGCTTCTTTGTCAGTCTCCAAGTTTCTGCCCCATATGTCAGCACTGGTAAAATGCACGGATTGTACACCTTCCTTTTCAATGATAATGGTAAGCTTCTAGTCAGGAGCTGTACTCTTGTTCCTTTGCTTTGCTATTTATCATTATCTTTGTCTTCTGCATATTAATCTTCAACCCCACTCTTACACTCTTCCTGTTAAGGTCCTCAATCATTTGTTGTAACTCGTCTGCATTGCTGCTGGATAGAACAATGTCATCGGCAGACCGAAGGTTGCTGAGATATTCGCCGTCGATATCTACTCCTAAGCCTTCCCAGTTTAATAGCTTGAATACTTCTTCCAAGCACGCAGTGAATAGCATTGGAGAGATTGTGTCTCCCTGTCTCACCCCTTTCTTTATAGGCATCTTCCTGCTTTTCTTAAGTAGAATTGAGGTAGCTGTAGAACCTCTGTAGATATTTTCCAAAGTATTTACGTAATCATTCGGAACTCCTTGATTACGTAATGCCTCTATGACTGCTGGTATCTCTATAGAATCAGATGCTTTTTCATAATCTATGAAAGCCATATAAAGAGGCTTATTGTACTCTGCGGATTTCTCGATAACCTGATTGATAACATGGATGTGATCCATTGTAGAGTATCCCTTCCTGAAGCCAGCCTGTTGCCTTGGTTGACTAAAGTCCAGTGTTGCCCTTATTCTGTGGGAGATTATTTTGGTAAATGTTTTATATAATAGTCGGAGTGGGCTAATGAGCCTATAATTTTTCAATTCTTTAACGTCTCCCTTTTTGGGGATTAGTATAATGTTTGCATTCTTCCAGTTTTCTGGGACCCTTGCAGTCAATAGACACTTCGTATAAAGAGCCGCCAGTTTTCCAAGCATTATTTCTCCTCTATCTTTGATTAAATCGACTGTTATTCTGTCTTCTCCTGCCGCTCTTCCTCATTTCATGTCTTGCAAGGCCTTTCTCACCTCATCGCTAGTTATAAGAGGAGTTCCTGTATCCTCTTCATTACTGTTTCTGATTGAGGTATCCTGGCTCCTCTCAGTACTGTACAGGTCAGTATAGAGTTCTTCTGCTGCTTTTACTATATCTTCGAGATAGCTGACGATATTACCTTGCTTATCTTTCAGTGCATGCATCTTGGTTTGTCCTATTCCAAGTTTCTTTCTCACCGATTTCATGCTGCATCCATTTTTTATGGCTCCTTCAGTCTTTCTCACGTTATAGTTTTGAATATCCCTTATTTTTGCCTTGCTGATCAGTTTTGACAGTTCCGCGAATTCTATCCTATCTCTTGAGTTAGACACATTCATTTTTTGTCGTTACTTTATTAGGTCCTTTGTTACTTGGGAGAGCTTGCCTACTGGTTGCTTTGGTGCCTTGCCTCCCACTTCTATTGCGGCCTCTGAAGCCAACCTAGCTACGGTTTCATTCATTACCTCTATGTCATCATCATCTCTCTGTTCTAAGGCTGTATATTTGTTTGCAAGTACCAGCCTGAATTTGTCTGCTTTTACCCTTACTGCCTCTCGGTTGACCTGTTTCTTCTTGACCAATTTAGCTCTTTCTCTCTTCAAATTGAGGTGAATCCTAGCCATCACTAACCTATGATCACTGCACTTTACCCTACCTATCACTTCTACATCGTGTACTATGCTGGGATCAGTAGAAAGTAAGAAGTCAATTTCATTTCTTGTTTCACCATTAGGGCTTTTCCAGGTCCACTTTCTGTTGCTACGCTTCCTGAAAAAGGTGTTCATTATTCGAAGCTTATTCCTTTCTGCGAATTCTACCAGCATCTTTCCTCTAGTGTTCCTAGAATTGACGCCGTAGTTACGAATTGCTTGTTCACCAGCCTGCTTTTCCCCCCACTTTTGCATTGAAGTCGCCCATTTCTACAGTATATTGAGCTTGCACTTTTCTCGTTGCTAATTTGACATCTTAATAAAACTGATCTACTTCATCCTCGTGACTGGATGTTGGAGCGTAGGCTTGAACTATCTTTATTATTAAGTTTGATTACGACTACAGCTACCCTCTCGTTAAGGCTGTAGAATTCGTCAGTGTTGCCCGCTATGCCCTTACGGATTAGGAATCCTACCCTGTATTGCTTCTTATCTAGGAGACCTCTATAGCAAAGGACATGTCCATTATTCAGCCATGTATAAGCCTCACCATTTCTTCTGATCTCACTGAAGCTGATGATATCCCAAACAATGTCTGATAATTCATCAAAGAGCCCTGCTAAGCTAGGCTCACTCAAGAGGGTTCGGGTGTTAAATGTTGCAAGGGTCAGTTTCCATTGGCGGCCTGTCCAAAAGATGGCAAAAAGGCCATTTAGAAGAATTCATTCTAGCCTGCAAGTGAACAAGGATTAAAAAACATGGCATTATTTGATTGTTTACTGATTTTCCTTAAAGCATATTTTGCAAAAGCAGCCCTAGCACCCATTCATTGCTAGCTTGAGCTTGTGTGGTGTGCTGTGGCTGCTCGTACTGCACATCTGTAGCAGCTCTTTCCTGCTCCCACTGCAATTCTGTCTAGTCTCTTAACCCTTCACAAACATTGTAGATCACACAGCATGTGTTTATCTCCATTGTTGCTGTAGGAATGGTGCATTCTATGTGCTTTTAAGGTGAAGCATACCCTAGCCTTCAAACGACCAAAAGTGTTTTCAGCAGTCCATCTGGTTTTGAAAGGGTATTTAAAGCACCCTCATGTGTGCGAGGTGAAGCATTTGCATATGGTTTTTGCAGGTTTGCACTGAGGGCGAATGTCTGGCCGTAGGGTGGGATAGGCGGCACTTGCACTCCTTGAATAAGAGTTGTTGGCCTGCTGAAAAGCTTACCTTCGATGAGTGTGCGTAAGTTTGAGCGGTTGTAGACATTCGAGTCATGGCACCGCCCTAGTGACCCTGATAACATAGCGGAAGCGATAGTTGTGGTCAACCCGTGCTAGTAGTAGTAACCTGCAAGAGAAATGGACGTGATTTAATTCTGTCAAAAGGGCAGGGAATTTGGCTGTGTTGAGCATAAATATTGACAAACAGTGAAAGCACACCTATTTGTCTTAATAAATATAGCTGGCAACTGCTTGCCATTAATGGTGTATCTTGCACAAGAACTTTAATAATGCAAGCTATTGTAGTACTGTACATGGTATGCATGAGCTTAAATATGCAATGAGGTATTTATACCGCAGAACAGCTATAATTACATTATGAGAACAGACCAGTGAACTTGTTGGAACTTGTTGGAGATCGTAAGTCATAAAAAGTGGCAACATGGATACGGTATTTTTACCTAGCAGTCTTCGTAGTTGTGATAATCGCTGGCATGATCCTTCGGAGAGGACACTGGGAAGTGGGAGCCATCATCATCATCATCATCAGCCTAGTTGCGCCCACTGCAGGGCAAAGGCCTCTCCCATACTTCTCCAACTACCCCGGTCATGTACTAATTGTGGCCATGTTGTCCCTGCAAACGTCTTAATGTCATCCGCCCACCTAACTTTCTGCCGTCCCCTGCTACGCTTCCCTTCCCTTGGAATCCAGTCCGTAATTCTTAGTGACCATCGGTTATCTTCCCTCCTTATTACATGTCCGGCCCATGCCCATTTCTTTTTCTTGATTTCAACTAAGATGTCGTTTACCCGCGTTTGTTGCCTCACCCAATCTGCTCTTTTCTTATCCCTTAACGTTACACCCATCATTCTTCTTTCCATAGCTCGTTGCGTCGCCCTCAATTTCAGCAGAACCCTTTTCGTAAGCCTCCAGGTTTCTGCCCCATATGTGAGTACAGGTAACACACAGCTGTTGTACACTTTCTTTTTGAGGGATAGTGGCAACCTGCTGTTCATGATTTGAGAATGCCTGCCAAACGCACCCCAACCCATTCTTATTCTTCTGGTTATTTCAGTCTCATGATCCGGATCCGTGGTCACTACCTGCCCTAAGTAGATGTATTCCCTTACCACTTCCAGTGCTTCGCTACCTATCGTAAACTGCTGTTCTCTTCCGAGACTGTTAAACAATACTTTAGTTTTCTGCAGATTAATTTTCAGACCCACCCTTCTGCTTTGCCTCTCCAGGTCAGTGAGCATGCATTGCAATTGGTCTCCTGAGTTACTAAGCAAGGCAATATCATCAGCGAATCGCAAGTTGCTAAGGTATTCTCCGTCAACTTTTATCCCCACTTCTTCCCACTCCAGGCCTCTGAATACCTCCTGTAAACATGCTGTGAATAGCATTGGAGATATCGTATCTCCCTGTCTGACGCCTTTCTTTATAGGGATTTTGTTGCTTTCATTGTGGAGGACTACGGTGGCTGTGGAGCCGCTATAGATATCTTCCAGTATTTTTACATATGGCTCATCTACACCCTGATTCCGTAATGCCTCCATGACTGCTGAGGTTTCGACTGAATCAAACGCTTTCTCGTAATCAATGAAAGCTATATATAAGGGTTGGTTATATTCTGCACATTTCTCTATCACTTGATTGATAGTGTGAATATGGTCTATTGTTGAGCAGCCTTTACGGAATCCTGCCTGGTCCTTTGGTTGACAGAAGTCTAAGGTGTTCCTGATTCTATTTGCGATTACCTTAGTAAATACTTTGTAGGCAACGGACAGTAAGCTGATCGGTCTATAATTTTTCAAGTCTTTGGCGTCCCCTTTCTTATGGATTAGGATTATGTTAGCGTTCTTCCAAGATTCCGGTACGCTCGAGGTTATGAGGCATTGCGTATACAGGGTGGCCAGTTTCTCTAGAACAATCTGACCACCATCCTTCAACAAATCTGCTGTTACCTGATCCTCCCCAGCTGCCTTCCCCCTTTGCATAGCTCCTAAGGCTTTCTTTACTTCTTCTGGCGTTACCTGTGGGATTTCGAATTCCTCTAGGCTATTCTCTCTTCCACTATCGTCGTGGGTGCCACTGGTACTGTATAAATCTCTATAAAACTCTTCAGCCACTTGAATTATCTCATCCATATTAGTAACGATATTGCCGGCTTTGTCTCTTAACGCACACATCTGATTCTTGCCTATTCCTAGTTTCTTCTTCACTGTTTTTAGGCTTCCTCCGTTCCTGAGAGCCTGTTCAATTCTATCCATATTATAGTTCCTGATGTCTGCTGTCTTACGCTTGTTGATTAACTTAGAAAGTTCTGCCAGTTCTATTCTAGCTGTAGGATTAGAGGCTTTCATACATTGGCGTTTCTTGATCAGATCTTTCGTCTCCTGCGATAGCTTACTGGTTTCCTGTCTAACGGCGTTACCACCGACTTCTATTGCGCACTCCTTAATGATGCCCATGAGATTGTCGTTCATTGCTTCAACACTAAGGTCCTCTGCCTGAGTTAAAGCCGAATACCTGTTCTGTAGTTTGATCCGGAATTCCTCTAGTTTCCCTCTTACCGCTAACTCATTGATTGGCTTCTTGTGTACCAGTTTCTTTCGTTCCCTCCTCAAGTCTAGGCTAATTCGAGTTCTTACCATCCTGTGGTCACTGCAGCGTACCTTGCCGAGCACGTCTACATCTTGAATGATGCCATGGTTCGCGCAGAGTATGAAGTCGATTTCATTTCTAGTCTCATCATTCGGGCTCCTCCACGTCCACTTTCGACTAACCCGCTTGCGGAAAAAGGTATTCATTATCCGCATATTATTCTGTTCTGCAAACTCTACTAATAATTCTCCTCTGCTATTCCTAGAGCCTATGCCATATTCCCCCACTGACTTGTCTCCAGCCTGCTTCTTGCCTACCCTGGCATTGAAGTCGCCCATCAGTATAGTGTATTTTGTTTTGACTTTACCCATCGCCGATTCTACGTCTTCATAAAAGCTTTCGACTTCCTGGTCATCATGACTAGATGTAGGAGCGTAGACCTGTACAACCTTCATTTTGTACCTCTTATTAAGTTTCACAACAAGACATGCCACCCTCTCGTTAATGCTATAGAATTCCTGTATGTTACCAGCTATTTCCTTATTAATCAGGAATCCGACTCCTAGTTCTCGTCTCTCCGCTAAGCCCCGGTAACACAGTACATGCCCGCTTTTTAGCACTGTATATGCTTCTTTTGTCCTCCTAACCTCACTGAGCCCTATTACATCCCATTTACTACCCTCTAATTCCTCCAATAACACTGCTAGACTCGCCTCACTAGATAGCGTTCTAACGTTAAACGTTGCCAGGTTCAGATTCCAATGGCGGCCTGTCTGGAGCCAGGTATTCTTAGCACCCTCTGCAGCGTCACAGATCTGACCGCCGCCGTGGTCAGTTGCTTCGCGGCTGCTGGGGACTGAGGGCCGGGGTTCGATTGTTGTATTCATATAGGAGGTTGTGGCCAAGTACTGCACCAGGGTGGCCAATCCTGCTCTGGTGAGAGAGTGCGTTACCGGTTCTGATCACCATGATCAGGCCGCACTCCAGGCCTGTTTGTGCAATTTTCTCAGCACACGTTTTTTTTTTTTTTTTGTATTTTCCGGTGGAGAATTGCGCGGCACCGGAATTTGGATCACGGTCCTCTTGCACTGGAGACGGATACTCTACCGTCCCCGTAGGAGTTAAATTAAAAATTAATTTATGGGGTTTTACGTGACAAAACCACTTTCTGATTATGCACGCCGTAGTGGAGGACTCCAAAAATTTCGACCACCTGGGGTTCTTTGTTAGTTAGTTGTATTTGAGGGTAGTTTAGTTTCAATTATTGCAATGTGTCATGTCCATAGCAACCAATGACAGGCTTGCTTAAATGGTTGTTACCATCATGGAGCTGGACAACACCAGATAAAATGACCAAGCCGTGCCACTGTTTCGTTCTTTTGCTGGTCGCTTAACACCCATCATGGCTCCATTTTTGAGTTCAGGGCTCTAGAAGTGCCTGGCGGAAAGTAACTTTCATCTGTTTGCTTTAACTGGATGAGTATATTTGGCTGAAGTTAGACACTGCTAATCATCATGCCAGAAGGTGATCGACATCATTACAAAGGAAAGTCTACTTAGAAAAATGACCTCAAGAGCTTGAAGCATGCGTCCATCCCAGCAGCTGCTTACTGCAAGAAATTGCAGCTAAGGAGGTTTCAGTTTTCTCCAGTATATGTACAAGATTAAGGTGTGTTTCACCCTCCTTGAATTTGGCATTCTGCATACTTGAAATTCTTGAATAGTCCTTGAATTTTGAATTAAATATTTCATACAAGCCCTGCATTCCAATCCAGTGTGATTCTGAAATCCCTTGAAACTAATGAAAACATGTGTCAGAACATGTGCCAAAGTCTAAAGAATCACTGTTGACGCTTTTCTTGTCAAAGGTGTGGCCATGGCTTGCAGAGCTGCCATGGTCAACTCACTTGTGTGCAATGCAGGCCCAAGACCACCCCTCAGAACATTGTTCTGGTGCACCTCATTGTCTGAATGGTGATGATGACCACCCAGCATAATCACAGTTTTGTGCAACCTAGAAAGGGGAAAAAATAATTTCACTCAGTCAGAAAAAACATGTTTCACAAAGAAGCTCCAAAACAGTGTTCAGCTTTTCACAACACATTTCATGCTGATGCGGTTCATCAGGGGGCTGTCAAGCAACCCGTCAACTGTGGCACCCCCCATGGTGGCAGTAGCTAAGTGTACTCCACGCACTTAGCGACAGAACTTGGTGACTCCAGGGTCACCAGGCCACAAGACCTTTTCTCACCACGTGAGGACTGAAGCTCGAACAGCCTGAAAGTGTACCTCCAGCCCCTCCCACGATGCAATGCACACAACTTCGGTGCTTTTGGTGCTAATGGAGCGGCACGGGTTCACTTAACGAGTGTAATATTATTAAGAGTCCAGACAAGGACCCTTGAGCATGAATTCTAATTTTTTCATCATACACAGTTCACACTTTTTATAAAACAGTTAAACTTCAATATAACGAAATTCTCAATATAACGAAGTATTTAACTTTTCATAACCTCTTGTCCATAGAACACCATGCAATTAGAACCTCAATTTAGTGAAGTGTGGTTGTATGCGATTTCAATATAACAAAATTTTGCTTCGGCAGCAAAGGAATGCCGAGACAGTAAATGAAAACTTCCGCAGGTGCAGTTGGTCAAATGATTGAATTGCAAGTGCTTGCTTGCAAACACACCTCTCAAACCATGCATGGCGTGACAAGAGCAACTGCCGATGTGAAGCCACATCATGTTCAGTATAAAGTCCAAGTGCATTAAGATGCTATAACACCCCGTGCACTTGGTGTTTTAAATGCGAATGAAAGAGTGCGAGGGTGCGAAGGAAAGATGATGACTTCACGCATGAGTGCCGCCTTTGCGTGCGAGCAAAGGGAAAGAGGGGAGCTCACTCGCAGTAATGTGATCAAGCGTGCTTTAGGGGTGGGGGGGGGAGTAAGTTGGCGCTTTGCGATTTCTGGTGCACGTCTTGGTCGTGGCTGCACATCGCTGTAAGCGCGGCTGAGCACATACTGCGCATGGCTGTGAGCACAGCTGCGCGCATACGCAGCCGCGTACCCTGCTTTAGAGGTAATCTGCAGTGTGTACGAAGAGTGAGCGTGCCAAGTCAATGTTGCATGATGTAAGCTGTCTTCTTGCATGGCTAGTATTGAAGGTGGCGTAATCTGGAGCTTTGGTGACCCATTGGAGCGAGAGGCACACGAAGCATTCGCTCCTCGTTGCCAGCGTTTTTCATGATAGCGTCATCCCAGTATGAGTGACGCTATCAGCCGCAGTGCAGAGAGCACGCAAAAGAGTGGCTGGCTTCGCTTAATTCGTACCGCCTGTGTGAAGATATCATCAACATGATGTGAAACTGCACCATTTGTCACCAAGCCCTGAATTCGTCAAAAAGAATTATTTTCTCGTTCAAATTTCCTTTTCTCAATTGCCCGATAATTAAAAAAATTCTGCGACCCCTTTCTCTGTAAGAAAAATAGATCAGCGACTGTACTTATTTGCATAAAAAGTGCACTTTCAGCACAAAGAAATTTCGATATAAGGAAGCAAATTGCCGATTTTACCTACTTCTTTATGTCAAGGTTTAATTCTATTACAATGGTGTTGCAGATAATGCATTGGAATGCCAAGGTGCTCATCTGCAATCGGCATATCACAACATAATCTGCAATCTACACATCAGCCAAGGTGTTCAGGGTCCAGGAGACAGTTCAATTCCAAACAGCTGAATTTTCTCTGGCACTACAACATGACAGTGCTGTTGCCTGATTCGGTGGGGTGGCAATTATTGTTGACAAGTCTGCTGCTTGTCAACATAGAGCCCTTCAGATGCCACTCGAAGCAGTGTATGTGTCAGCAAATCTCTCTAACAAGTTAGTAACCATTTGCTTTATTTACATGCAACCTAATTATCAGCTCAGCAAAACAGAATTCTATAGCCTCATTGACGATCTCCTGGAAGCTTACATTACCACTAGTAATTTTAATGCCTATAGCACTTTCTTGGAAGACTCCCGGCGCGACATGAGAGTCAGGCTAATTGAAAACTTATTTGTACCCTCTTGTGCGTACCTTTTTAATAAAAATGTGCCCGCCTATTACAGTGTCCAACATAGTTCACATTCTTCAATAGATTTAGCATTTGGCTCTGCACTCTTCTTTCCAAATTTAGAATGGAGCGTTATAAAATATGCCTTTGTAAGTGACCACTTCCCTGTAACATTAAAACTAATACAGCAACATGGATTTCCACAACATACCCCTTTATGGAAACTAGCCATGTTTGGCTGGGATCATTTTAAAGAATCAAGTTGCTTATCATCAGATTTTATCAGTGATTTTAATATTGGCAACTCGCTAGTGTACCTTACTGCTTCTGTCATCGACAAAGCAAACATATGCATTCCACAAATAAGTGGTAGCTCGTGCAAAAGATGAGTCCTTTGGTGGAATGGCAACTGCAAGCAGGTGCAAAAGAAACAACAAAGCATGTGGCATACTTTGTCTATCCTCAAGTACTGAAAATCTGATTGAATTCAAATGTATTAAATCCTAGGGAAGATGGATGCAATGGCAAGCTAGGAAGGTCAGCTGGGAGATGTTCCTCTCGAGCATCAACTCGTACACACAGAAGATGAAAGTATGGAATGGCCTAAGGATGCTTAAAGGGCCCCTAAACCACCCACACTCTTAAGCAAAATTACACCCTTTGGGGCGTATCTTGCCACAAAAATAATCGTGTCTGTCTTGTCCGCATTTTCTTTCTTTAACGCTGCAAGCTCAGAACAGCATGCATGTTATCAGCATGACAGAGCATTCTCAACAAGAAAGTAGCGAGCACAGCATTTTCAAGAAGGGAAATGGAAGCAAGACAGATGACAATTATTGTTGTGTGGAAAGATATGACCCAAAGGGTGTACATTTGTTCAAGAGTGCAGAGGTAGAAATTTAGTTGTGGTGTTGCTGTTGTGCACGAGTCTGCAATCAACATGTAGCCGTGAGAATTTTTCGAAATGGTGCCGCAATAGTGGAGTTGTGCATATGATGATTGAAACACGACCCTCACTCTTTTCGCTCTTTCCTTCACTATGCTCTGTTCATCGGTTGGTCTCTCCAAGTGCTTCTCCAAATGTCACATGACGTATGTCATCGCCAATGCGCTTTTCAAAATCGTCCGCTTGCGGTTATTGTGACTCCGCACTTCTCAACTACCCACTGTTGCTGCCGTGCCAGTCCATGCTCCTGTGAAGCATGCTGCTGTGGACCCTGTGTTGCATGCATGTGTGTTGCACACTAGGCATAGCGCAGCGCATCTTCATGAGGCGGCGGGTATTGCGTTATTTCATTTCTCGAGTCGGCGCTTTTGCAGCCAAGCACTGCACACGGATGCCTTCTAGCCATCGCGAAACACTGCCAGGCTCCGTTTACGCAGAATCAGACCACTAAGCGCGACCGTAGTGAAACGCAAGTGAGTTGGCACTTGCGTTGCAGGCTGTAGTTACCGATTGGCAAGTGCGCACAAGCGAGCAACACAGCGAGGGAGAGCAGGGAATCTGCGCACCTGCTAGCACCGTAAGTTGTAGGTTCTTGTTTGACTAATTGACAGTGTCTGCTCTTGGTGACATCACCAGATGCATCCTGGTGATGTCACAACAAGCACTGGGGATACTGGAAAGGCCTGGAGAGGAGCACAGGATTTTTTTTGTTATCTTGTGGTGCACCTGTGGCATGTAGCGTTGCCACATTTGGTATTGTTGATAGTGACAGCATTCTGAACTCGATGCGTGTGTTCAGTTGAAATGTTTTAAAAATATGGAGGTGGCTTGGGGGCACTTTAAGGGGCAACAAATCCACCCATTGCGCCTGCTGAATGAAGAGGGAAACAAATTGGAAGACCAGGCTGACACTCTTGAACATTTCGAGTGCTAGTTCAGCTTGATCCATTATTTGGAGGCATTTGAAGATGGAAACAAATTGGAAGACCATGCTGATAGTCTTGGTGAACATTTCGAGCATGTTTCCAGTTCGATCCATTATTCAGAGGCGTTTCTGCAATACAAAGAAATAGGATGTAAGCCACGTAATTGTAAATGTAGCCCAAGTGACCCTGAAGCCGTCCTTTCACCTTTACATAGCTGAGAGCTTCCATGACCACATGCCGGTGCTTTGCGCCTGGTCCTGATAGATTTATGTATGATATGGTTAAACACCTTCAGACAGACACACAAATCACTCTACTCACACTAATGCTATCTGGGCAGCTGGACATCTTCAATCTGCATGGAAAGAAAGTGTTGTCATCACTGGTTATTAAATGAGACATACTGTGAGCGGTTAGTTCAAAATTGCTCAAGCCATTTTAGGATATCAGGATTCAAATGCAAACAAGAAAGTTTTAGTAATAGGCGTTGATGAGCAATTTTGCCAAACGCTTTCGTGTAATCCAAAAATATGGCATCTGTTTGTATGTTATGGTCAATATTAGCATGAACGTCATGAAGAAATAGTGCAAGCTAGGTCTCGCAAGAACAGCCCCTGCGGAACCCGTGCTGTGAAGGATGAAAGAAGTTGTTGGCATCTAGAAATTTCATAATATGAGAGTAGATTACGTGCTCCATGATCTTGCAGGGAACACTTGTCAATGAGATGGGGCGGTAATTTATGGGAGAATTTTTGTTGCCAGATTTGTAGACTGGAGTAACCTTCCCCATCTTCCACTCGTCTGGCATGGTGCCTGTGGAAAGTGACTGTGAAAATAATAAATAGAGAAACTCTGCTGAAATGTGTTTAGTCTTTTTTAGTAGTCTAGAGTTAATGTCATCGATGCCAGATGATGAAGACAACTTAATATTTTCTATCACAGGTAAAAGCCCATGTAATGTGAATGTGATGGCTGACATGTTGCATTGTATGTTTGTGGTTAGTGGGGAAGGAAGTGTGTCCATTTCATTAGTGGAGACTGAAGAAAATGCGTTGTTGAACATATTAGTGCAGGTTAAATCTGTCACTGATTCACCCAGCTCGTTAGTAAGATTATTGATACGCGCTTCTTTGGGATTTATCACGTGCCAGAATTTTCATGGATTAGTAAGTAAAATATTTGGCAGGTCATAGTGAAAAAAGGTTCGCTTGGCATTGCGAATTCCGATTAAGTACGCAGCTTTGGCAACGTAATATTTCTCTCACACAACTGAGCTTGCCTTAACTTTAGCATGGCGATAAAGGCGCTTTTTGTTTTCTAGTCGTTTTAAGGATCTCGTAAACCATGGTTTTTGTCGAATGGATCGAATGGTTATCCTTGGAATAAATTGGTCCTTTAGTTCACATAGTTTGTTTTTAAGCAACAGCCAGTTATCATAAATCGAATGGTTATTAAATTCATCTGCAAAGGTAGAAAAGAATGCGTTTAATTCAGTATTTATAACCTCATAGTTACCTTTGTCATATAAACAAATTGTCTTCTCGTGCATGTCGCGTGGTGGGGGAGCAAAAGTGAAGGCAGCATGAATAACTTTGTGATCACTAATCTCACGAAAATATGTAAGGGATGTTAAGCTTTCAGGATTACTGGTTAGTATAAGATCTAAAATATTGGCAGATGTCCCCTACACATGGGTTCGCCCCAGTACTAGCTGTGTTAAATCGTAATTTAAACACACTTCTATAAAGTCGCTCGCTTCAGTTTGATTTGTTAGTAAAGCAGTGCCATTGTGCCAGGTAATGTCGGGAAAATTAGTCTCCAAAAATTAGAATAATAGCATTGGGATGCTTTGAAGTAATTTCATTTAATATGTTGTTTAAGAGATTAGAAAAGACCGGTTGATGGTGAGGAGCTCGATAACAGACGCCTAGCAGTACTGTTTGTGGAGAACATTGACATTTTAACCACAGTGTTTCCAAGTGGCTGTCAATTTTAACTCGTGTGCACGGCAATTATTGGTTCATGGCAATCGGAACACTTCCGCCACGTGCGTCTCTCCGATTGCATCGATAAACGTCGAAGTTGGGAAGATCGGCCAGGACTTCTTGTCACTGATTTCTTTTGTAAGCCACGTTTCTGTTAGTATCAGTAAGTTACTGGCGGATGATGACATAAGATTTGATATGTGTTCACGCTTTGGCCGAATGCTGCGTATGTTCGTGAAAATTACTGAAAAAGACAGATTATTACATGGGATGGGAGGGTGAGTTCTTATATTCATGGGATAATGCGATTGCTATGCTGTTTCTTTGACGGTCTGTGATGTCTCGTCAAATATGTACCTATGTGCAATGTTTTGTAACACAATGAAAAGAGAGCAGATTTTGCTTTTGCAAAAGCAACAAGGTGCCTGCGGGCGTTCTGTACAGCCTTAGAAAAATCTTCGCCGACACTGTGTTCAGTGCCTTTGAACTTATGGCCATTTGATAAGACAGTCTCTTTTCTCTTAAAGTACGTAAATTTAACAATTATAGGGCGACGGCGCCCAGCGGCGTGCCTCCCGAGACGATTTGCTCGTTCAGTTTCTTTTGTATCTATGTTAATGTTAAGGTGCTGAGAGCACAGCTGGATTATGGCTTCCTCAGACTGGGCGAACGTTTCCGAGGGATTAGTATCAGGAACACCATAAAAGATTAGGTTATTTCTACGTGATCAGTTTTCAGTGTCATCCATACGCCGTTCCAAGCAAGTAGTCAGGTCAGTAATTTTAGTAGTTTCTGCTTTTTTGGCTTCGATTTTATTTCGCAACGAGATGATGCTTTGGAAAAGTTTTTCGACTACTGTCACTTGGGAAGTCAAATCGGACACCATCTTATTCGTTGCCAGTAGTTGGTTCTTAATGCCTTTCATTTCTGTGATTATTTCTTTTTGGCCGGCTGATAGTTTTTGCAGCTCTTTTAATACAAGGTCAGCACTATTGGGACCCAGGTTAGACTTGATGTCTCCTGACAAGAGAAGCAAGGACCGAATGGCACAAACACTCTCAACAGCAATAGCGACACAGCACCGGGGGCTCGGCAGCTGCACCAAAAGATAATTGCTAGACTTCTTTGCAAAAAGAGAATGCTTGTTACCAACCTGCATGGCGAAGAGTAACGGGTTAGTTGTGTGCATTGTGGTACAGCAACCAAGCCCACAGAGCGGTGTCGACAATCGCGGCTTCTTTATACTTGGCGGGAACCCTTGTCTCAGTGCCGATGGGACCTTGCACAGGGAATCCAGCATCCAGATTTCGCATGATGGCGCTGACACTGATGAGGTTGCACAGTCGATTCCCATGGCGTAGGGACAAGATGGTGTACAAGTTGACCACGTGCCGGTTTCATTGATGAGGGGCAGCAGCGCACATTGCACTGGCGTGTTGACAACCGGAGTTATCCGTAATGACAGCTGCTCATGGGTGACGATAGCTACGAGCACCTGCGTGGCGAAGAGCAACGGGTTAGTTGTCTGCATTGTGGTACAGCAACCGAGCCCACCTACATGATTCAGTGTGTCTTGACCACCTGGTCTCAGAGAGTCTTTTCAAAACGAGCTGCTGGCCAGTTCCGCCCATGATGTCCAAAAGATACCTCCATCGCTTAGGTGAGGCAGCAAAGAACACCTACAGTCTCTGAACACAACAGTCTCTTAGTTGGCGCTACACGCGCCAACTAAGTTCAGTGAATGACCAGAACACGGGATGTAGACTGCCAATTCGTTCAGGTGTTTGATTTGAGCTTGCACTCCTTTGTATTTTCCTGACGTATTACTCGCATTATCATAAGCTTGGCCCCTACAATCATCAATTGAGATGCCATTGGTCGTCAAGAGGGAGCATCATGGTATCGAAAAGATACAAGGTGGTATGCGATTCAATTGGAACAAATTGAAGAAAACGTTCACACACTTTCCCATTTAACTAGTATTGTAAAACAACTGACAGCTGATCAACGTGAGTAAGGTCTGGAGTCGAATCAACAATTAAAGAGAAGTATTTTGCGCATTTCACTTCGTCAATGAGATGTTCCTTGACAGCCTTTGCCATGTGCTCGATAAATTCATCACAAATGGTTTTTGACAGATACGAAGAGTGTCCTTTTCCTTTGTTCCCGTAGCGTTTTATGTACTCCTCTAGAAAGGGATCAAGCTAGGCAATAGCCTCAAGCACTCCCATATAATTGCCATTTCTCGGTGAACCAAAAATCTCCTCACTGCCCCTAAACGCTCGGCTGCGCTCAGCTAGAAGCTTAACTACAATGACTACGTGCTTCGACACTTCTTTCCAGGAAGCAGTCTCAGTGACAAGATGCTTAACCAGCTCCTTGTCATTTGTGCTGCTCGAGTTAGAGCAGGCGAGCCATGCTGCCACGTAGTTCCGATGCTCGACACTATTTTCATGTGCGCAAAGCTTTTCTTCTGCTCTTTTCCAATCAAAAAGGCCGTGCTTGGTGAAAGCACTGGGGTTGCTTGAAATCAAAAATAGTTTGCTCATGAAACAGTAAACGGAACCTTTGGACTCCGAGTACATTAACCAGTGTTGCTCGTACACCTCCCCATTTACCGCCTTTCGCACGAAAAGATGAGGTGACATATAGCGTTTCTGAGTTTTTGTATTGCATTTCAGAAGACGTAAAATTTTCTGCCCGATTTTGAAAATACAATGGTCCTTTATCAAGGCAGACACTCCGAATGCTGCCAGTAATAACGTCCAGCCACTTAGCAGGGTCACTTCGGAGAATCTCACAATGTACCTCTTGCTGCGAGGGTGTCTGTACTTCTCTGTTGCCGCAACGAGAAGCCATATCATTCGTCCTCTCGAGGCACTCTTTGTGGGTGGGAACATGGTTATTTGAAGCCCAACTAACAGGAAACAAGTTAGTCGGTTCTTGGAGTGTTGTTTCCTGGCGCTCGTCAGTAGAAGGAGGCTCATCGGGGAGGCTTGGCACCTGTTGATCAGCAGTAGTAGAAATTGGACGTGGCGGACCAGACAGCTGGAGCTCTGTGGCAGGGGCCCAGCCGAGTAGCATAGACATTGCTGACTCAGGAACAGGACAGGGCTCAGTTAGCGTCGGTTGCTCAGAAATATGGACGAGCGAGGTTGGCACCGTTTTCACAGGATCCAGACAACCAAGATGAGTCAAACCTTGCTTCTTGCCAGGAAACCGTGGTGATGGAGTTGGCAAGTCCTCCACAGAAGCATAGTCGGCACTATTGGGAGTTTGACACGGACTCTGGGTAGAGCGATCATACAGCTCCGTGGAAGCTGCATTCAGTAGGTACTTTGCCATCTTTGGTAGCTTCTTTTCATGCTCTTCTCTTTCTAACTTTGCCTTTCGTTTAGATGCACCATTTTGATGCTTCCGACCAAGCATTCTCGCATGAATGGATGTTAACTGTTCACCGGGCACTTCGTCAGTCCGACGCGACCGCAGGTGTTCAACGGTGGCTGTCCCGATGACTGGCGCACGCTGCCTGGATGGTCTGTGGCTGGCCGAGAATGGTGTGTCCTCCTGGAGCTCCTCAGCGGGTGGGCTTATGCAAGCTTAACCAGCTGCTTGGGGCTGAATCGCAGCCCGTGATCAACTTCCTTTCATAGACACATGCCGCATCTGTCGGTTACTAGCGCCAAAGCAAGCGTTCACGTACGCATAGAGTTCCTCATACAAATTCCCTCCTTCTCTGTAGAAACTCACTCCTCCCGTTCCGGTCTCGTCTTCCTATTGGCTAGGAGCAATCGTCTGTTCTGGGAGGTTTTCGATTTTTCTTTCGCCCCATCGATTCCGAGCGCGAAAACGAAGGGGAGAGAGCGACTCCTAGCGTGGGCGAAGTTACGCATCCTCCGTTGCCTCTGAGTCATCTTTTTCTACAACCGGAAAGTTCGGCGGCCAGTCTAACCTACTTTTTGCATTGAGCATGCGCGAGGGTGCGCAGCCACTAGGCAGGAATGGGCCCTGGAGACAGGCCTTTGTGTCCAGCTCTCCAACTTCCCCCTTCACTCTTCCACAACCATAGCCCAAACAGTGAACATTCCATGCCCCACGGCACGTGGACAAAATCACGTGTGACATCTTCTGTCCACTCGTCCACGAGGGGCAAGGGAGATTTAGGTCCTCATCCCACATTATATGTTTTAGGTGTTTCCCCCTTGCCCCTCCTCTCCAGGCAGCACTGGACAGATGGACTGACAGGAAGCCACGAAAACTCTTCCAAGCAAATGCACCTCGCTTCATGAGAAAGAGGGCCCTGCCGGGGTGGTGGGGGATTCCTGTTTTTGCAGCTCGACAAGCTCTCCCCAAATGATCAGGCTAAACACATGCTGTTACATTAGGCGGGGCCCTGTCTGCTCGTTCTGGTTTTCTCGCTTCATACATGTCGCTCGAAGTTCCATTGCCAATGGTTCCATATACTGAGCAGGGTAGAATAAATGGGCCCCCTTCTCCTACTGTTCGAGGTGAGGCCCTGGGCTGCAGCCCCCTTGGCCTCCCCCTTAATCCAGCGCTGCCGAGGAGGTAAGGGGAATGACGACAATGGCACGAGCAAGATGTCATGATGATGATGGTATGAAAACAGGTACACAATAATGTCTGTGTGACAACGATGCAAAGGCGATCGCATGACAACAGTGCCATAATCACGATTAAAAGATGACAACCTGATCAGGATAGAATGATCAACAAAAAATGACGTCGATGGATGAAGGTGGTGTGACGGCACGATGACAATGGGATGGCGATACTGAAAGGCTGATGATTTGGAAATGACAGCGGGACAACAATGGTGTGACGAGAGCCCAATGAAAGTACAATGTCAAAGTTAATATGATAACGATGGAACAACCACGACAGCAACGTGACAGCGATATGACAATGAATGCATGATGACGACTGTATAATGATGATGCAGTGACGGTGATGGCATGACAGCAGCTTGATGTCAGTGGAATAGTTAGTGATGACAGTGGCGTGATGCTCACTGTATCACGAAACCTGTATGACAACAATGGCATGATAATGATGGCCCGACAAGTCAGATGACAAAGCTGGAGTGACAATGGCACAAGTACTACACCATTACGATGACAGTCTGCAATGGAGGCATGATAGTGATTGTCTAATGACGCCATGAAAAAGGCAGTATAATCACAATTGAATGATGACAGTGTGGTTACAATACATTGAAGTCGATAGAACGACAAAAGTGGCATGATGACAATGGAATGATCGTTCTGAAGCATTGCCAATGACAAAACAACAGCGCGACGATGACGGAATGAGGGCAACTGTATGATGACAATGGCATGACAATGACGGTATGATGTATGTTGGATGACAAAGCTGAAATGACAACGATGTAACAGTAACGAAAGCATCACAGCCCTGAGCACATACCTAGTGACCCAGGCTATTAAACAACTCTGACCATTGGGTTGGAGTAGAAGGCGTAACAACAACAGCTTGACAAGAGTTGGATCACTAAGCTGGGATGATGTCGATTGAACAACTACTCTGGCATCACTATGGTGATGTGACAACGAATGCAAGACTGTGTGGCAACAATGGCGTGACGAGTGTTAGATGACAAAGTTAAAATGACTGCGATTTGACACCACAGTGGCATCACGACTACGAGCTCATACTTAGTCGCCTGTGCTATCAGAAAAATTAGGCCACTGAGTCAAGGTAGACGGTGTAACGACGACAGCTTGATGGGAGTAGGATATCATGAAGCTGAAAGATGACAATAGAACACCCATGATGGCATCGCAACCAGCACATACCTAGTGGCACAAAAAGATAGACTTGGGCCATTGGGTCAGCATAACAGGATAGATAGATAGATAGATAGGCGGACGGACACAGACGGATGGACGGACCAACAGACAGACAGCCAGATAGGCAGGGACAAAATGGCTGAAGTAGGCAAAGGATGCTATACGCATTAATAGCACAACTTCCGGCAGCCTTTTTTAAGCTGTCGCTTGCTACTGGAGAGATACCGAATGACTGAAGTAAGGCACACAATACGCCGATCCATGCAAAAGGCAATTACTTGTTGCTATCAAACTGTCGACCCATTTCCATTGTTATTAATTAGCTTTTAAAACACATAATCATGACATACATTCATGATTTTCTGACTGAACGGAACATCCTATCACCATTCTACCTAGAGCTATTGCACATTGGAACGGTCTCCCGGATCACGTTGCATCTATCTCCTATCCTGAAACATTCTGTAAAAACCTGAGTTCGTTGCGTGTTAATATTGTATAATGATGTGGCACTGTGTTATTTTTCTGTCATGTAATTACTGTTGCCCCCCTTATTCAGTGCCTGTCAATGGGCCTGTAAGGTATATTGTAAGTAAATAAATATATATCAACACAGGTTTCAGAAACAAATGTCATTGATTATGCAACTTGAGTCAACTGTGCATGAACTTGCATGAGTTCTTGAACGAAACAGCTTGACGTCTTGTTCCTTGATTTTTTGGAGGTATTTGACAAGGTGTCTTAAAATTGTCTGGTTGGCTACCGTACATAGGGGTTGGGAACAGGTGAATATAAAGACAAGAAAAAAGACATGAATGTGTGCTATCACAGCCCTGCCCCCTTGTGTTGTGTCAGGGAATTTTAACTAATGTTAAATGTTCTGAGGGACTGCAGTAAAACACGTTGTGGGGCTAGTTGGTGCATAGCTTTCAATAGATTAAGCGCCAAAAGTGACGGCACACAAGAAGAAATACAGACAGAATACAGACTGGGCGATGTATTAATGAACGCCTGCGTGAGCATAAGCTATCATTGAAAAATGGATATGGTTCAAACTTGCCGCTTCATTGCAAGGCCTGCGGAAATGAGGATGAACGGGTATGTGAAGCGAGGCTTCATGATACGACAATCATGTATAAAAGTAAAGATTCTGTTGCGCGGGAATTGTTGGAGGCCAACGAGATTAAGAAAAGAGGGGACAACTGTATCAGTACCCCGTCTTTGAATATATACTCGAATGAAAGTATGTTTTTAGATAAGTTTTAGATTTAGATTAAGCATGATTCCCTCTATCTTCAGTGTTCTCGCACGTGCGCATTCACATATTTAGTGTCCCTCCTTTTTTTTCGTTCCCCTCTCCTCATGGCTATATAATCAGCCACCTGTCATTTCAATAAGCAGTTGCAAGTAGCGCCTTGTCCTGTCTGTATTTCTTCTTGTGTGCCGTCACTTTTGGCGCTTAATCTATTGAAAGGATTCTGAGGGACCATTTGGAGTTAGATATTTCATGTGTGGCTCCGGGCCTCTTGGTGTTTGACAACTTTTTTGTTTATTACATTGAAAGCACAGTACCGAGTGCTTTTGCTTACAGCCTCATTGGAATGTGATCTCTATTTAATGTTGGAAAATATTTTGATAAACATAGGGCTGGTTTATACACAGCCACGTCATTATGATTGCTGATTGGTTTTATTTTTTTATTTTTAGGACTGGTGCTGTTCAACTGCCTGACCTCAACCATGTGGAAAATACCTGGGCGACAAAACAAAGTCTGTGGAATAAACACGCTTTACCATGGACAGGACAGAACTGAGCAGTCTTTCTATGGCACTGGTTCTGACTTACGTCACCTCAGATAAGCCTCTAAGCGTGCAATTGTATCCAGTGATGTACATAATATTGCAATGCTTCCAAAAGGCCTAGATTTTGTTGGTGGAAAGCATTGATGCTAAGCAGTGTTGTGAGCATGGCATGAATTTGCCTAATCATTGTTATACTTGACTGCATGACGACTTGTTAGTGTCACAATTAGGAGCACTCAGTGGTGGTCCAGCTGCGCAATTTGCGCCATTTTGTTACAATTCGACATGCCTGCACTTGGCTGCACCCACTCAAGTGCATTTGCACCAACTGCACAAAAGTGTGGTATTTTCGAGTTTTCACAGCAGTCCAATGTTTTCAGTAGGGTTACGCAATTAGGCTTCGCTCACACTTGGTCTTAGAGCAGGCGTAAGCGGAAAAAACTTAACAAAATCTGCCCGCCTAGGCGGAAATACAGGCAGAAAATCAGGCGGCGAAGCGGAAAGCCGTTCCGCTTCACCGGAAGCTGCACTAGCATGTAAACATCCGATCGTATATTTAACATTTTCCGTTGTTCATTGTCTATATTGAGCAAAAGCAACTAGCTAAAACTATCGAAACTGTCTTTTTTATCTTCCTTAGTAGGCGAAAGTTAAAAACGACATGCGCAGTTCCACGAAATGAAAGCTTTTAGTTACTGATGGGTCAATGAATGAACGTATGTCTTGAAATAGTGTTATGAACAGCGCCACCACGCGAACAGACGTACGCAAACTAGATGGATGTGGGCGAAAGCAGCAGTGGTTTCCGCTGCAGTGGCAAAACAAATGTGAACATCTTGTGCATGCGCGGAAAAGATTTTCCGGCCGCTTTGGCTTTTCCGCCCGCTTGCCGTTTCTGCAGTGTGAACGTAGCCTTACAGTCAACCACCGATTTTCCGGTCGCCCAGTTTTTCGGACATGCCAAATAACTCGGACGCTTTCGCAGCACTCCCATGGTACCCCACAGAGTCAATGTATAAGAACGTCTGAAAATCTGGACGCAAAAACCCTTCGCCGTTCCATTTTTCGGACTTCTTGCCATGACCGCAGGTCCGAAACGGCATTGATCGAAGTCACGACCACCGCTATTTTGATTATCTTGCCGCGTCGAACAGGCGCTCTCGCACACAGATCCGCTGGCAGCCGTAGCCACCACCATAGCAATGCTAGGGCCTAGCCACTTCGACGTTCGCTACCAAGCTTCTTGCTCTTTAGTGCAGTGTTTTTCATTAAAAGAATCGGCTGCTGTTAGCAATGGCGCCGACTCCGCCTTTGTAATCCTCACCAGTGGCTTCAAAGCTCGGAAAGCACGACGCTTTAATTAATGCCGGTTCCCGAAAGTCAGCATCTCAATACAGCAGTGCTATGCAGTGAAGCATACGGGAAGCTGTCTTGCGGTGAATGATATTAAGAGTGGGAAGGGGCAATTATCATGGGACACAGTATGTAATTCCTTACCTATACACGCGTGCACCCGCCGTCTCCTTTAACAATACGAGTACCTATACGCCTAATAAGTGTACTGCCAGGCTTTAAGAGCTATGTCGGACGTGCCTGTGACGATTTGAGCCCTTGGGGGCAGTAAGGCATGGATTCGGACTTTTTTGCGGCCCCTAGGGAGTCCGAAAATTGGACATTGATTGTAGTCAAACATACGAACAGATTTGTGAACATAAAAATAATTTAGTTTGCGACACAGAATCAGTTTGTTTAACAAAAACGGGGATAATTACATGATAAGTATATACAGAATGAGGTCCCGTAGTTAGAAACTGAAATGGGACCTCCTGTGCATGATGACGAGGATTAATAATACAGACAATAATGGCAACATGAAAAATTTACGATAATAAAAGTCTTTAGGTGACAAGGCATAAATCAACAGAAAAGCAAGAGTAGTTTGCATAAACTTAATCAAGGTGTGACGAGTGGACGACGAAGTAGAAGAGTGCGTGGTGGTGCGCTGCGGGCAGCACGCGAGTAGAGCGCAAGCTGGTGTTCGGAATTCGATGGCTCGGCAGAACGACCATGGGATGGCGACGACCTGGTGGGACCTGCTCCAGAAGCGATTGAGTTGGCTACCGGTCCGTCTCAATTGCACAGCTGGGCAGCCGAAGCACGAGCCGCTAACAGTCCGCTTGGGCAACCGCCCGAGGCTCCTGGGGACCAGGGAACGATGTCGGCGGCTAACGGTCTGCACTGGTGGCCATGCCTGGGGTCCCGCCTGAGAACCGCCACCAAAACGGAACCGTGCTGCAGTTTGCATGGCCGCCAGCAGTGCCTCCGGTCCTGTTACGCTGGCAGGAACCAGCAAAGCTCACCGCCAACGCGTCTGTCATGCTCCTCAAGCCCAGAGTGGTGAGCATCTTCTTTGCTGTCTTTCCCGGTGCCGGGGCGTGCAGCTCCACTAGACGACACGTCTGTGGTCATTCGGAGTACCCTGAGGACACGACATGAGTACCATGGGACTGCGCATGAGTTAGGCACCCATTTGGTGAGAGTGGGCACTTCGTGACATTGAACTTTGCCACGTAGACACAGACGACTAGAATAGACCTGCGAAGTGTGCTATAGACTTGTGCTGTATGTACTCTTTTGTTTTGTGTACATGTAAATGTTCTGCACACCCTGGTGAGGGATATAGACAATGTCTGTTCTCGAGGCCTTTCTCGCTGTATGTTGAGCCCTGGGCCCACGAACCCCAGTGTGTATCACATCTGGTGAGCCCACCAGGAGTGGCTTATACCACCCACAGCCAATGCTCACGCATGGAGAGGAGACATGGAAATTGACAAGCTATACAACCTCGGCCTTGAACTTGGTCTCAGAGATGAGTTAACACAATGGGTAGAGGAGGAACATTGGATAATGCACAATGACCAAGAGCAGGAGCGTGCAGCTGCACGAGAGATAGCAGAGCAGCAGCTGAGACTGCTAGAGCAGGAACAAAAGGTTCTTGAGTTAAAGCTGAGGCTGTACGGGAAGAGCAGTAGTTCACATGCCGCTAATCAGTTAGTTGCTGCTAGCATGGGCGTGATGCTGATCACAAATGTATGTAGTCCGCCCACGAAACAAGGAACAGTGCAGGCTAGGGATCACGAACACCTAGTACAAAGTGTTGGATACACACAGGAACGCATGCAAAGCCGTGAGCTCTGCCTTAAGCTGACTTGGGGGAAAAACTAGATAATGCAATGACAATCAAGAGACGCATGTCTGTAGGCATCAGGATGGTCTTGTTAACCCAAGTGAATATTTGGATCAAGCATATGTATACGAAGCCTCCGTGCCCGAAAGCATCTCAGATATGTGCATGCAAAGAGCCGCAGCAACCACAAGGGTTGGTAGTAATGAGACAATACAGAAAGCTTCGGTCTTCCGTTGTAGCTAGCCAGTGCAAGGCATGCAAGGAAAAGGCAAGACATACATCTCATGCTCCGGAAGCTTGTGTGGTGAGCTACGAAGCTTGAACATAGCAGTGATGCAACAAAGGAGAAAAGGAGCCACATGAGCAGTGGTCCCATGTAAGGGCACGATCACTGAAAAAAGCAGCCTCCATCTTCATTTGACATGTTGCCAAAGGTAAGAGCCTGCCTTTGAAAGACAAAAATCTTTCAAAAGGGTATAGAAATGTGGTATGTTATGGGCTGTAAGATGGTCCTCCACTCAAAGAGAAATATTGAGCATCAAGGGTGTGTCTTTATTGTAAGTCTCAAGAAACCATCACAGCACACAGATGCTGCTAGAAAAGAGGAGCGGTGGATTTGCTCCACCTCTTGTAAGAAGAGAGAAAAAAAGAACACGTTGAGCAGCCGATGTGATACAATGTGTAAGCAGTGATTACATTGGTTGTTGCTTCCTGATGACAGCCTGCACAACGTTTGTATGCTGATTGCAAGCCAACTCACGTGTGTAGTGGTGTGTTTGGTAGGACCTTCATTTCTTTTATACTTACTGCAACCAGTGTTTCAAAGAAAACGCATATAAACTACTGACTACTGAATCCTTGGTGACTGTCGTGGGCAATCTGAATAAGGACAGCACCCTGTCTTGCCAACTTGAAGTTCAGTGCATTTCTCAATACACTGTGTGTTTCGATGAAAAAAAAAAAAAGTTGACTAATAGCCAAAGAAAGCTGTGCACAATGACAACTTTCTTTCGTTGTTGTACATTAGTTCGTTTTGTGTTATGTGCTACATTTTTTGCCATTGTGCCATGTGCAACTACAAACTTTACGGCACAACGTACTGGAAGTGGGGGGGAGTTGACGAGTGGACGACAAAGTAGAAGGGAGCGCGGTGGTGCGCGGCACGTGAGGAGAGAGGGAGCTGGGGTTCAGAATTGGACGGTTTGTCACAATGGTCACGGGACGGCGATGACCTTGTGGGACCTGCTCCAGCAGCGATTAAGTCAGCTGTTGGTCCGTCTCGATTGCACAGCCGGGCAGCCCAAGCACGAGCAACTAACGGTTCACTCGAGCAACCGTCCGAGGCTCCTGGGGACCAGGGAATGACTCCAACAGCTAACGGTCCGCACTGGTGGCCGTGCCTATGATCCCACCTGAAATCCACCGCCGAAACCGAACCATGCTGCAGTTCGCGTGGCTGCCAGCAGTGCTTCCGGTCCTGTTACGCTGGCAGGAAGCAGCAAAGCTCGCCACTAACGGGCCTGTCACACTCCTCGAGCCCAGAGTGGTGAGCGTCTTCTTCGCCCTCTTTCCTGGTGTCAGGGCGTGGCAGCTCCACTAGACGGCACGGCTGTGGTCATTTGGAGTACCCTGACGACACCGCCGTGGGATTGCGCGTGAGTTAGTCGCCCGCTGGGTGAGAACGGACACTTTGCGACAGCGAATTTTGCCGTGTAGACATGGACGACTAAAATGTATTCTTTTGTGTACATGTAAATGTTCTGCGCACCATGGCTTAAAAGGGATATAGACAATCTCAGTTCTCCAGGTGTTTCTCGCTTTGTGTTGAGCCCTGGGCCCATGAACTTCTGTGTGTATCACACAAAGCTTAGGATTAGTCAATAATAAAGAAAACGACAAGTGCTTTTCGAAAAAAAAATGTAAAAAGAAAATGTGGGTGCCAAATAGAAACAAAGCTAAAGTTAAAAATACAACACATACTACACACAAAAAGGAAAGTCGGAGGAGGTTAAAAGAAAGTGCTGGAGTTCTGTATGCAATCTGTGAGCTTTGAGCAGTTTTATCTACTTGTTCTATTTTTCGCATATTACGTGAAATACTTGACCGAGGTCGATGCATTGCACGCAGCCTTACCAGGGCGCTCAGTTGGTTTCGGGACAAAAGGAAATTTGGGGAGTTTTTACGTGGGGAATCTGATTGTAAGGCATGCCTGTCTTGGTACAAGGGTCGTCAGGGTCATCAGCTCCAATCGAAACTATTCCTATGCACAACACCAACAAAGGGAATGGAAACAAAAGCAGGGCCTATGTGTGAAGATATAGGACTGAGTAGCCACTGGAAGGCACGCAGATCACAGCGCATACACGTGTTCATGCATGCAGATTGACGCATTTGCTCATGCAGTTCGGAACTTTCTGTCAATCTGCAGACATCTATGCACGATTGCAGTAGTTGCCGGTTTCAACAGTTGCTGAAAACACATATGCATGATCTCAGAACCGATCGCCGGTTAGCCACTCGTATGAGCATATTAGCGGCAACCTTTCCACGACGGCTTGTGGAAAGCTTGCTGGTCAGATCAGTAAACAGCTCATTTTCACCATGCCACACTGCCTCTAATTGGTAGTGCTTCGAAAGTTCGGTAGGGTATCAGTGGAAAAAGTTATGGTACTGCGCCAAATCGACTGTTATCTATTCACAGAGGCTACACGACACATGGGAAGCCGACAACCTGCTTCACAATGAAAATAAGTCTACGGTATGGTACGAACATTCTTCTCCACCGCCATCACCATCTTTGCGACACACCGTATAGAGGCATGTCATCTTGGCGCCAGTCATAGATGCGTAGTCTCTTGTCAAGCTTCTAGCATTGTTATTAGCCGTAATACACATTTTGTTTAATGCGGTAAAGCTTATAAATTGAAGCACATCAGTCATTTGTAATGCACATGAGACATTCGCCATCACTTTTGTCTTGTTCCTGACGGTGCAAGTTGTTCTAGCACGTTTGTAATTTTATGTCTCTGTCGACTTTGTGTCTTGCTTCAGTGTTGAGTAGCACACACTGTTGCACAGTGCTAAGGAGCTTCGCCAAATGGTTACAGGTTATTGCTGTACTACTCCATGTCTTCCAAAAATTCTACTTTTTCTGCTTCAAAACTGCTCCAAATAGCTGGTGTAGCTGCTCCTAAACTGCTTTCCTGCTCCAAGAATTGCTCCAAATCCTAAACTGGCTCGACCACCACTGAGCACTAGCATGTATGAAAGTTGCCTGCCGGCTTTTCAATTGCACTACAAGAAGTTTTTTTAATGTTGCAGAGGCCACTTGCACTTTGGGGGCAGCAGTGAAATGGCAAGCCTTTTACCATTTCCCTCTGAGATACTGGTTTTCACAATTTGCCAAGAAAATTTAACGCATAGAATTATGGCTCATGCATGCAGTCCTTTTGTGATAAAGTGTGTCAGTTTGCTTTTATTGGATTCGTAGCGTGTTACCTAGCCTATTCATTCAGGCACTTGCAAATGTGTCCAGTGTAGGACTTGCCACAAGTCACTCTTGTGGTGTACTTGGTACTATACAAGGCATGTCATTGTCTTTTTTGGCACATTCTGGAGGGCAGTGTTCAGCCAGTTTAAAAGGGACCCAGAAAGTGATAGGTTCATCATAGCTACCTGCCAGCTGCTTTAAGGATATATAGCTTTAGGCACAAATTGGGCCACTGTAGGTTTTGCTGTTCTTGTCATCCTTGCCCTTGCTGGAATCCTTAAGCCTTTGATTTCTTGTAGGGCAGCTTCCACCAATGATGTTACTAATATTTATTTTATTTATTTTATTTGTAATACTGCCACTATCAATTGAGAGCATAGCACGTGGGCATTATAAAGAATTACATATTGATAATCATGCTTTAAAGAAAAAAAGTCTACATATTGATAAGTAAAGGCAAGGCGCAGAAGACCAGGACTCAAGAAGAACACAAACGACAGGACTGGCGCCGGTCCTGTCGTTTGTGTTCTTCTTGAGTCCTGGTCTTCTGCGCCTTGCCTTTACTAATTCAAGCATGAACCAGCTAGCCCAAGCAAGAGTTTTACTTGAGCATATTGATAACATGTGCACTGTACACACACAAGAAAAATTAAGCACATGTGCCGGGGTAGGATTACAGCAATAAGTGTGGTCTAAGCAATTTTTAATGCAAAGAACATCAACATTATATAAGTTAACAGTGTACAATCATGTATATTGTGCATACACCAGAAAAAAGAATCTTAAGAAGGAAAAAAAAGGGAACTTCTAGACAACATTTGAAGTAATGATCATACACAAAAAGAAATTTGCTGACGACTATGATACTCCCTAATGCGAATGTCAAACGTAGCTGTTAAGGTATTTTTAATTCACAATATATTATGGCAAAGAATTTGATTCTGATGGACAAGATGCTCTCGGCAGCGGCGCTGAGCCTCTGCTTGGGCCGCTCGTTTAGCAGCAGCAGCAGACGAAGCATTCCCACCGCTTGTGTCGCTCATTGTTCAGAAAGAAAGTGTGAACGTAGGAACGCGTGGCTCGTACGGAGCACATTCTCTGGCGGTGGCAGCGCCACAGCCGATCAAACGCATGCGCTGTGGGTCCAAAGCCCACATTAGTGCTTTGTTTCCGCACTGGCCGCATGCTTGCTTGTGACGTCACTCCGTTTTTGTCCTCCCTTTTTGCCACACTTTCCTCTGCTTTCCGCCTTCTGGTTGCACTGCACCATCCTCTCCACTTTGCCCCTTGCGTTTTTCATTTCCCCACTGTGCTCTGCAGTCGCTTTCATTTTTTGCTGTGCCCATTCGCTCGGTTACGCCGAGGCCAACGCCAATGCTCGCTGCAGGAATGGGCGCCTAAGAGCTGCGGTTTAAAAATTTGCATTTTGAAAACACGTCTGCTGTTCACATGAAATGAAGCGCAGCCACCGAGGAAGGATTATAAACAGTTTGCCATGCAAGTGAAGCAGCTTGCCAAGCAAAGAGAATCGACATGGTATGAATCATGCACAATGTGCAAACACCAGAAAATAATACTAAGAAAAACAGCAAATCAAAACAAAGTACAACCAGGCACAGGATCACATTAATTACAAAAATGGGAATGAAATAAAGAAATGAACTAGTGATAGCACAAAAACAAAGTGATGTGCTGCTGCGTAAGCAATTTTTTTTCTATAAAGAAAAAAAAATGGTGCTCATTGATCACTCACCACCAACAAGTATTAGGGTAAGTTAATACATTTGTATAGACCGTCTTTTCATGGGCGGCACCATGTTGCTACGCAGTAGCGCCATCTATGGGCAGTCGGCATGCTGGCTTGGGTGAGCGCTCTGTCTTTTATGTCAAGTATATGCTCAGCGCTGGTTTTGTTGTCTGTTTTCACGCTCACGTGGTCTATTTAGTGTGACATGGCATCTTCTATGTGGAAAACAGTTCTGTTAGACGTACTGAAGTGGTTTAAGTTGGCATGGAAAGTTCCACCATACTGACGTAAATCATCCAATTGACTTCAGTGTGGCGAGCTATCCGGTTGGCTGCCCAGGCCGCGTGATCGATAATTTTTTTAACTTTATGGTAAAGAAATGATGTTCATAATAGTTGGAATGTTAGTTCATTTGTTTTCATAAAAAGAAAGTAACGTAAAGAGAATGCACAACAACAATTTTTCAGTACACTTAAGCACTTCCGGCACACAGCAAGTGCCGTCTGCTTGTGTTACAACGTGCTCCGTCTTTGACGAGAGCTCCATCGTCGGTCTGTCTTTTCATGAGCACGATGAACCACCGTTGTTGCGCTGTGGGCTGCTGAAGTAGCGACTGGAAATACGTCAAGTTGCGGCATCGTGTCGCTCTGCAAGGCAGCAGACGAGTGGAGTGGCGGCAGCGCATTGGATTATTGGTATCTGATCAGCGCCAGGATTTAAATAGTAAAAAGTGCACACCGTACAACTTGACTGCTTTTTTGTTTTTCCTGTTACAAGCTAGACAGCTCCGAGAAGACAGACACGTATCGAATAGAGAAAGTCAATTTCTGTATTTACGCTTACCAGTGATCATTGTCGTCGTCGGGGCCGTCAGGGGAATTTGGTGAGTCTGGTGGTGGCGAATCGTTGCTGCCGTCGTCAGCGTGGAGCGGATTGCGAAAAGGTGTGTCGCTGTATGAGTCAAAACCCATCTCCTCGCTCATCCGGCGCAACCACTCCTCAATGTCCGGGTCCATGACGCGAATGACCATCAACAGAACGATTGCAATGCACGGTGCTTGGATAGCTCTCACTGGTGATTGACTGCGAAGCGGCTAGCGGAGAGTTTTCATGCGGGCGAGGGCGGGCTCCAAAACAACCAGAAGTGGACGATGTGATGTCGCATCGTGACGCAGAACCAGTGAAGGCAGAGCTTAGCCCCGATCGCTCAGCGAATGAGTTGAGGAAGAAAAGCATGGCTAGGGAGGAGGGTAACTTGTAATAGCTTCTAGCTCCCTTAATATGTAACGCCTCACTTAAATTGTGGTGCGAATGTTCTACTTAAGGTGTACCCATCGTGCCTACAACCCCCGCAGGGGCGTCTGCGTCAGCAGGCGTTTGGTGTGTTGCGACACCACGGACCCGAGCACACGAGGGTTCGACCCTCCCGCGTGTAGCCGCGCGCGGCTTAGCCGTGTCTGGGGAAAGGGGGATCCTGGAGGTTGAGCTGATGCCGGGTGTTTGGACCTTTAAGGCCCCCCGGTGGAGGCAACACACCTCTTTGGCCTCTGCTTCACATAGACGGCACCCCCGGACTGACCCACCCGGGGGAAATCGGCAGTCGCCTTTTCCTGTCCTCCTCTCCAATCTTCGTCTTTCTCTCTCGCCTTTTTCATCTTTCCGGTCTTCTCATCACTTGTCCTCACTTCCTAGTTTCCCGGCGGCAAGGGTTAACCTTGTGTAGCTAGCCAGCCTTGGTTATGCTGTATTTGGTTATAGCAGCGATGTACGGCTGGCGTTGGCAGGGTTCCTCTAGCAGGAACTCCTGTCACGTCCCCCTGTTGGGCTCCATGGTGGGTGGTCGGCATCGCGGCCGAAAGCCCAACTGTACTTATGGAAAACGCTTTTCCTAAACTCCCTGATCGCCCTCAGAAACGAGGGCGCACCAAAGAGGTCTTTCAGTTTTTCGGACGCCAAGTCCACAACTTTCCTCGTTTTCATGTGCTCCACGCAGAAAAACCAGCTAAACAAGTGCGAACAATCTCCCCGTTCCTTGTATCTAAGTCTCTTACCGAAGTTTTTGGACCAGGATATAAGGTGTCGAGGATGGCCAGCGGTGACCTCCTCTTGGAGCTCCGCGATCAGAAGCAATTTGAGAAACTGCCTCAGCTAGTATCATTTGGGGAGACCCAAATAGTTGTAACCCCGCACCGCACGATGAATACCTCCCGCGGCGTTGTCTCGGACGATGATTTGCTGGAGCTCACTGAGGCTGAGCTGTTGGAGGGCTTCAGCGAACAGAATGTTATAAATGTCAAAAGAATTAAGATTAGGCGAGATGGTAAAGAAATTGCAACGAAACACCTAATACTCACCTTCAATTCAAGCGTCCTGCCCGAGTCAATCGAGGCCGGGTACATCAAGCTCCGCGTAAGACCGTACGTGCCAAATCCCCTCCGATGTTTCAAGTGCCAGCGTTTTGGCCACAGTTCGCAGAGCTGCCGAGGCCGCCAAACTTGTGTGAAATGCAGCGCGCATGAACACTCCTCTAAAGCTTGTGAGAATTCTCTCCACTGTGTAAATTGTGATGGGGAGCACACCGCATACTCGCGGTCGTGCCCATCCTGGAAGAAAGAAAAAGAAATAGTGACGATCAAAGTGAAAGAAAATATCTCATTCAAGGAGGCACGCAGGCGGGTAGCATACCTGCCAAAGAAAATCTTTGCCGAAGTGGCGCTTCAGGGGGCAGCGTCACAACGGCCTCCGGCGGCTGTCCGACCCACAAACAGTGAGTCGGCAGTTACGCCATCTGCCCCCACGGCAGTTGCAGCTAGCGCTGCTCCGCCAACCCAGCAGACGGGGCCATCGACCCCGAAGGTGGGCGCAGCCGATGCTGCTCCAACCTCCCCGGCCCCTTCCAGCGCTGGCAACAGCCGGCGCAGCCAAATTCCGCAGGGTGCCTCATCGACCTCCGGGCTGGTGGGCGCAGGGGTCTTGCCCTCCAAGGCAGGACTCTCTCTTGTAACTTCTCGCTCTCAAGAGCACGTGTCCGGCGCCTCACAAGAGGCAATGGACACTACACCTGTCCTCAAGGCGCACCAAACGCCTCAGGAGCGGCGAGGCTCACTCGAACGCCCCAGAAAGGGCAGAACCCCCGTTACAGGGCCTCGAAAGAGCTCTGTAATCTAAGGCATCACTTCCGTTTCCGTACACACAGCACTAATTTACTCTAAATATCGATACACAAATTATTCAATGGAACGTCAGAGGTCTTCTTAGAAACCTGGATGACGTACAAGAACTCATACACAAACACAATCCAAAAGTGCTGTGTTTACAGGAAACACACCTAAAATCAAAACACACAAACTTTCTCCGACAGTATATAACTTTTCGCAAAGATCGCGATGATGCTATCGCATCATCGGGAGGTGTAGCTATTGTTATCCACAAAAGCATTGCATGTCAACATTTACAGCTCCAAACGCCTCTTGAAGCAGTGGCAGTTCGAGCTGTCCTCCTAAACAAACTCATCAGCATTAGCTCGCTTTACGTATCCCCACACTACAAATTAAACAAACATGAATTCCAGTCATTTATAGACGAATTGCCAGAACCTTATGTTGTTCTTGGCGATTTCAATGCGCACAGCTCCCTGTGGGGCGACTGTCGTATAGATGCGCGAGGTCGTCTTGTTGAACAGTTCCTTTTTTCTTCTGGTGCGTGCCTTTTGAATAAGAAGAAAACCACTTATTACTGTCTTGCAAATAATACCTTTTCTTCAATTGATCTCAGCATAGTTTCCCCGTCTATACTGCCTGAACTGGAGTGGGAAGTTGCGAACAATCCTTACGGAAGCGACCACTTCCCCATACTATTGTCACGTGGTGGTGACGTTGAAGAAAGAACACAGTAGCAATACTGTGAACAAGAAAACTAACTTTTATTGGGCGAACCTGTGCCCACAAAACAGGCTACACTTATAGCGCAACGATAGCGGCGAACACGCTCGGCGATCGTCGAAAATCTGCTCAGCGGGTCAAGCGCGTCGGCTTTTATAGAGCAGTCGTCGAATGTTCCAGACTAATCGTTTGGACCCGCGTGCTTTCCACAAAGTTCTACACCATTCGCGCTACGCGATGAAATCAGATAACACAAGGTTCGGCGACAACAGACAGCCGGGTAGAAGCATCGATAACTTTCCAGAAATGTCGGATACATGCAGGCGCGTCCCGCGCTGTGCGATTGCATTTGTTAAGCGGCGAAACGTGGTCGCCCGATAAAGATAAGTACACGTATCAATACCCCCCTCTTAAAAAGCATCGACCCGATGCTGCAAACAAACGAAGGTAATAAACAAAAGCACTCGTAGTAAAGAAAAGAACAAAATGACGAAGTTCGTCAGCGTCCGTAAAAGGGTTTAAGGCGCACCACGTGGACCACTTCAGATCGTGCACGGCGCCGCTGTGAATGCGAAATGCCGTCTGGCACGACCTCATAGTCCAGAGCGCCAATACGTCGGATGACCTTGTAGGGTCCGAAATAGCGTCGGAGTAGCTTCTCACTGAGTCCTCGTCGGCGTATCGGGGTCCAGACCCAAACACGGTCGCCAGGCTGGTACTCGACGAAGCGTCGTCGGAGGTTGTAGTGTCGGCTGTCGGTCCTCTGCTGGCTCTTGATTCGCAGGCAGGCGAGCTGTCGGGCTTCTTCGGCGCGCTGGAGATAGCTAGCGACGTCAACATTCTCTTCGTCAGTTACGTGCGGCAGCATGGCGTCAAGCGTCGTCGTCGGGTTCCTGCCGTAGACCAGCTTGAACGGCGTGATCTGTGTTGTTTCTTGCACCGCCGTGTTGTAAGCGAATGTTACGTACGGCAGGACGGCATCCCACGTCTTGTGTTCGACGTCGACGTACATCGCTAGCATGTCGGCGAGGGTCTTATTCAGCCGTTCCATAAGACCATTCGTCTGCGGATGGTAGGCCGTTGTCCTCCTGTGCCTTGTCTGACTGTAGTTCAGAATGGCTTGAGTGAGCTCCGCTGTAAAGGCCGTTCCTCTGTCGGTGATGAGGACTTCTGGAGCACCATGTCGCAACAGGATGTTCTCGGCGAAAAATTTAGCCACTTCGGCTGCGCTGCCTTTCGGTAGAGCTTTAGTTTCAGCGAAGCGGGTGAGATAGTCTGTCGCCACGACGATCCACTTATTTCCGGTTGTTGACGTCGGAAAGGGTCCCAGCAAGTCCATCCCGATCTGCTGGAATGGTCGGCAAGGAGGCTCGATTGGCTGTAGTAATCCGGCTGGCCTTGTCGGCGGTGTCTTGCGTCGCTGACAGTCTCGGCATGTTCTGACATAACGGGCGACGTCGGCGGTCAGGCGCGGCCAATAATACTTTTCTTGTATCCTCGATAGTGTCCGGGAAAAACCGAGGTGTCCAGCGGTCGGATCGTCATGTAGGGCGTGCAATACTTCTGGACGAAGTCCTGACGGGACAACAAGAAGGTAGTTGGCGCGGACTGGTGAAAAGTTCTTCTTCACGAGGAGATTGTTTTGAAGCGTGAAGGAAGATAATCCGCGCTTATATGCCCTGGGGACAACGTCGGTGTGCCCTTCCAAATATTCCACCAGGCCTTTTAGCTCCGGGTCTGCCCGTTGCTGTTCAGCGAAGTCTTCCGCGCTTATCATGCCAAGGAAGGCGTCATCTTCGTCATCTTGCGGCGGCGGGTCAATGGGGGCGCGTGATAGGCAATCGGCATCGGAGTGTTTTCGTCCTGACTTGTAGGTTACAGTGATGTCGTATTCTTGTAGTCTGAGGCTCCACCGTGCCAGTCGTCCTGAAGGATCCTTTATACTCGCTAGCCAACACAACGCGTGATGGTCACTGACGACTTTGAATGGCCTGCCATAAAGATAAGGGCGAAATTTAGCTGTAGCCCAAACGATGGCGAGGCATTCCTTTTCGGTTGTAGAATAGTTGCCTTCCGCTTTTGACAGCGACCGGCTAGCGTAAGCTATCACCTGTTCGACTCCGTTTCTCCTCTGGACTAGAACGGCACCGAGGCCTAGGCTACTGGCGTCAGTATGGATTTCTGTATCGGCGTACTCGTCGAAGTGCGCAAGTACCGGCGGCGACTGCATGCGTCGTTTGAGTTCTTCAAATGCGTCGGCCTGCGGCGTTTCCCACTTGAACTCAACATCACATTTAGTTAGACGTGTCAACGGCTCGGCGATGCGTGAAAAGTCCTTGACAAAGCGCCTGTAGTAGGCACACATGCCAAGGAATCTACGCACTGCCTTCTTGTCGGTGGGCTGCGGGAACTTTGCGATGGCAGCTGTTTTCTGGGGGTCGGGGCGTACTCCGGATTTACTGATGACGTGGCCTAGGAACAGAAGCTCGTCGTAAGCGAAGCGGCATTTTTCTGGCTTCAGAGTGAGCCCTGATGACTTGATGGCCTCTAGTACTGTGGCAAGCCGCCTAAGGTGATCGTCGAAATTTCCGGCGAATACAACGACGTCATCCAAGTAAACGAGACAGGTCTGCCATTTCAATCCCGCTAAAACCGTGTCCATCACGCGCTGGAACGTTGCAGGCGCCGAGCACAGTCCAAATGGCATAACCTTGAACTCGTAGAGGCCGTCTGGGGTGATGAAGGCGGTCTTTTCGCGATCTCTTTCGTCGACTTCTATTTGCCAATAGCCAGACTTGAGGTCCATCGAGGAGAAGTACTTAGCGTTGCAGAGCCGATCCAATGCGTCGTCTATCCGTGGAAGGGGGTATACGTCCTTCTTCGTGATCTTGTTCAGACGACGATAATCGACGCAGAAACGTAGGGTTCCGTCCTTTTTCTTCACCAGGACAACAGGGGATGCCCATGGGCTTTTCGACGGCTGGATGATGTCGTCGCGCAGCATTTCGTCGACTTGTTCTCTTATAGCTTCGCGTTCTCGCGGCGAAACTCGGTAAGGGCTTTGGCGGAGTGGTCGAGCGTACTCCTCGGTGATTATGCGATGCTTGGCGACTGGTGTTTGTCGAATCCTCGATGTCGTCGAAAAGCAGCTTTTGTATCGTCGGAGCAGACTTCTGAGCTGCTGTTGCTTAATCACTGGGAGACTTGGATTAATGTCGTAGTCTGGTTCAGGAACCATGGTCGTCGGGGTAGATGCGGCGGAATCCGAGAGGACAAACGCATTACTTGTTTCCAGAATTTCCTCGATGTACGCGATCGTCGTGCCCTTGTTGAGGTGCTTGAACTCCTGGCTGAAGTTTGTCAGCAACACTTCAGTTTTCCCTCCATGCAGTCGAGCGATCCCTCTTGCGACGCAAATTTCACGGTCTAGCAGTAGACGTTGGTCGCCTTCGATGACGCCTTCTACGTCAGCAGGTATTTCGGTGCCGACCGAAATAACAATGCTGGAGCGGGGCGGGATGCTCACTTGGTCTTCGAGCACATTCAAGGCGTGGTGACTACGAGGGCTCTCCGGCGGTATCGCTTTATCTTCCGACAGCGTTATTGACTTCGACTTCAGGTTGATGATTGCGCCGTGTTGGTCCAGGAAGTCCATACCGAGAATGACGTCTCGTGAACACTGTTGGAGGATAACGAAGGTGACAGGGTAAGTCCGGTCGTGAATGGTAATTCTTGCCGTGCACATTCCTGTCGGCGTAATCAGGTGTCCTCCAGCGGTCCGAATTTGAGGGCCTTCCCATGCAGTCTTAACCTTCTTCATCTGGACGGCGAAGTGTCCACTCATGACTGAGAAATCGGCGCCTGTGTCGATTAAGGCGGTGACTGCGTGGCCGTCTAGAAGCACGTCGAGGTCGGTGGTTCTTTGTCTTGCGTTGCAGTTGGGTCTTGGCGTCGGATCACGGCTGCGTCGTGTTGAATTGAAGCTAGTACGTCGCGTCGTGAAGTCGTCTTTCGTCGGTGCAGTCTTGGCTTCCTGACTTCGTCGGGACGGCGGCGTGTTTTCATTAGGTCGTCGAGATGGTTTCTTCGTCGTCTTCGTCGGCGGCGGAGGATCTTCGTCAGTTCGACGAACAGCAACCGCACCTCCATCGGTTGCTGCTTTTAGTTTTCCGGATATGGGCTCGCTGACCGGCCCCGGGCTGGGCCACTGTATGGTCGGCGCTGCGGCGACAGGTAGCGGCCTGGTGATGGCGAACGCGACGGTCGTCGAGAGCTCCATTGAGTAGCGGCGAGGTAGTCGGCGATGTCACGTGGGCGCTCTCCAAGCTGTGGACGCGGCGCGTTAACGGCGAAACCTCGCAGTCCCATCTCTCGGTATGGGCATCGTCGGTAGACGTGACCTGCCTCTCCGCAGTGGTAGCAGAGCGGGCGGTGGTCAGGAGCGCGCCAAACGTCAGTCTTCCTCGGGTAGCTGCGCTGGGCGACGGGTGGGCGTGCTGGCGGCGGCGGTGGTGGTCGACGGAATTGCGGCGTTACGGGGCCCTGGCGCGGTAGTGGAAAGGGACCTTGACGGCGGGCGACGGCGGCGTAGCTCATCGCTTGCGGCTGAGGCTGCGGTGGTTCTGGTTGCACCTCAGGAACTCCAAGCGATCGGTGCACCTCTTCTTTTACGATGTCGGCGATCGAAGCCACTTGAGGCTGCGACGAAGGCAAGACCTTGCGCAGTTCTTCGCGCACAATGGCCCTGATGGTCTCGCGCAGATCGTCCGTGGCCAGTGATTGAATTCCTGCGTAGGGGGTAGAGCTTGTACGGCGGTTGAATTGCCGGTTCCGCATTTCGAGTGTCTTCTCGATGTTCGTCGCCTCACGAAGAAACTCTTCGACGGTCTTCGGTGGGCTTCTTACCATCCCGGCGAAAAGTTCCTCCTTCACACCACGCATGAGTAGGCGAACTTTCTTTTCCTCGGCCATATCCGGGTCGGCGTGGCGGAACAGACGGGTCATTTCTTCCGTAAAGATGGCAACGTTCTCGTTTGGTAGCTGCACTCGGGCGTCCAGCATAGCTTCGGCCCTTTCCTTGCGCACGACACTTGTAAAGGTGCACAGGAAGCCGCTACGGAACAGGTCCCACGTAGTCAAGGTCGACTCCCTGTTCTCAAACCACGTTCTGGCGGCGTCTTCTAAGGCGAAGTAGACATGCCGCAGCTTGTCGTCGGAGTCCCAGTTGTTGAATGTCGCGATTCGCTCGTAGGTCTCCAGCCAAGATTCCGGGTCTTCAGTCGCTGCTCCATGGAAGGTCGGTGGGTCCCGGGGTTGTTGTAGGATAACGGGGGACGCTGGGGCAGCCATTGACGTTGTCTTGACCACAATCTTCTTTGTCGCCTCAGGTAGAAGTCCGTGCTCTGGGGGCAGGCCTTGCAGTCTGCGGCTAGCACGCTGGTCTTGGGCGGTGTCGGTTTTGTCCTCGGGCTTCGGGCTTGGATCGCGGCTTTGCGGGGGCGTTCGGTACATGAACGCACAAGCACCTCCACCAGATGTCACGTGGTGGTGACGTTGAAGAAAGAACACAGTAGCAATACTGTGAACAAGAAAACTAACTTTTATTGGGCGAACCTGTGCCCACAAAACAGGCTACACTTATAGCGCAACGATAGCGGCGAACACGCTCGGCGATCGTCGAAAATCTGCTCAGCGGGTCAAGCGCGTCGGCTTTTATAGAGCAGTCGTCGAATGTTCCAGACTAATCGTTCGGACCCGCGTGCTTTCCACAAAGTTCTACACCATTCGCGCTACGCGATGAAATCAGATAACACAAGGTTCGGCGACAACAGACAGCCGGGTAGAAGCATCGATAACTTTCCAGAAACGTCGGATACATGCAGGCGCGTCCCGCGCTGTGCGATTGCATTTGTTAAGCGGCGAAACGTGGTCGCCCGATAAAGATAAGTACACGTATCACTATTAAGAACACTTAAAGAAAACGAATATCTACCACAGGCTCCTAGGTGGCAGATTGACACAGCCGACTGGGAGAAATTCCGAACCATAACTAGCATATCATGGGATGACATGTCCTCGTTACAAATTGATGCTGCTGTGGATTACCTTACAGCTTTTATTATAGATGCTGCATCTAAATGCATACGTGAAGTAAGTGGCTCGGCATGCAAACGGCATGTCCCGTGGTAGAATGATGAATGTAGAGTCGCACGTAGGAATCAAAACAAAGCGTGGGGGTTGCTACGCGCTTCGCCCACTGCAGAGAATCTTGTTAACTTTAAGAAAGTTAAGTCTCAAGGCAGGAGAACCCGCCGACAGGCCAGAAGAGAGAGTTGGCAAAAGTTTGTATCGAACATCAACTCGTTTACAGATGAGGCGAAGGTCTGGAACCGCGTGTATAGAATTAGAGGGAGACAAACATATTCACTCCCTCTGGTAAACACACAGGGTGATACGCTGCAACATCAGGCAGACTCACTTGGGGAGCACTTTGAGAGTGTGTCAAGTTCAAAACATTATTCGAAATCCTTTCTGAAATATAAGCAAATAGAAGAATGTAAGCCACTCAAAAGAAAATGTCCACAGAATGAATCCTACAACTGCCCTTTCAGTATTGCTGAGTTGAGAGCTGCCTTGAGCTCATGCAAGAGCTCTGCACCCGGATCTGGCAGAATCATGTATGAAATGCTCAAAAACTTACACGATGACACGCAAGTTACACTACTCACACTTTTCAACACCATCTGGGATGCAGGGTACCTTCCAACCGCATGGAAGGAAGCTATTGTGGTCCCTGTTTTGAAACAAGGCAAAGACCCTTCCTCAGTGGCAAGTTACTGCCCAATAGCCCTCACAAGTTGCCTTTGTAAGGTATTTGAAAAAATGATTAATCGGCGACTCATCCATTTCCTTGAAATGAGCAAAATGCTTGATCCTTATCAGTGCGGCTTTCGAGAAGGGCGGTCCACAACCGATCATCTCGTACGTGTTGAAGCAAATATTCGGGAGGCATTCATACATAAACAGTTCTTCCTATCGATATTTCTCGATATGGAAAAGGCGTATGACACAACGTGGCGTTACGGAATCTTAAGAGACCTGTCAGAAATGGGCATCCACGGTAATATGCTTAACATAATGGAAAGCTATCTGTCAAATCGTACGTTCCGGGTAAAAGTTGGCAATGCACTCTCACGTCCTTTTAAGCAAGAAACGGGTGTACCCCAAGGAGGCGTGCTCAGCTGCACGCTCTTCATCGTGAAGATGAACACGCTTCGCGCTTCATTACCTCAGGCCATCTTTTACTCTGTCTACGTGGAGGACATTCAGATAGCTTTCAAATCCTGTAACTTCGCAGTGTGCTAGAGACAGGTACAGCATGGCCTGAACAAAGTCTCAATGTGGGCAGACAGGAATGGATTTAAGATCAATCCTAACAAAAGCTCTTGCGTTCTTTTTACAAGAAAGAGAGGAATCATCCCAGACCCTTGCTTAGAACTGGGTGGACAACAAATACCTGTAAACAAAGAACACAAATTTCTAGGTGTCATACTTGACTACAGACTCACTTTCATCCCCCACATTAAACATCTTAAAGAAAAATGTCTAAATACGATGAACATAATGAAACTTCTATCCCAGAGTACATGGGGTAGTGACAGGAAGTCTTTATTGAAACTCTATAAAAGCCTCATTCGTTCACGCCTAGACTATGGTGCCGTGATTTATCACTCTGCCGCCCCGAGTGCGCTAAAAATGCTAGACCCTATTCACCATCTAGGTATCCGTTTAGCCACGGGCGCTTTCAGGACAAGTCCCGTTGAAAGTTTATACGCCGAATCGAACGAGTGGTCACTTCATCTCCAGAGAACATACATCAGCCAAACATATTTTCTGAAAGTCCACTCTAATCCTCAACATCAGTGTTATACTACCGTTAACGATTTGACATATGCTACACTCTTTCATAATCGTCCCTCCGTAAGACAGCCTTTCTCGCTGGGTGTGAGGGAGCTTAGTCATGAAATGCATGTCCCACTCCTCGAGCTTCGCCTAATGCATCCAGCCAAGCTGCTACCTCCTTGGGAGTGGCAGCTGATACAATGCGATATATCTTTCATGCAAGTTACAAAACACGCTCCAGAGGCTGAAATTCAAATGCATTTCCGGGAACTCCAGCACAAATACTCCTGCACGGAGTTCTACACAGACGCATCGAAGTCATACGATGGGGTGTCCTATGCAGCCGTCGGTCCATCCTTCTCGGAATTTGACGTACTGCATCCGGAAACTAGTATCTTTACGGCTGAGGCCTACGCACTGCTGTCGGCCGTAAAGCATATAAATAAATCACAACTCTAGAAATCAGTTATATATACGAACTCCCTCAGTGTTGTGAAGGCCTTGATGTCTTTCTGTAATCACAAAAATCCAGTATTTAATGAACTCTACTCCGCACTGTGTAAAGCATATATATCTAACCAACATGTGATTATATGCTGGGTGCCTGGACATAGGGGCGTCGAGGGAAACATTCTTGCCGCCAAGATGGCCACATCAACTTCATTTCATGCAGTTAATCCTACTGCTTCGGTCCCTGTCACAGACCTGAAGCCTTTCTTAAGAAGGAAACTACGAAACCACTGGCAACGCATGTGGGACGAAGAAAAAAATAATAAACTGCATGTAATAAAGCCACAATTAGGTTTCTGGCCTCCTGTAACAAAATCCCGCCGGACAGATGTCCTATTCTGTCGCCTCAGAATAGGACACACGTTTGGCACGCATAACTTTCTTCTCACGGGAAACAAGCCTCCAACCTGTGGTAGATGCGGGGAGAGGCTGACCGTCCTCCACGTCCTGGAGTGTCGGGCAGCCGAATCTGAGAGAAGGAAACATTTTTCTCTAGCATACCGGCAGCAGATCCCCCTACATCCCGTAATGCTACTCGGCCCAGAACCTTTATTTGACGCCAACGCAGTTCTAGGTTTTCTGAAAGATGTTGTCTTGCATGTTGTTAGCCCCACATGTTCGTAGCGGGTCCTCTCTTTAGAGGATACCGCTGTGATAGCTCTTTCGTATAGCACGCGCCTCTAGGCCCTTGTGTTTCAAGGGCTCTGGCGAGGCAGCAGTGCTCCAAGTAATTTTACTATGTTATACATTTTCCATTTTGCATCATTCTCCTACGATGGATTTTAGTGGTCATAGTATTCGTCATTATTCATTGCCATAATTTTATAGCACGTACATTTTACGCACTTTACAACGACTATTTTTAGGCCACTTTACAGCCAAATCACATCTTCCATAATACATCTTCAACATTAACACTTGTCATGGCACTCTTTGGCCAAACCTGGCCCTTGCGCCACTAAACACAACACATCATCATCATCATCGTGCCTACAAAATTTGTCTGAACCGTTTCAGAGGCCCTTTAAGTGTGAAAAGGGGCAATTGTGATGAGACACAGTATGTATTCCTTAATTATACACACATGCTCCCGCCATCTCCTGTCACAGCATAAGCACCGATATGCCTAATAAGTGTACTGGCAGTCCTTCAGAGCTTTTTCGGACGTGTCTGGCGATTTGAACCCTTAAGGGCAGTAAAAGACATGCATTCATTTTTTCGGGTGTTTTCGCGGCCCCTAGGGAGTCCAAAAAATCGGATGTTGACTACAACTGACCAAGAGGATGCTACATAAATAAGGTCCATGGGGTGAATGTGCAGTGGAAGGAGGATGAGAACAGAAAGGACCGACACTGTCAGGAATAAACGGGAGAGGGAGTGTGCCTCCCCTTCTTTGAAGGAGCTTGAGATCGAAAAATGGAAGTGTTGGCTGATGCCGAGATGCAAGTGTCCCTTATCCAAACCAAAATAAACTCCTTAAAACAGTGAAATGCAACACTGAGGCGTTGTGCGCAGGCTGAGTATGTCAGGACAGTTAAGGTTGACTTTCCAGCAGCTTATAAAGAATCTTACTTGTAACAAAGTTCGGGCTTCATACCGGTGAGCTTGCTATCACTTGATAAAAAAAGCTTACATTCGAAAACATTTGCTTCAGTCTGCATCTCTTTTTATTCATATTTGAAAAATTTAGACTAGATTTGCAATGGGCCTTACCATTTTTTTAAGGTATTCACTGTGCATTTTATTAACCCCTCCCTTCTGTTTTCTTTTTCAATAAAATAAACACTACTGCTTACTCTTCAAACTGGATTGTTGTTTTCTTATATTTTAACATGCTTACTAGAGAGTGACAACATTGGGTGACATGGTGTTAGCTTGTCTTGACATAAAGCAAAGTTCTGTGTCACTCAAGGTATTTTGCAAATGCACTTGGGGAAAACCTGGAAAACTCGATGAATTCGGAAATGTCACCTTGGTAGACACCCTAGACTGCCTCCTTGCACATGTGCATATGTTTCAGATTCTACCTGACCTGCCTCTAAACCAACAGCAGAACCCCTACATGCTGCCTTTCTCTAACAACTAGACATGCACCCTTTTTTATTTTGACCTCCCTTCCCCTTTTTTTGGACATTTTGACTTCCCTTATGGCAGTCTCTGCACTGAGTTATTTTTCTCTTTCTCCATAGAAGCAATGGGGGAGGGGAGGAGAGTGAGCTATGCATACATAGATAAAAAATGTGCTAAGGAAAGCAGTTGCTGCCCTGACGAAGGCAAGTCTCCTTGCTAAACATTGTCTTCAGCAACATTGCTTGTTCACCACTGTTGACTCTTCAACCCGCCATCGTCTTGTGAACACCTCTCTTGTTTTGGATGCAGTATTTGCAGCGTGATGTGTGGAAAATATGTGGATGCTCATATGTGTGCGGGCCGCTAAAGAAATTGCTGTGAGTTAACTTCCATGAGTGGTGACGCTTTTGCATTTTTTGTGCAGTAGCTTTGCTTGTCATGCAGTTGGAATATTACAGGAGCTTTGGAAACTTTACATACCTTTACTGACATTGTTTGTATATGTGTGACTTTGTACTTGTCTTGTTGGAGCAGCCCTTGTCAACTATTTGAAAAGATTGAATAAGCATAATAGTGTGCTTAACTTCAGTACAGTGACAATGCTTGCTATGGGTGCCAAATTTAAGGCACTTCTAAAAACTTTAAAAGAAAATAAAGAAAATAAAGCTGGACATTGAAGCGTCACTTTTGTGGCTTGCTTCTGACAGGGCGTACATTCTTTTTTAGGAGCTTCATTGGGATGAGTTCCTACATTAAAATGAATATTTGTTTCTTTTACCAGTGAAGGCAGAAGAACACTAAAGACTCTTTGCAATGGCATCTTTGCATTTGTACACTGCTTTCTGTTCTTTTTTTATTGTATTGTGCTGAAAAATATTGGATGCTTCTGTTAATCATCGCTGCAGTAGCTGTCCTTGTATCTGCCTTTGATATTTAAAAGCACTCAAGCCGCAATGTTTGTTGCAGAAAAGTATAAAAGTGAGGCACTTAAAGGCCAACTGCAACCAAATTTTACTATGCTAAATTGGTTATATGCAGTATGGGGTCATTCCATGCTAAACAAGCTTGTTTTTCTTGCTTCAATTTCAGCTGAAAACACTCTCATGCATTTATGGCACTGTGAAACACCATATAACTGTTTATTTTCGTTAAAAAATTATCTTATTTTGGTGTACTTTTAGAAATGTATTTAATGTTATTTATTTTTAAGGGGGAAATGTCAGTTATATTACTAATACGAATCATTTAGTTCTATTTTATAAGTGTTTCTAGCATCTGGCTCATTCGACACGAGACGTCCCAGACCTCAAAAGTGACCATTGCGAATTATTTTGGGAAACATCAGGCTAGTCTGTGACTGTGAATGAGGATTCACTGAAGTAATTTACACACACAAAAAAAAAATTTGGGGGGTGACCTTTTTGGGGACACATTTACCAGCTATACTGCTCATGAGCATTATTTTTGGGTGTATGCCAGAAAATAAATATTCCAACAGTTTTTACTAGAGGCGTGACGTGCTGCCAGCTGAGTTGAAGAGCTAATGACAAGGGCAGTAGCAAAGGGTGCTTATGTCTGCAAAAACATTTAATGAAGAATACTTTGGTGAAACCTCTTTCACACGATAGCCAAGTAGCCCAATTTTTTCCAAAAGAATAGGTGATGGTCACTTTTAGAATCTGGGATGTTTCACGTGAAATGACCCATCTTGGAGTCAATCTGGTCACCTAGGTAAGTTGTGTTTGAAGATTGAAATACATTCGAGCCCTGCAATAACGAAAGCTTGAGACAAAGAAATTCTTGCAACGACGATCCCCATAGGATTCATTGCATTTCGTGTATACCACAAAAAAAGCCACTAATCTGTAAAACTATGCTTCTCTCTAAACTGGAACCTCTTATTTAATGCAGCCAGAAAAAATGTGCACAGCAACCTTGTTGAGTTGTTTTATTTTATCAATCACCCCCAACGTACCAGCCTTATCACTGCAGTGTCATAAAATTTTGCTGCCTTGTGGTGTCTCGATAATGTCGATTACACTAAGTCTGGCATTTTGACACCAACCTTATGACGGAACTAAATAAAATGACTTACGTTTCGCAAACCTCATACTTAGCGTCATACTATTTATGCGCAAGAAGCATTTGGCAGAGTTTCTACAAATTTTATTTCTGTCAGTACTTCTCCCGAAGCAGTGTGCTTTTTGTTGTTTCTTTAATAACTGCATGGCCGATGAATGTGAGTTATTGAGTGTAGTGGTTGAACAAGGTATGTCTCAGCGTGTAGACAATGTTTCAGCAAGGAGGCTTGTAATTGTTAGATGGGTTCCTTTGTTCAAAACATGGCTGCAGCTCGAGACACTTCTGGTTCAACCACTGGTCATTATTTCAAGTTTTCATTTCCTTGTAAGCCTCTCCCTTTCAGCAATCGCAAACTGAGCCAAGAAGCAGTTCTTATGAACTTGTGTCTTGTTTGGAATTTCAATGAACCTTGTAATTGGCTGTTCTTTCAGTTGTAAGGCTAACTGCAAATGTTTGCTGTTGATATCTGAATTGGAAACAACCGCTGCTTCTTCCTGTGGACATTCAATACTGGCATGCACCAGAGGGCCACCGTGAGAAGTGAAACTGTGTTGCTTTTATTCGTAGGTGCTCCTCATCGGTTGTGTTGTACTGTTGCTCTTCAAGAAGCACTTTTTCCAAGCTCAATTATATGCTTGTTAGAAAGTATATGATTGAGAAGTGCCCACAATCCTTACTGCCAGTTACGTGAGATGTAGGGTTTGAGGGTGTTGCTAAATTTTGTTGACATCTATGCACTGGTGGACCCAAATCCTTGGCTGAGAATACTCAGCATGCAGCGAGCCCCCCCCCCCCCCCCTCCCCTGGCCTTGATTTTGTATGTTTCGATTAGGGCTCTCCCTTGGAGGTTATGTGGATAATCTCCTGCATTCATGCTGTTTTGCAGTGCAAAGCCAAGAACTACTAAGAGCGCTTATCAGCAGTGTTGCCATGCTTTTTTGACCTCATGTAGGACAAAAAGATTAAATGTTTAAACAAGAGACTGCAGAAACATGGCAACTACTATGTGTTTAATTGCTTCTCACTGTTAGCACCTTTCCACTGCAAACAACCCTAATGTAAACTGCTAGTGGAAGCAACAACTATCACTGACAGGTGCCCAGGGGAGATGTGAAAAACTGATCAAGGCAGGAGAAATAGTGAGACTATGTGACCTTGTCTGAGAATGAGCTCTGCTATCTTTCATGTGTGCGATACGTTGCAGTCACTGGGCATCCTGCATTGATCTGGTTGCTTACATTGCTGATTTTTTAGTTTCTTTTGTTTTGTCTCGATTCGTTTTATTGTGCGTGACATAAGATACTGCATACATGTATTGTGCTCAGTTATTAATAAAATTTAGCCGTTGTTCACCACAGGTCTGAGTGCACCTGTGGTTTTTCCATATTATTGCACATCTATTTACCTTAACCCGGAATTCAGGACCTTATTGATTAAAATCATTATTTTGTTAGTCTTGGCTGTTCAACCACTAAACTGTTAATTCCAGGTACTCGTAAAGGTAATCACAAAACTGTTCAATCTTTAATGGGCAAAGAATCAAGCTGATTAGCTCATTTCAAGATGTGCAGCTTACTTTAGGACTAATGAGTTGTTTTGTGGTTCTCATTGTCATTAGTATTGTTTGTTATATGATCAGATTGAGAACTATTTCTCTAAAAAAAATTCAAGAGGGTAAAAGCTAATGTTTCTAAATAGTGACACGGTGTAAAAATCTGGGGCACCAAATAACAGCTTTTCCATAAAGGAAAAGCTGACACTAACCTGCATACTAGCATAAAGCTGTAAAAGCAGCTTGTACAGGTTCCTAAAAAAAATTTACAACTGAAAAATGTACCTTTTTCCATTGATTGAACATAGTTCTGCTATATGATTCGTCTCCATCAGTAAGCTAATGAGACGTGGAAGGGGCTTCAAATGCAATGGTAAATTGATTGAAAAAATGTGCAGGAATAAATATTGATTAGGTTGTTGAGTTATGCAGTGTATCCAGGTGGGTGGCACTCTTACCTTTTGCGATTCCTGTGTAGTCTTTTAAAACCCATTTGGCAGTGAAAAAAATGTTCAGCATTTTTTATAGAAATCGCTTTGAAATCATTGTCAAAGAAAGTGTGCAGTTCACTTTCACTTATTCGGCACTGGTGGGACTGTGGAACTATAATTTTCTGTGAGTTCAAACGAAAGTTAATCAGTTTTAGAGCCCCTTTTGAGACTTTTGAATACAGTTGAATGAAATGGTGAGAGTCGTATTATCTGGCATCAAGTTAATGGAAGTCTACTGCATTTTTTTTCTTGCTTGTAGTGCATTTATTTTCTATTGAACGAAATTTTCATTTTTTGTTAATCAGGCTTTCCTTTAACTTATTTGCATTTTTTTTATTGCAGGAGCCCAAGGCATGTTTGTTGCTGAATGTGCGGTTGCCTTGTCGAATCTTGGACACGGTGCTGCATTGTGACAGGAGCCAAATGCCGAATGATTTACTTTGATTTAGATGCATGATAAAGGGCTTGAGGAGGCCAGAACTAGATTGGAACCTGCCACCCAAAGCATTCCTTTTAGCCCATTATGCAACTTTTGGATGTCAAACCTCACCTGTAATATACTCATAGTATGCTGGTGTAGGAAGCAAGCACCATCAAGGTATTACGGCCTGGCCTGCAAAGTGTAGAAGAAAATCTAAAGCATTGAAATTGCTCTTAGTTTGGTGTTCATCAGCTCTTTCTTACTAATGTATGCCATTTGATTTGTTGCTTACTTAACAGTATTGAGAAAACTTAGGACAAAAGGTGCTTGCTTTAGTTCCTCAGGGACATCTGTGGTGAAGAGGTTCTTTGGCGTCTCTTTTATGTGCTGTTTTTGAGGGATCGGGTCATACACCATATCACTGTTTTAGTGTGTTCACGTTTTCAGACTTTCTGAAGGTTGCCCAGTGCACGAACTCTTGGCATTCGTGTCGTGCACGGGCAACAAGTGTACGAGGCGTGTTCAATAAAGACAGAGACTGAATTATTGAAATTTATTTACCAGCACTTCTATCCATTTCTACATGCTCCCCAGAAAGCTAAATGCATGTGTCCCGCCATTTCTACCAAGCCTAGATAACATGAGTGAAGCCATCTTTTGACACCTTCAAAATTGCCTCCATTGTTTTAACTACACCTTGTTCCATGTCAAAGCCATTTATTTATTTATTTATTTACTTATTTATTTATTTATACATACTGCAGCCTGTTAGGGCTATGGCAGAAGTGGGTTTACATGCGAGGAAAACTGATTATGATATGCAGAAACAAGAACATAGAAATATAAAAATGTGAAGGAACTATACATCAGCAATAGCATTTAAAAATTGAGAAATAGGTAACAAACGAACTTCGGCAGGTAACAAATTCCACTGTTCAATCATGCGGGGGAAAAAACTGTATTTGAAAGTGTTAGTGCGTGGATGGAGTGGTCTGATATTAGAGGCATGATAAGCTCTAGGTGAAGTCCGGCAAACGGGCGTTAAAAGGGAGGGATCTGATAGGTGACAAAGAGAGTTCTTAAATGAATAGGAAATCTTCTATTCTATGTGCCGTCGTCCAGAAAGAAACTGGAGGTTTAATTCTGCAAGAGCAGCTGATGGTGAAAAGTCTCGATCGAAGCGACGGTAAACAAAACGAATAGCCTTCCTCAGCACCGATTCAATACAAATAATTTCACATTGTTTATATGGGTTCCATACGGAGGAAGCATATTTGAAAATTGGGCGAATCAGTGTTTTGTATGCTACTAATTTAGTGTCCCTCGGGGCAGCAGACAACGTCCGGTGGATGTAACCGAGTTTCTTTAACGCTTTACTACAAATGTAATCTACTATATGTTTAGACCAAGACAAGGTGGGTGTAAAAATGACGCCTAAATATTTGTATTGAAAAACTCGTGTTAGTAGTACACCGTTGCATATATAATCATTACATACGGGCATGTGTCTGTTAGCAAAAGACATTATAACAGTTCTATCAAAATTTATGCTCATTTTCCAAGTAGCACACCAGTCACAAAATGAAACAAAGACATCTTTAAGGCGTTGATGATCAGCGAGTGAGTCAACTGGGCCATACATAACACAATCATCTGCATAGAGGTGTATTTTTCAAGTAACATGGTCTGGAAGGCCGTTAATAAACAATAAGAATAGTAGAGGGCCAAGTACGAATCCCTGTGGGACTCCTGAGGTGACGTCGACTACAGACGAATCCGCAGAATCATAGCATACTAATTGGGAACGCAAAGAAAGGAAACTGGAAATCCGAGACACTAACTGAGGGTTATTTAGAATATTATGGAGTTTCAAAATCAATTTAGAGTAGTACTGTGTCGAAAGCTTTGCTAAAGTTAATGAAAATGGTGTCAGTCTGATTACCTAAGTCGATGTAATGGGAAAGGTCATGAGTGAACTCTGTAATTGGGAACGCAAAGAAAGGAAACTGGAAATCCGAGACACTAACTGAGGGTTATTTAGAATATTATGGAGTTTCAAAATCAATTTAGAGTAGTACTGTGTCGAAAGCTTTCCTAAGGTCAATGAAAATGGTGTCAGTCTGATTACCTAAGTCGATGTAATGGGAAAGGTCATGAGTGAACTCTGTAAGTTGGGTTACAGTACTAAAACCGCGCCTGAAGCCGTGCTGAAAGCTGTTCAATAGGTTATTATTTTCAAGGAACAGTATTATATGTTTATAGATTATGTGTTCTAGTATTTTACATGAGGTTGCAGTTAAAGAAATAGGCCTATAGTTAGTTAAAAGCTGTCTGTCACCAGATATATATAAAAGTAGTACTTTAGCTCTTTTCCAGGAAGAATGCACAACGCCATTATTAAGGGACTTCTGACATATAATGAACAGATATTTAGATGTCCATAGCGAGAATCGTACTAAAAAGGAATTTGGAATTCCATCAGGGCCAGCTGGTTTTTTAGTATCTGTTTTAGTAGTAGCCATGCCCCTTCTTACCCTGAGGTACATAAAGAAGCTGGAGTGTGCCGCTATAAACTGTAAAATGGGTAGCAGTATTGTTGCAATGCTTTGAAAAACAGTGAAAAAGAAAAGGGATATTGCTTTGACATGGAACAAGACATGGAAGCAGGGGTAGTTCACATATTGGAGGGGATGTTCAGAAGGTGTCAAAAGGTGTCTTCACTCATATTGTCTAGGCTTTGTTGAAATGGTGGGACATGTGCATTTAGCTTTCTGGGAAACACATAGAAATGTATAAAAGTGCCTATGTACAAATTTCAGTAATTAAGATTTCAGAGCACTAGTCTCAGTCTTGACTGAACAACCCTCATATTGTTTCTTTTCATGGCTTTGACGGGCATTTTTAAAGAAACCTCTGAATTGTTCTACACGGATTCTGGTTACACAAGCCTGAGAGCCGCCATTGTTTCTGTAAATATAGGGGATAAAGCAGTCTTACAATCACAGGCTCAGAAACATGTGCAAATGCCTTTTTTTATGAATGCACGTTTGCTCTTTGAATTTCTTTGAATTACATTCTCAATGGGCTGTTTTATCACTGAATATTCACATTGTGTTGTCGATGTCCTGCATATTCATTGTAATAAGTTGTGATATTTTTATAAATGCCAAGGTTTTTGCAAGAACATTGCAAAATTGGCATAGATATCAGTAAAATATTTCCAGTGTAAGTGAACTATCTAGCTTTAGTATGGCAAGTGTTTTTGAGTTACAGTGAATATAAATATTATTGTGAGCTACTTGATGCTTACTCCTTGTTGCTTCCTGCTTTGCTTTTTGCATGTCATTTCTCTCTCTTTATCATACCTGTGCTTTTTGGAAATGATGCAGTGAATGTTTTGGAATCAACGGGCCACCAGGTTTTAAAGCGAAGTGATCACTTTATGCACATGTGATTTTCTGTGACCCATTGAAGCAGTTGCTGCCACAAGGTGCCTAGGAAAGATGGTGCTCTGACGTTTGCTTTCTTGCTTTTAGGTGATCTATGCACTGAGTGCAGCAAGTGTTCCCTTCTCATGCCTGAAAGAATACCGTTCCAATACCAATAGGATTCCTATGGGCATAGGAATCCTGGTTTTTGTACCCTCTCCCTCAGCATTATGTTATTGCTAGAGCACTGCCATGTTTCACTGTGTGTGGATTGTGGCACTTTCAAATCTCCAGCTTGTGAATCGTTTGTGTAAAGAGTTCTGATATTGTAGTGGTTGCAAACCAGATCTTCAAGGTGATATTTATGGTTTGTTGTATGGTTGATGCAGTCAAGGCTGAATGTGAACTCACTGTGGACGTGAACGACGAATATCATGGCCTGTGCGAGATTGACTGCATGGAAGTTGAGCTTTCTGACTGCTCCGGGAATGGTATGCAATAATTTGTCTTTCTCTCTTTGTACAGTTAATCTGTTCAATTTTACCTGTGCCAGCAGTGTATCTGCACACCTTGCCTAATATGAATCGCGCCTGTGTAGGGAGCACTGCATCAATTGAACTTGTTCATCACAGGTAGCAGCAGTGTGCCATTGGTAGAATAATTCCGGAGAAAATATTGGCAGTACACTGCTGTTTCATGTTGTAGAACACTGGTGCAACATTGCAAACCATTGTGATCGATCTATTTAACATGCAGTAAAGAAGCTGTGCTTATGTGCATTGCTGCTCTAATAATAAATTGAAATTTAGCACTTGCCAGTCAAAAACCAAGCAACACTGTAGCAAAGAACAGTTCTTCTTTAATTATTTTATTCCTAAAACACTATTGTGTTTCATCACCTGTGGCTTGTAACCAGTGTTGGCTTAACTTGTTGCTAGTAATGGTATTACTCGTAATGTGTTACTTTTTTTTGGTAACTTAGTAACATATTTGTTACCTTTTCTGAACTGTAATAGGTAGCATATATTACCATTTGTTAGGGTGTTTCTTGGCCAGAACTGGCCCTCGTGCCATTAAAATCTAATAATCAATCAAGCAACCTTTTTAGTAATGTGAAGGGTCATATTACTGGCTACATGTTATTCCACTACTTTCCCCCACTCCTAACAAAGTACAGAAACGCTTAGAATTGTCTGCTAATGGGTAGGCATTCATTCGCTCGACTGTTACTTTGATTTCGCTTACTTGCTTTTTCTAGCTTATGCATGCCTACCCATCGCTTTTCCGGTGCCAAAGAAATGAAATCCGTGTACTGAAAAGTGTGGATATCAGTTGCCAGGAAGCTGCATGGCCCCTTGAGAGCACTTGTATCAAATGAGTCGGAACGCAGTCACAGCCGGTTTCACCACAGTGGTTTTCCCCCCTATATTAATTTTATTTTTTTTACCTTTTTTATTTGACCTTGACATGCCAATGTAACCAAAATTTAATTTTTTCTTTTTTGACGTTACTAATAATTTATTATTATTATTATCATCATCATCATCATCACATGTACCAATCGGTTATTTTTATACTCGGCAGCCCCACAGCAGGCTTTTCTGCACACACACCTATAATGCAGAAAGTAAGGCGGCCTGGCGGGAATGGTATTCTCTCTGATCAATATTTTTTGTTTCAATTGTTCCTTATTGCTTATAAAGCTACCAATCATCTACATTTACACTATCATATTGAATAAATGTCCTAACTTTGCAGATTATGCATCTTTGTGCAGATACAAGGTATAACACTTTTTGCTTGACAGGCAGGTTTTGCTGGGTTACTCGCCAAAGAATGCTTATGCATTAAAAAGTAGAACACATGGGAGTCATGTGGCATGAATGAAAAATGCATGAATCCTCTCGATAGCCTTTCTCTGGGCTCAGATGCGTTTCTCAAGACGTTTCCTTCACAATGCAAGCAGCAGTCCTTTAATTAAAGAAAACGTACAGAGTATCCATCAAACTTTAAGACATGCATGCCACTCCCGTACATTCACTCCCGCTTTATTTCTGTCTCACATGCACATGTGCAGGCACATCTATGAACCAAATACTGAATCAGCTCCAAAATTGGTGTGTGAATGTGTGAGAGGATCAGAAAGGTTGATAAGATTTGTGAGTGTCACTTCAGTACCAACTTCCAGCAACAAAGAAGATCTTTGAGTACCTAGACATATTAAGTAACCTCTTTAGGACAACTTTTTGAACTGTCACTTGTTGCCAACTCAGCTTTCTAGGTGCCTTTTGGTGCTATGTAACGTTGCTCTGAGTGAGCTCAAAGAAAATTGTTTACCAGTTCACCAGCTCTTTCTGGAACTGAACACAGCTGTTATATGCTGTCCATCTGCTGAGTGCTTATTTATTCAGTCTAGGCACAGACATACCATATTTGCACAATTCTACTGTGCCACCGATTGTAACGAGCAGGTGTATTACCACCCAAATATCCAACAAAATAACTTGGTGCCAATCAAATAGCAAAACCTGAGTCAGTGTATACCATGTTGAACCGATATTATAAAACATACAAAGGCACACAGACATGCACACAGCTGAATCTTAGCGGCTAGTGGGTGTCAGAGTCTGGCGACACCTCCTTTTTGCTGTCTACTGACCATAGAAAGTCATCTTCAGTTCCATTTAATGCATTGTCTGCAACCGCTGTCTGCGGGAGGGCATCCAATTCACCATGGACCCACCTCACGATGTCTTCGAGTGCCGCTTTCTTCAGACAATTCGTTCTATGGCACTGTGGCTAGCTACCTTGCATTGAGAATAAGTTACGATTGTAAGGCGCATGCAAATTTGGACACGCCTTTTATTAAAAAAAAGTGTGCATTATAATCGTCCAAATACAGTATTCACTAAAAAACAGGAAAGCTGTCTGATGCAAATATTGAAATGCAGCTATTGCTCGAGTTCAACAGCAGGTTGTATTTGTTGGAATGCTGTTCATTTAATACTTTAGGTACTTTTAATAAATGTTTATTCTGTCTACAACTGTGAGATGGCATTCCTAGTTAATCCTGAGTGAGGCAAGGCTGACTGTGAAGCACGTTAGAATAAGAATGAAATTCTATTATTATCACATGTGGTCATTACATGTGAAATACCAGAAGAGGCTTCAGAGTCAGACTGAATTGGGACCTCCTGTGGAAAGTCAACATTAAATTATGCATGCCTAGAAACACAAAACTATACAATGTACAGAAATACAAAGATGCATCTAATAATAAATTTTAATGCACAATAAAAAATAACATGTTTATAAATTATACACATGCAGGATCCTAAATAAATGAAAAATTCGCATTAGTTGAAGTTGAAGTTTATTTTCACCACCAACAGTACAGTGTGTTTTACAAAGAACAGTTGTGGTGTGGAAAGTGGGAAAAAAGCTGCGCTGATGCAGCTTGACTAGCCCCACCTCCAGAGTGCAGAGTTTAAGTGCATATTTGCATTGGTTGTACACCCCGCAGGGGCGTCTGCGTCAGCAGGCGTTTGGTGTGTTGCGATACCACGGACCCGAGCACACGAGGGTTGGACCCTCCCGCGTGTAGCTGTGCGCGGCTTAGCCGTGTCTGGGGAAAAGGGGATCCTGGGGGTTGAGCCGATGCTGGGTGTTTTGGACCTTTAAGGCCCCCCGGAGGAGGCAACGCACCTCTTCGGCCTCGGCTTCACATAGACGGCACCTCCAGGCTGACCCACCTGGAGGAAATCGGCAGTCGCCTTTTCCTGTCCTCCTCTCCATTCTTTGTCTTTCTCTCCCACTTTTCCATCTTTCCTGTCTTCTCTTCACTTCTAATTACTTCCGTATTTCCGGGCGGCAAGGGTTAACCTTGTGTAATATATCCAGTCTTGGGTATATATATATTAGGTTATAGTGCGAACGTACCGCTGGCGTACGCAGAATAGAATTTTTCTAATCCTGTGACGTCCCCAGGTTGGGCTCCGAGGTGGGCGGCGGGCATTCCTTCCGAATACAGTAATCCTATATATGGCTTCAAATTTCCCCACACTCCCTGATCGCTCCCTGAAGAGGGGGCGCACCGATGAAACCTTCAACTTTCTCTTCAAACCAAAAGAAATATTTCCCAAGTACCACGTAATACATAGTCAACACGAAACCAAGACAGTCCGCACAATATCCCCGTTTGTGGTCGCAAAATGCCTGACAGAAGCAATCGGTTCTGGTTACAAAGTAACGAAGATGGGAAGCGGCGACCTTCTTCTGGAAGTGCGTGACAAGCTCCAATACAGCAAACTGACGAAACTTGTTGCGTTTGGTGACATTCCTGTATCTGTGGGCCCCCACCGGTCTATGAACACTGTGCGTGGTGTCATTTCTGATGACGACCTCCTTGATCTTAGTGAGAGCGAGCTGTTGGAGGGATGGCAAGACCAAAACGTGGTAAAGGTGCAACGAATTAAGTTAAGGCGTGACGACAAGGAAATTCCAACAAAGCATCTAATAATAACATTTGGAACAAGCGAACTACCTGATTCATTAGAGACAGGATATTGTAAACTACGCGTACGACCGTACATTCCCAATCTGCGCCGATGCTTCAAGTGTCAGCGTTTTGGGCATGGGTCTCAGAGCTGCCGAGGGTGTGCCACTTGTGCAAGATGTGCATCTAAAGACCACTCTTCAGACAACTGTTCTTCTACAACCCACTGCGCTAACTGTGACGGAGACCACCCCGCCTATTCGCGATCGTGCCCGTCATGGAAGAAAGAAAAACAAATAATCGAACTGAAGGTAAAACTAAACATCTCTTTTCCAGAAGCGCGCAAGCGTTTTAGTGTCAACAACCAATCGAATCCGTCCTACAGTGATGTGACGCGCCGGGGGGCAGCGCCACATCTTCTGGCGGCCGCGCAAGTCACACGGAGTGTGACGGCGGTTACGCCATCAGCCCCCCTGGCGGGAGCAGTCACTGCTCTTCCGCCCCCTACCACGAAGGGCCAGCAGACCTCCAAGCCTGCTGGTCCCAGGGCCACTGCTCGTGCAGACAGGCCCGAAAAACCCCCGCGTGTGCCCGCTGAGCGGGCGTCATCCAGCGCCTCTGACGAGGCGATGGATGTCACAAAAACTTCTCCGGCGTCTCAGACGCCGAAGGAACGGCGTGGCTCCCTGGAGCGCGCCAAGAAAAAAGAAATACCCCGCATCAAGGGGCCTGAAAAGGTCCCTTGAGCCAACCTAATTGATCTCTTGACACACACCATAAAACACTTCCAATATGGACACACAGATAATGCATTGGAATGTGAGAGGTTTATTACATAATCTTGATGATATTAAGGAACTCCTGCGCAGGTTTAATCCAAGGGTGCTGTGTGTGCAAGAGACATACCTCAATCCTTCACATACTAACTTTCTCAAACAATATGCCGTTTACCGCAAAGATCGCAGTGACGCTCTCGCCTCGTCAGGCGGTGTTGCTATTATAGTTGCTATTATCGCCTGCCAACATTTACATCTGCAAACGTCCCTTGAGGCAGTGGCGATCAGAGCCGTGCTATTTGATAAGTTAGTAACAGTTAGCTCTCTGTACATCCCTCCATGCCATAAACTTTCCACAATAGAATTCCAGAGCTTTATCGCAGAACTCCCCGAACCTTACATTGTAGTAGGTGATTTAAACGCACATAACACCCTCTGGGGAGATTCTCGTTGTGATACGAGAGGGCGCTTATTAGAAAAGTTCCTTTTATCCTCCAATGCGTGCTTACTAAACAAAAAAGAACCCACATTCTACAGCGTGGCTAACAAAACGTTCTCATCCATTGACTTAAGTATAACATCAAGTACACTAGTTCCATACCTGGAGTGGGACGTGATTAAAAATCCATATGGGAGTGACCATTTCCCAATTATCCTAAGATTAACAAAAGGCGATAAGTGTTCCCCACATCTGCCACGTTGGAAGGTCGACTGTTCTGACTGGAAACGATACAGAGAGCTCACACATTTGACCTGGGATGAGATCTGTACTCTCTCAATCGATGATATAGTATCTTATTTGACGGCATTTATAACTGATGCTGCATCAATATGTATCCCTCAAACGAATCGATCACCCTCTAAACGGCGTATTCCTTGGTGGAATGAGCAGTGTAAGGAAGCCCGCAAAAATCAAAATAAGGCTTGGAGTCGCCTTCGCGACTGCCCAACTACGGAGAACTTGATTAGCTTCAAGAAAATAAAATCAGAAGGTAGAAGGACGCGCCGCCTTGCCAAAAGGGAAAGCTGGCAAAAATACATCTCTAGTATTAATTCTTATACAGACGAGGGAAAAGCCTGGGACAGGGTAAACAAAATAAAAGGCCGCGAAACTCATCCTCTACCATTGGTAAATACACAAGGAGACACACTCATTGACCAAGCCGACTCTCTAGGGGTACATTTTTAAAGGATTTCTAGCTCATCCCACTATTCAGACACATTTCTGAGATACCGGCAACAAGCGGAACGACTGCCTCTGAGTCGGAAAGGAAATAGCAACGAACCTTACAACCGCCCATTTAACATGGCGGAATTTCAGGCTGCGCTGAATGGCTGTAACAAGTCCGCTCCAGGAAGTGACAGAATATTGTATATAATGATCAAACACCTACACCCTGAGACCCACAAAACACTACTGACACTCTTCAACTCTGTGTTCTCTGCCGGGTACATTCCATCCGCCTGGAAGGAAGCATTAATTGTTCCAATACTAAAAGACGGCAAGGACCCAACTTCAGTCAACAGCTATAGGCCTATAGCGTTGACAAGTTGCCTATGTAAACTCTTTGAAAAAATGGTTAACCGGCGTCTCCTTCATTTTCTTGAAAGTAACAAACTATTAGATCCCCTACAGTGTGGTTTCAGAGAAGGTAGATCCACAACTGATCACCTTGTCCGCATCGAGACGAATATTCGCGATGCTTTTGTACATAAGCAGTTCTTTTTGTCAGTATTTATTGACATGGAGAAGGCTTACGACACCACGTGGCGGTTCGGAATTCTCCGTGATCTGGCCGAAATGGTAGTCCGAGGTAATTTGCTGAATGTCATCCAAAGTTACCTGTCTAACCGCACGTTCCGCGTCAGAGTTGGTAATGTGCTATCTTGTCTATTTACACAGGAAACAGGCGTACCACAAGGTGGCGTGCTTAGCTGCACTCTATTCGTTATAAAAATGAACTCACTTTATACTATCATGCCACGTACAATGTTTTATTCTGTGTATGTAGATGACGTACAAATAGGTTTTAAATCATGTAGTCTTTCCATCTGTGAGCGACATGTGCAGCTTGGGCTAAACAAATTGTCAATGTGGGCTGACGAGAATGGGTTTAAATTAAACCCGCAAAAAAGCACGTGTGTTCTCTTCTCGAACAAAGGAGGTATATTACCTGAACCCGCTATTTATCTTAATCGACAACAGCTCCCAGTGAGCCATGCACATAAATTTTTGCGCCTCATATTAGACACTAAATTAACATTTATCCCCCACTTGAAATATCTTAAGGCGAAGTGCATGAAGACAATGAATCTTCTGAAGCTCTTGTCCCGTACATCCTGGGGAAGTGACAGAAGATGCCTTTTGAGCCTGTATAAAAGTCTGATAAGGTCACGCCTTGACTATGGTGCTATAGTGTATAGTTCTGCTACGCCTAGTGCCTTAAAGATGTTAGATTCAATTCACCACTTGGGTATCCGTCTGGCTACAGGTGCCTTCAGGACTAGTCCTGTAGAGAGCCTGTACGTTGAATCCAACGAATGGTCTCTTCATCTACAAAGAGCATATTTATCTTTTTCTTACGCCTTGAAAGTTAAATCAGATATTCAGCATCCATGTCATTTTGCAATAAGCGACTTGTCCACTGCCAGGCTATTCCGTAACCGCCCAGCCATCAGGCCTCCTCTGTCCCTCCGAGTGGAAGCACTGTCAGAAGAAACAGGCGTCCATTTTGTAGAAAATATCCTAATGGCTCCTATTCGGTTCCCACCGCCTTGGGACTGGCAAACTATCCAATGTGACATATCTTTCCTAGAAATATCGAAACGCGCGCCTGAGGCTCACATAAAATCACATTTTCTTGAACTAAAAGAGAAGTATTCCTGTGCTGAATTCTACACGGATGCTTCAAAGTCTGCTGATGGTGTTGCTTACGCAGCTCTTGGACCATCATTTTCAATATCTGGGACACTAAACCCACACACAAGCATCTTTACAGTGGAAGCATACGCGATACTCACGGCTATTAAACACATCAGGCTCACAAACATCGCTAAGGCTGTTCTCTTCACAGACTCGTTAAGTGTCGTGAGAGCACTAATTAGTTTACAAAAACATAAGAATTCCGTTTTGAATGAGCTGTATAACTTATTGTGCGCCCTATATATGTGCAATCAAGTGACTGTCATATGCTGGGTACCCGGTCACAAAGGTATAAAAGGGAACGAAGCAGCTGACGAAAGCGCTACATCCGTAACTTTTAGCGACAGAGATGGAAATATTCCCATCCCTGCGACAGACCTAAAGCCTTTTCTACGCCGTAAATTAAGGAATCATTGGCAAGGCAAGTGGGATACACAAGTAATGAATAAGCTTCACATAATAAAACCAAAACTGGGGAACTGGATCAGTGGGAAAACAGCACGTTACAAGGAAGTAATTCTTTGCCGACTAAGGATAGGCCACACATACGGTACTCACTCTTATCTCTTGACTGGAGGCGATCCCCCGACTTGTGGTAAGTGCGGCAAGAGTCTCACAGTACTCCATGTTCTTATTCAATGCCCTGCAATAGAAACAGAGAGGAAAAAGTATTTTCCTTCTGCATATCGTGAAAATACACCTCTTCACCCTGCATTTTTTCTTAGTGATGAACCGCTTTTTAACATGAAATTAGTCTTACAGTTTTTATTGGAAACAGATACTCTCAAAATCATTTGGACAGGAAATGTTTAGCAGACGACTAACAGCCCTTCTAATAAAAGGGCTCTCTTGAGGTTCTACTATCACTGTTATGTGTTGCCTTGTTCCATCATGTTTTTTAACGAAACCCAATTGCCATCGTCCATGCCCTAATCAGTGTCATCATTTTAGTACCTATTTATTTTACGCCATTTACAGCGACAGTTTTTAGGCCTTTTTACAGCCATGTCACATTTACCATGATAATTCCACTATCCACTGCATTCACAATACATTGTTAAAATTACCTTTTGGCATGGCGCTCTTTGGTCATACTTGGCCCTTGCGCCATTAAACACCACATATCATCATCATGCATTGGTTGTACATATGTAAAAAAGAAAAGCTGCATGATGGAACAGAATAATAATTTGATTTAGGCACATAAAAGATGTTTTAGTTCTTGAATAAATCTGTGTGCTTATTGAAGCTTAACATGTTCACTGCGGCACAATTTACATGCGGTGTGACCCACCAGTGGGTCGCACTGCTGTGTGTCTTTCTCAGGCTCTAAAGAGATGGCGCTACCACCTTTGCTGCTTACATTTGGCGTCTCCACATGAAAGATGTGAAGTTATTTTTGGCCTTTATCCTGTGCTCCTGTGGTGAACCACAAAGTGTTAGCCATCAGAAAACAGAGGAAGTCAGCTTTCCTTTTATAAAAAGTTTCATTTGTTAAATAAGTAGATGAAGTAAAGGTAAGCAAAGCTTGGCAGCTTTATACGATGTCTGGAAGTTTATCTTAAGATGCTACTCAGGTTATTGTTGAAGTTTGCTCACTTCATGTTTCACTTTTGTGCAAAATTGACACACGACAAATGCATGAACATCTTGCCAGGGCATTCTCCACAGAAGTTGATCACTTTCCTCAATTTTACTCTTGCGTGATTTGGGCTAGTGCTGGTTCCGATGAACGCTAACAGCCAGTCTTGCGTGATGACCTATCATTTTTCTCCTGTGTGTGGGTACATTAATTGAGGTCATAGCACTGGATTCACATAGACAAAAAAGACGACAGAATGTGCGCTGTCCTTGTGAATCCAGCACTATGACCTCAATTAATGCAACGAACCAACTAGCCCAAAAATCCTACACGTGTGGGTACACTTTTTTCTATGAGTGCTGAATAGTGATTGAGCCACTTCCTCTCGAAATTTTTTAATTGGCTTCCTTTTGCATCCATAAACGCCGTAAAACCCAGATGCTTTAGTATGCCTTATCGCAACACAAGAACAGCATATACTAAGCCACCAGGTATTTTGAGACCTGCAGCAAAATTTGGAGCTCAACACACCTTCAAATACTGATGACACTCTGCCCCTTTGTTTCAACAATGCCACCCCCCCCCAATTAATGCAAAAAGATGGTTGCAATAGCAGCAGTTTCGAATCACAAGTGATAGCCCAGCGTACAAGAGCTTTTAGTGTGTGGGTCACCGATGGGTCATGCCACACACAAAACAAACATTTTCATTGAGTGCATTGTGGGTCACCTGCGGGTAACAGCATTTCAGCTCAGCCATATGTTCTCCTCGCTGTTTGTAACCTCATGCAACAAAAATTAACATTTGCATTCTACCTTTGTACACGTTTGTATGCTACCTCACCGCCTCGAACCGGCGTTCGCACACGCAGATCCGCTGGCAGTTGTAGACAACACTGCGGCAGCGCTAGGCCTAGCTATTTCGACGTTCGCTCTTAAGCTTCTTGCCATTTGGTGCCTTGTTTTTCATTGAAAGAATTCGCCGCTGTCAGCAATAGCACCAACACCGTCTTTATGGTCTTCACGATTGGCTTCGAAGCTCGGAAAGTGTGGCACGTTGTACAGTGCTGGCCCCTAAAAGTCTGCTTCGCCTCATTACAGAAATTGTCCTCGGTGAAGCATACGGGGAAGTACTGCAGTGAAGCATAACAAGTATGGGAAGGGGCAATTGTCACGGCACACAGTATGTATTCCTTAATTATACACGCGTGCGCCCGCATCTCCTGTCACAGCACGAGCACCGATTGCCCAAGTGTACTGGACGGCCTTCAGAGCTTTTCCGCATGCGCCTCTGGTGATTTGAGCCCTTAAGAACCGTAAAAGACACTCATTAATTTTTTTACAGAGATGCTGTTCAGGATTAGTTTCCCCGCGATCATGTCCATGTGTAGACACAAGATCCCGAAGATAGAGCAATGCTGGACCGACCCGCGGCAAAAGTGAAGGAAGCGTTAAGCACTCCCCATACATTCGCCGATCTCGAAGATAGTGCAATACCGGGCTGACTTGCTGCGGAGGTGAAGCAGGCATTAAGCACTCCCCATACGTGCGCCGATCTCGAAGATAGTGCAACAACGGGCCGACCTGCGGCGGAGGTGCAGTTCACCAAGGCCCACATATACAGCTTCGCTGGTCATCCTTCTTCACAGAGTAGAAGGGCACTGATTTTGCGAGCTGCCCAATTTTCTAACATTCTCGCGGCCCCTAGGGAGTCCGGAAAATCGGACGTTGATTGTACAACTGACCAAGAAGATGCTTCAAATGGTCCATGGGGCAAACACGTAGCAGAAGGACGACAAAAACAGAAAGGACCTACACATTGAGGAATGAATTGGAAAGGAGGTATGGCACCACTTCTTTGAAGAAGCTTGAGCTCAAAAAACTGTTGACTGATGCCAAGATGCAGGTGTCCCTCATCGAAACCAAAAACAACTCTTTCAAGCAGTGATGCAACGCAGGGGTTGTGCGGGGGCTGAGAGTACGTCAGGACAGTTGAGGTTGACTTTGCAGCTGCTGAGAAACAATCTCACTTTTGACAAAGTTCGGGCCTCATAATACCAGTGAGCTTGCTATACCTTCATAGAATGCTCATATTCGAAAATATTTGCTTCTCTATGCATCTCTTTCTGTCCATATTTGAAAATGTCCAACTTGATTTGCAATGGGCTTTACCATTTGTGTTGAAGTTATTTTATTCGCTGTGCATTTTACTAACCTCTCCCTTCCTTTTTCTTTTTTGAATAAAATAAACGCTATGTACTATTAAAACTGGATTAAGTCAGTTTTTATTTTTTAACTTACTAGAGAGTGACAACATCGGTCGATGTGTCAGCTCATCTTGACCTAAAGCAAAGTCCGGGTTCACTCAGGGAAAACCTGAAAAACTCGGGGAATTTGAAAATGTCAACTTGATAGACCTGCAGAGATGGTGCTGTATACCAGAGAAGGTTCTGTAAAAATTTGTGAAATTGGGACAAACTAGTACCGGAACTTATGGATGGAGTCACCAGCTGCCTTTTATTTTTGTAGCCTTTCTGGCTTTTTAAACCTCCTCTCATGGAGTGATTGGCTGCTTTGCTGTTGCAGAACTACTTTGTAGCATAACTCTAAATTGATGTGCCTAGTTAATGTTTCTTTATAGATTCTGAAGCACACAATTATTGAACACTCTAAGGAAACATTCTCGATCTGTAAGCAATGGTGAAGTACGCTTGCGAGCCAATTATTGTTTTGCTACATGCAAGTGATCTTGCATGCAAGCAACATCTCTTGCTCTTTTCAGTGGCTTTTGAGGCCCCAGCTTTTTTTTCACCCTATATAATATCAACGATCACGTTACAATGAGAGTGCTACAGTGACTTCATGGCACGAAAACAGCCAAATTTGAATCCTTTGCTACGCAATTAGACTAGCTTTGCAATTATATAACTTAGACACCACAGAAAAGAAGGGACAAGCACAGTGCTGATTTTCAGCTGGTTTATTCTTTTCAAAGTAAATGCTTTTATATGATTCATGGAAAAAGTACAAAAATATGTGTAACAACTGAAAAAAGAGAAAATGTAAATAAAGAAATGAAAAAATGACAAAGTCGCATTTTTCCCGGAAGGCTAAGCATCGATTGTGATAGCAAAGTAATAGACAGCCATACAAAGTAAAAATAGTAGTTTTATCCGCCGTGTAAACTTGCAAACATTCGCTTAATAAGTAAATTAACAAATATGGATTCAGCACGCACAGGCAAACATGAACACATCACACTCAATAAGCACAGACACTTGCTGTCTAAACGGTGGTGCGAGGAAGCGTGGCAGCAGCAGTGAGCAAAGTGACCTTTATGCTCTCTACCACTTCAGTATAAACTGAGTGGCAAGAACGCAGCACGAACAAGCGAGCGAGCGAAGTGGCTACACTCTGCCGTCAACACAAATTACTTTCTAGATAGGGTGCGTGCTGCCGCAGAATATACAGTGCAAAGCTGCTCCCCCTGCCTCCCCTCCCCCCAGAACCTAGCATGCCGCCTTCCGTTGCGTACTTCCTTCCCGCTTTCTGCCCTTGCACGTGTGAGATTGAGCCGCTATCATTGGCTCCTCCCGCATGCCTTCACTCGCATATAGAGCATACAGCGCGCGGCGATGGTATTATTGCCTGTGAACTTATTGGACTGTGGCCTCTATGTGTTATATGGCTGAATAGACCACTTAGTTCAATGATCCTAGATCCATTTATCAGTTATGAGAGTTAAGTCTGGCTGCTGGGTGCATGTGCTGAAAAAGTAATAATTGAAAAAAAAAATGCTCAAGCTGCCACGCCCACCTGCACATCTTTGCCAACCCCACTTCTATCCCGTGCATCCTGCACGACGTGCCTTTGTAATATTGCCCTACACACCACCTCACATCACGTGCCTCTTTCCTGTCTCCCCTACACCCCTCCAACATCATCAGCACAGTCAACTGGTGTATTGGAGGGGTGGTAGAAAGACAGGAAAGTGGGCACTGGAAGCCAGGGATGCATAGGGCGATACAACAATGGTGTATCATGCAGTATGTACAGCACACACATGGTTCAGTGGCTCGAATATTTTTTTCCTTGATATCGTCTTCCTTTTGTTTGAACCAGACACCCTTTATACACGGATTTGTTATAGCCAATAATGCAGCTTGAGAAAATTGTACTAAGTAATTTTACCATCGAACACAATAAAATTCACCGTGCCACATCTGCTAATTATTACATCCAAGTAATGTCAACACTGGTAATGCTATAAGTGGGTTCGACTGTACTTTTTTCTGTCTAAATAAATTCTTCGAATGTTTGTCTCTTCTGTTCTTTCATCCAACCCAGTTATAATAATTATCACATATAATGGGATTTTCTTAGCACTTGAACATTGTTATCAGTAAGTTTGACTGTATGAGGTGGTCACGATTATAATGTAAAGGTGCATTTGGGGAACCTGAGAAAAAGAACTTCAGTATGCACACTAATTAAGCTGATAAGAATAGTCAACAGATTATTCATGCTTGGTCATGATTGTTTAAAATATGTAATAATTGCAGCTCTTGTGAAAAATTTTTGCATTTTATAGTATGCGAATTTCATCTCGAGGCGTGACTTCATGATAGCTCAAAGTTCACCTTGAAGTGTGATCTTATGTAGGCGTGGTGGGCGCTGCCGTAAAGCACGCATAAGGCAAAATTCGCACTTCTGTGAAGTCGCACCTCAAGATGATATTCACATATAACTTGCGACATGCCTTAAATTTTTAAGTTCACTCCTAAATTTTTCAATTCTCGGTGCAGGTTATATGCACAAAAGTATGGTACTGCCTCATTTGCCAAAGCTTATTATAAGTTGCAAAAGGTTGTGCTACCATATAAAGTCTTGACAGCTGGAAACCTGGCACTGCTGCCATTATATTGAAATAGTAACTGGATCTATTAGCCTCCCATATAAGGCAGCGGTTGACCTTGAGACCAGCAGTGCAGCGGTGGCATAGAGGTAGAGTATCTGCCTCGTGTGCAAGAGGACCGTGGTTTGAATCCCGGTGCCACGCAATTTCCCACTGGATTAAAAAAAAATCCGCATGTTGATTAAATTGCATACACAGGCATGGAATGTGGCCTGATCCCAGTGACCAGAACCGGTAATGCACTGCCTCACCAGAGCAGGATTGGCCACCCTGGTGCAGTACTTGCCCACAACCTCCTATATGAATACAACATTCAAACCCCGTCCCTCGGTCCCCAACAGCTGCGAAACAACTGACCACGGCGGTGGTCAGACTTGTGACGCAGCAGAGGGTGCTAAGAATCCCTGGATCCGGACAGGCCGCCATTGGAATCTGAATGTTACGTTTAACACTAGAACGTTATCTAGTGAGGCGAGTCTAGCAGTGCTGTTGGCAGAATTAGAGAGCAGTAAATAAGATACAACAGGGCTCAGTGAAGTTGGGAGAACAAAAGAAGCATATATATATATTATACAGTGCTAAAAAGCGGGCACGTCCTGTGCTACCAGGGCTTAGCAGAGAGATGAGAACTAGGAGTCGGATTCCTGATTAATAAGGATATAGCTGGTAACATACAGGAATTCTATAGCATTAACGAGAGGGTGGCAGGTCTAATTGGAAAACTTAATAAAAGGTACAAATTGAAGGTCGTACAGGTCTACGCCCCTATATCCAGTTATGGTGACCAGGAAGTCGGAAGCTTCTATGAAGACGTGGAATCGGCGATGGGTAAAGTCAAAACAAAATACACCATACTGATGGGTGACTTCAATGCCAAGGTAGGCAAAAAGCAGGCTGGAGACAAGGCAGTGGGGGAATATGGCATAGGCACTAGGAATAGTGGGGGAGAGTTATTATAGAGTTTGCAGAACAGAATAATATGCGGATAATGAATACCTTCTTCCGCAAGTGGGATAGCCGAAAGTGGACATGGAGGAGCCCGAATGGCGAGACTAGAAATGAAATAGACTTCATACTCTGCGCTAACCCTGGCATCATACAAGATGTGGACGTGCTCAGCAAGGTGCGCTGCAGTGACCATAGGATGGTAAGAACTCGAATTAGCCTAGACCTGAGGAGGGCACGGAAGAAACTCAGTTTCTTCCGTGCTCAATGATCAATGAGTTAGCGGTAAGAGCGAAAATGGAGGAATTCCAGATCAAGCTACAGAACAGGTATTCGGCTTTAACTCAGGAAGAGGACCTTAGTGTTGAAGCAATGAACACCAATCTTGTGGGCATCATTAAGGAGTGTGCAATAGAAGTCGATGGTAACTCCGCTAGACAGGATACCAGTAAGCTATCGCAGGAGAAGAATGACCTGATCAAGAAACGCCAATGTATGAAAGCCTCTAACCCTACAGCTAGAATAGAACTGGCAGAACTTTCGAAGTTAATCAACAAGCGTGAGACAGCTGACATAAGGAAGTATAATATGGATAGAATTGAACATGCTCTCAGGAACGGAGGAAGCCTAAAAGCAGTGAAGAAGTAACTAGGAATGGGCAAGAATCAGATGTATGTGTTAAGAGACAAAGACAGCAATATCATTACTAATATAGATGAGATAGTTCAAGTGGCTGAGGAGTTCTATAGAGATTTATGCAGTACCAGTGGCACCCACGACGATAATGGAAGAGAAAATAATCTAGAGGAATTCGAAATCCCAAAGGTAACGCCGGAAGAAGTAAAGAAAGCCTTGGGAGATATTCAAAGGGGGAAGGCAGCTGGGGAGGATCAGGTAACAGCAGATTTGTTGAAGGCTGGTGGACAGATTGTTCTAGAGAAACTGGCCACCCTGTATACGCAATGCCTCATGACCTCGAGCGTACCGGAATCTTGGAAGAATGCTAACATAATCCTAATCCATAAGAAAGGGGACGCCAAAGACTTGAAAAATTATAGACCGATCAGCTTACTGTCCGTTGCCTATAAAGTGTTTACTAAGGTAATCGCAAATGGAATCAGGAACACCTTAGACTTCTGTCAACCAAAAGACCAGGCAGGATTCCGTAAAGGCTACTCAACAATAGACCATATTCACACGATCAATCAGGTAATAGAGAAATGCACGGAATATAACCAACCTTTATATATAGCTTTCATTGATTACGAGAAAGTGTTTAATTCAGTCGAAACCACAGCACTCATGGAGGCATTACGGAATCAGGATGTAGACGAGGTGTAAGTAAAAATAAGACTGCGGCGGCTCCACAGCCACCGTAGTCTTCCATAAAAAAAGCAACAAAATCCCATTAAAGAAAGGTATCAGGCAGGGAGATATGATCTCTCCAATGCTATTCACAGCGTGTTTACAGGAGGTATTCAGAGACCTGGATTGGGAAGAATTGGGGATAAGAGTTAATGGAGAATGCTTTTGGGAACTTGCGATTCGGTGATGATATTGCCTTGCTTAGTAACTCAGGGGACCGATTGCAATGCATGCTCACTAACCTGGAGAGGCAAAGTGGAAGGGTGGGTCTAAAAATTAATCTGCAGAAAACTAAAGTAATGTTTAACAGTCTCGGAAGAGAAGAGCAGTTTACAATAGGTAGCGAGGCACTGGAAGTGGTAAAGGAATACATCTACTTAGGGCAGGTAGTGACCGCGGATCCGAATCGTGAGATTGAAATAATCAGAAGAATAAGAATGGGCTGGGGTGCGTTTGGCAGGCATTCTCAGATAATGAACAGCAGGTTGCCATTATCCCTCAAAAGAGAAGTGTATAACAGCTGTCTTACCACTACTCGCGTACGGGTACAAACCTGGAGGCTTACAAAAAGGATCCTACTTAAATTGAGGACGATGCAACGAGCTATGGAAAGAAGAATGGTTGGTGTAACGTTAAGGGATAAGAAGAGAACAGATTGGGTGAGGGAACAAACGTGAGTTAATGCCATCTTAGTTGAAATCAAGAAAAGGAAATGGGCATGGGCAGGACATGTAATGAGGAGGGAAGATAACCGTTGGTCATTAAGGGTTACGGACTGTATTCCAAGGGAAGGGTAGCGTAGCAGGGGGCGGCAGAAAGTTAGGTGGGCGGATGAGATTAAGAAGTTTGCAGGAACAACATGGCCAGAATTAGTACATGACCGCGGTAGTTGGAGAAGCATGGGAGAGGCCTTTCCCCTGCAGTGGGCATAACCAGGCTGATGATGATGACCTTGAGGCTAAGGATTCTGAGAAAAAAGCCTTGCTTTTTATTTGAATAAATTTGGTACATGGTTGAGCCACTAGTGCAGACAATGCATGCATGAAAAGCTCCAGAGAATGTGGCAAACCTTAATTGAACACCATATTTTTTGTTTTCATAATAATGAAAACAAAAACAAGAAATTATAGTGAAATCAAGTGTTCGACGAAAACTCGTCTGGTTGGGATTGCTCATAGTCAAGGGTAAACTGATGTCAATCAATGCAACCAACCAGCTCAGCTAACTGATGTGAACAAGGCCCCCATATAGGAGCAGAAACATCTTGGTTTCGTATTCTTTTAATGTTTTTGGTTTGCATCTGTTTTACCCTTGACTAAAAAATCAGTTTTTAATGGGTCTAATTGTTTAAAAAAAATTTTTTCTGTTCAGTTTTAGTTTATGCACTGTTTCTACCACCTCATTAGCTGACGTAAATGTTCGGGGTCTGTAGGATCTCAGTATTGTGACTACTGTAGGTAAACTAGCATACTTCTAAAATTTTTGCAGTAAAAGTGGAGCCAGGACCTGAGACTCAGCTTGCAAACCATGCTCACCTCAAGTCTGAGCCTTCTGAGACTGACTATTCTGAGACGGCTAGTTCTCGGGACACAGTAGCTGCTAACACTGAATGGTTCAGGAACGGTAAGTATTTTTGAACACTAGCTCATGGCTTCTGTGCCAGCATAATTTGTCATTTGTGATTTGTACTGCTGAGTCTCATATTGAAATTTATAGAGTGACATGTGGTGCTAGTGAGATCATTCAGCAACCGTATGAGCCTTGTTTTCATAATGTTTTCCATGGCATTGTCAAGAAAGCACTTGTTCATTGGGGTCAAAATGCAAGATTGCTTGTACAGTTTAGATGCACGTTGAAGAGCTCCAGGTGGTCAAAATCAATCCAAAGCCTTTCACTAGAGCTTTCTTCATAAACTACTTTGGTAGTTTCAGGATGTTGAACCCCATAATTTAATTTAAACTTAATAAGCATTTTTAATTCACTTAAAGGTTTCATCACATTCTTTGCTTGCATTGTGGCACCTTCACTTCAGAACAGCAAGTTGTTTTATTATCGCAGACAATTATTCTTGCCATTTAATATTTAGCCAATATTTATTGTAACACTATGTCATATGTCAATCACAAGATCTAAGTGAAGTTTGCACAGCAGCATTCATGATGGACAAATAATTTCTCATGTTCAATGCCATTCTTTCTAATTATTTTTCTGATGTCTTGA